>NC_142164.1:101272976-101912399 GCF_024610735.1 Ursus americanus
GACGCTCAAGAGCACCAATATCAGTGTAGCTCCTGGTGGATGTCACCCAGCCCCACCCCCTCTTCTATGACTTTGACTTCCAAAGTATCTTTCTTTTATTCAGTCTGAGCCTTTTTAGGTTACCTGCTGCTGCTAAGGCTCTGATTGTCTCTGGAACCTTAGCCGTTACCCTTCTGCTACCTCTCAAATTATTCCTTGTGTTTGCTTTAAGAATGTGAGTTTCTACTGACCATATAGAGCCTGTGCTGCCTGAATTCTATTCCAGACCTAGAGGTTGTCTGTACCCTATCAAAGCCACTGATACCAGTGTCTGTTTTACCACAGAGTCTACTTACAGTCTTCGTTGGCCAGGTAAAAATACGTTCACTCCAATTAAATTTATGGGCTTTTGTCATTATTGTTGCGTACCTACTGTGTGCCTGCACAATAGTCCATCTACAAGCTTGCTGTCTACTGTACAGTGGATAAATGTGATATTTGATTAAAGAATAATGTAATAACTGCCCAAATATGTGTTGTGTATGTATATATGCATGCATATACCTACAGTGTGGCTTGAGAATGTGCAATAGTGAGAACTTAATTCTTAATAAGTATGGAATGTTTTAGAAGGGATTAGTAATTTCACTAGGGCTTAAGGATGAGTGAGTTCAAGAAAACATTTTCAGCAAATGAGATAGTTTGTCCAAATGCACAAAGGCAAGAGAAAGAAGGGTTACAGAGGACTGAAGCCACTTTATTGTGGCTAGAAGATCTTTGGAGGTAATTTGGTCTCTTCCATGGCACTCTTCTTCGTAAAACTCTGAATTGTAGGTTGCTTATGGCTTCACAGTCTACATACTCAATGTCACTTACCCACGGTTATTATTCCGTCTTCTTGAAAAAAAATCATCGTCCTTGTTAACACCTACTAACCTCCCCACCATCCCCATACATCAAGCGTTTGACCCTGGATCACAACCTCCCTCTCATCCCCTAGGCCTATGATTATTTTGGGAAAGTTTAAAGATCATGTGCTTATTTAGCCTGTTCACTGGACCCTCACCTATTGACTAATGTCAAGAGTCTTTCTGTCTTATGAACCCTAGTATTAAAAGAGTTCTCATTTTTAACTTCAAGAATAATAACTTCTCAACTGCGGGAATCTTATGTCTCAGGCTGTAGTGGACACATCTGTCTATTTTCCTTCATTGACCTCCGTTCCTACTCAGAAAATTTATTTCAACATTGAATGGCTTTAATTTTGGCATCTGGTCACATGATCCAACCCTTCCTATCGCTATTTGAATGGGAGAAACTTCCTATCGCTATTTTGAATGGGAGCAACTAACACAAAGCAAAGCAATCCATTGCAAGCCAGCAGGCAGTCAGAATCCCTGATTAAGGGACAGTCATTTTAGCTATAAGACACTGAATGCCAGGAGTGAAAGATCTGGTAAACAAAGATCCAGAACCAGTATGGGGCAAGCTCTAAAATGTATAGATGTCAAAATTGTGAATGAACAAACATCAAAGCTTTTCAGACGTGAGTTGGCTTCAGAGGGTGATGAAACAGACATAATGAAGAATGGGTGGAAAACTCTGTGTTAGGACAAAGGAGAGAAATCAAGACTATGCCTTTGATGATTTTTTGTGCCCCATGGGCTTAGTTATATTTTCTGCAAGTTTCTTCTCAGTGAGATTCTCTTTTATTCTTATAATAAACTCTTTGTTTACTTGAACTTTCCGACTACTGTATTTTCCTCAGAACGATCTCTAACACAGGCTCTATTTCTTTCTACCATTGTGCCCAGACTTACGGATGTAAGTGTATGTGGTCCAGATTCCCTTTTATGCTACAGGGAAAAGCAGTGAAAATCAGTCAAGGAATTTCAGCCTTAGAGCTCTGCAACAAATTTGTTTTTTTCTTGTTCACTCCTAAACCTAAAGAATGTTTATTGTTTTGATCATTTAGAGTGTAAAATTGTCATCTTGTAAAAGTTTAAATAAATGTTCTTTAAGTAATGTACTAACTTCATGTTTTGTAAGAGTTCTATTACATGAAAATGCTAAATTGTGGACACCGATAATCAGGTTTATAATATAAAAATGATTTAATGGGTAAACATTTTCTCTCTCTCTCTCTCTCTTTTTTTTTTTTTTTGAAAGGGGAAATAACATTTTAAGGAAAGCTTATCAAGTACTTGATACTGTAGAACAGAAGTCAGCAAACTGTGACCTATGGACCAAATCCAGCCTGCTGTAAATAGTTTTATTGGACCTATAGCTGTAGCCATTCTTTGTCTGTAGCTGCTTTCATGCTCCAGTGGCAGAGTTAAGTAATGATGGCTCACAAAACCCCAAATACTTCCTACTTAGACCTTTCAAGAAAAAAAATATTTTTTTGCTTATCCCATTTGTAGAAATAGTGGATATTTTACTTATCAACTTTACAGAAAAGCGTCAGCACCACATAGGAAACTTGGGTCGGCTTAAACTTCTATGTTTTCTGGGTTGAGCATTCTCAAAATGCTCAACATTCTTCTAGGGAATAAGTGGAATGATTTTTTTTTTTTTTTTTGGTCTGAACAGAATCACAAACAGGGAAGGATTGAATGGTGATTCTAAATACAAAGCATTTTAAATAAAAGTGAAATAAAACAGATGGTATTTATTATCTAGAATGAATAAAGTTAACTAAACAAAGAAATTCCTTCAAAGAAATAGAATTCATTAGGGAAATTAAGAAGTAGAAAAAGTGGGATTGTATTTAAAAGAATAGGGTGGCTTCAAAGAAGTAAAGTAGGCAAAATAATAAAATAACAATGATCTAAAATTCAAATAGAAATATCAGTTGAATTAAAAGTAGGCTAGGGTATTAAAAAGGAAAACAGAGATAGTTCACAATTAAAATTAAGGTCAACTTAAAAATACAAAGTTGTGACACTGAAGAAACAAACCAAAATATGAACTTTGTTTCTCAAATCCCGAATAGCATCAAAACAGAAAATAGCCACTGAAGAAAATGGACATTAACAGGATATTAAACAAGGCACACCATCATTATGTATAATGCACTGAGCACAATAGTTCCTCAAGCATGGCACATTATATTGTTCTGGTCATTGTTCTCTTGGCCTCCAGACTTACTGTTCTCTAACATCCAGCCTAGATATTTGCCATTTCCTTTTCACATCATTCTCCCAGTTAAACCTTCAGTGATTTGCTGTTGAACCATGGTCTTTTAGAGCTGAAGACATCAAGTGCCATCAAGTCCACTAGCTGTGTCTTACACGAGGGCAATGAGAAGCATAGGTGAAATAGTTTGCCTCTGTGGTATACCTGAACAATGGATGTACAGATTGAACCCAAGTACCCTGACAACTAGATCAGTGTTTTTCTTGCATACTGAGCTTTCTGGAATATGGTTTTCTGTGAATCTTATATTCACTACTGAACTGTTACTTGAAAACACTGCTCTTGGTAGACTAGGTTTTTGGTTTCCTGGCTGAACTTCACATTTGGCTCTAAGAGTCATGTATGATCTGCTTTTCTGCTTTCTATCTTTCTCCCAAAATACTAAGAAGCGGTATAGAGCACTGCACAATGCCTATTACATAGAAAATACTGGTAAAGTTAGCTGTAATTAAAGTCAAAATATCAAGCTCTTTTCTTTCTCTATGAAGCTCAGTTATCTCCTTAGTGCCTGAGTTTCTATAGAACATGTGGCCTGATGGACTTATTTGGCTTTTTGGCATCTGCTTTCTATATTGTACTTGATTTTCTCTGTACTTGTAAGTCTGTTGTTATGCAAATATATTAGCCCTTAAAGGCAAAGATCTGTAACACTCTGAACGTAATAATTCCTCAATAAATGCTTATTGAACACAGTGGAGATTAAAAGTATAGTTTTAAACTCTGTAATTACTACCACACAGTCAGTTATGTTAGTTTGGTAATGAACTAGAATATAGAGGAATTAGCAAAGAACACTAAGAATATATGTTTATTCAAAAATTTAAATTTTCATAAGTGTATTCGAGGGTAAACAAAACATAGAAAGGTAATCTATTCATTGGATTAGAGTACTATTTACGATATATTTGTCTTAGTGCATTGGAGCTCAGGCTCAACTTCTAGAATATAGTATAGGCTAGTTTTAAGTAAGATTGACAGTACTCATATTTTATGAAAAATATAAAGTTTACTGCAGAGTTAAATAAGGCCTTGGCATGAGAGCAGGAAGAATCATTATTTGATCAAAATTCAATTATTTCGAAGCCCCAACTTAAGAAACTGATTGGCTCAGAAGAAAGAGCAACAGGTTACAAAGCAATGCGTAATTAAAAGTATTCAGTGCAATCTAATTACTTCCCTACGTACAGGTCAAGATCATAATCTAGACCTTGTGGTTAACATAGACAATTACTTGTATACCAACAACTGATAGACTCCTAGTGTAAACATTAGCTTATTTTGTATGTTTAATTTCAAATGAAAGAGAAAGCAAGTGAAATTTCAGAAACACAGAGAACATGTACTCCTAAAATCCCACTGATGCTGAGTTCTAATGATAAAGTATATATTAAATGTTTTTTACTTTCCTATTAGAAAACCTTAGTATTCTAGATTATTCCCAATGTTCCACTCACTAATAGAGAAAGGATAAAGGTAACATAACTTTCTGAAGTCGTATTAATAAAATCAAATGTAAATATAATATTAGGATCTTTTCCCTCTACTCAGCTAAAATTTATGTATTTTTAAAAATTACTCTTCATTCCCCAATCATTTTTACTCTTTAGCTTTAACATTTTAACTTTTTAACAAGACTGAACGGTATTTTAAATAAATTATCAGTAACTTAGTGTCTCATCTTTTATTGTGATGTTGGTGTATATTTATAATTCTAATGGGACACCATTTTATATTTGGTTTTTGTATTGTAATTAGGAACATCACCTTCATTTTAACACAAGATGTTCTAGAGCATCAGAAATATTAATAAGAATATAATTGGCTTAATGCCTCACCCCCAAATGAAGCATTTTAATTATCACTTGTAGTAACTGTTCTTTTAAATATACAAAATGAGACACATTCTTGAAGTTTCTTTAGTTCAGTCGCCTCCATGTTTTGCAAGCTATGTAACTTCAAGAATGAGCAAAATTCTGGGAGCAGAAGATGCAAGTATCATAATGGCAGGCCAATAAAAAGACAATAGTGAACACAGAAGATAATAGAAAGTAACTGAGGGCCTGTGAAGTTTATGGTGAGAGCTGAGAGACTATTCAGGAAAGATAGGAAAATGGAAAATGTCATTGTAAGTTGATAGAAGTTATCACTGAATAAACTGTGGTACTTCTGTTTCACCACCATGACAAACATTGAAATCATGCATATGCAATCCCAGTCCCTACCACAATTTTTTCTTAGTGATAGGTCCCACGTTCAAAAATGGAGGCTGACCATGCTGAATACTTGTTTTGTCAGTCTTTCTCGCATCTAGCCATATGCAATACCATGGATGGGTGAAGTAGGTGAAGGGGATTAAGAGGTACAAACACTCAATTTTATGGTGACAGATGGTGACTACATTTACTGTTGGTAAGCATCTCGTAATGTATATAGAATTGTCATATCACTGTGTCGTACACCTGAAACTAATATAAGATTGTATGTCAACTGTACCTCAGTTTAAAAAAGAATATTCCATAGAAGTCAAATGTATAAAGAATAAATTATGATCAAGTGGTAGTGAAAGCATAAAGTAGAATGAACAAGTTAGGAATGCAGATAGACCACAGGATTCTACAAATTTCTTCAACTTGAATAACATATTTAGCTCTGAGATTTATAAAAGATCTTAATTATAATGTTACTTTGTACACACACAATTGCTTCTGTAGAGAAGTTCACACAAGTTCTAAGAGAAATATATTCGTTCATTATGCGATTATAAAAACAAACTAATGTCCATTAATAGAAAGTGACTATGTCGCGTGCATTCAATAGAATGTTACATATAGAGTAGGAAAAATGAAGTACAATTCCATGTGCTAAAATGTAAAGACTTGTAACATATCTTAAATAAAAAATGGAAATGATTAAAAAGCATGTCCAGTATAGTTCAATTTTAACTTAAAACTTTTAATTAAAACGTGTAAGCGTTCACTTTACATACAGAGAATGTAAGAAAACAAACACACAAAAAAGAACAAGAATCACCTTTGGGGAAATGGGTAACAGAGGTCAGGAACTTTTCTATTTTGCGTGATTCTGAACTGATAAAATTACTTTGAACAAGTATAACTTTACTGTAACGAAAATGAAATTATATCTAACGTTCTGATTTATAACGATTTCCAAGGAATGTTTATTTAGAAAAATCTAGTCAGAGAATAAATATGCGACCTCAGGTTTGTACACTCTATATTCGGCCTTGAAAAAGAGAAGATAGAACATAAAACTGCAAGGAGAGAAGTATTTGCTTTGGGGCAACAGGGGTAAAAAAGAAATCTCAGGGGACGAGTAAAGGACACAAATTAAGCATTTACTGAAAGAAAAGAAAGCGTCGCTAAATTTACATAAGACAATATGAAAAAAAAAAATTCTTGAGTATATAGGTTGAGAGAGATGCAAGGAAGAAACCAGGATGTCTAAGATCTAGTCGAAACGTGCAGGATGGAGATGCCCGTTAATTTCCGGAGGGGGGGAACTTACAAAAAGAGGGGCGAAAAACATAATCGATTTCCTGTTCTTAAATTTAACCAAGAACCTGGGCTGTGGCTTTGTTCTCTGGAATTGGGAAACCGTCAGAGATAATCGACAACATTGTAGCTATGGCAAGGAGCTAAGCCACTCTAATAAGTACCATCTGTGGCACATAATGGGATTACTTGATAACATGGGTTGCATGAAAAATGAATGTCAAGATCGTTTTTTCCCCTTTGTTTACTTGCCGTCCAGTGAACTCAGCTGCTTTCTTCTTTACTTGCATAGCAGAGAATGGCTACTGAGTTGTTTAGGTAAACTAGCACTTCATTTACAAATTTCAAAATGTGTTACTTCAAACTATGTAAAGGATAACTGTTTGTTCTTAAAGTAACAGAAGACTTTGAAAACGTAGGAATGCAGTAACTTAGTCCAGTACTAGGCCCTGTGTTGACCCCGGATCAGTGCATGGGCATCACCTGGGAACATTATAGAAAAGAAAAATTCTGTGGCTCTACTGAATCAGAAATGCAAGGGTTGCATCCCAGCAGTTCATGTTTTAGTTGGCCTTGCAGATGATTCTGATGCATGCTGAAGGTTCAGTTGTGTGAGTTCAGTCCATAAGAGTCCAAATGATGGGCAAAGGACAGGAAAGGGAGCAAGTAAAGGCATGGATCTAGCTTGTCTTTCTGAATTTTCTGAGGCTTCAGAATTCAGATACGGGTTTAACCTCCCTTAGATTTCACTCACATCTGAGAAATAAAATTTTCATTTCTCCCCTGAATGAACGGCGTGCTGGTGGAGCTAATTCTGTGTGAAAAAGACTGATACCTTCTCTTATTACCACTGCAGTGCAGAATGAGGAGTTTCAAGGCTCTTTGTTAAAACACAGCTTCCTACACTGTACGTTAACTGACTGGAATTTAAATAAAAACTTAAAAAAATAAATAATAAAACACACAGCTTCCATAGAAGCTGGCAAATAATGAGCACTGGGCTCTAGAACTTTCTCCGGTACTAATGCACAAAGCCATTTCGCACCATCTGGCAGCCGGCCAAATTGCCTTGACATCAAAAGCTCATTCTTGAGTGGACACATTAGAATTGAGTGTGTTGGCACTGCTCTGTGATGAATGTCCCATGGGGTGAGCCTGAAATAGGCTTTATTCAACTCACTGTTATTAATGAATCCATTTCCATGCTTGTGGTATCCACCTACAAATGCTAAACATCCAAAGCATTTTTTCTTTTTAATAAAATGTAATGTGGACGCATCATTTTTGAAGGCATTTGGCAATTTCTTATAAAACTAAGGATAATTTTGCCATCTGATCCAGCAGTCAGGTTCCTAGGTATTTACCTAATTGATTTGCAAACTTATGTCCAGGCAAACACCTGCACATGAATGTGTGTAGCAGATGTATTCATACTCACGAAAACTTGAAACAATCTAGATCTCCTTCAAAAAGCCAATAAGTGAAATGTGGTACATCCGCATAATGAAATAATATTTAGTGATAAAAGGCATGAGGTAGCAGTGCAAAGACTTGGATGAATCTTTAAAAGGCTCTTATTAAGTGGGAAGAAAAAGCAGTCAGAAAAGCTACGTACTGTATGACTCCAGTTACATTACATTTGCAAAGGGCAAAGCTGTGGGGATGGCACACGGTACAGTACTTGCCACCAGGGTTATGAGAGCGGAGCAGGGCCCAATAGATGAAGTACAGGGGATGTTTTAAGGTGTTCTGTATGATGCTGTAGTGATGGAGACGTGAAGGTGTGCATTTGACAAGGCCCACAGAATTTCTTAGCATAGGGTGAAACTTCATATATGGAAATTTAAAAAAAATATTTAACAGGTAAGGGGAAACCCAGAAAGAAATGCCTACTGTAGGAAAAGAATCTGAATTACAAATATGAGATTACCTCATTGAAGAAGTAGGTGGGGTAGAAGTTGCTGACTTAAGTATTAGCTTTGGAAATGCATGGAGTCTGTAAGACTAAAGGCAGAAGGAACTGTGCATGAACACTTTGGTTGATAGAATTATTTCCCCTGGGGTAAGGATTAACATTTCTTTTTTTTTTTTTTTAAAGATTTTATTTATTTATTTGACAGAGATAGAGACAGCCAGCGAGAGAGGGAACACAAGCAGGGGGAGTGGGAGAGGAAGAAGCAGGCTCCTAGCAGAGGAGCCTGATGTGGGGCTTGATCCCATAACGCCGGGATCATGCCCTGAGCCGAAGGCAGACGCTTAACCGCTGTGCCACCCAGGTGCCCCAGGATTAACATTTCTGACACTACTATACATGTACAGAGGAATTGAACAATTAAGTAAATGGATGGTGGGTGGGCATACCCTGAGTTTTCATTGTTGGAGAGAGAGATTACAGCACTAAATGGAAAGGCTAGAATAATCCATTTCATCCTGGATTAGAGTTAAGAATGTTAGTATGAGCTCCTGTTTAATTTGCTATATATACAAATGAATCTATAGAGAGATAAGGGATGTATATATGCATGTTTTAGAACCCACGTATTTTCTTTTTCTGTCAGCTGAGAGGGCCTAGAAATAATAACTCCCCTGGAGAAGGAGTGTGCTTGATTTCTAATGTCATTCCCCAAGAAAAGGAACCAGGAGTCCTTGGGAAATGGCTGATTCTAGGACTAGGGCAAGGAAAATAAATGATGAAACTGGAGCATCTTGTAAGGCCGTAAAATAAGGAAGTACTTAAAAAAAAATACACAGCTGTGATGTTAGGTCAAAGTGATACAGGAGCTAAGTGAAGGGGCTCCCAATGGCCAAAGCACAAACAATTTGAACGAAATAAGGAATGTAGTATTGGAGTATAACTCAGAGTATAAATAATAATCCATGAGACCATACTGTGATACATGATTGGATGAAGAAATTAGTGGGAGAGAATGGGGAAATATCCCATGTAGAAAAATCTCAAGTAAGTTTTATAGATTTTTCCCTCTAAAGAGGTAACACTTAACTTCCAACCCTTTAAGTGTGGGCTGTACATAGTCGCTTTCTTCCAATGAGTACAGTATGCATAGGGTAAGAAAAGAATAACTTTGTAGTGGAGGCATCTGACAACCACTATGTCAGCCAGGTAATCAAGATTAACATTAATAATGTGAAGGCAGGGGGTGCTTTGGTGGTTCATTTGGTTAAGCAGCTGCCTTCTGCTCCAGGGATCAAGCCCTGCTCAGCAGGGAGTCTCCTACTCCCTCTCCCCTGCCCCTCCCCATGGCTTGTGGGTTCTCGCTCTCTCAGATAAATTAATAAATTCTTTAAAAAATGTTAAGGCATGATGATAGCATGAACCCTTGATATGATACGATTAGAACTGTACTTTATCTTCATAATCTTTCTCCCGAAACACGTAATTCTGGTCTAATCATGAGAAACACATCAGACAAAACCAAATTGAGGGATATTTTACAAAACACCTGATCAGTACTCCTAAAAACTGTCAAGATCAGCAAAAGCAAGAAAAATCTGGGCAACTGTCACAGGCTGGAGGAGCTTGAGGAGACCTGATGATTAAATGTAACATGGTAACTTGAATGGGATCCTGCAATATAAAAAAGGACATTAGCTACAAACTAAAGAAATCTGAATAAGGTATGCAGTGTATCAGTAGTAACGGTAATAAGTGTATCATACTAACATGAGAAGTTACTAATAGGGGAAGGTAGGTGTGGAGTACATGAGAAAAGTCTATGCTGTCCTTGTAGCTTTTCCGTAAATGTAAAATTATTCTAATTAAGTTTTATTAAAATACATAATGTGAATCTTTTATGTAGTTGGAAGAGATTGAACATATTAAGAATTGTGTGTTCATTCTTGTCTGAAGTGGGTTACAGTTGGGAAGTTTTGTAATATGTATCAATGTGGTCACAGCTCAGCTGCATGTTTTGCGAGTATGGCAGACATGGAATTACATTAACAAGTTCTGTGATCAAGATAAACATTTACACCACTCAGAGGCTGATGAGGAAGGTGGGGAAATCCTTTTCCCCCTTCCACTGCTGCAATCCCTCCCCCAACTCAGTCAATACTATGGACACTTTTAGTTTATTTAGAAATGTAAAAGCTTCTTTAATCAGTCTCTTTAACAATTATGACTACTTTCTTCATTCCTACAATTAAATGGGCTCCCTGTATAAGCCTATTCAATATCTGTAAATAATGAAGATCACAGTTTATCTTCTCTGTTCACTCAGAAATTGATTCTACTTAAATTAAAGGCTTTTTAAAAATTTCACAGGTGCTAGTAATCTTTCATCCCCTCTCCCCCTAATCATCATTAGATTTACCTTCTCTATATTTTTTGGATCAAAAATTACTTCTAGTAGTCATTGGGGATGGTCTGCCAAAATTTCTGCTAAGTCATTAACTCAGCCGATATTTTTTTCAGTGCTTACTACGTGCCAGATAATGACTTCGGCTTTGGGGCACATAATGTATAAAAGAGATAAAGTCCCTTCTTTCATGGAGCTTGAGTTCTGATGGGTATGAATGAGAAAAAGGGAAAGTGCAGGAAAATTGAAATACATGACGTTGGATATGTTCTATGAAGAAAAACAAGTGGGAAAAGATGATAAAGACTGAAGTGTGTGGTCTTTTTAAAATATCGAATGTCAGAGAATCTTTCATTAGGGCCTATACTTGATACCAAGAAAGTAGTGAGTCATGTGGCTGTATAGAGCCAAAGTTATCAAAATCCCTGAACCTGTAGCAAGGTGATAGGAATACAAACCATTGCATTCCACCCCAGACCTAATGCATCAGAAACTGTAGGAGTGGAGGCCAGCAATATGTATTTTACCAACCATGCCATGTGCTTCTCATGCAGCTAAAGTTTGAGAACAACAGGTACAGGGGAAGACCATTTCATGGGTAAGTGCAAAGGCACCAAGAAAAGAGTGTGCTGATTTTATCTGAGCCACAACAAGGAGACTTAAGGTGGCTGAAGCAGGGTGAGTGAGGGAGAGAAAGCAATAAAATGAGGAGGTGAAAGTAGAGGGTGGTATAAGGATTAGGAAAGCAGACTGTGCTGTGACTTACAGACTATGCCGTGACCTTGTTTTTTTATTCTGAGTTAGGCAGCCTGTGTAGTGCACTGAGCAGAGGAGTGACATGATTGTAGAGAATCTCTCTGCCCCCTGCAGTGTGGATGGTAGACTGGAGGTGTGGCGGAGTAGAAGCACATGGGAGCGAGAGTTATTGCATTAGTCCTGCTCTTCTCTTAAGATGAGCGTACTGACTTTATATGTTTGTTGTGTGGATTGAAAGACTCATAACTGTCACACCATTTCTTGTTTCCTAAATGACCATCCATTTCAAATCTCTTAGTGTTGTAGTAAACCCCTTTAGCTAAAGGAGTAACCAATCAGTGCTTGTCTACTCCATTTCTTAAAAATATCCGAATAAAGGCACTTCAGAATGATACTAAGTACAAAATATTCTTCCTACAAAGTAATATTCCTCTGGATTTTCCCCGTTAGGTTTTCCATTTGAATCTTCAAATCCATATTTAATGACCCTTGTGTCACATATTGCAAATGATTGCGGGTATAGGGTTCCCTCATATTTGAGACCTACGTGAAAATTGTCCTTCCCCATCTCTTTAAAGATTAACAACCATATGACTCGTTCCCTTGAGAGTGTGCCGAGGTGGCGTGTATCAGTGTGAGACACTTCAGCTCCCCTCAACCTCTGCTTTGGTGATCATGAAGACACTTCAGAAGGATCCTTCTTTAACCCTGACGTAATAACGTGAAATGTGTGATTACATAATACAACTACGTGGCAGTAGGAGCAGAATTAAAATTTGAGCCAGCAGCATCTAAATTGAAAGCCAGAGTAGTTCTCTGTGATACTCATTGCCCTTATTAGCAAAGACTATTGGGATTGTATTTCCTACATAGACTAGGGTAAAGAATATAGGGCATTGTCTTTGTTTTACAGCTAGTGATCTGTAGTACCTTAATAAAGGCAGATTCCTACTTTTCTGCTTCCTTTCGTATAAACAGAAAGGAAAGGACTATATGATGTTCAGAGGGGCTGTACACCTGCTATGTATGTATGGGCTCTGCAGTTGAATAGAGCTTGACTCACACCATTGCTCCAGTATATCCCAGTAAGTAGTTGACTCTCCATTCCATCCTATGCAAAATAGGAGATCCCCCAGCCCCCCAATTTGTTGTATAAATTTAAGTGAGATAGTGTGCATGAAGGCAGTTAGTAAACCCCATATTCTTTCAAAAATCTATTATTCGATACCTCATTTGTGGTAGCACTAGTCTAGGCAATTGAATAAAGTAGCGCATAAAACACAAAAATCCCTGTCTTCATGGAACATTAAAAAATGAGGACAATCAGTGCAAATAATTTGGTTTTCTCCAAATAGTCTTCTTTTTATTTGTGAAAATCTTTTAAATTGTCTCTCCTTTTCTTTCTCAAAATGCTATTTTTTATTAGTATGGAATGTTGTGCATGGTCAGTTTTTTCATTAGCCTTTAAAGATAGAATGAACCAGTTTTTCTTTTCCACTTTAGAATTTACTTACAGTATGGAAAATGGCTGATGTATTTAAGACTACATTTTTAACCACGCAACCAAGAAAATCTGAGAAATATTACAACATAATAATAAAATCTTTCGTCAAAAGGTATCTATTTGAAAACATTTTCCCGTATTTGATATAACTATATCTATATCATCTCAACTGAACTATTTGAAGTTGTAGACACAGTAACAATACAAATACATCGTCCTATATCTCCTAAGTATAAGGACATTTTTGTACATAACCCCCACACTGGCATCACTCCCCATGAGGTGAGCAATGATAAAATAATATTAGTTAACATACAGTTCATATTCAAATTTCCCAAAATTTCTTCTCTGTGCTTTTTTACAGAGTTTTGGTTTGGGGTTTGGATCCAATCAAGGATCATTTGTTGCACTTGGTTGTCATGTCTCTTGAAATTCTTTTAATCTAGAAATTCCCCATTACTTTTTTGTCTTTCATGACAGTGATATTTTGAAGAGACCAGGCCAGCTGTCTTGTAGAATTACCCATGTTATGATTCATCTAAATGTTTCCTCATTAATTCTTGTTATATATTGTTTTTAAAAGAATTCTGAGTGTAATGTTTATTTTTTATGATAGTGTATCAGAAAACACATTATGTCAGTTTGTCCTATTGTTATGTTAGTTTGAAGAATGAACATTTCACTCAATGGTGTTAACATCCTTTGATGATTATTGCCTAAATCAATAATTGTATTAGTGTTTGCAAAGGTCACTGTTAGTTTTCTAATTGTATTGTTCATATACATGTGTTAGTGGTTTTCTGCAATGAAAATCTTCTCCTTCTCCCCTTTTTGTTTTTGAGTATTGCTATCGACTGGTTTTTTTCATATTCAATATAATATAAACCATTAATATTACTATTGTTTGTGATGTTCAAATTGTCCCAATTTGACCAGTAGGAGCCCTGTTAACTCTTGCTCACTTCCTATGTGACCTAATGGAGTATTTTAAATCTTAAGGTTAAAAGCTTTATTTCTTAAAACGTTAAAACATATATTTTATTATCCCAGTGGCAAAAAAAAAAAGTCTGTTCCCTTGATTTTCTTCTAACAACCTAGAAATTATAAATCTAAGTGTCCTTCTCCATTTCATGCAACAGAATGATTAAAAAAAAAAAAGCATCACTTCATGAGTGATGAACTACTCTCAGCACACCAAACATAAAACACCTGTATCACAGCTGTTCTCAGCCACATTTATGTCATTGCTGCTCATTCTGGTGGGAAAAGAACCTGCAACCTCTTAATGAGGGTTAATTATGAAGGGGAAATTTTCACTGAGCTCTGAGGAAGCTTACCGGTATTCTTGAGTAGTATTGGGTGATGGGTAATGATGATTTATCACTCTACATAGTTGCTGATAAAGTAATTCTCAGTAAAGTCTTGACAATTTGTTATCACTGGTACAAAGTATATTATTTTTTAATTGGCCATATCATCTATAGCTCAGAAACAGGCCACACCATCTATCAGGTGGAAGGCTTGTTTTAAAATTGCTGCTGTATACTCATAATACATAATTAATCTTTGATTTTCTGTGGCTACTGGAGTTTGCTGTTTCACCATTTCTGTGTAGAGTAAATGTTCCTCATTTTGAGTATTTGTTTCCTGCGATTTTGTATAAATATTTACAGTGAATGCTTACCCTGTGGGTTTAACTACATGAAATTATATTGGCATCTGAGTATGACATTCATAAGGCAATGAATGACCTTCGCTGTTCCTGTGCCATGTGTGGCATTCATTGGCGTTCAATAAATATTTTTATATGGAACTCAATAAAGATTTTAAGAAAGAGAGAAAGAGAGAAATGTGCAACAGAATGTGATAATGTCTGATAAAGATGCACCTTATGTTCTTGGCTGACCTTCTTGTCCTGCAGCCAGGCCTAAGCTCCTCATCCATTCATTGCATAGCCTAAGCCGTGTTAAGCTTAGCTAAGCGAAAATAATAGGCCATCCAACAGACAACGTGGGAAATGTGGAAAAGCCATACAGGAACCTCACCCAAGATAAAAAGGAAAAGGGTCAGGGACAGGCTAAGTGTGTAATAACTCATCATTTGGAGCTCCTAATTAAGAGTATCATACTCAAATGGATTAACTATATCAATCCAGACTTGGAGTGTGGGGGTTCACTATGTGGAATAAGCGTTTACTGATTTTTTTTTTAAAGATTTTATTTATTTGTTTGACAGAGAGAGAGACAGCCAGCGAGAGAGGGAACACAAGCGGGGGGGGGGTGGTGGGGGTGGTGGGAGAGGGAGAAGCAGGCTCCCCGCTGAGCAGGGAGCCCGATGCAGGGCTCAATCCCAGGGCTCGATCCCAGGGCTCTGGGATCACGCCCTGAGCCAAAGGCGGACGCTTAACGACTGAGCCACCCAGGCGCCCCAACCTTTACTGAATTTTGAAGCTCTCATGCCAAAGATATTTTTCAAGAACATTTTGGCACTGATTCATTTTTCTCCCCTTTGCTGAAGATGCATCCCTGCTGACTCTGAGTCTGGTCTAGGAATCTAGAAACCCTAAAATTATAATCATTCTCCTCAATAGAAATACTTGGATTATTAATGGGAGTTCTTCCCAAATAATGAGTATATTTCATATAAAACAAAAACACCTTAAGAGAATTAGGTTCCTTTCCAACTCTAGTAAGAGCCTACTTGTCCAGAAGGTGTTCCAGATGCCGCTGTAGGGTGGGTATAGAGAAAGCTATGCTACACAGAAATATTTGCTGTTCTCAATCTAAGCAGCTGCATTGTGTCTGATACAGAAATTGGCAGCTCGCATCAGGTATGCTTCTTCCCGACCTAAATCCTGCAAGTGGTTTCCTGAGTAAAGGTTCGCTTTAATTTAGGAGCAATATCTATTTATGGCTATTGCATCTTCCTGAGATTACTTCAAACTACTGGTCACTATGGGACATGATGAATTACATTTAAATACAGTATATTCCTCTTTTAATTATTGGACTCATCTTCCTTTAGAATGTAAGTTCCATGAGTGCAAGGACTTTCTCACCGTTCCCAGAAAAAGTCACCTGGCTCAGAGGAAGATGCTGAATAAACATTTATTATTGAATGGAATACTGGTACTTACGTGATTATGTGGGCTTAGGAGTGTGTAGAATCTGTCCTGTTCTTTACCCCTTTATCTGAAGCAGAGTACAGTGTTCTCCTTATGCAAACAAGAATGAAACTTTATCTAAGGCACCCTTGTGAAGATGGAGGATGTAGTAGGGATAAAGGGAGGTCTTTGCTCTGGTAATGGAAGTGTCTGTCTTCATTTGGAGAGTCTTACCTTTAGCTCATTGCTTTCAACCCTTTAATATTGTATGTGAACTGGAATATACCACTTTTGGCTTCTCCTCTCCATTCTCCATTATTATTTTTGCTCTTCCAGGTATATGGAGGGGACAAGAGAGTACTGGATTTTTACTTTACAGACTTAGCATTTACTTGGTTTGGAAGATAAGTTATTTCTTGAGAAATGCCAATCATTTCTAAAGGCCAAAGAAGGCATTTCCATTTTTTGTGCTGTCTATCCTACTGGAAAGTATGTATAGAATTAAATTATTTTCACTGTTATAGTCCTCAGCTTATTTATTTTGGGGTGTCTCCTTTTGTCCTGTTACTCTGCACCAGCATCAATTCATCCTAGGAACTTGGTCATATTAGCAGTAGTTACAGAGGAAGATATTTCATTATAGCAGGAAGGAAAGCCCCCTCCAGAAGTATGGGCATGGAAATGCTTCTAGTTAGCAGAGTTAGGGCATGGAAATGCTTCTAGATTCCAAAGCCTTGACTTCACCTAACAGGAGACTCAAGGGACAGCTATTGTGATTTCCAGCTCTGCCTCACTTAGGATAACACCTAGCCAGGCATTTGCTCAACTTGTTTCACACCCAACCACATTTCCCTTTGTGAATTCAGTTTCCTTACATAAGATTTAAAAAAAAAAAATCTGAAATTCTCATCAAATAAGGAACACCATTAGAGGCCTTGATAGAAGGTAACATTAATGGGAAAGTGAGTGCAAGATTGCATATAATAGGTGGGAAGAAGAAAATGTCAGAGACACACAAAAGAGTGCTAGGTAGGAAATGAAATCTTCAAAATGTCCTTGAAGATGTTAATACCTTAAAATAGTTTTCAGAGTACCCAGAGCCCTTCATTATCTTACACGAAATTATTTTTCATGGTAATTCATAGCAGTGTACTCTGCTCTGGATATACTTCATCATACTTCATATGCATATTTATGCTTATGTACATTTGCTAATATTCCTTCTATCTGGAATTCTTTATCTTTTTTCTCAATCTAGTAAAATTATCTTCAAATTTTCAGCTTATATGAACTTTATATTATTATTATCCTCTTCTTTATAGATGTGGAAAGTGAATAAACAGTAAGTATTCTCATACCAGTTTAAAAGCAATTAATACTAAGTCTACAGTGACATAAAATGTTTGGCTTAACAGACCAATTTAAAAGCAATTAATACTAAGTCTACAGTGACATAAAATCTTTGGCTTAACAGACCTATTGCTGGATAGAGAAGCTATGTTCAAGAAAATGTTAATCATAATGTATTTATGCTTTCCTTTTTCCTTTAACTTTGCTTTATATCAGACTTTGTGGTGAACAAAATAGTAGCAACAATGAAGATGTTGCTTATTACTCCTCTTTCTCTTTCAAATTTAACAGTAGCAAAATAGAATCACCTCTTCAGGGTTGGCAAAAGTCAATCTAGAGAAGATGATCTGAGTCCCGGGTAGCATGGGCTCCTCTCTTTGGCTTTCAGCTTCACAACTATGCTAACTGATCTACCTATGCTTTCTTTGACCTTTGCCCTATTTTGTCAAACAGATGTTAAAAATCAGAATAAATTGTGCCCAGAAATGTGCCATGGTGTAAGAGAATCCAAGCATTTCATATAGCCCAGAACTCCAGGGGAAAAATCCCAAGGAAAAGAAAATGACAACCATTCTAGATCATAACACCAAAAATGATAATAAAAGGTAGACAAGAAAAGAAAGAACATGTTTTCCCTAGTTGGGAAGTTTTTATCCTTATAATTTGGACTTGAGGGGGATCCTCTTTGAATTCCATTTGAATATTTTTGAGACTGAACATTCTTTCCTCTTATGATGAGCCAAGCATAATGAGAAAAAGTACGACCCACAGAATGATTTAAAATAAGGAATAAACATTAGAGCATGTCCTTTTAAGCAATGACTTTATTTTTAAGCACAAATGGCTGTGTATAAATGAGTAACAGTTATGACAAGATGAAACAATGAATTTAAACAAAGATAGTCATGCCACCAAAATAGAATTTCATCAAAGAAAAATGTAGTTGCAAGTAAATTAATCAACATTTACCCTATTTATTCTAAAACAATCTTGTATTCTGGTTTTTCCATCTAGTGTTAGATTTATGCTTTTGTTTAGTATTGACAAAGATTGACTAAATATTAACCCAGTGTAATTTTTCTGTAGCATTAATTATAAATGTCTCACTGGAATAATGTGAAAGCAAAAACTCATTTGGAAAGCCGATCACCTAGACTGCATACCAATAAATTAAAATCAGCAGATGAGAAACCAACCTCTTTCTCACAAATAGAAATATCTTTCTTGATCCATATGAGTTCACATGTCACAAATTCATGGTCTTATGGTTTAATTTCCATAACACATTAATATTATTAATATATATTAAATATATTTAAACTCTGTGACAAATCATCCTGGGCCACACAGTACATCACATCTACAGCAAAACTGTTAAACAAATTGTAATTCTGTAATTAAGATAAAATACTCGTAAGCTTGATGTACAGTAGTTAATTAAATCTGAAGTAGAAAAAGACTAAGGAGGCACGCACACACCAGTACAAGTAAAACTAGGGAAATCTCAACAAAGTCAGCATATTGTATCACTGTCAGTTTCCTGGTGGTGATAATGAGCTATAGTTTTGGAAGATGTTACCATTGAGGGACACTAGGTGAAGAAGGAACAGGCTCTTTGTGTATTGTTTCTCAAAAATGTATGTGGCTCTACGATGATCTCAGGATAAAAAGTTAACTTAAAATAGATAAGAAAATATCTACCTTGCATTCAACAGAGAAAATCAGAGGGAGAGCTTTGGGAAATGAGAGTTGAAGAGAATCAAAATAGGAGGACTTAAAATCATCTGCATATTGGGGCTGTATTCAAGAGCCAAGAGTGCTATGGACACTCAGGGTAGATAGTTAAAAGGATCCTGTGAAATTTTATTTTAGTCTGGCATGAAGTTATCCTGGCTAGAGTAACAGCTTACATTCTTAGGTTTTCAGGTATGTTCCTATGGATCTCTTGTTTTTGTTTTTGTTTCTTCTTAGTTATACTGAAATAAGTTCAGTCTTAATATAAGCTTACTTTAAACTACCCATATTGCTTCATGGTGCAATGGCTCTGACAAGAGGTAGAAATTAGGAATGTACATAACTGGGGATGATGTGAAAGATTAATCCATTAGTTCTGTATTTTTCCATCTTTTTTTTTTTTAATGTAATCTCTATGCCCAACGTGGGGCTCGACTCAAAATCTGGAGGTCAAGAGCCACATGCTCTACCGACTGAGCCAGCCAGGCGCCCCAGTATTTTTCCATCTTGTTCATGTTTTTGACGTTTAAATTTCTCTGACTAAAGTTACCAATTTCATAAATATATCCATTCTTTCTACATTCATATTGAATATGTAATTTCAATATGAAATACCCAAATGATTCTATTATAGAAAGAATCCAACAAACTGAATCTAAAGTTCATACGGCAATAGGAAAAAAAAACCATGAGAAATGTCAAGAAATACTTTTCAAAGAACAAGATAGGGAACTATCCTTATTTTAAACCAAAATATAAAATAAAACTATACTGACTGAAACAAGGTAGAGTTCGAGGAAGAAGCAAAATTTTTTTATAGCAGAAGATAGAATTCAGAAAGAAGACTCAAGTATAGACAAGAATTCAATGTATGATAAAGATACATTTCAAACAAATAGGATGTTATAGTAAATATAAATTATTGATGTTGGAAGAAAAATTGTTGAACTGAATTTAAACAAATTAGTAAGTATTATAGAAGTTACAAAAGAGACATGTTTTTATAATGTTATATAAATAGCTGGCCTCCGGAAAATTAGAATCCAAAGATAGAAGGAAGGAAGAAAAGAAGAAAGATTTTATGAAGTTAAACAGATTTCCTTTTGTGAAAATAATATAAATAACAGTGCACAAAAAAGATAAGATTAATGAAATTAAGGGCAAGAAGATAATTGGGAGAAAATATTTGTCATACATAACAGACATATGGTCACTATCCATAAAAGTTTTGAAACTTCTTTTAATCAATAAGGAAAAGGTAATACATACATGGAAAAAAGCCAGTACAAAGCAAATTGTGAAATGACAAATGTAAATAGCCAATAAAAGTTTCACTAGGGCTCACCCTTATAAGAAGTCAGTAAAATACAAGTTAAAGCAGAAATTAGATTATTTTGGCACTCAGATCACCATAGATTTAAAGTGTGATTGGGGCATCTGACTGTCTTGGATGGTAGAGAATGGGACTTTTGATATCTGGGTTGTAAGTTCTAGCTCCACATTGGGTATGGAGATTACTTATTAAAAAAATAATAAGGAAATCTTATAAAAAATGTCATTTCGAATGACATAAAAAAACAGAGACTAGCTCTCTCACGTCACATTGACTGAAGTGAACACTGCTGAAACACTTTGGGAAATCAATTGGCAAGATCTACCAAGATTTTGTAACACTGTTGGACTGACCCTGTAATCATATATCTAATAATCTGTCCTAAGGGGATATTTATATAAATACACAAGAATATCCTTACATTATAATTTGCATGCAGTTATAATTTGAAGCAAGATAAATGTGTATCAATAAGGAAATTTCTGGGTTCATATTGGTGCAATCACTGTACACAGTTGATCTGTGGTTATTATAAAGAATCAGGTAAATATGGAAAAATTATTTTCTCAAAGATGTTTCGAGTCGAGTTCCTCTTCATCCTTCTTACACTACCATCTTTGTATTTTTGCCATTTCTAGAATGTCATAGCTGGAATTATACAGTATACAGCCTTTTTTAGACTGGGTTCTTTCCTTAGCAATATGCATTTGAGGTTTCTCCATGTCTTTTCATGGCTTAACAGCTCATTGCTTGCTTTTTTTAAAGTAAGCTCTACATTCAACATGGGTCTTAAACTCACAACCCCAAGATCAAGAATCAAGTACTTCACCGACTGAACCAGCCAGGCACCCCATTTTTCTTTCTTTCTGTCTTTCTTTCTGTCTTTCTGTCTTCCTTCTTTCCTTCCTTTTTCTTTTTTTTTATAGCTCGTTGCTTTTTATCACTAAATAAAATTTCATTGTAAGAATGTACCACAGTTTACTGTTCCATTCATCTGCTGAAGGATACTTTTCTTCCATTGTTTGATATTTATGAATAATGTTGCTATAAACACTAATGTACAGAATTTTCTGTGGCCATGAGTTTTCAACTCTTTTGCATAACTACCAAGGGTAACGATGACAGGATCATATGTTAAGACTGTTTAGCTTCCAGAGTGGCCATATCATTTTGCATTCCTATTGCTCCACATCCTCCCCAGCATCTGATGTCAGTGCTTTGAATTTTGGCCCTTGCCATAGGTGTTGGAATTAATTTGAAGTAGTGAATTATGGTTACAGAAATTTAACAGTGATGTTTTGAAGTGATTGCATTTTTCAATTTTGACTGTTTTTTAAAATTAAGAACATTTACGAAATAGCATATCACACACACAACACCTCCCCCCCCAAAAAAAACTTCAAAAAAACTTATTAGAAAATATGATAAAATAACTTTTTTTTTTAAAGATTTTATTTATTTATTTGACAGAGATAGAGACAGCCAGCGAGAGAGGGAACACAAGCAGGGGGAGTGGGAGAGGAAGAAGCAGGCTCCCAGCGGAGGAGCCTGATGTGGGGCTCGATCCCATAACGCCAGGATCACGCCCTGAGCTGAAGGCAGACGCTTAACCGCTGTGCCACCCAAGCGCCCCGATAAAATAACTTTTTGATATCAACTAGAAAAAATTTGCTATTTCTGTATTTTCTTGGGGAACTGAATGTGAGGGTTTCATATATAAACAAACATTAGAACTTAAGTATATATGTCAAACCAGCCCTAAAATGTATTTCCATTTTTCGGCCCATAATGAGAAATCTTGGTATTATATTGCACTTTAGAATAACAGCATTATTATACCATTTTGCTTCCTTTCATATTCCTTTCACCCAAAATGCCCTTCACTGAGGCCCAGGCTTAAAGGTCAAGGTATGAGACATTAAGTAGAAAGGGCCTTGTATCTTGCAGCCTATGCACAAAACTGCTCATTCCTTGTGCCTCCTGACAGTTGTTCTTGCATCTTCAGGAAGGATCTGGAAGATAAATCAAAATCCAAAACTTAACAGAAAGAAAGCTTAAGGTCTGCCAGTTCTTCCAACCACAAAGCCAGCAATAGTGTGAATGGGTTGGAAGAGAAATAAGACATAGGAGAGAAAGAGGGAAACATTTGCAAACATAACTGGGTATTACCTGAGCTCTCTGTTCCGATTCACCTTCATTTATTGTTGCTGAGTATCAATTTGTATTTTCTTACGGAAATCACTCTGAAACTTGTTCCAGTGTACGAGGTTGTAAGCAGTGAGAAAGCCCAAGTTCAGTGGTTAATGCTATCAAGAAGATTCACACTTCGAAGATCGGGGGAATGGCACATTGGGTCGAGATTGGACAGGGAAACAGTAGGAACAATGCAAAGTGGTAACATTTAAGTTATATATAAGTTCCTTCACTCAAGACTACATAGTATACTTGCAAAGACAAATTTGTTCTTGTTTTGAGATCTTTGATGTTTCATAATATAGTATTTTGTTTGTTTTACAATCTGTGACTAAAAATAAAAGCTGATTTCAGTAAGGTGCTGGAGGTATTGGACGGGAGAATGAAGAGGAATGTATCTATAGTGCATATACATATATATATATATTTGTGTATATATATATAAAATATCTGTGTCTATATACACATACAAATATACACAAATTATTTATATAATTCCATATAAATCTATATTATAGTGTTCACAAAAGGTATAAGTAACTCGTGGAAGAATAGGTATAGAATAACCAACTTCAAAACTAATAAAGAAATGAAAGACAATTCATAGAAGGGAGTGACATAGAAGACTAAAATGACCCAATTAAAGGTAAGAAAGAAATAAGGAGGTACGATTGTGTTCCTGAGTATGAATACTTAAAGAAATAGCGTGGCAGAAATAGCATGGAATATATGGGTAAAGCAAAATTGATAATGCATTTAAAGTCAGGTCATAACATTTGATTAAATAATAAGAACTGAAATCTTTTAAGATTCCATTTAAAAAGTTAGAAAGTAAATGAAAAAAAATTTTTTTGTTTGCTCTTTCTGGATGATCACATTCCACCAATTCCATGATTCACTCTTTGATTTTACTCAGTTCACTCTTCATGTGTCTTTCAGAAGGAGACTTTTCTTGACCTCCTGATTTTCACTATAGTCTCCCTGTTTCCTTACCATGCTTTACTTTATCTTCAGGGTCTGCCCTGATCAGGACTTGACTATCATGTATTCATTTGTTTGTATATTGTTTGTCTTTCCCACTGGGTTGCTGTCTCCGTAGACCGGGATTGTAGCTTGTTTTTGGCCTGAGAAAAGATGACAATAAAATCATTCTCCCTCACGGCTGATCCCAGTGATTGATCTCCAGCACGGGTGTGTGCTGCACTTAGTTTATTTCGTCTTCACTGAGGGTTCCTCAAGTTCTAGTATTCCATTCCTACCTCTCAGTTATAAAAAGGACCCAGATTTAGGGTACCATCCTCTTCTGCAAGCTTTCTAGACTATACATTTCACTTTATTTGTAGACTATATTTTGTCTTCAAATGGGGGAGGGGTCGACCCTTCTTGGTTCAAGGGGTTAGTACCATGCTTGGTACTGGATCAGGGTTGGATGTTATATTCTTATAATAAGTTAGGTAGAAAAAAGAAAATGTTATTGAGAAAATCATAAGGAAGAGGAAATACATTCCTCATATCATTTTGGTAAAAATCCCCATGGACTTGTCAGTTCAAACCCTCGTTGTTCAAGGGTCAACTGTATATAATACAGTATTGTTAATTAATTACAGTCACCATGGTATGCATTAGATGGACAGATCTTATTTATCTTATAGCTGGGAGTTTATACCCTTTAAGGAACATCCCATTTCCTTCACCCAGCAGCACCCTGGCAATCACTATTGTAATGTATGACTTTGGCTTTTAAGATTCCACAAATAAGTGAGAACTTGTAGTATTTGTCTTTATCTTAAACCAGTTGGTTTAAAAATATGTTGCTCTCATACCCCAGAAAAGTATTTTGTAAATGATGCACTCCCTCTCACGTTTCTTTTTATGTTCAAGGTGCAGCTTTACAATAATTTCAGAGCAAACAATTTAGAGTGAATTGTAAATAGTGATATTTGAAAGTGAAATTGCAGTATTATATTTTAGGTATTTCCTATGAAATATAGTTTATTATCTTGATATCCATTATCATCTGCTTAAACATAAACGAATATTTCTTAATAGTTGGAAATGTTACCTCATTCCTTTTTTTATTGGAATCAGCATTTCCATTCCATTTCTCCCTCAGAATTCATTGTAATGTGATCTACTTTCTGCTTACAATTTAGTAATTGCTCTATCATATCCCAGTGACTAATATGTTTGTATTTTGAAGTATTATGTTTTTTAATTTGCTATAATATAAAACTCTAATTTTGGGTAGGAATTATCACGATATTAATTAATACACAAGTGATCAAAAGAATGTAAACATGACAGAGTTTTGAGAAATAATTATTAAAGATGAAAAATAATTCATTGAAAATTTTATGTCTTAATGAGATAAATGGGGATTTTCTTTTCTTTTTCATAATTGATGTATTCCTGAATGGATATTACTTATTGCCAGGATCAGCCCAGGTTGAATATAGACCTTATCCTCATTTTTAAATTCGTTAATACAGAACATTGATAAACCTTGTTCAGAAGAAGTAGAGAAATGAGTTTTGTTTTAGTGATTCACCTCTCTGAACTCCTAAGTTACATGCAAAAATAACCAAAAGTTAGTATTTTAATCATCTTTTAGCTGACAACTTGATTAGATTTCCCCT
Source organism: Ursus americanus (assembly GCF_024610735.1). Lineage (NCBI taxonomy): Eukaryota > Metazoa > Chordata > Mammalia > Carnivora > Ursidae > Ursus > Ursus americanus. The sequence continues at coordinate 101,298,591 of NC_142164.1, forward strand.
CAATTCCTTGGAAACCAAGGAAGTAGAACCCACTTGCCTCACAAAATGATTTATTATCCCATAATTAGAATCATTCTTTCCCCCAAAACCAATATAATTATATTATGGCAAATTGTCCTTTGTTTTGTATCCTGGAGGGTTTTACCATCTTTGGCAGTGTTTAGGGATAGAATGGAGGTTTTCTGTCTCTTACAAGTGCTGGTGGGAGGAAAAGAGGAACCAGCACCTCCATCATGTGTGTGCACTTTGTAGGCAGATTCATTTTAGGTAAGACTATGGACATTGAAGACCTGAAAATCACTGTCTTTGCATAATCCATGCTTTCTATTGTAGGGAAATCTTTGCCTGAGCTAGAGGTATATACACTCTAGGTCAAACACCTCTGACTTAAGTCAAAATGGCATCTATTGTTTATTTGACCAGAAGTCCAGAGATTGGCAGACTCTTGGATGAGTCTGTGGTTCTGCAATGTCTTCTGGTACAGAAGTCCTTCACGTACAGAAATATGATGACTACAGTAGTTCCAAGTGTTATAGTGGCAACATCTAAAAAAACAAAGGAGGAAAGATCATACTTTTTCAGGGAGAAACAGCATTCCCAGAGAACTAACGTAGATTTTCCATATACCTGATAAGAGGCACATGCTCACACTTAGGTCTTTCAAAGGCCAAGGAAACAGAATTACCATAAACATGTGGGCCATTTATGATCTAGCTATGGCTGTGTACAGTGGCAGTCTCCAAAAAAATTAAAAATTTTTTCAAGGAGTGAGTTGATGTGTAACACATGTTGCCAATGCTTTACACATATGCCCTAGGGTGGTTTTATCATTTATGTTTTCTTTACCAAGTGCTTAGGTGCTTCCACTCCCAGTAACCAGCACATGTATCTCTTTTCATTGAGGACTGTTCTCAAGCTGCCAAACCTGCTCTGCTTGGCTACACGAAAAGGCAGAAAAGCCTCAAAATTCCTATCGCCAGGAGATGTTTAACCAATAAGTGACTGACGTAAGGCTTAGAAATTCTCCAGCTCACTTGTGCCATGATGGAGACAACTCTTACGTGTGATCAACATTGTTTGTAAAGCTACTCTGTGGGATTTAGACAAACTATCTTCTTTGGGGCTTTGCTTGACATTATACCCTTGCTTAGACTGCTCGCCATTTCAGCCCTTCTTCCCTACTCCCCTAACACTTTTCTAGCAAATCATTTTTAAATGAGTACTTGCTTCTGGGTCTGCTTCTGGAATGCCCAGCCTAATATGAGAGAATAGACTATTGGGTAGCCACCAAAATTTTCTAGAAATCCAAGAACAGAGAACTTGGGGATAGAGAGAACTGGGGAGAAAATATCTGAATTGCGGACTACTTGCAAAATAGAGACTATGAATGAGTTTTAAGGCAAAAAACAAATTTGCCAGTTTATTTCTACAACATGTATAATTTTTAAATAGACTCACTCCCCAACGATTCCTCAGTATGGAATAGATAATTGCTAAAAAATATTCCAAACATATAAATGCCTTGGTTTATGAAATATAGCTTGATATAATTTTATCACACAAATCCCTTGAGGCATCTATGGATGTAGAATTTTATATATTTCGACTATAAAAAATACATTAGAATTACTTTATAGTTCCCCAGTAAGACTTAGAGTAGCCGAATTATCTCTCCATGTTATACAAACCATGTCTCTAAAATAAGATCAATTCCCCAACTGTTTGCAGAAGTCTGTGTTATTATTTGAAATCTATCTTATTACTTGATAGTAACATCTCATATGAGTAATCTCTATGTACATTGCAACATTTATTGGAAATATTCATATTTTAAGTATATTAAACATCGCTTTTAAAATTATATGTAGAGAGTCAGTTAATAGGTAGGGATAGATGGGTGGATGGATAGATGTATAATTTCTCATTTTTCACTGGAGTAAAGGGCTGCTGAACAGAATATCCCTAAGGAGGTGATGTAAATTTTAAATCACATGTTGACTATGCCAATAAGGAAAACATGGAGCAATAACAAATAATAAATTGATCTCTGTAAATCCGTTTGTCCACTATATGCAATACACTATGATATATCTTTTAATTTGAACCTCATAGTAACTCATTATGAATTAAATGTAATTATGCCCATTTTTGCATATGAGCTTAAACAACATTAAGGTGCTACTCCAAAGATAAACAGCAAACTAATAATAGAGCTGAGATTTAAACGTTGGTCTGTATGAACCTTCAGTATGTGGTAGCACACCACTGTGTCAGCACTGTATTAGAAGACAAGAAATTCATCTCTTTTGGGAGAATCACATTGAACTGTTCTACTAATATTATGTTAGGCAAAGCACAGTGTACTTCCAGTGTGGTCTGTAAGTATATTCAGTAATAATATGAATCTGAGCAAATAAAGATAGAAACTTGACTATCAGTGATGGATCCAAGAGCAAATCCATGGGTTCTCTTGCCATAGTATCTCATGACCCTTCTAGTCAGTATGTTGGTCACATTTGTATTAGTTCTTGTGTATTTCAGGAACATGACAGAAAGGTCTAGAACTAATTCCCCATAGAAAGTAGGCAGCCGGGCACCTGGGTGGCTCAGTCATTTAAGCGTCTGCCTTGGGCTCTGGTCATGATCCCGGGGTCCTGGGATTGAGTCCCACATCAGGCTCCTTGCTCAGTGGGGAACCTGCTTCTCCCTCTCATCCCCTGCCCTATCCTCCCCGCTCTCTCACGCTATCTCTGTTGCTATCTCTGTCTCTCTCTCTCAAATAAATAAAATCTTAAAAAAAAAAAAAAAGAAAGAAAGTAGGAAGCCACAAGATGGAGGTTCTTCCTAAGTCCAGTTGGGAAGTTGGAACAGTCATCTGAAGTTTACAGAGCCAGACTACAAAATTCTTACCTCCGAGTAGAAGAGATCTGAATAAATTTGTGAATCTTGCATCTTTTTTCCTCCCAAAGTACATCATAGTGACATTATTTCCTATGCTCAGTTCTAGAGAATGAATGAAACATTCATTACCCATGAGGAAAAGGAAAGATGTGGCTACTTAAAAAATAAAGGATGTATTGATGTAAGGAATTTCTAGAAGAGTTGATGCTGCAATATCTGTATTTTCATCCCACATTAGCAAGTTTGAAAATGGAACATGATTTAAACATTCTTAAAGTTTCTTGACCATATCTGTCCCTGGGATTATTCCACTGGTCATATTTTATCCTTTGGCCTCAGAATCCAGCTATCATCCCAGGATCCTTCCCTCTTCCTTGTCTTTTCATCTCCTCATTTGTCCCCTTGGCTACTCCCGACTTCTCTATGGTTGACAAATCCTTTTTGTTAACAGTTTCATCGAGGTATAATTTATATAATATAAAGTTCACCCATTGTAAGTGTACAGTTCAATGATTTTTGGTAAATTTATTTATGCTACCATTACCATAATCTGAGTTTAGCCCTTATCATCACTCTGGAAAGATCCGTTATGTCCATTTATAATCTCCAGTCTAATCTGCTTTCTGTGTGTATTTATTTGCCTTTTCTGGACATTCCTTATGACATGTATAGCCTTTTGAATCTTGCTGCTTTCATTTAGCATGTTTTTTAAGGTTCTTCCATATAGTAGCATGCATCAATGGTCTGTTCCTTTTGACTGATATCACAGGAGTGTTACATGAAATACAACATTTTGTTTATCATTCAGCAGTTGATGGATATGTGGATTGTTTCCACTTTGGGGCCATTATGAGTAACACTGATATGAGCATTTGTATGCAAGTCTTCAATGTGTTTTCATTTCTCTTTGGTAGAAACTAGGAGTGGAATTATTGGGTTGCATGGTAAATTTATGATAAACTTTTTAAGAACCACCGAACTGGTGGTTGCACCAGTTTTCCAAAGTGGCTGTACCATTTTACGATCTAAACAGCTATGTTTTAGGGTTTTAGCTTCTCCACATTCTGGCGAAAACTTTCAGTTTCCTTAGTGGTGTGGTTTGAAGCACAAAAAGTTCAATTTATCATTTTTCAAAATTTTATTGATTTTGCTTTTGGTGTCATATCTAAAAACTCTTTACCGAAATCAAATTCATAAAGATTTTTTCCTGTGTTCTTTAGAAGCTTTATACTTCTAGCTCTCATATTTAGATCTTTGATCCATTTTGAATTAATTTTTGTGTGTGGTGTAGAGTCTTAACTGATCTTGTGCATGTGGATATCTAGTTGTCTTATACAAACATTGTTGAAAAGGCAGTCTTTTCTCAATTGAATTCATTGTCAGTTATTATCAAATTATTGTCAATAATCAGTTGGCTGTGAATCTGGCCATGGATTTATGTGCCTTAGACCAATACCACACTGCCTCAATTAATGTGGCTTTATAGTAAGTTTGAAACAGAGAAGTATAAACCTTTTAACGTTTTTTTTTAAGTGAGCTGCTTCTTTCTTTAAAAAATATTTACTTATTTATTTATTTTAAGGGGGGGGTGGAAGGGCAGAGGGAGAGGGAGATACAGTCTCAAGTGGACCTCATGCCGAGTGCAGAGCCAGATGTTGGGCTTGATCTCACGACACTGAGATCATGACCTGAGCCAAAACCAAGAGTTGTATGCTTAACTGACTGAGCCACCCACACACCCTGTTCTTCTTTTTATTTATTTTTATTTATTTAAAAAAATTTTTTTTTAAGATTTTATTTATTTATTCGACAGGATAGAGACAGCCAGCGAGAGAGGGAACACAAGCAGGGGGAGTGGGAGAGGAAGAAGCAGGCTCATGGCGGAGGAGCCTGATGTGGGGCTCGATCCCATAACGCCGGGATCACGCCCTGAGCCGAAGGCAGACGCTTAACCGCTGTGCCACCCAGGTGCCCCCCTGTTCTTCTTTTTAAATGTTGTTTCGGTTATTATGAATCTTGACATTATAATAAAAATTTTAGTATCAGCTTGTCAATTTCTACCCAAAAAAATTCCTGCAAGGATTTTGATAAGGATTGTGTTAAATCTATAGATAAATTTGTGGGAGCATCAGGATTGTAATGGTAATTGAGTTTACCAATCCATGGCTTGAGCAACGTTTTTTAAGTTGGGAAGGGTGAGTGCACTCAATACAGCAAGAGAAGGGGTTGTCATTGGATGCATAGACAGTCCATTCTTTCTACCAGTATTAAGGGCAATGACTGAGTAGTTTGATAGGAGAAGAAAGAAAAGGTTTTAGTTTGATCGCTTCTGTTTTTCTCAGATCATTTAGTAAAAAGGTCATCACCTGAGAGCTAGAACAGGAGTGATATTTAAGGAGAAAAAAGACGTTGAGAAAATGTCTTTTGGGAGTAGAGAATGAATTGACTAAGGGGTTATGAGAGAACTGTGAGACAATATTGTGAGCACTGTTCCTACTTTGGGGAGTCCTGTGACTGTTGACATATGAATTGGCTCAAGCCAGATTACTGGATATATGTTCTCTGTCACCCCTGTCGTTCGCCAGGACTTCACACCAGACCTGTGAGTAAGGCCAGGTAACTCCAGTCACATGAGTGAACCCCAATAAGACCAGCAGAGTTGTCTAGCTGAGCCCATCCTAAGTTACTGATCCACAGAAGTGTGAGCTAAAAAATGTTGCTTTATAGTTTTGAGATTTGTTTCCCAAATTGCTTATTAATCAATAAAAATATTACTTACTATGAGTCAAGCATTGTTTTTACAACTTCATATTTATTAGACCATTTTAGGGTGACCACTTTATCCCACTGTGCTCAGGACCTGCCTGGTTTTAGTACTGAAACTTGCACATGCCAGGAAAGTATACAGTCTTGGGCAAACCAAGATAGTTGGTCAGTCAGTATTTAGGCGTCTCTGTTTCTTTATGACCTCAATCTTGTCTGTTGCCTGTAAAGTACATAGAAGCTTGTATATAAATGTTATACAGGAGGAAGCAGTTGTTATTTATGCCCTGTGTCGCCACCTGGGTAATCTTAAGTAATTTAGTTATAGTCTTAGTTTCTTTGTCTATATAGTGGAAATAACAATATTATTTACACACAGGGTCGTGGGGGTTAACTAAATGAGTTGGGAGGTGCTTAAAAGATTTTTTAGTTCTATATCAATTAACTTTTATCAAAATTGCTATTAATACATGGTAAAAAAATCTCTGTATTGATAATAGAGGGGGCAAATTTGAAGATGGTGTTGCTTTTAAAATGATAACTACTGCTTTCAATAACATGACTTGCAAATGATCATTCACAGAAAACTGTGACATTTTAGCTTTCGTTGAAATCTGTTATTTAAGATCTCTGATAGTATCAAATTCATTTAATTTAGGAGTAGGAGGGAAGGTTTTGATTCAATGTTTGATAAGCCTATCTTGGAGAATGCATATGTCACGGCTTGTTCTTGTGTGCCTGGTGACTGGAAATTATGCATTTTTAACAGTGAAATTTAGTCATAATCATAGTAACTCATCTGCCGTGGATTAAATATTAATAGTAATTTTCAACAAAGTAATATAATTTTTTGGTACACGTTATCAGTAGCATTTGAATATTTTTAACACATCTTTCAAAGGAAATAATAAAACATATTTAAACAAAAAATGCCATGAAGTCCCTATTATTTCAGAGAAGAATAGTGGATGTAAATTTTACCGTGTTACTGATATCCTTTAAATAGAATCATAATTAAAATCAGCCCTCTGGAAGAAATATTTCACTACATTCACAATGCTAGCCTAGTGATTATATGTGTTTGACTTGCTTACGGAATTTGACCCGAAAGCCAGAAAATAAAAAAAATAAGACTAATTCTGCCATTTAAAGGGATTCCAGTGGGGAAAAGTGAAGTCACAAAAATGGTATTAGAAAAAAGTGTAAGTGAATATAACATTAAATATTGGAAAGCAAATGTATGCTGGGTATTTCTATTGGAAGAAACATTATAGAATTACGTAAGAACCCATTAAATGTATCTCCTAGTCCATAAATTTGGAGTTTTCTAAAAGAAAAAAGTGGTGAATTTTCCCAGGAAATAGCAGAAGCACTGAGGATTAAGTGTCTTCCACTTTGATAAGAGAATGTCCATTCCATTTGTAAGGTGGATAAAAGTGGAAAAGGTGGGGCGCCTGGGTGGCACAGCGGTTAAGCGTCTGCCTTCGGCTCAGGGCGTGATCCCGGCATTATGAGATCGAGCCCCACATCAGGCTCCTCCGCTATGAGCCTGCTTCTTCCTCTCCCACTCCCCCTGCTTGTGTTCCCTCTCTCGCTGGCTGTCTCTATCTCTGTCAAAAAAATAAAAATAAAAATCTAAAAAAAATAAAAATAAAAAAAAGTGGAAAAGGTGTAAGGTTTATATTGGATAGGTTTATATGAGCCTGGTTTGGAACCATGGGTCGAAGAATAAGAATTGGAGAGAGTGTGTGTGTGTGTGTGTGTGTGTGTGTGTGTGTGTGTGGTGGTGGTGGTGGTGGTGGTGGTGGTGGTGGTGGTGCTTGTGGCAGCGGCGGTAGCAGCAGTGGAAGGTGTCGCCGGAAGGCGTCCCCTCTGACTTCATGAGGTGATTGGTTGCTGTGAATGTTGAGCAGAGTTGGCCTCAAATTTCAGGACATCCTCAACATGATTGTAACATTTTTCGCCTTGTTTCGTTTTAGTAGATTGACCACCAAGTAAATTTGGCATCATGGTATATTGAGGTAAATTTTCTTCCAAGCTTTTCTCATTTTAATTTCCCTTCTACAAATTTTGCCTTGTCTTTCTTGAGTCCTTTTGGAATATTAGTTATCAGGGGTGGAACATGTGATATCATCTTTAAGAAGAATAGATAGATACTGAAATACAGTGGAGTTGCAGTCGTTCTTATGGATCCCATAGTAATTAGAACGTATGAATGCTCGGGGAAGTAATTAAACTGAAAGAGTAATGAAGACTATAGAAGTCAGAATGCTGTTTTGAACATAAGTAGTTATTTAAGTACAGGGAACGTGGTGAATGGGAATATCTTTAGCGTCTGCACTAGATAGATCTGGGCTAGTCAGTAACAATGGATCTGCTTACTGATTAATATTGCCCTTCTGAGAGTGAGCAGAGACACTGCTAAAGATAATTTATAGATAAATATGCGTGTGGGCATTTATATGTATACCTCTTCTGTGTAGAGAGGAATTGAATTTGTTTTCCAGAATTATTGGTTTTGATTAGTTCTGCAAAAATCCTCAGATAGGTTGTGGAAGTTAGAAAAGAGGCAGGAAAAGGTGAAAAGGAGAACAAATCAAAGTCATGGGGTAGAAATAGATTCAATTCAATGCAGATTGTTATATATGGTGGAAATAAAATTCAAGAGTTATTTTTTACTGCATTCAATGTAGGGAAAGCGATTTTCTCCTCTAAAACTTCTGATTTTTCTTGTATCAACTTTACCTCTTTTTACATAGTATTACATTTTCCCCATATACTTGCAGTGTACCCACTTCAGCGTGTTTTCCAATCAAAATTGTATGAGAGTCTACTGGGCATAACATGAAACACAATATGAAATACTTTTGGAAATGAACCTCTGGCATATACATCTGCTTTAAAGCCCACAAATTATATTCCTAGAAGCACAAAAGGAAGATACAATGAGATTTTTTTCAGCCATACTAATAATCAACGTAGTTATCAGGGACACTGTTCCTGTTGCTGATTTCATGCCAGAAATTATCCATATAGAATTCTTCTTTGTTCTTTATGATGGTCAATATATTAATAAACAATTTAAATTTATTAGATTAAATAAGTTCATTTAGTTAAACTAAATTCTGTATGTGCCCAATTGGGAAATACCAGTATATCTTTGAAAACCATAGAGAATTTTAGTGCATCATATTATTTGGAGACTTGCCTAGTAAGACAACAGAGTTCACCAGTCACCAGGAGGGCTAGAGGGTGTGAGTTGAGTTAAATTTGTAGAAAGAGAAAAGAGGAGGCAGGTACAGTGTTTCTCAGAAGTACTATACGCTACAAGGATCAGAGGACAAATAAAAAATATTACTAGAGTCATGAAGAAACTGTCTAGGATCATTAAATCCAGCATCTAAAAGATGGAGTAGCAGAACCTAGAGCCATTAAGCTAGGAGAATAAGGACCAATGATCTGGAACTGGAGCACATTGTCTTGTAGCAAAGGTAAAAATGGAAACTCTGGATGAACGTTCAGAATCTACAAATTAGATCCGAATAACAGTCTTTACATGCAAACTGCAAGAAATGCACTGGGCTTTGTAGCTACTAAAGAAAACAAAGATTAATTTTCATAAGTTTCAAGTAGAAGTTATTCTTATTACATCAGAATTCCTTCCCAGAGTCAGAACTGGTCCCAAAGGCCTGAGAACATACCTTTAAAAAGATAGGAAGGTTAAAGTTGGGACGGAATGAGCATCCATGTCAGGACCCTAACCTCATCTTCTCTAGTTCGGAGTTGTAACTGCTATGTTTGTGTTGCCTGGTCTACGATTCAAATACCAGTATTACAAGGTTTAAATTCATCTTTGAATGCCCTCGCATTTCAGATTTTACTATTTCAAATATTGCTTGAAAATACAGGTCTAGAATTAGAAGGATGTAACATTACACGATGTTTAGAAAAGCTATTTCAAAAGTGCTATTGCATTAAAATATTTTATACAACTATACTTTTTTTCCTCTAAAGCTTTATACTTCTCTCCAGATTCAAGAACACTTGTCCCCATTCATATGTGAATAATACACATTAAACCCTATAATGTCCATTCATTTAATGGCTTAATGTTTGACTTCTATTTTCATGCATTTTATTTTTGTGCTCTCAGACTATATACCGTTTTAATGTTTCGTTTTCTAAATGTCAACCAGCAAGTCGATTAAGAACTACACACTTGTATTAACTGTCCCCTAGAGGATTGCATGTCTCCAGAAGCAGGAGTCAATTAGAAGCCTAGAATTCTGCAGGATCCTGGCAAGAACCCATGAATTTTTATTTCTTAACAAATCAGAGATTTCTGCTTTGGGAAAATTAACAGTGATCTCTTCATATTCTTTATTTCTTTCTTGGAAGTCACCATAGGAATCCTTGGTCATCCTGGTAATTGTAATTTGTACACAGCTCTGTTGTGACCCTCTATTATAGCCTGAATTAGTCGGGGTCCTATCATGAAACAGAATGCCACTCAGATGTTTTAGCTGAAGAGATTTGATGAAGGGGCAGTTTACAGAGGTCTGAGTAGAGTTAAGGCGATCAAGAAGAATTTGGTGTACCCGGAGACAAACAACAAAAATAAATCATTACCATGAGGACAGTGAGAGAAAGGAGTAGTTAAGGAGCTTAGTGAAAGCTCCAGCAGTGAAAGAGGATAATCAGAGTTTTCATGATGAATAGGACCAGACATTGTCAGAACAACGGCCTGAAACAGGGAGAGAGTGGGCGAGAAAATGGACACGCCAGTTCTCTCTTTGCTCTCATCATCCAGTCTCCTAACAGTGTCGCCTCTTTTCCAAACCCAAACCAATGGTGACCAATAAGGAAGCCAGGTGATGTAGTCCATAGCGGTCAGATTCCTGGGGTATACAGTAGCACAAAGTAGAGACTGAATCTTGGGGGATTGGCGATAAAACATATGTTTCTTTCCCCATGCCAAAGTTATTTCATCTTACCGTGTGTACTTTAAGATCAATTATCAGCTAAGTCCACTGTATTCTAAACTTGTGCTCAAAAAGTTTCTTTCTACCTAAAACTGTAAAACTCCTAGAAAAACACATAGGCAGTAAGTTCGTTGACACCAGTCATGGTGATGATTTTTTGGATGTGACTCCAAAGACAAAGTCAACAAAAGCAAAAGTAAATAAGTAGTTCTACAGCAAACTAAAAAGTTTCTGCATAGTAAAGGAAATTATCAACAAAATAAAAAGGCAACCTACCGAATGGAAGAAAATGTTTGCGTGTCATATCTGGTACAGAGTTAACCTCCAAAATATATAAAGATCCCATACAACTCAATAACCAAAACAAACAAACAAATACCATCAAACCCATTAATAAATGGGCAGAGGATCTCAATGTACATGTTTTCCAAAGAAGATATACAGATGACCAACAGGCAAATGAGAAGATGTTCAACATCACTAAGAACCAGGGAAATACAAATCAGAGCAATAATGAGCAATCATCTTTTATTTTTTAGAATGTCTATTATCAAATCGACAAGAAATAACAAATGTTGACAAGGATGTGGATCAAAGGGATCCTTTGTTCACTGCTGATGGAAATGTAAATTGGCGCAGCCACTATGGAAACAGTATGGATGTTCATTCAAAAAATAAAAATAGAGCTACCATATAATTCAGCAGTTCCACTTCTGGGTATTTATCTGGAGAAAATGAAGACACTAATTTGAAAAGATATATGCACCCCATGTTCATTACAGCATTGTTTACAATAGCCAAGATACGGAAACAAGTGTTCATCGATGGATGAATGGATAAAGAAGATGTGATATATATATAATGGACTACTCTCAGTCATAAAAAAGAATGAAATCTTGCCATGTGTGACGACATTGGTGGACCTTGAGGGTATTATGTTGAGTAAAATAAGTCAGAAGGAGGAAGACAAATACTGTATGATGTCACTTATATGTGGGATCTTTAAAAAAAAAAAAAACGAAAACATGCTTATACATACAGGGAACAGATTGGTGGTTGCCAGAAAGGAAAGGTGGTGTAGGGTGAGTGAAGGGGATGAAGGGAATCAAAAGGTACAACCTTCCATAAAATTAGTCACAGAGATGTAATGCACATCAGTGTGACTATAGTGAATAATACTGTGTTGCATATTTGAAAGATGCTAAGAGAGTAAAAAAGTTCTCATCACAGTTAAAAAAATGTTTTTTTGTAATCCTGTGGTGGCAATAATTAGAATAATGGTGGGGATCATTTTGCAATGTAGGCAAATATCAAATTATGTCATACACTTGAAGCTAATAAAATGTTACAGGTCAATTATACCTCAAATAAAAGTTACCTTCTTAATTAGACTGAAACTAGGCATTGTTCCTAAAAAAACACTGCTTCTGCTGACCCCCTCATAATTGGTGACTGTATTCTTCCTAGATTTCTGTACTCTTACCTTTTTAATCTACAAGTGGTATTGCTCTTAATTGTTGATTCCAGATTATTCTCCTTCTTTCTTCTTAAAGTACCACAATGTTTGAATATTATGTCATTAGTTCAGAGTATCCATGACTCCTTATTGCAGCTATTCACAGCTCCTCAGGCTTAGGCCTGTTATTTTACTAGTGTTAGATCCTGCTTCACTGTCATGTTCTGGTTTGCTGTTGCTGTTAAAAATGTAGCTGACAGTGGATTCCAGCATCTATTTGGTGACCGTTCCATTACTCGGATTTCAGTCCCTTCCCTTTCTTTTGTCCAGTGATTTTTGTCTTCCATCATACCTTAACCTTAAACTAATGGCCATCAGATGTGTTACTTCCAGTAAGTACATCCTCTCCAGAATTCCAGTTCAAGCCTCCACCATCCAAATACCACTTGCCATCTCCCAACTTAATCCCTCAACTCAACCATCATTGTACCTTCAATTCATTGATTCTATCTTTTTTTTTTTCATTCACGTCCCTCTTGTCTTCACTTCCTTTTTTAAAGCCCAATTTTAATTCCATGTTCAATCGCTATTCTTCGTCCCTTACACAGATCTCAAATCTCTTTCCCTTCCCTCAGTCACACCTTCTCAGATACACTGCAGCGGATTGACTCCACTCTTTTGCCTAATCCTTGATGGCATCCACATAGTTAAATATAGCTGGAGAACACACTATACATGGTATTTAGGCTCACTTAAATTCATTTGTCACTCACTTTATGTTATCCTAATGCTTTCTAACAATCATACTATCTTTCCCCAGTCCATTCTCCTAGGGAACTAGTTTCTAATTCTTTCATTTTCTTTACATTCTCAACACCTCCTTTTCTATGATCATTCTCAGCTGATGATGTATATCCTCCGTTTGACCAAAAAAAATAAAGCAGAAGAAAACACAAGTTTTCTTCACCACCGCCACATCTGCCCAATTACCTTTATCATTGTCTGTACGCTCTAGATTATCTATGAATTGTCCCTACACCCAGGTAAGGCTAAATCCTCCACGAATGAACCATATCCCTTCTCCAGAGTGTCACGCAATTTCTCTCCTGAGTTTTATCTCCTAAAACCTCTTCGTCTGCTGAATCCCTTCCATCTGCATAAAAACAGGGTATCATTCTCCCTAAATTGACCTCACTTCTAGCTTCAGCTTCAGCCATATTTTCTTCCCTCCTTCTACTACAGCAAAACTGTTGAAATTGTTGTTTTCGTCTGTTGACCTCTACATGTTCGCTTGCCCTCAGACAAGGTCCTTGGACCTCTGTTTTATCTAAACTCACCCATTTGTCACCAAAACCTGCATCCTCATCCAGGACCTAGCTCAAAATGTCATTTTTCTCCTATGGACTCCTCTGTGTATATTTCTAGCCTGGACTTTTGACATTTATATGTGATACTTAGACTGGCATTTCAAACTTAGCATGTATAATCTTGACCCTGTAGGCCCTATGCAAAGATGTTCCTTTCCTTTTCCTCCCCCCCCCCCCCCACAGTTACTGGCAATTCCATCCTTACCATTTCTCTGGTCAAAAATCTGGACAGCATACTTGACTTTTTACTTTATTTCCCATCCCACCTCCTCTCTGGTAATGAATCCTGTAGATTCAGCCTTTAAATTATAGTTGCTTCACCCTCTCCATTCTTAAGATAAATCACCATTATCCCTTGGCCAGTACTCTGCAATAATTGGACCATTGCTCCAGTTTTTATCTTTTCCCCCTTAGTGTATTCTTAAGTGAACAGTCTAGACGATTATGTTAAAAATTAGGTCAGATGATGTCACGCGTGAAATCAGCATTCTGCAGTGCATTATATCTCCCTCAGAGAAAAAATGAGAGGTTTTTCTGTGATAATCAAGGATCTTTCTGACATGTGCCCCTTCCCTGTCATATAGTTTTGTGACCTTATATACCTCACACTTGTTCCACTCCCGCCAGGCTGGCTTCTTTGTCCTTTCTTTACCATGTCAACCATGCTGTCATCTCAGGGCCATGCACTTCCTGCCTGGAATATTCTCCTCCCACATACCTTTATGGCTCACTATCTCATTTTCTGGAAAGTTTTATGCAATATTACCTTCTCAGTGATACTTTTTCTGGCAATGCAACTTAATTTTTTTATTTTGTCTCTCACAATTCCTCTTCTCCTTCCTTGTGTTATCATTTTTCCTTACCATTTATCATTTTATGATTTATTGTATGTTGTTTTCATTTATCTTGTTATCCATGTGTACCACTAAAATCACGATAGCTATGATATTGTTGATTTCATATGCCATCATATTGCATACATTTCTAAATATACAGAAATATTCTTATGAAATTAAAACATAAAATATGTCATAGAGATACCAGTGTTTGGTGTTTTATGTTTTTTTTTATTTGGGTTTTATATAAATGGGTCATGTGACATGCTTTTTTTAAAGTAAGTGTTGTGTCCTGAGGAGACAAATATTCAAATTTACTGAGTTACGTCTCCTTCTTTTTACTGCTACATACTATTCCGTTGTGTGGATATACCAAGTTTTTTAGTTCTTCCACTACTGATTGACATATACATTGCTTCCATTTTATGTTATTATAAAGATGAATTAGAAATGCTTTCCATGTAGGTGAACCTGGGTTGAGTGACTCAGTTGGTTGAGCCACCAGCTTTTTTTTTTTTTTGGTAAATATTTTATTTATTCATTTGATAGGGAGAGAGAGCAAGAGAGCACAAGCAGGGAGAGCCTCAGAGGGAGAGGGAGAAGCAGGCTCCCCGTTAATCAGGGAGCCTCATGCAGGGCTTAATTCCAGGACCCCAACTTCCTGACCTGAGCCAAAAGCAGATGCTTAACTGACTGAACCACCCAGGCGTCCCCGAGCCACCACCGACTCTAGATTTTGCTCCGGTCATGATGTCAGAGTCATGAGGTTGAGCCCTGTCTCAATCTCCATGCTCAGTGCTGTGTCTTCTTAAGATTTTCTTCCTCTGCCCCTTCTCCCTCTCTGGCTCTGTCTCTAAAATAAATAAATCTTAAAAGAAAAAAGAAAGGACAGAAAAAAGAAAAGGAAAGAAAGGAAAGAAAGAAAGAAAGAAAGGGGGAGGGAGAGAGGGAAGGAGGGAGGGAGGGAGGAAGGAAGGAAGGAAGGAAGGAAGGAAGGAAGGAAGGAAGGAAGGAAGGAAATAAGGAAAAAAGCCACCTAGGTGGCTCATTCTGCTTAGGCTCAGGTCATGGGATTGAGCCCCAGTATGGGCTCCCTGCTCAGCAGGGAGCCTGCTTTCTCCCTGTCCTCCCTACTTATGCTCTTTCTCGCTATCTCTGTCTCTCTCACATAAATAAACAATATCTTTAAAATAAAGAGAAATGTTTTTCATGTATGTTTGAGTTATTATCCTTACAAACAAGGAGTCGTGAAATTCCGAAGTCATGAGCTATGTGTATTTTTATGATTAATAATTTTACCAAAGTGCCAGTTAAACTCTCAACAGTAGTGTAGGAGAGATCTTACTCCTCTGCAACTGTATCAGTCATGTTATTTTCAGATTTTGTAACTTTATACTACCCTGATGGGTTAAAAGCAATGGTGTATATTATCTTTTTTTTAAATTTGAATTTCCCTTACTGCTTGTACATCTTTTACAGATCATTTTTTCTCCGTATTCATTGAAATTCTTTTTGTGAATTGTTTCATGGGAATTTTGTCTGCTTTTCTATTTGGTTGTTTTATTTTTTATGATTTATAGTAATATTTTGCATATTATTGATACTAATCCTGTGTTTGTGAAGTATTTTGCAAATACAATTCTATGATCTTACACTTGACTTATAATTTTATACTGTCTTTTGCCATGCAAATAAACAAATTTAGTGTAGTCAAGTTTATATGATTTCCTTTAAAAAATTTTTTTTACTGCTAAAGAATCCATTCCTAGCTCAAGATCCTAGCATTGTCTTCCTTCTTACACTTAATTTGTTTTCTTTATACTAAGTCTTTAATGCATCTTGACTTTTATGAATGGAATAAGTTACATATCCATCTTTCTTTTCTTTCTTTTTTTTTTAAAAGATTTTATTTATTTATTTGACAAAGATAGAGACAGCCAGCGAGAGAGGGAACACAAGCAGGGGGAGTGGGAGAGGAAGAAGCAGGCTCACAGCGGAGGAGCCTGATGTGGGGCTCGATCCCATAACGCCGGGATCACGCCCTGAGCTGAAGGCAGACGCTTAATGACTGTGCCACCCAGGCGCCCCCCATCTTTAATTTCTTTTCTCTAAATTAGTATCTAACATACTTACTAGTTGATGATGGCATCTGTATCAAATACTCACCTTTCATGTATAGATGTTTCTGGTCTTACCTGGCAATTCTGTTTCACTGATCTATTTTCCACTCTTTTGGTAATATTATGGATTTTTCTGGACACTTTATCTAAATTAATTATTACAGTTACTTGAGATATGATGAGAAGATGAAATGTACAATATGGATTCTTTCTAGAAGTTTTATAATTAATGTTTCTACAGTTCAAGTAGTACAAAAAAAGGTCAATTGGTACCTCTTAACTAATCAAGTGTTTATGTATATACTTTTCAAGAGACTAACCACTCTAAATGCAAGGTTCACTCTTCGGTTCCGTCTCCTCAGTGAATGCTCAGAATGACAAGTTTAAGGCATCTGTAACTTCATTAGCTCCCAAACTATTTCCAGTTGTTACCAAGCAGCAATTCCTTCCTTTTCCTATCCCACAGGGAAAGAGAGTTTGAGAAACAATCACTAGTATCCACTTGCAATCAGCATTTTATGGCAACACGCTATTCCCAAACTGACTTTAATTTAAATTACCTGGAAAATTAAAGTAGATTTGGGAGAGGATGCCTAATCAATCTAGTGGGCTTTTCTTCAATTTTAGCAGAGTAGATAACTACTGTACACATAAAAAGAAGTGATTTAAATATTAGGTAAAATATCATTTTAACATTAGAAATTAATATAATTAGAATATAGGATCATAGCTAATGTATATCCATTTGAATTTATTTCTAAAAATAGAAAATCTCATTAAATCAATGAATGCTCTATATCTATTTTTTTTCAAATATAGACTCCCCATTCTTTTGTTAAACAGCAGACTTATCTTGAAGCAGATTGGTCAGTTTGCTGAAAAATATGATTACTTCTGCCCTTTATAATAACTTACATTTTAGTAACACTTTAAAAGCCTTATCTTTTTCCTAAGAATATCTTACATATTACATTCTAAAATATGCTGATAATACCTTATATTTGCATATAACTCTTATATTTACAATGTGCTTTTAAATACACCACTTTTGTTTTTATACATAAGAAGGCTTTAATCACAATTCCTAATCTTGTGACTCCTAAAGAACCCAGTTGGGTTAACAGTTGGGGAGAATACACTCTACTGGTTGCACTCCATGGTTATAGTGTGTTAGCTAATTTTTCTGTGTTAACAAATGCCCCACCTTGTGTCTGGTTCCCTTTTCCTTTTAGGTACTACTCTAGGGAGGGCTACTGGGAAGCAGCAAGTAGAAGTAATTGCCATTAAGATAATCTGAAACCTGCCAGATCTGAAGGCTTCCACTTATGTTACCCCCTTGCGTTTCCTCCCACCATGGAGCAATGTGGACAGTGTTTCTCCTAATCTTTGTACTTCTTCTTTAGCCTAGTTGTAAAATACGTATTTTGGCTTCAGCTGTGTTTAACACAATGAAGGGACACAAAAGTAAAATGAAGATCGTTTTGTTAATCTAATGAGAAAAGAACCTAAACTATTTTTACTATTATAATAACAAGCATAAAGTTAATATCACATTTGTCCTTTTAGCAATGTTGAGTGATTAAAATATTAGGTGTGAAGCCATAATGATAGCTGTGTATTTTTCCTAGGCTTCTTATTTAGCTGTCTCTCCATGATTTTCTTCATGGATCTTAAATTCTCTGTTATCTGCCTGTTGGAATAGTGGTTTTTTCCCCATTCAAATAAGTGTTTGATAATTATCTTGAGTTTCCATGCTATCCTCAAGGTATTAAGAAGGAATGGGACCCTAGATTAGGAAATGCCCAGTTAACAAATATTAGTAGAGTTTGGTATTCAATAAATAGTAGATGTTTCATGAGGCAATATGAGGAAGAAAGTAGAAGTACTGTATACCTTAGCATTAGAACTCTGTAAACCCTGGGATGCCTGGGTGGTGCAGTTCGTTAAGCATCTGCCTTTGGCTCTGGTCATGATCCCAGGGCCCTGGGATCGAGTCCTGCATTGGGCTCCCTGCTCAGCGGGGAGTCTGCTTCTCCCTCTTTGTCTGCCCCTCCCCCTGCTCATGCTCTCTCTTGCTCTAGCTCCCTCTCGTTCTAATAAAGTTTTTTTTTTTAAAGATTTTATTTATTTTTTCATTCAACAGAGAGAGAGACAGCCAGCGAGAGAGGGAACACAAGCAGGGGGAGCGGGAGAGGAAGAAGCAGGCTCTTAGCAGAAGAGCCTGATGTGGGGCTCGATCCCATAACTCCGGGATCACGCCCTGAGCCGAAGGCAGACGCTTAACTGTTGTGCCACCCAGGCGCCCCTCTAATAAAGTATTTAAAAAAAATAAAAAAGATTTGAAAAGATGGGTTCTTGTTGTTTTCAGCTTTCATTAGATTCTGCTGCTCAGCGGGGAGTCTGCTTCTCCCTCTACCCTTCCCTTCCCCTCTGCTTGTGATCTCTCTATCAAATAAATAAATAAGATCTTTTAAAGAAATGGCGTGTACATCAGTGTATATACATTATTAAAGTGGCTATCAAAAAAATGGAAAATTAACAAATGTTGAAGTTCTTCAGAAGTTGGAACCCTTGTGCATTGCTGATGGGAATGTCAAATTGTATAGCCACTAGGGAAAACAGGATGGTAGTTGCTGATAAAGCTTAATATAGAGTTACCATATGATCAAGCAATTGAACTTCTTGGTATATGCCTAAAATAATTGAACACTGGAACTCAAACAGATATTTGTACACCGTTGTTCATAGCAGCATTATACAAAACAGCCAGAAGGTGGGAACTCCACAAATGTCCATCAACGGATGAATGAATAACCATGTTTGGTTTGTTTATATGCCTGCATGTATGTGTATATTTGTATACATGTATATGTATTTACATAAATGTGCGTACATATATACACATACATATATATCCGTGTGTGCGTATGTGTGTATATGATGTAGTATTCATCTTTTAAAAGGAATAAAATTATAATATTTGCTACAATGTGCCTGAAAGTTAAAAACATTATGTTAAGTTAAATAAGCTAAACGTAAAAAGATAATTGCATGATTCTACTTATATGAGCTATGAAGAATAGGCTCATTCGTAGAGACAGAAAGAAAATGATGTTTGCCCTGTGCTGGCATTTGGAGTAAATGGGAATTATTGTTTAATGGCTACTGAGTTTCTCTTTGGAATGATAAGGTTCTGGAATGGATATTGGTGACGATTGTATGACATTCTGCATGCACTTAACGCCACTGAACTGTACGTTTAAAAATGGCTGAAATTGTAGATTTTATGTGTTGCATATTTTACCATGACAAAAGGAAATCAGATGGCAAGTTGGGGGGAGTAAACCTATGTGCACAGGGACAAATGTGTATCCTCGCGTGACACTGTAATAAGGCAAGGGATTATTTTCAGGAAATATTTTGGTTATTGGAATAGTCTCCAATCCCCAGCTCTTCAGGGAATAACTGTTAGGCATAGAGAATAAGCCATCCTACACAGAATCATAATAATAACATACCCAGCAAAAATCGTGTAGAAAAATGGCCAGGGAGGAAATTTGTGTTTAGAAATTAGGATCCCTCCTGTTACACACCCTGTTAGGTCTTTACTCCTCGTCATAAACCCTAGATTCTGGAAATCAGATATGTTAAAAATAGAGACCATTTGGTCAACAGGGTATTAGGATATCTTATTAACAGTCTCCATTGTACATCGAAGCTAGTTGCCAGAAAAAGGTTTCAAATGATTTTTTAAGCTGGGCCTGACCTTTTCTCTTCCACCGATTTATTTTCCCTTCCACCACAGTATTCCCAGTTGTAGGAGGTCTGGTTGGGTTTATAAAGCGTATTGTCTGAAAAGACAGGAATTAAATGATCTCACTGTTGCAGCTATTTGCCTTTTGGCCAGAGAAGCTTGTGATATTAAAGGTATTTGTTTCATTCTTTGCATTTCTTTATAGGCTATCATGAGACTAATTGGTGTCCCAGGCAGAGCTTTAACAACCAAAAATATATTCCAAAAGCCTACAATTTTTATTGTATTTACAAGTAGGGATGAGGAGATTCTAAGCAAATCTCAGATCTTAATACAAGGATGTTATCTCAATTAGCTGGGAATAAGAGGAAACATAACAACTCTTACACAGATGCCTGAATATTCAAAATCTACTTGACGCAAATACTAACCTTTAAAGGGAGAGAGAGAATACACATGAGACAGTCTTAACTACATGATTATTAATATATAATTTAATGGAGCATAAAATCAATTTGGGAAAAAATGGTGGAGGGTAGAAATGCCTTAATGGACTAAGTGAAAATGGTCAAGAAACAGATAAGAGCTTCCTGGATGTTCATCTACCCTTTCTCCCAAGAAGCAGCCCATAGTTCTATGTGGCATAATACAGAAGCAAATTTCAGAGCTCATTTACAAAAATTCTTAATGTTCCTCATTTCAATATGTTTTTATTATGTTTAAATTTTCCCTCCCTAAACTACATTATTAATTTTAAAAAAGAAAATATATATGCATGCAGATTATTATTTATAACCCAGCTGGTACATTAAGATAAAAAAATAAGCTATCTAATAAAAATGTAAACCACAGGAGACAGGATGTTTTAAAAAAAAAAAAACTAAGATTAACAAAGTGAAATTGTCATTTTAAATGACAGGATGATGTCACAAAAATAATTAGTGTTGTCATGCCCTTGTCATCTTGCCCTTACTTCTTTCCCCATTTTTAATGTTAATCGTTTGCTTTGGAGTGGTTTCTCTTCATGAAGTTGTGTGAGTTTTGTTTTTTTTTTTATTTTAGGATGAGAGTGTTTATCGGTGTATTATTTATCCTGCCTTATTTGAAAATCCCCAAAGAATTTAAATTATACATTAGCATCTAAGCAAGTGTTACAAATGAAGACCCTCTCTTAAAAGGAACTGTATTATTCATCTAATGTACATGTTTAATTACTACGAACTTGCTTTCTTGAAAGATAAAACTTCTTCCATGATCATGCTATTTACTGGAGTAGTAAAAGCCATTCTCTATTTGTCAAACCTACATTAGCTAATATATTGAAGGATCCGAAAACTTGTGTATTTTAGTGTCCCAATTTTAAATTATTTTATACAGACGTGATGCTTAGTTTCATTAAAATAAAGGAGCTAAATTTATTTTTCCCAACGAATGAAATAGTTTTTAAAGGGGTATTAAATTGCTTTAACTAAAAATATTAAAATTTGTCAGTTGTGCATAATTTTTAATATAGATAATTTGGCTTGACTACAACTTTGTGGACTGTATATACACAGGTACACTTCATAATTGATGTAATAGGGCATGGTATGATGCTTTCTGTATATATGTTTACAGAAAGTGTAAAATAAAAAATGACAATTTAGTGGACAGTTTGAAATAAGAGGCCATGTATTTCATGGAATTTCCAAGGTGTCCTTGGAATTTGGTACAAGTTTTACCTAAAGCCACTCACTAATGCCTTTAACAGTGGAACAGAGTAATGAACTAACAATGCAATCCAGATGAATGGAGTTTGGTATACTTTTCTAAGCTATCGGGTAGTAAACCGTGCACGTGTTAGCATTTGTGTATGAACTCGAAGGGCATTTGTGTGTACTAGGGCGATTCTTGAGTCATAACTTTAATGACTCTTAGGTTTACTCGTATCTGTGTTTATCGGAAAGGTAGGTAGAGGTAGCCTTATCCGTTAGCTTCTTTGGAGAGACCACATGGAAAAGAAAAAAAGTTCTACACATTGAGCTCAAAGCAAGGAAACATATTAGAAGGAGCGGTTTCATTTACAACTCAGATTGTGCTCCTTTTCAGCCTTTTAAACTCTTGACTATGGCCTAGCATAAGTCCTAGTGATCAGAAAACAACGTAAAACTGAATTAATACACGAAGCAGGTTGGTTACAAGCAGATCGTGTTAACAAGAAGTTGTTAGAGCCATTTTTGATTCTCCTGAAGAAATTGAGTGATGTCTTCTGAAGAATGATATCGTTTTGTTAGTGACTTTGGCAGTGACGGGATTATATTCTCATCTCAGACATAGTCACTCTCCATACCAGGTATTAGCCACCATGTTGCACGCATCAGCAAGCACCAGCCGCTGAAACGCTGCTTTTGGCAGGCACAGATAGGACAGGAACTTCTGGGGGCAATGACAAAATTGGCGATGCATCTAAGCCTCAACAGAAAGAGGAAACCTTACTAGAATAGCGAACCACAGCATTGTAGGAAAATCATCCTTGCTGCCACCTTAGGCACATGATTCCTCTCTAGGCCAGGTGCTCCTGGAGCCATTTTGAAACACTTAGATTTTAAGGAATTTCCACAAGTGAGTGGAGGTAGAGGCTGATTAACAGTGATCGGGGGCGCCTGGGTGGCACAGCGGTTAAGCGTCTGCCTTCGGCTCAGGGCGTGATCCCAGTGTCATGGGATCGAGCCCCACATCAGGCTCCTCTGCTATAAGCCTGCTTCTTCCTCTCCCCTGCTTGTGTTCCCTCTCTCGCTGGCTGTCTCTATCTCTGTCGAATAAATAAATAAAATCTTTAAAAAAAAAACACAGTGATCGATGCCTGCTATTTTGGTCATGTTTTTCTTTACAGTGTTCTTGCGATCTCAGAGATAGAGGCTCTGTGTATAATAGTTTTAAGTATATCCAATACATGCATTCCTGAAAAGTTTGCTATGACCTAATTGTTATATGTTGAATATGATTCTTTTCGTTCTTTTCAAATGTGCAGTGTATACCTTCCGATTTATTCATTTTCCAAGCATATCAATTCATTGTAACAAAGAAACTTTATTTTTCATTCTCTTTCAATTCATTCATCAATTGGGGCGCCTGGGTGGCACAGCGGTTAAGCGTCTGCCTTCGGCTCAGGGCGTAATCCCGGCGTTATGGGATCGAGCCCCACATCAGGCTCCTCCGCTATGAGCCTGCTTCTTCCTCTCCCACTCCCCCTGCTTGTGTTCCCTCTCTCACTGGCTGTCTCTATCTCTGTCGAATAAATAAATAAAATTAAAAAAAAAATTCATTCATCAAATCACGTCACAAATACTTCTTGCTTACATACTACATTTCAGGCACACACCCTATCTGCAAATGATACTGTGGTCTTTTTGCTTAATTAATTTAATCTCAAACTTGTGGAAATGTTATAAGAACAAATAATTTCTTTTATCCCGAACTACGAGAGCATAGGTTGCTAACCTGATGTCCTAACCCCTCTAAAACATCTAATGATATAGGGGATGCCCTTGTTTTGAAGTCAGGACATTACTGTTATTAGATGACCACCAACTGATTTCAAATCCCATTCATAGACCAGTTGTCCCAGTGATGTTCTTTATAACAAAAGGGTATCCTTCGGAATGAGATATTACAGTAGTTTATCATATCTTCTGAGTTTCTGTCAGTCTGAAATTGTTCTTCTATCTGTGACTTTCATGATTTTTACAGTTTTGAGGATTACGGGCCAATTAGTTTGTAGAGATGCCCTCAGTTTGGGTTTTTCTGACATTTCCTTAGAATTATCTTCAAGTTAGTAAGTGATGCTGTGTTGTTCTCAATATTTCCTATAGGAATGGGGACAATTTTGATTTGCCTTATTACTGATTATGCTCACTTTGTTCTCTTGTGTAAAATGTCATCTTCTAGGTACTGTAAAATTACCCTTCTATTTAATTACTAAGTATTTTCTGGGGGAAGGTACTTTGAAATTATTTAAATAAATACCTGTTTATTTATTCATTCTGCAATTTAAGCATAGAGACAGATTTCTTATTGTATTAAATGTCCTACTGTCCACTATTATTATTTATCTTGAGCTCAGATTTGGCCAATAGAAGCCTCTATAACTTGTATCTTTTTGTTTTGCCCCATCATTCTTGGACCACTTTCCTATTACCTGACACAACAGGATATTCCAGTTACATCTTGTATTTTCTCTGCCCCAGCCATAGATTCATCCATCTTCCAAAGCCTTGGTTTCTTCTAGTGGAGATTGATATTGAGAAGCCAAGATATGGGTGCCAGAATTTTGGTGCTTTTGTGTGGGTCATTGCTCCAAGGTGTATGTCCTATACATGATATTATATATATGAATATACATGACTTATTTATCTTATGAATATGTATGAAATAGGTATCTTATACATGATGTATACATATGTGTATATATATATATACACATACGTACATAAAGCATACAGACATGTGTATATATAAAATCATAGGACCTATTCTATTTTTCTCCTTTTCATATTTGTAAATTATTTCTTCACCAGTGAGAATCCTGGCTCCTGTTAACCTTAATATATTCAGTATCTGATAAAACCCCCTGTATATGACCAATCTGCTACCGCTGCCACTGTAGTTGCCCTCCTCACCCCTTATCTGGCTGGTCACACCCCTCCTTACCACATGGATGCCCACTTCACTGTAGTCAGGCTCTGATACACTCCTTCTCGATATACTGACACCTTCTTCACTCTGTGTAGTCTCTGACTTCCCATGCTGGACTCCCATACACGTGAATGGTATCTTCACCCCACTTGGAATCTGACCCCTGATGACAAACTTGACTTCCTTGAAGACTTTGCTTCCTTCTCTTGTTTTTAAACCCTGCACAGAGCCATCCACTCTGCTTGGCCTCTGGCACTTGGCTGGCCTGCATCCGTTCATGGAGGACCTCTTTACTGTGGTTCTGAAACATCTCACTGGATCACTTACCCCCACACAGAAGCCCTTCTTAACCCCCCACGGGCTCTTGACTGCTCACATGTATGGATGCCATTTGCACTGTGCTCAGGCCTTGGCCCCTTATGCCCGGCCATTTTCCGTCATATAGATAGATACCTGTATCGTTCTGCTTAGACTCTGACTGCTCATGCCATGACACCCCTCCTCCCTCACGCAGCTGTCTGTCAGAGCTTTACAACTGAATTGATGTGAAAAGGAAGGGGAGGGGAAAGAGAAGGAAAAGTCTCTTCATTTATTGTCATTATTTCATTAGATCTGTGAGACTTCGGCATCTGTTGGAACAAGTAGCTGGACCTGTATAATTAAAGAGGTGGAAGTTAGAGTGGCCGTGGTGGCAGCAGCAGTGAGGATGTCTTAGTAGCCCCATAGTATGTCAATTATATTATTTCTGTTTGTCCTTCTCTCTTAATTGTTTCTACTGTAGAAATAGGGAAATGGTCATTAAGAATAGATGACATATTTACAGATTTACTTCCCTCTTGCAGTTGTTTATAACATTTTGTAACAAATATCTGACTGAATGCATTGCTGACTTGAAAACAGGTAAGGGGTTTCTAATGGAGAAGAAAGTGTAAAGGGAGTGGGTAGTGTGCTGAAAATAAACGGTAAATCTATGAGTATACGTGCTAAGTGTACAGGTTCGACCCCTGGGTCCTCCACAAAGTAGAGGAGTAGAACCTGAGAGTCCTTGGTAGGCAAACATCCTCAGAGGAAGAGAGGACATCCCAGTTTGGTTCCGGCCTCTAAATCTGTATTTGGGTTCCTATCATTACAGTCAACCACGTACATCCTCATAAGCAAATGTCACCAAAAACAGGGAAACAAGCCACAATGACACAGACTCAGCCGAAGCAGTACATAACAGAACAGTACATAACTCCCTTAGGGAGTTGAAATGTTGGAATCATCTGGTGAAGAATATAAAATAGTTTTGTATTAAATATTTTTCAAAAATTAACCACGGGAATAAAAACTGAGGATGTGATGAGAGGCTATAAAAAATACCAAATTTTTAAAAAGAGGAAAATATAGCTTGTAAATTTTTAAAATCTTGACAGTGTCACTTCAAGGAGACATGAAATAACCAAAATATCTTACGGTCATGAGAGAAGTTGAAAAGTCTTGTTTTTTTCTTCAGAAAGAAAGCACCAGACCCCAAATTATAGGCATTTCCCTCCAAGTTTTAACTAAAAGATACTTGTAGTCTTCTGTAAAGTGTCCAGAGTATAGGTAAATAAGAACTACTAATGACATCATTCTATAAAACTGATATTACATAAACATAATATAAATATATGACATCTAGTTATGTATACAAATAATAGCCAGTAGTAAATTTGAGTTCAAACAAGTAGTACAAGAGCTGCTTGACATTGGAACATCGATTCCCCATGCTATTTTCAAGAAAAGACCACTGAAAATTAGCTGAACACACTTGCTGTTCAATACCATTCATCATTTCAAAAATTCTGAGCAAAGAGGGAATAGAAAGAACCTTCCTTGAACTGTTATAGCAGGTAGGGTAATGAACCCCAGCTATGGACATGAATAAACTCCTGCATCTCTGGAGTTGAACATGTTTACTAGGTTTTTGGTGTTCACTCTCGTCAGAGTGTGCTGTGCTTTAGACATCTCGCTTTGAAGCAGGTAGTTGGTGTGACCCACCTGTTAGAGTCACCTTAAAGACTAAAGAGCCTATTCCCCCAGAGGCTATGAGTGCTACTGCTACAAAGCCCTAAGTTGTCGTTCTCTTTTGGGATTGCCTCAGTTAATGAAGTGCTGTGCCCCAAGATCATGGCTATTTCTAGGATTTCCTGTATCCAAAGCCCGATTGACATGTGGATGTAAGGGCTGGGACAAATGAAGAGTGAGCCCACTTACAGTGCTTCTTAGCTTTAATGGAAGCTTCTACGGAGACTCCATTGTTCTCAACTTCTCCTTTTCCCTCCCACGGATATTTTCCTGTGAGTACTCCAGTAAACCTCAGAGACTGTTGAATGATGAACCAAGACTGAAACACAGTAGCATAGCTTCTTTGCCCCTTCTCTTTCATGGCACTGACGTTCTGGTGTCCCCTGCTTCCAGCTTTACACACAGAAAGCACTTTGGATGATACTGCATGCTGATTTATGCCTGGAAGTCATGATTTATTCTTGGAAGCATGTACTTGATTTTTTCCCATGTGCTAGTGGTCAGAATTCCGTAATAGGACCCCCCTTCACACCCTAAGGAAGTTTGAGAAAGGTACGTTTCTTTTGTGCCACAGAGTAAGAAAGGATTAGGGAGCGTTGATCTGTTTTCTGCCCCAACGAATATCTGGGCATATTAACCAGCCAACATAATTCTTAACAATAATTCTTTCTTTCATTTGGAGGGGGAAAAAGACACCGATGCCCAGAACAATTACTTTAACCCCAAAGTTTATGTAGGGTCTATATAGTATAATAACAGAACTAAAATACATGATCAGTTTGTGGTTTAGAAATGACGAAAGGATACTACCATTTGTAGCAAGAAGTCTGAGTGTCTACATGAAATACCTCAAAAATGAGAGAATGTCTTTTTTAGAATTAAATAAGAGAATATAGGAATTTAACCCAATAGATGATTAACAAACAAAAAGTTGTATAACAAGCAGCCCAAAAATATGAGTAAAAAGATAGTATTAACCTTCCCAAATCTACGTTACCTACTAACAAGTTTCAAAAGATGGCTGAGTTTTATGAGGTTTGCTTTTTAGTTTAAAGAAGAAAAGATGACAAGTAAATAGATATAATCCGTGTCTCATGTAGATGCTGATTCTCCAAATTGTTCTATATATTTCCAGTGAAGATTATAATATTCTTTTTTTTTAAAGATTTTATTTATTTATTTAACAGAGACAGAGACAGCCAGCAAGAGAGGGAACACAGCAGGGGGAGTGGGAGAGGAAGAAGCAGGCTCATAGCGGAGGAGCCTGATATGGGGCTCGATCCCAGAATTCCGGGATCACGCCCTGAGCCGAAGGCAGACGCTTAACCACTGTGCCACCCGGGCGCCCCAAGATTATAATATTCTTAATATGTTTCGTGAAGGAGCTTGACAAATCTCTAAGTAGGAGCAAAATCCAAAGAAAGCAACATGTTCTAAAAAACAAATAAGACTCATTAGTATATGCTTGTAGCAGTAAAGACAGGGTGGTATTTGTAGTTATAGACAAACTGTTGTTTGAAACAATGTAAAAGCCAAAGATGCTAGCAAGTATGCTTCTGAGATTAGTGTGCATGTGTGTTGTGTGTGTATGTGAATGAATGAATGGCGCAGGTACCAAGGAAGATCTGTGGGGAACAGATGGTCTTTTAAATTAATGGAACAAATGATGCTCTCTATCTAAGAAACAAAAACATTCTCTACTTTAAATCATACACACGCACACAAATACCTATTTAGATGGATTAATTTCTCAAATGTTAAAGGAGAACAAAATATTTAGAAGAAAATACAGGAGAATTATCATTATGATCCAAGGATGAGGGATCTTTCCAAGCAGTTGTAAAAAGTTAATTATAAAAGTAGAGACAGATAAATTCTTTTTTTAAAAATTTTTATTTATTCATGAGAGTGAGAGAGAGAGGTGGAGGCAGAGGGAGAAGCAGGCTCCCCAGGGAGCAGGGATTCCGATGCAGGATTTGATCCCAGGACCCCAGGATCATGACCTGAACTGAAGGCAGACACTTAACCACTGCTATTTTATATCCACTAGAACGAAGTTGTCAGCATCTTCTCCTTCTCAAAGTCTACCATTCCTAGGAATCCATTCCTAAGATGAGTCTTCTGAGCAGACACTTAACTAACCTGTTACCTGAACCTGTTACCTCCAGCTCAGCTTAGTGCAGACAGCTTGAAAGGTTGAGGTCTGCTGTGCATTAACTGTGCCCACTAGAGGACACATTTCCACAACGTTAGTCACCCTCCCCACATCAGGAGAAGTGAGTATTGGAGATGGGGAGTATGGGACAATGTTCATTCTAATACATTAGAGATTGCGGTCTGATTTTACCTGTTGAGTTAGAAAAGAAAGTAATCATTTGTCGTCTTCTTCTTCTTTATTTTTTTATTTATTTATTTTAGATTTTATTTATTTATTTGACAGAGAGACAGTCAGTGAGAGAGGGAACACAAGCAGGGGGAGTGGGAGAGGAAGAAGCAGGCTTCCCAGCACAGCAGGGAGCCCAATGCTGGGCTTGATCCCAGGACCCTGGGATCACGCCCTGGGCCAAAGGCAGACGCTTAACGACTGAGCCACTCAGGCGCCCCTCATTTGTCTCCTCATACCTATGTCTCTCACTCTTGCTCTCTCTCTCTCTCTCTCTCTCTCTCTTTTTTTTCCCAAAATTTCTCTCCCTGTGCTTCTCAGCAGATGTAAGTCTCTAAGAGAATATGATTTTAAGGGATCAATATACAATATATACTCTGTTGTTTTATTGGATACCAGTAGGGGCTTTTTGAGTATTAAAGCAGGTGCAAAGAAGCCCAGCTGCATTGAGCTAGGTGAAGAGGAGAGGAAGCAAGTCAGCGAACAGTGAGAAATACACGTGCACATGATTGTGTGGTCAGTGAAGAAAAAGCATCTGCCACTTTAACTTGAGTCAGTTATTTGAAGAAGATAATTCAAGACCACTCTGTGGCTAAATTTTAGGAACAATTCTCCTAAGATAATGCATGCGCTAAAATGACTCTTTTTTTCAGTTGGGCTGTTTTGATAGCATGGTGCCACAGCCAGTAAGGTAGAGCTCGATGCAGAAATCGTCAGGGGTCAGTAGTTGTTAAAGAAGATTCTCCTTGAATATCTATTCCTCTGCTCTGCCATGGCAGCGCTCTTGATTTCCTCTTCTTAGGTACTTAATATGGAATTATTTGAAGCGTTTAACTTCAACCTTCCCTCCTCCGGCCTTATAATTGAAGTTATTTTACTCTTAGAAAAACCATCTATTACAAAAAGGGCTTATATTTTAAATGAGTATTGTACTGTAGAGAGTGGGAAATGGATGGATCAAATTAGAAAAAGAAGACTGATTGAGGTTTAAATTAAAAATGAAATATAAATGACATGGAAGTGATGTATTTTCTAGATCCTATACTTTATATTTGAAGAGCACTTTTAGTGTTCTGGCTACTTCTCTAATTGCTGAAAAGGATATGTCCATTTAGAGCTTTAAAAGGGATAGGCAGAATTTTAAATATATTTTTCTCAAACTGTGTTAATGGGTTACCCATTTATATCTCTTGGATTGCTTTAGTGACACTGCTTCCAAGATGTTTATTTTGAGGTCCTAGATAATATTTTGTATTAATCCAGACTGCATGGCAATATTTAGCTAGTCAGTTTTTCCAAGCAAAATACCCATTTATAATACATTAACCATTCATTAACTGTGTTCAGTATGATGTGACTATATGTGGCACCGACTTTAATTGGACCAAGAGGAAAAATTTTCTCAGCCACACGTACTTGCCAGATTGTATTTTGCTTAAGTGACTAGACTCTTGAACCATCCCCATCAGGAGGATGTACGTATTTCAACTCCCCTTGAAACTGGGACAATGGGCTGCAAGGGGCTTAGTGTCTGCTTCTGTGAATAGAATACAATGACGGATACTTCTGAAGCTGGGTCCTAAGAGGAGATAAGCGTCTGCCAGGCTCTCTTTCCCTTGGGACACCAGTCTTGGGATCTGATATCTGAGGAGTCTGGCTACCTCAAAGCTACCATGCTGGAGAGACCTTTTGGAGAGACCACATAGGGACACAGAGAGAAATCAAAGAAGCCTCATCCGTTCCAGCCCTTTGCCGTTGGTGTTTGTGAGCGCAAGCCCGGGACATGTGAGGGGACGTGCTTTCAGTCTATTCCTGGCTCCTGTCTTTGAGCCCCAGCAGCTGATGGCACATGGAACAGAGTCAAGCTGTCCCTGCCGTGCCCTGCCTGCGCTGTGAGCAAACTAAATGTTGTTTGAAATCACTACATTTTGGAATGGTGAATTACACACCCATTGATGGCTGGGAACAAAAATATTCAACTTCAGATATATTCATTGACTGTTTTTATCTCCGAGAAGCCATGGGACCTCTTTGTACAGCCAGTAACCCCCTAGGAGATACATAGATGCTGAAAGAAGGCCTCTCAACCCATGATGTAGGAAGCATACAGGGAAGTAAAGAGAAAGGAACTGGAATATGTGTTCTTACAAGCCATTTTCACTATTTTCTGCCCAAACTGTACCACAAATACTTTCCATAATATGTGAAAAAGTTTGGGATTTTTTGTTTTGTTTTGTTTTACACATAAGTGTAAACCATGGCAAAATGGACAAAAACAAGTAACAAGAGTTTTTTCTCCTGAAAATATAAATGTAGGCACTGGGTAGGTAACTGTCCTAGCCATCAAAATATGAATATGTCAGTAGGCAAGAGGCCATTCAGGTAAGGGACTCAAAGCTTAATTTTAGCTCAGAAGTGTTGCCAACTCGTCAAAGAGAGAAATTGAGTCAAAGGAGATCCAAAATTGTCAATTTAGCTGGGAGAAGTCATTTGGAGTCATGTTAGCCCTTCCAAAATTCAAAGCCAGCAATCTATATTAGAATATATATATACTTACTGCCCCCCTGCTGCCCCGCCCCCCCCAATTCACGGAATGCCACTGTGTAACTAATGGTTTCAACTAGGATTCCAGAATGGCAATTGTATTGTGTAAATATTTGAAAGTAAGGCATGTTCGTAGCTCCTGACAAAATACATGTATCCTTTTGGGAAAAGATGTTGAATGGATTCAAACTTGATAGATTTAGACGTATGTTTCTAATGGATTATTCCACCTGATTCTATTTAATTTAACTCCTAAAAATCACTTGAATATGACCACGTGCAGTGATTTCTGGAACATATCCTATAACTCTTCCCAGCCCCACTCCCACTGCCCAATACAACTAAATGCCAACTCCACCCATTTCCAAATCCTTAGCATGGTGTACAAGGGCCCCAAGGACCTTTCCATTTTTATGTGCTGTCACTCCGCACTTTACATTTGACAGTGTTGCAGACCCTTCTTTGTACCCTCGGAGATAAAACACAGTTTTCTTGTTTGCAGCATGTGCCAGAGTCTCGCTCTTAAGCTCCACCAAAAAAAGAAAAAAAAAAAAGTTATGTCATTTAAAAAAAGAGAAATACAGCCTATTATATTTTCTTCTTGTAAATTCAGACTGCATATCAGCAAATAAAGTTTCCAAAAAACTTCAGTGAACATTACCCAAAACGTTCACACTGTGAACACTTAAGTACCCCTTAACTCTGACGAATGCTCATTTAGCAATTGCCTGTCCTCCCCCACCACCCTGCCTTGACCCAGTAGAACATTTTTACCTCCTATGTCAATTTATATATTTCCAAATGTCACTAAAAACAAATCTTTTCAAGATTGCTTTTAAAAGAATTATCAGGGGCGTCTGGCTGGCTAGGTTGGTAGAGCATGGGACTCTTGATCTTGACTTGTAAGTTCAAGTCCCACATGGGGTTGGGTTTACTTTAAAAAAAAAAATTGCAAAGCCTTATTCCAAGCCTACACCCAAAACGAATCAATCTTTAATAACAATGATAATAATAATAATGAATTATCAGAAGTAGTTATTTTGTGGAGATCACAAAAGTACGCCAAAAGGATGATTTTTTTCAAGTCTCCGTAATATGCAATTGGGCACTCATGGCTTCAGTTAACATTTCCAGTGAGAATATCAAATGCAAATTCATCACTGAGCTGACTCTAATTACTTAGAGTGAAGTGGTGAGTCTGTGCTCTAAAACAGTGTTAGAGGACTCAGAAAAGGTACCAAGGTGATGGGAGAACATTGGTGGTGATGTTGGCTTTGAAGCACTTTAATAAAATTATTTTATTAACTGTGAGTGGAATAAAGAACTATTTCAAAATAGTGTATTTTAATATTTGAGATTTAAATATATGTAACCGAAGTAATGAAATTAGAGATTAGGGATCGGTATTTGAACTTGCCCTCTATATTTACCTGAAGTTTTCTATTTAAATTAACCAAAATATTTGTTTGCAAATTTATGCAAATATGCGTATGTTTTGTCTCATTGGAAGAATGGGGCGGCGGGGGATTGACTTATATTTGCACCTACAAGTATACTTCAATATTGATTGCCTTAGGAAAGCTCTCTCTGAATGCCTTTCTTTCTTTCCTTGTCTCTCTACTGGCATCTCTGAGTTTTGTGCTATCTGTATAAATACTGATCCTCAGTTTTACAAGTCTCTTCTCTCCCTGTCCAGATCCTGAGGTTTGATATGTATTTAGAACTGTCTAGTGGAAGATAAGCATGATATCTCACTGTATGGTTTGCTTCCAAGAATTATTACATTGCCAGGTATAATGCTCACTGAACGTTTGCTACATTAATAATACTACTTTTCACATTAACTAATTGATTAACCTCGGATTTCACTTTCTTCTTTTGTTTCAAATGAAGTTGAGTGCATGCATGATTTACTCAGTCATTTCACATGCTAAGGACTCTGAAATTCTTTAGATGAAAGGTAGTATAAAACAGCCTTGTAGATGAAAATAATCATTTATCCTACAATTTTCAGTAGTTCTTTTGATACATTCCAGTTTCAGAGAAATAATATCAGTGAGATTTTTTGATACTGGTAAAACTCTGAGCCTGTGAAGGGTATAAAAAATATATTTTTCTATTTCTATAAAAATATTTTTGCTACAAACTCCATTTTCTTTGTTGTGCATATTATATTCTTTCAGATCCTGAATAAGAATCATGCTGTGCAGTTGCTGAAAACTTTCAAATGTATTGTTCTCTGTCATCAGTTTAGTAAATTTCAGAATAATTAATCACTAAAAATTGCTTGAAGTCAAAAAACTTTTAGCCCATTCACTGTCAATTTATACATTATAAAAGGTATGATTAAGAGTTTAGCATGTGGAAAAAGCAATAGTAACTGTACTAACCAATAATTTATGTAATTTATGAGCTTGATTCAGGCATTGAATTCAGTGACTGTAAAAGGGAAAAATAAAGCTTTAGAGAAATATTGTAAATGGTCTGTTCAATGTCTGTATAAATCATCTAGGTATAGAGCATTGTAAATATTTAAACTTTTGTAGTATAACCAACTCTATTATCTAAAAACATGATAGTAAAATTGAATACTTTTCTTGAATTTAAATAAGAAATCTAACGAATGTACAGTTCTTTCAGTAAAATGGGAAGGCGAACAGCAATTTCCATAACTTTCACCATTAAAAGATACCATATTTTTCACTTAGGTGTTTAATTTTAGAAAAGATATAATTTTATTGCATAAACACAGCTTTGCTGGATGTCAAATGTCTTTATTGACTACTTTTTATAACCCTAGGAACTTTGCCTTAAATCGTCAAATTATTTTATTTCAGTTCATCATTAGCATTATTATAGTTATCTAATATTAAAGTATTTGTTTGCTAATAACTGATTTATGCTTTAGATTGTTAGATTCTCTTGAAAACAATAACTGAAAATAATTATTATTCATAACCCTTAGCTAAGAGTCAGGAAACAAATAAAGACACTGAGGTTTCCATCAGAACTTAATTAAATTTAGCAAGTTATAGCTTGGTGCTTCTCAGAACATAAAAAAGAGTTGACAAATCTCATCTTAATTACTTCCTCTCTCCCCTTCATGATGATTTGATCAGCTGTTACAAAACCACATTTCCAGGATCAGCCATTAAGTTTTGATATAAATTTAATAAAATTTGTGTTGTATTGTGATATTTCCCCTTGTTGGTGCAGAAGAATGGGGGAATTGTCCCTCCTTTGTCCCTCACTCCTCTGAAATTGTTATCATTGTTTTCTTTTGTAATGTTATCTGTCTTTTCGAGTATTGTGCAGCCCACATTTAATACATTGCTTTGACACCTGATCTATGATCTTCTAAAAACAAAACAAAAAATACCGTGTTTTACCAACAGATTGTAGTATCAACTTCCTTAGAAACATTCAGTTGACATCTGTGACATTGTAAAGAAAGAAAAAAAAATCGTGTTCCACAATTACATGTTAATAAGCCCTTGCTATTTCTTTTCTATTTATGTAAAGTAGGCTTAAAATTGTAGACCTCTCCCTGCAGGCCAGGTCTTCAGCATTTAATAGTGCGGCAGCTCCCCCTGTAGGAGACTGGGATCTGTGTGTTGATCTGCTAAGCCAGAAAAGGCAAAGCAGGGTTTTGTGGTTTTTTCCCTGAGCACCTTAAGTGTTTGATCATTTTATTCAGTTATTCATTAACCTATTTTTAGCAATATATGTCTTGAACATTATTTTTATTTTAAATGTGAGGAGGAGACAGAGAACGATAATAGTGTGAATGGACTGATGCCAAAGCTTTTAAGAAATAATTTCATATATGTAGTCCATGACAAGAGAGATCTAAATAAAATTAATATCTATGAAGTATAGTCTTTTTACCTCTTTTTGTCCAGTTTTATTAGTCAAAATTATACCTAAATGTACACGAACAACGGGCAAGTTACAACTTTACGTACATACTCATTCAGCCTTCAGTCCAAGAGGCTATAAATATAGTAATGTTAGAAAATAATTATTGCAAATCTCTTATGAATGGATTTAGATGTCACACTAGATGTGACTAACGTATCTTAAATCAATTAGAAAGAGAAGTTGTGAGACGGAGGATTTTTTTGTTTTGTTTTTTGGGGTTTTTTTTGGTCCTTGGGGCTTTCTTTAGGTTTCCTTATTTATTTACTTACGTAAGCTCTGTACCCAACCTGGCGGTCAAACTCCTGACCCTGAGATCAACCATCAAATGCTCTTCTGACTGAGCTAGCCAGGCGCCCCCGGGTTGGAGAAAAGTTTAATAGAAATAACTACCTTTAGAAATGCAATTATTACATCGCTAGCTTACGTACATAAGGTGAACATTTTGAAATTACTGTCAACCCCTGATTGTACTGGGCAGAATTAATTATGTAATTAGAATGTTGGCAATAAAATATCAATGACGTTTCTCCCCTTATATTAGTCTACTATTATGAAATCTTCTATGGTACTTTTACTGTCTTCGTAAGTCGTGTAAAAGCCCAGCTCAGATCAGTACAGCATAGTTTAGGTTATCATTACTTTCCAATGACTGAGGTTCTAATATTATGCTGTCTTCCTCAATTTTACTCTACCAGAAAAACAATATCCTATTGAAAAGTTCTAGTAACCTGAATTATGCCTTCAGCCTATGAACCATGTCTAAGTGCCTCATGAACACTTATACATAGTATCATTTAAGAATTTCCTCAATTGAGGTACCGTTTACTCTTTAATTATCACTATAAGTAAAGTGATGAAGAATTAGTCCCACCTCAGTTCAAATAAAGTAGGTATCAAAATATATATGCATTGCTTGTCCTTTTCCTTTGATATATCTGTGTCGTGATCCCTGTCTACCCTTTGTTGGCATACGTCCATGACAGTGATAAGATATGGAAAGGCATTATACACCATGTTGCACTGTGTTTCTGACTTCTCCTCTTAATTGTGTATCATTCCTTATGCCCGAACATGTTTTCTCTGGGAATTCCCTCTGGATAGGCTTTGCCACGAGAGACAGTGGAATGGTACTTCACGTTGTATAACGCCATACCTCCTTAAACATTTCTGCCACGGTAACACCAGTAACAGCAGAGAATGGCCATGTTCCCCTTGCAGAGTGGCTCATTACACGTGGTGGTTCGCCACCAGACTCGACTATTTTTGATATCTCATGTTTAATCAAAAAGACTTTACATTGTATTTCATGATATCTATGTGTTAATTCCAAAAATGACATACTATTAAATTATTTGATAGTCACCTCCAATTTCTGATCGAGTGAATATTCACAGAAGATGTATCCTACTTTGTTTGAGTTTTGTGTTTATACGACATTCCCTGATATGTATCTTAGGAGCTCCAACTGGAGAAATATTGGCAAAATAATACCACTTCTACGGATCTCACATCTATCCACTAATAAGGGGACTTATAAATGAGTTTAAAGTTTGTGTTCAACTCTTAGACCTTTCTTTCTGAAGTCCTCCATACTCTGCTTTTAGAGAATGTGTATTCTGAAATATATAGAAAAACTTTTGCCTTTAAATAGGGAAAATCTTGACCCAAATAGCTTTACAACCTGCTTTTCTATTTTTTTTTTTTAACTTGTATGCTGCAGAAGGATAATCTAATAGCATTCATTAAGTCATTTACTCTTTTCATGAGGTAGGGGCAGTGTACAAAAGTATTCTCTTAAACTTCCTCCATTTGTAGAACAATGGCAAAGAGTCCCCCCCTCCCCTTTTTTTTTTAAAGACAGGGGCAGCTAGGGGAGTGGCAGAGGGAGAGGGAGAACCTTAAGAAGGCCCCATGCCCAGTGTGGAGCTTTTCATGGGCCTTGATCTCAATACCCTGAGATCATGACCTGAGTAGAAATAAGAGTCGGATCCTAAACTGACTGAGCCACCCAGGCGCTCCCCTCCACCCCCACCCAAAAGTTCTTCTGCTAGACCTCTTCAGAAAGTCCTTAACCAAGGAGCGCTTGATAATGGCACAAAGATAGGATGTGTCTTGTCATCCATATTGAAACATAAATGGTCATATCCTTATAACAGCAGACCAGGAATAAGAATGGCAACTTGGAAACTTTCCACATATTCTCATAACAGACTGTTTCAACCAAGATTTTTAGTCATGTAAACATGAAACCAATACCCGAAGAAAGCAATTAAAGAAAGCACATGTAAATAAACCAGGCAGTAACTTGGATTTAAAACCAACGAAAAGTCAAGTATTCATTCCCCAAAGCAT
Source organism: Ursus americanus (assembly GCF_024610735.1). Classification (NCBI taxonomy): domain Eukaryota; kingdom Metazoa; phylum Chordata; class Mammalia; order Carnivora; family Ursidae; genus Ursus; species Ursus americanus. The sequence continues at coordinate 101,336,693 of NC_142164.1, forward strand.
GCAGTTACACAGATGGGGATAATAGTAGGAAAGGGACTAAGTACAGAGTGAGGCAATTTGAGCATATGGCATTCTTAAAGGTTCATATGAATTGGAGAGCAGGGAGCATTTGGACTGTAAAGGAGGCTAACAGATCACCAACATAATTGGCTGGCTAATGGGCTATCTTCGAACAAAGCAACTGTGATCATTATACCTACAGGATGGTTCACCTGATAAACAAATAATTCTGTAATGCACATAGATGCAGAAACGTTTGTTCTTTTTTTTTTTTCTTCTTCTTTTTTTTTTTTAAGAAGATAGAGTAAGTCCCTGGAAGCTCTTATAATAGAAGACATTATCATTCAGTGCTGAGATCACCTTATGGTGATTGGACACTACCAGAAAGAAGACTGGGTTATACACAACATATTTTGCTTTTCTACAAATGTTCTAGTTCACACTACTTGGAAGTACAGATGGACGCGAAGCTAGTATTTGTTGATTCTGTGCTCTATGCATGGTTCTCTATACGTAGGAATATCATTTAAGCCTGAAAATATCCTTAGAGACACCATTATTGAAATTTTGTAGATAAAACAACTGAGATGTAGAGAGAGAAATCCATTTACCTCAGTACTCTAATATAGTAAGTGTGAAAAAATAGATTTGACTCTGTATCCCTAATCCTTAGGCTTAACAAGTAGAGTTTGTGGGCCACCCATGATCATTCATCGCTCATGTGCCCTTGACCTGTGGGTTAGTGTAATGCTCTTTTTCACCAAAATGAGATATGGCCTTAGGATCCTTATCTTACGTGTGCCCAAAATAGACAGGGTTTGCTACATGAAATTAATTTATTGAGTAGGGAGAAAGCAATATTCTGGCCTTGAAAACAGACGTTTTCAGACAACGATATGTGGTTTTACCGGGTAAAAGTATCTTAGGCAGCAGACAGGTGTTTACAAATGTGATTTCTTCTGATTACTCTTACATTGTTTGAATCTTTGGTTCTTATTTCTTAAAACTCAATCAGTATTTGGTATGTTTTATATTTTCTTAAAAATTTGCGTCTAGGTTTTAGAAAATTCCTTGGTTTTAAGATTGGTATCAACTCACCATGTTGACTTTTGGCGATTAATTTACTCAGAGACAGATTTACCTTGGAGATTGTGAAATGAAAGCTTCAGACATTGTCACTTAAATGGGCTTCTATCTAGGACCTGGATTTTTGGATGTTTGGATGTTGAAATATGTGGAAGCTTTTATCAACTTATAACTTTTTGTTCTTTTCTCAATCTAGATACTAACTTTTGTACTTATGTTTTTGATTTGTTACTGGAGCTACATTTTCATACAAGAAGACTCCCCCAGTAGTATAAGCCTCACGACCTGCAAAACCTGAGTCCCTCTTTCCCCTTTGGCAATAAAATATTAGTTATCTTAAAATTGACATGATATGTTTTTAAATCCCATTTTCTATGTTTTAAAGTATGTTTTTGTCCATTTAAAGTTTGTGATGCCAGTTGAGGAAATTTCTGTGGCAACTAATACTGTTTTGTGGTGTACTTTGAATCTATTCCCATTAACTGTGATTGAGATAATTTTCTCAACAGTGAAATTAAAGATTAGAAGGACTAAGATACAGTATTTAAAATAGTGATGGGGCACCTGGGTGGCTCAGTTAAGGAACTTCCTCTGGCTCAGGTCTTGATCCCAGGGTCCTGGGATTGAGTGTGGCATTGGGATCCTTGCTCAGCAGGGAGTCTGCTTCTCCCTCTGCCTGCTGCTCCCCCTGCTTGTGCTCTCCCTCTCTATGACAAATACATAAATCAACTCTTTTAAAAAATAAAATAAAATACTGAGAATACTTTATGAAACGTACTCTAATCCTTAACTGTGCATACTAGCTTGAGATATATTTATTGGTGTATCTATTTTATTTTCTTGATGCATATATAATCGCTGTAGGGAGAGGAAACTCTGTTCTCCAGAATATCTCTCTCACTTAGAACAAGGCTTGACACATGGTAAATATGAAATATTTGATGAATGAATGACTGACTTGAGTAAATGAATGGCATGTGTTAGGACCCCCAAAATATACTGATAAGTGGAAGTCAGCCCTTAAAAAAAGGACTCGATTGATCAAGCTGAGTCTTCCAGAAGTATTTACACATTCACAAAATTATACTAATTTTTACTCAACACTCATCATTTCTATACACCAAGTTTCAGCCAGATGTTATTTAAAGTATCTGAATTATAGACCCTTGAAAGCTGGGGTTTGTAATGGAAATGCTGACAGTCACTTAACCAGATAATAGCACCAGTTCACTTGGTGTGTATATATAGTGTCATTGCTAATATGGCTGTGCCATCTGTTCTGAGAGTTGTAAAAGATTTGAGCTTCAAACTAGTGGTTTAAAAAAAAAAACAAAAAACTGCTGGATAAATTGGATCCTAAAAGGTGAAGTAATGAAATGACACTTTAGTCCTTTAATTACATCACTTAGGTGACTAGCTACGTGCACATAACGCACGTAGAAGACATGATTGGAAAACTGCATGTCACCTTGAAACCCATCAGGTATTTCTGTCTACAATCCTGTTCCTGCTAGGTATGGTAGGAGAACATTTGCACTCCTCATGATTTTTTTAACAGCCTAATAGTGCAGTTTTGTGGTCCACAATGTATGATGAAAATATGTTTTTTTAAGTGCCTAATGGCTATGCCTCAACTGACTCTTAACTTAAAGAGAAAGGTCAAAGAAACTCCAGATGGCCATCATGAACTCTGCAGAAATAGTTTTCTTTAATTACTGATATTTGACAAGTGTGTGTGTGTGTGTGTGTGTGTGTGTGTGTGTGTGTGTGTGTAATTTTTCTCCCAGAATGTAGGTCTTATAGTCACCAGAAATTAATTCTTAACACTGTGTTACCGGGGCCTGGCAGCCTGGGAGAAATTCCCTTATGCCTTTCAGTGGAGTGCTTGGGAGAGCTATTCATTGACCCTCCCAACCACCTAGCTGTTTGACAGCAGAACACTATGACAAATACACCTCATGGAAAACCTCAGAGATCACAAGGGAAGAATCCCCATTCTTCTACAGTAGCTGTTTAAGTATCAGATGGAGATCAGCTTCTTCTGCTACCGTAGCAATTCTTTTTTTTTTATTTTTTTATTTTATTTTTTTTAAGATTTTATTTATTTATCTGACAGAGATAGAGACAGCCAGCGAGAGAGGGAACACAAGCAGGGGGAGTGGGAGAGGAAGAAGCAGGCTCACAGTGGAAGAGCCTGATGTGGGGCTCGATCCCAGAACGCCGGGATCACGCCCTGAGCCGAAGGCAGACGCTTAACCGCTGTGCCACCCAGGCGCCCCTACCGTAGCAATTCTTGTCCAGTTGAGCTGAGCGGTATATGCAACCATAGATGGGAAACCCATTGTTAGTAAGCATTTCTGTTGGTCTCCTCACCGTCTGTTTAGCTTCCTGTGCAGCCTAATCTTGACCGTCACTAAAAATTTCTCCACCTCCTGCTACAGGCTTCTTCTGTTCTATTCTATTACTGCTTGTTTCTCACAATTTCTTTAGGACCAGTCTTTTGGCAAGTGTTCCATTGTCTTCTGTTCTCTCTTACCTTTCATTAATTTCTCAATTTCCTGATCTTCACTTTGAAAATTACAAAAGAAGGCTCAAATAAGGGCAGGAAGAAACAGATGAAGGGAAGAGTCTGCAATTTTTCGAAACATGTGCCATTTAATGTAATAATTCAGGAAATGCTTATGAAGTAAATTACTTTCATAGCATACTGATATCTGCGGTAGAGACAGAGGGAAAAGTATTAAGTGATATGTACAGTGTTAAATAAAATGCAAGTTAAGGAACTAACAGGAAATATGTTGTCCTGTTATTCATTAAGTCATCCATTCATCAAATATTTATTTCATATTTACCATGTGCCAGTTCCTGTCACTTAGTGACAGAGATACTTTGGAGAACAAACAGTTCTTTCTCTTTATAGGACTTCGATATTTGTGAAGGCAATAAAAAATCAACAAGTAAATAAACAAAACTCAAGCCAATCTATACAGTTAGGATTAGGATATGTTTCATAAAGTATTGTCTGTATTTTAAAAAATGTTTCTTTATTCTTTTTACTTTGATCCCATTGGCAAATGAAATTTACCTAATTAAGCAAAATTGACAGTATATATTCATGAAAAAGTATTTGTCTGGCCATGTGATGTGTTGCTGCTTAAAAATTATAATATGGTGATTATGTAGTCTGGTGTTCAGTACCTGGTTTACTAATTTTGTAACTTCAGCCCAGTCACTTAACTTCCTTGATCAGTTTTGTCATCCATAATATGATGCTGATAATCGTTACTTCCTGTGGGTTATTATTAAAAGTTAATGAAGCAGTGCATATATAGAATATTTAGACAAGTGCTTGTCCTGGAACAAGCACGTAGTAAAATGAAGATTTTGTTGTTGTGGTGGTGGTGGCTTAAATTAACAACAAGAAGTAAAATGCCCTTGCTTCAAAAAACCTTCACGTGAAATGTTTGATAATAACTACCGATTTTTTTTTTCAAATACAGTAATAATTACATTTAGGAATAATTTGAGGTCAGAACTTTTTTTTTTTCAGTGATGGCAGTGTCACATTGAAGCTGACAATGACTAGAACAGGCTGTAGGGACAATGTGTGGATTTTCTGCTGAAGCTCTCTCTTTTTTCTGATCGGAGTCAGCCCCCTGCTAACACTTGAATTGCAGGCTGTAGGAGTAATTCTACCAAAAAATCCGCTCAAGGAAATTCCGGTTTATAGTGCAGCAGCACACCAGCCTTTGCTTTGACTTTGAAATTCCTAATGGCTAAACATAAAGGACTTTCATATGTGAAAATACACCAATTTGGAGGGTGAGCTATTGCCCCTGATTTTAGCAATTTCAAATGCAGCTTTTGATTTCCATAGCGATTTTGCTTATTTCATTTGACAGCTGTTGGCTCTATTACCAGAGGAACTGTTCTTACGAACACTAAACATGAGAATTTATCCTCTTAACAAAATTTTGAGTGCATTATGCAGTATTGTTAACTGCATGTGCTATGTTAAACATGCACTCTGTTTAGCAGCAACTCTAACATTTCGCCCTCCTCCCAGCCCCTGGCAACATCATTCCACTCTCTGTATTTATGAGTTTGACTATTTTAGATACCTCATATTCATGGAATCATGCAATATTTGCCCTTCTGTGTCTGTCTTCTCTCACCTAGCATAATGTCTTCCAGGTCCACCCATGTTATCGCAATTGGTGGGATTTCTTTTTTTTTAGATGTTGCATAATATTCCATCCCAGGAATGGGCCACATTTTCCTTATCTGTTCATCCAATGATGGACATTAGGTTGTTTCCGAGTATTGGCTATGTTGAATAATGCCGTAGTGAACTGGGAGTGTGGATATCTCTTTGAGATCTAAATTAAAATTCTTTCGGATAAATACCCAATTGTGGGATTACAGGATTGTATGGCAGTTCTGTTTTTAACTTTTTTGAGGAAGCCCTATCCAGTTTGCTATCATGGCTATACCAACTTACATTCCCACCATAGCGCACAAAGGTCCTCTGATGTCTGGAATGTTTGGATCTGTTGCCTCATGAAACCGTTTCACAAATGAAAGCAAAGGTGTAATGGAGTTCACAGGCAGCAGGTCCAGTATCTGAACTTCCTTCCTTTCCTTTACCAAAACTCATCATCATACAAACTCAGCCCTGAGGATGGCCCATTTATATATATTTTTTTGTTCATAGCTATTTCGTAAGTATCCTTAGTCTTTCGGACAGTAATTAGGAGGGAGTAGGGAAAGGAACTGGCAACAAGGAAAAGACCGTACTTTCTTCAGCTAACAGAAGAAAAGTGGAAAGTTGTGGAATTAGCAGGGAACATGGAGATATACTACATGAAATCCCTACCTCTTTTAATATGCCCTCTTAGTATAAACTTGCAGGCGTTTGGAAATTATTTCTGCAATAATGCATACTGTTAATATGATTTTTAGGATGCCTGGGGGCCCCTGGAAACAAAGAAGAATTGATGGGAAAAGACCTAGTTTATCAGCTACCTTTTTGATGAAGGGAGAAATGGGGGAGTTAGGTTTAAAACTTGCTTCATTCCGTACATATTGTGTCTAGGGGTAAGCTAGGGTTTGTAAGGGACAGTGCTTAGCCTTGCTTTCAGATTTCCCAGGACAATTGAGCAGTGACTAGCTCAAAATATTGCCTCTCACAGTCTTCCAAACAAAGTATTAAAGGATGATTCAGGGAGACCCATGTGCGCATATAGGCACAGGCACACACAGATTAAAATCCATTGTTATGTCAGGTTTCCCAGCCATTACTTGGTTTTATAACTATCCTCTTGATGTCGTACATTTTATTTTTGTTTTCAATGATAAAGAAATTTTTTTGTACTTGATACATAAACAAGAAATGAAATTCAAAGGGTACAGTAGCTGTACAAATGGTTTCCCTCCCATTCCTATTACTCCGCCACTCTGTTCATTTCTGTAGAGGCAAACACAGTTCACAGTGTCTTAGATTTCTTTCCAAAGATACGAGTTTGTGTGTGTGTGCGTGTGTGTGTGTGTGCGCGCGTGCACGTGCGTATTGTTTTCTGAGGAAAAATGGCATATTATAAACACTCTTCTGCACCTGTCTTTATATCCTGAAACTATATCTTAAAGAATGATTTATTATATCTCTACTTCAGAATATTTTTTAAAAGACTTTTTACTTATTTATTTATTTATTTGAGAGAGAGAGAGAGAGAGAGAGCAAGCTCAGGGGAGAGGCAGAGGGAGAGTGAGTCTCAAGCTGACTCTGCACTGAGTGTGGATCCTGATGTAGGACTTGATCTCAAGATCCTGAGATCATGACCTGAGCCGAAACCAAGAGTCAAATGCTTAACCGACTATACCACCAGACACCCTGCTTCAGAGTATTAATGCAGTCTTCCAACTTTATCATGGTTTGGTTTCCTTGAATGCTATAATTTTTTTTATTGCATACTTAAGGAGGCTGTTTATTTTTCTCTGAAATTTCTCCTTGCCTTTGACTGGAGGCATTCCAGTGAGCTTTTAGTTGGTTATCTGTGTAAATGTCAACAATGTTGGACTGATTATCATGTTAACTCTTTGCCTGTTATTTCCTGCCCTCAGAGATCGTTACAACTGCAAACTTACTCCTGTATAGCACAGACTTAGATTTCTAGTATCTTCAGGGTGATTCATTTTCAACCCCAGGTGGTCCTAGGTGATTGGTCCAATTACCTGCCATGTCCTCCAGCCAGGACTTGAGTTCCCGGTTTCAATAATAATGGGACAGCTGTTGCTGCCTCTTCATTTTAATATTAAGCAAGCATGGGATTACATATCCTGTTGTATTATAATAGATTCCATTTATCAGGCTTAAAAAGTTTCCTTCCATTTTCAGTTTGAGAAGAGATTTTATTATTATCAGGTATTTAATTTTATAAAATTTCTGTATCTAAAAAGATCTTAAGAATATTTAGCAGTATGTTGCCTAATTTATAAACATTTAAGGATATCCTTTCTTCAATTGTTTTCATTACTGGTTTTTTTCCACTTTGGTCAGAGAGAATATTTAAACTTTGTCCGTCCCTTCAAAGTTTTTGAGTTTTGCTTTATGATCCAGAATATGGTCAGTTTGAGTTTATGTTCCAACAGTGCCTCAAATAATATATATTCTAGGAGTTGTTGATTAAAGCATTACACACACACACACACACACACACACACATGTTGGGCACCATATGTTGTTGATTTGGAATATAGCTGAGGTGTGTTGGAGTGAGTCCTGGAGCTAATGGCCAAGAAAGAATTCTTGAGACGCCTTTAGTGCAAAAAGGTGGTTTTATTAAAGCACGGGGACAGGACTTGTGGGTAGAAAGAGTTGCCACACCGGGGTTGTAAGAAGCAATTGATTATATACTATGGCTTTGGGGGGATGTAAGGAAAAAGGGAGATTTTTAAAAGAAATTTCATATGCTAAAGACTCACAGGATAGTGGAGGCCTTGCCATTGTCAAATTAAGGTTGATTTTCCCTCTAGCAAGGCATTAACATAAAGACAGTTGGGAGCTTCCTGGATGAATGTCACACAAAACCCAACCACGCGGGGGGGGGGGGGGGCGGGTTGCAGGGTGTCAGCTTGTGCTTTGTTCTCAGCTAGCCTTCTGCTCCCTCATCATTTGATATAGATATAGATATAGGTAGATATAGGTATCTAGTAAGTCTGAACAATTTCTGAACAATTAAGTCCCTCTTTGCCTCTAGTAGTAGAGTCTTGCCTTGAAGTCTACTTCGTTTGACGTAAATATGGTTACATCAACTGTCTTTTGGACAATGTTTAGTAGTCTTGTCTACTGCCAATTGTTGTATAATTTTTTTTTTTTAATTTAAGAATTGGGGGCACCTGGCTGGCTCAGTCAGTAGAGCATTTGACATTTGATCTTGGGTTTGTGAGTTCAAGCCCCGTGTTGGGTGTAGAACTTACTTAATAAAAAAGAATTAAGACTTCTATTTTTTTTATAGCTTTTATGTTTAGAGCAAAACTGGGAGGGAGAGGTATTGAGATTTTCCTTATAACCTCTGCCTCAACACATGCATAGCCTTCCTCATTATCAGCATCACTCACCAGAATGGTAGGGTTGTTTGGTTTGGTTTGGTTTGGTTTGTTTTTAGAGATTTTTATTTTAAAGTAATCTCTACACCCAGTGTGGGGTTTGAACTCTCGACGCCAAAATCAAGAATTGCACCCTCTACCGACCGAGCCAGCCAGGTACCCCTAGAATGGTACAGTTTTTACCAAGGATGAACCTAGAGTGATACATCATTATCATGCAAAGTCCATCCATAGTTTGCATTACGGTTTATTTTTAGTATTGTACATTCTGTATATTTGGACAAATGTATGATGACATGTATCCATCATTATGGTATCATAAAGCCCAAAATAATCCTCTGTGCTCTGCCTATTCATCTCTCTTCCTTCCCCTTCCCCCACTCCCCCCAGGCAATGACTAATCTTTTTACTGTCTCTTAAGTTTTGCCTTTTCCAGAATGTCATATAATTGGAATTACGAACTAGGTAGTTTTTTTCAGATTGGCTTCTTTCACTTAATGATATGCATTTAATGTTCCTCCATGTCTTGTCATGGCTTGATAGCTCATTTGTTTTTGGCACGGAATAATATTTCATTGTCTGGGTGTATCACAGTTTATTTGTCACCTTTTGAAGGACATCTTGATTGCTTCAAACTCTGGCAGTTACTAATAAAGCTGCTATAAGCATCCATGTGCAGGTGTTTGTGTAGATAAAAGCTTTCAGCTGTTTTGGGTAAATACCAAGGAGTCCTTGTTTCGTTTTGTAAGAAACTGCCAAGCTGTCTTCCAACACGGTTGTACCATTTTGCATTCCCACCATCAAAGAAGAAGTGTTCCTGTTGTTCCTCTTCCTTGTCAGCATTTGGCCTTGTCAGTGATCTGGATTTTGGCCATTCTAATAGGTGCATAGTGGTGTCTTAACTGTTGTTTTAATTTGTACTTCCCAGCTGACATAAGGTGTGGAGCAACTGTTCATAGGCTTATATGGGTTTTAGGATATTTTCTTTGGTGAAGTGTCTGTTTAGGTCTTTGGCCCACTTATTAATCCTGTTGTGTGTTTTCTTATTGTTGACTTCCAAGAATTTGTGTGTGTGTGTGTGCGCGCGCGCACGCATGCTTTGGATAACAGTTCTGTCTTTGGATAACAAATGTGTCTTTTGAAAATATTTTCTCCCAGGCTGTGGCTTGTCTTCTCATTCTCTTGGTATGTTCAAATTTAAACATAAGAAATCATTCTTAATATTTTCTTCATTAATGTTATTAGTGGGTTTTTTTCCGCTCCTTTTTGCCCGTATTTGGAACGATCAAGGTTTGTTTTGTTTTTTTTTAATTCAAGTGGCCCTTCCTTTTAGGTCATTAGTTATCTCTTTATTCTTCTTTTGGTGGCTTATTAGAGTTGACTATAATTTAGTATTTTTATACTTTCCAGACAGTATTAAAAAGTATGAACATATTTTTACTGCCATCTCATTGTTTGCAATATTGTTATATATTTTAATTTTATAAATATTTAATGCCAGGACACACAATGAATATTATGTATAATATTCTGTATTAATTGGTATAACAATACCTGTTAACCTTGTGTAGTTATCTTCCTTTATTCCTGCATTTCCAGGAACAAATGCTTCTACCTGGGGTGATTTTCCTTCTGCCTGAAGAAGTTCCTTTGCCTGTGTTACAGTGTGCTACTGCTGGTCATAAGCTCTCTCTTTCATTTATGTAAAAGAATCTAAATTTCATATTCATTATGGAAAAAATTTTAAATGGGTAGGGAGTTCTAGATTAGTAGTTACTTGTACTTTAAAAATGGCTTTCTGTTGTTTCATGGCTTTTGTATTTTCCATTGAAAAACCAACTTTTAAGTCTTAGTGTTTATTTGAAGGTAATGTATGCCCTGTTCAAGATTTTCTCTTTATATTTGATTTTCATTAAACTATGATATACTTATCTATGATTTTATTTTTTGTTTATTATAGTTTGGGTTTTAGAACTTGTTGAGGCTTTGTCATACTTACTTTGCTAGGTTCTCTCACCTCTGGACCTTGGTCCCTCACCCCTCATATCCTGGCTGCTTTGATAGTCTTGACCCCAATTTTCATTTATGCGGCTTGTTGCCTGCTGAAGGCTTTCTGTGGTCTCTTGGTGTTTGCTTTCTTTACGGTTGGCATTTGATATCCTCAGTACTGGCCCTCCCCCTTCCCTGTGTCACTTTTCTTGTACTCCTGCTTTGCAAAGTCCCCAAGAAACTTCCACCCCAGGCTCTGAACGTAGGGTAAGACAATTATAATAATCTTGTTTACCTGGTTTCTCTGTGGCTTTCTTTTGAGACTTTGGTAAATTCTTCTGAGCCCTTTGCCCACACAGAACAAGGCTACAATTCCCTCTGAGCGCTATTAAACCCACTGGTCACCGAGATTAAAATAAACACATTTACTGAAAAAGAATTTGCTAAAACCCTCTGGCAAAAAACACAGAAAAACAAACAACAACAACAAAACAAAAACCCCACAACTTCCTCAAGTGCCCTGTGCAATGAAATAAATAAAAAATATTTAGAACGCTGAAAGTCAATTGGCATTTTCATGACAGTGTAAATGGTTAGCTCAGCAGAATAAAATGTCAATTTTAAGTGTAGAATTTTAAAATTCAGGGTCAATTTTATGTATAGAGGTTTAAGATTAGAATGTCAATTTTATAGTTTAAACTTTCAAGGATGTGTGATAATAAGAACAGATGAAAGTTTGCTTTAGGGATTCACCCAGAAATGATTCCTAAGAAGATGGGCAGATAGATACTCACATTTGGATGAATGGGGGATTGAAATTCTTTGACATGAATGTGTGTTTGCGTTGTTGTAGATATGCATAGGTCCATTGGGTGTGAGCTCACACTTTTATAAGAATCTTCCCACTTAGAATTTTAGTAGCACACATGTAACTTTACCCTTTCTTCATTCTCACACAATGAGACTACTGCTTGTAAGCACTTTCCAAGTTTCTGACTGGCCCGGAAACATGTAAATTTCACAGACAGTAACAAAGCTTAGATCTCTGACACAACATTCATAGTATTATTATTTCAAATAATTGTCAGATTTCTCACTTCAGACTAAGCAAAATCTTGTATTAAGGGCCATATCTAGTGTCTTGTTGCCATTGCCCAAAACCATTTGTAAACCCTTAGAGTTTCTCTATATATTTAAAATAGGTGTGCTTAACCTTTGAAAAGTCACAAATTTCTTGAAACTCTGGTGAATTGTGTATGTGCTCTCTCAGAATAACATTATTAAATGGGTAGAATTAAATAAATAGGATGATAGTGGAACCACTTAAAATGCATTCATCAAAATATTAAATTTGTGATAAGAGTACAAACTTGTCTTTATTAATGTTTTAATAACAATATGTTTTGGTAGGTCTAATAGCTATAGCCATTTTGAAGTCATAACAGTAATAGATACTTTAAGAGATCTGCAACAAGTATAATGTAGTGACTTCTATTGGCTAAAAAAATCATAATAACTGCTAATACTACTGTTGTTTATTACTTAATCATGATGAAGGGAAAAGGTTAATTTGAGTTAAACCTACTGAAGACATTTTTTCCATCTGAGTTCAGGGACCCCTGTATTCTATCCACAGAGCCCTTGTGCTTCTGTGAACCCCAGATTAACCCCCGGTTTAAAGGGAACCTATTCCAAGGATTCTGAAAATACAATAGAAATGTAATGAATGCTGGTTACCAAAGGTAACATATTAGGATCTTGTTCAGTCTGTAATGCTGTAGCCTCCCAACACTGTAGCTACTTGATCTTTCCTATGGTGCCTAGAACCACATCTCAACCTATACTTTCTAGTTTGGTTTGAACATACAAGTCTCTTGTATTCTATATTAGATTCCTATTGCTTTGTTAACCCCAGAAACACAGTCTCCCATATGAAAGGATGGGGGGAGAGGAGGAAGTTTCCACGAGTGTAAATTGCTGTAGCATATGCTTGAACAAATCTGCCATATGTTGCATGTGATATCCATGCTCCAAGACTGGCTATGACTGTACATTTGCTTCCAAGAACAATTCCCGTTGTTGGCTTCGGTTTATAAAACCCTTCTGAATTGAGTCCCGGCTACTGTAGGGTTTGTTTTTGTCTTTGTTTTGTTTTTGTTTTTGTTTTTTTTTTCTTTTTTACTCTTCACCTTAGTCTCTCCCTTACAGTAAAGCAAAAACAAGTCTGGTTTTGCTGGTGGTGTTGATCTTATAGATGGGCCTTAGCGTTTTTGTGCTGGCTTTTTCCTCTTTTTAATTTTGTCATATTGTGCGTGTGTATGAGAGATAGTGGCTGTGAGTCTGAGCAGAACACAGCCATCTTTTATAACATTTGCTGTCCTTGGTCAACCAGTATTTATTGAGGGGTCATTCCTGGCTGTATGATATTAGGGAGAGTATTTTAAAATTAGATGAAGTAAATTTAACACATTGAAATATTCTGACTATCCAAATACATTGATGAAAGTGACACGTAATGTACTGTATATTTCATTTTGATAGATTTACAAAACATTTTTATCCTGAATCTAAATGCAGTTATTCCCAGAATACAGCACAACAGTGAAAGGGGTTGTTCAAGATCTGTATTTTGGATGTATTGGGTATTTGGGTGTAGCACGCACTGGTCATTGGGATGACAACTTTAATACCTTTTTGCTTGATAGGTATTTGAAACCTTCAATTCATTTAATGTGAACTTCTCTGTTACTTATCTCTAACAGCTGACTTGTTCATTTTAATTAATCCGAAACTGCTAGCTCTCCTTTGGAACACAAGGAGAAAGAGCAGGTCTTCTCTAGGTCAATGGCCATTCACATCAAACTCCGTTTAAATTCTTTTTTTAAGTATAATCAAATAATCAGCTACAGCCATTGTTCCTGAGAAACTGTGAGATTTCTAGTGGGTGAATGCCAGTGGATTTCGGATGGTATTAAATGAAGTTCTTTCAAAGAAGCTTTGCTTTTTGTAAAATTTCTTCCAACATGAAATTAGGAAGAATTTCTGAAAAAAACTGAAAAGACTCTAAAATTATTTTTTCTTTCATTATGTGTGTGCATCTGTGTATTTGTGAGTAGAGGGGGTAGTGGTTCAGTAAACACAAGGTAGTGTTTACTTAGGTGTCATGAATGTTTTCATCAAATACAAAGACAACACTAAGAAGATGAGAAGGTTCGTTAAATAGCAGGACAGTGAATTTCAGAGACTAATGGGCAGATGTTGGCACACAGTCTTGCAGGGTCCATATAAAACAGTGGGGAAAGATCAAAATAGTAGAACCAAGGCACAGACTCAATTATGTACCTGGTTTACAAAATACACAACTGACCTCCTTTATGTCGTTATGTAATTGACTTGGAGTACAGCCTTCCTACAGACCTAAGTCAAGCAAGGGAAGCCAAGAATATTCAAATAGAGCTTTTTGAAAATTAATGAGGCTTCCAGAATATGGGCTTCTGTCTTTCTTAAGGTTCATGCAAAAATTACTTTATCCTAAGTGTGTACGAATTCCTCTGTTGTATTCCTGCATATAAATGTTAATGTATTATTTCTCAGAAGTTTACAGTTCTTTTTAAAAAACTGTTGATTGATTGATTGAGGTGGTAGGGGGCAGGGGAGAGAGAGAGAGAGAGAGCGCGTACACATGAGTGAGCATAAGCTAGGGGAGGGAGAGAGAGAATCAGAAGCAGGCTGAGTGAGGAGCCAGATGTGGGGCTCAGTCTCATGACCCTGAGATCATGACCTGAGCTGAAATCAAGAGTTGGACGCTTAACCGACTGAGCCACCCAGGTGCCCTGAAGTTTACAGCTCTTTGACAAAAACGGAAAATTGTAAGTTCTCTTAAGAGTGTTCCATTAATATGAGTCACGTATTTCCTCACAGTCAAGTCATAAATAATTTTCAAAATTGGGTTTTCATTTTTATTTATTTATTTCTTTTTTTCCCTGATAGTTCCATCATTTATTCCTACTTTTTTTTTTTTTTTTAAGATTCTATTTATTTATTTGACAGAGAGAGACAGCCAGCGAGAGAGGGAACACAAGCAGGGGGAGTGGGAGAGGAAGAAGCAGGCTCCTAGCGGAGGAGCCTGATGCGGGGCTCGATCCCAGAACACTGGTATCACACCCTGAGCTGAAGGCAGACACTTAACTACTGAGCCACCCAGTTGTCCCCATCATTTATTCCTATCTTAAAGAGGTAATACTCAGGGGTGCCCAGGTGGCTCAGTCGGTTAAGCATCTGCCTTTGTCTCAGGTCATGATCCCACGGTCCTGGGATTGAGCCCCACATTGGCCTCCCTGCTCAACGGGGAGTCTGCTTCTCCATCTCCCTCTGCCTGCCTCTCCCCCTGCTTGTGTTCTCTCTCCCTCTGACAAAATCTTTTTTTAAAAAAAGAGATAATATTTAAAATTATAGCAATATCAAAATTAATTGCAGTCACTACAGTGCCTTGGTACAGTAGTTACAATGAAAAATATCTAAAATGTTTTCTTCCTTAAAAGTGATAGGGAAAATTGCCTGTTCTATTAAATACTGAATGTTGTGATTTTAAGCTTACAGATGACTTTGCTGTGATAAATATTCCATCATTCATCTTTTAATGCCTAATATCATATAAAAATGGAGTCAACAAGTATATTAATGAATGAGAGAATTACAGAATTCTTTAATAACCATAAAATAGACATTGTATGTCAAGGTTTTATTGTTTCATATAAATCCGAAGCCCAGGAAACTTCTATAGGCGCTTTGTATTTGAATATGGGAGTGATATTCATCAGCTGTGAGCTAAGGAAATTTCTTTCATTAATCTGTGCTTTCTGTGATTTCCTTATCTGTATAATGGGAGAATATTTTACCCTACTACAAAGAGTTACAGTGAATCTTAAATTCTTGAAAATATACGAAGTGTAAATATGTGTGGTTACTGGTATTACTATATCCACTTTTTATATCAGTAATTGAGAATCATGGAAGCAAATGGAATCATCAATTTCGGTTCACAAAAGTTGTCTTAAATCATGTTTTATCTTGATTTTTTTAAAGCTGTATTGTTTTGTTGGTTTCTTTACATCTTCTAGGCAAAAAAGCAAAACGTATGTTCACTCGAAACTTGTCTTTGTAAACCCACCTAAATACTATCAAAATCTTAATTTATCCTCAAAATTACATGCATAATTTTTTTCCATAGATTTTTCTCAGGTTTTTTTTTTCTCTTTATAATGTAAATGTTACAGTCAAAAGCACTGTGGATTCAGAACTAGCAAATATGGGCCTTAACTATTAACTCAGCTAATGGCAGCTGGGGAGTAATCTTGGGCAGGTAATTCAGTGACCTGGCTGACAGGCAGTAAATTGCAGGGCTAGCGGTAGTAGATAGCACCGCTCTGTCAACCTCACAGGACTGTTGTGATATAGATGCTGAAAATGAGACATTTAAAAGTTTAGATGTGTATGTTAATGTGTAGATTTAAATTATGTAACTCTCCACCAGGCCCCCATTCTTTAGTCATATGTCACTTTTCCATACTGAAGTTGTTCAAGACTCCTAAATCATAAACCAAAATGTTCTATTTTTGGCTATATTGATTGTGTAGGACAGAGTAAAAGTCCTATAGTTTTCTTGTTTAAATATGAACACTATACCAAAAACTAATGATGTACTATACGTTGGCTGATTGAAATTAAATAAATAAATATATAAGACGGGTGATGTAGATACAGAATCACTTAACCATTAATCAGTACGTTAATGTTTTAAGAACTGAACCATTTCTTAAGTTTCAAAAGTGGATATTAAATGGCACTGTTAGTGTGTTTGAATGAGTTTGGATTTCTCTATACTATTGTTATTTTTAAATGATTTCCATTTAGTTTTCAATTACATAGAAATAAAGTTCTTTGTTTCTTTGCTTATTTTACTAACTGTGGCTCTTTACTTAAATGCTTATTTGATTAAATGTACAGACATAAAACTTGTGTAAGAATAGCAATACCCTATAATGAGCTGTGGGAATTATAATTAAACTTCCATTAACTTCAGTACTTAAAGATGGAAGATTCTTAGGTATTACAGTTGATTTTTGCTTTGATTGAGAAAAGACATACCAATTTTGTTCTTGAAGAAGAAAATACTCATTTTGTTAGAATATTTGTATTGGGGGTTTTACAAAGTGTTTTAAATTTTTATATACTGGAAAGTTAAAATGCTTTAACAATCCCCTTAAATTTTTTTTTAATAACTGCAGTAAGACTTATAAGAGAGCTACTCTTATAATAAAATTTTAAGTGCACAATATAGTTTTATTACATATAACACTGTTAAGTTTTGTTAAGTGTTATGATGTAGCATTATTAGGGACCACAATGTTGTATAGCAAATCCATAGACTCGTTCATCTTGTGTAAAGAACGTCATATTCTTTGAAGAACAACTTGTAATTTCCCTGTTTCACCAGTTCTGGCCACCAGCATTCTACTCTGTTTCTATGAATGCAACTATTTTAGATAATTCATGTAAATGGAATCATTGGGTACGTGTCTTTCTTTAACTCATATTTCATAAAATATAATGTCTTCCAGGTTCATCCACATATGGCAGGATTTCTTTTTAAGGTGAAAGTATGATTCTTTCATTTTTATGGCTGAATAATATTCCATTATATGTATATACCACATTTTTTTTAGCCACCCATCCACTGATGTACATTGAAGTTGTTTCTACCTCTAGGCTTTTGTGAATACTTCTGCAATAGACCTGGGAGTGTATATTATCTCTTTGAGATCCAGATTTCAGTACTTCTTGACATAAACCCAGAAGTGGAATTGCTGGGTTACGTGGTCTTTTTATTTTTAATATTTTTAGAAACCTCCCTACCATTTTTTTCTAGGGGTTGTTACATTTTATATTCCCACAAACAGTATAAAAGGATTCCAGTTTTTCCACATCATCATTAATACTTACTATCTTTCGTTTTCCTCGATGGTAGCCATCCTAACAGGTATGAGATGATATCACATTCTGATTCCGATTTGCATTTCCCTGATGTTTAGTGATGTTGAGCATTTTTTTTCATGTACCTGTTGACCATTCGTATGCCTTCTTTGGAGAAATGTGTATTTAAGACCAGTAACCGAATTTTAATTGGGGGTTTTTTGTTTGTTTGTTTTACTATTGAGTTAATAGAACTTAGCTACGTATTTTAAATTTCACCCCTTATTGAAGATACAGTTTGCTATTATAGTCTCCCATTCAATATGTTGCCTTTCTCTGTGTTATTTCCTTTGCTTTGCAAAAGCTTTTTAATTGGTTACAGTCATACTTGTCTATTTTTGCTTTTATTGCTTGTGATGTTGGGTTCAGATCCAAAAAAAAAATCATTGACAAGACCACTGTCATAAAGCTTTTCCATTATGTATTCTTTTAGGAGTTTATAGTTTGAAGGTCTTAGGTTTAATTTATTAATTCATTTTGAGTTGTTTTTTGTTGGAAGTCTAAGATAAGGGTCCAATTTCGATCTTTTTGATGTGGATACTCAGTTTCACAACCTTTCTTCATTATGTATTCTTGGTGCCCTTGTTAAGGATCAGTTGGCCAGGTATCTGTGGGTTTATTTATGAACTCTGTTTCCATTGGTCTATATGTCCATTTTTAAACCAGTATCATACCATTTTAATTACTGTAGATTTGTATTACTTTTGATAACAGGAAGTGTGGTACCTCTAGCTTTATTCTTTATCAAGATTTCTGTGGCTGTTTGGGTCTTCTGTGGTTCCATGTGAATTTCCAGATCACTTTTTCTTTTTCATACACACACAAAAAATGCAATGGGATTTTGATAGGGATTATGTTGAATCTATGGATCACTCTGGATAATAGTATGGACTGTTTAACAATGTTACGTCTCCAGTTCATGAACTTAGATGTCTTTACACTTATTGTGTCTTTCATTTTTTTTTAAGCAATGTTTTGTGTTTTCACTGTACAAGTTTTTCATCTCCTTGGTTAAGTTTATTCATAAGTTTTTAAATTCTTTTTCATGCTGTTTTAAATGGGAATTTATAATAATTTCTTTTTGAGATTGCTCACTATTACTGTGTAAAAACACTCTTGATTTTTGTATGTCAGTTTTATAGCCTACCACTTTACTGAATTTGTTTACTTGTTCCAATGGTTTTATGTGTGTGGATTTTTTAGGCTTTTCTACATACAAATTCCTGTCATCTGCAAACAGAGATCATTTACTTCTTTTCTGATTTGGATGCCTTTTATATCTTTTATTTGCCTAATTGCTCTGGCTGGGACTTACAGTACCCTGCTGAATTGTTGTGGATAGAATGGACATCCTAATCTTGTTCTTGATTTTAGAGGAAATGTTTTCAGTTTTTCAACATTGAGTATGATGTGGTCTGTGGGCTTGTCAGGTAAGGCCTTTATTATGTTGAGGTAGATACCATCTATACCTTGCTAGTGAGAATTTTTATCATAAAATGGTGTTAAATTTTATCAATATGTCTTTTTTGCTTCTATCGAGATAATTATGTGATTTTTACCCTTTATTCTGTTAATGTAATGTACATACTTACTGATATGCGACTGTTGAACCCATATCCCTTTGCATGCCAGGGCTAAATCCCACTTTGTCATGGTATATTATCCTTTTAACGTGCTGTGAATTTTGGTTTACTTGTATTTTGTGGAGGATTTTTTCATCTATGTTCAACAGGAATATTGGCTCCTCGTCATATTGTAATGTCTTAGTCTGGCTTTGGTATGAGGGTAATATGCTGGCATCATAAAATGAGTTTGGAAGTGTTCCCTCTTCAATTTTTAGAAGACTTTAAGCATCTGTGTCAATTCCCCTTTAAATATCTGGTGAAATTCACCTGTGAAGACATTGGGTCCTGAACTTTTCTTTGTTGGGATGTCTTTGATGATTAATTCATTTCCTGTATACGTAATTTGGTCTGTTCAGATTGTCTATTTTCTTCATGATTTAGTCTTGGTTAATGATATGTTTCCAGGAGTTTATCCATTTCTTCTGGGTTATCCAAATGTTGTTGTGTAAGTGTTGATAGTATTCTCATGATCTTTTGTATTTCTGCGGTATGACTTGTAATACCTCCTATTTCATTCCTGATTTTACTTATCTGAGGCTCCCTTTTTCTTGGTCTAGCTAAAGGTTTGTCAGTTTTATTTATCTTCATAAAAACCAAGTTTTAGGAAAGCAATAGAAAAATTCACAACTATTTTCTAATTTATTTCTGGTCTGAACTTTATTTTTTTTATTTGCTGTCTTTGAGCTTCATCTGTTTTTTTTTTTTTCTAGTTCATTAAGGTGTTAGGCTAGTTTGTGTATTTGAATACTTTTTATTGGCAAGAATAGAAGATCCAAAATAAATTAATTTTCTGCAAGAAGTTAACAAAAGAACTGTGAATTAAGATTTCCTTCCTGTTTTTATGATTGACATAAGCTTTAACTACATTTTCTTCAATCCTAAATTATAACATACTTGTAGATTTGTGTCTAAACTTTGTCTTACTAGGAATAATCATAAAATGTAGAGAGATGTGATCATGGCATTGATAGGTTTATTGATTCTTCTCAAGTTCCATTATCTGGTAATTAACAATTGTATGGGCCAAAACAGCCTGCCCCAAGATGAGCCATGGTTGCCCTGTACATTATTTTGAGTTAAAACAATCAAAACCCAGCTGATTCAGGAAAGCATTTTATTTGTCCCTTGACTTCCTCCTTGATGGAGCCTCAAGGGCAGAGGAAATTCTTCTCCCCCCACATAATCAAATAGTTGGTTTATTTTATGAGCTTGAAAGGAAAAAATAAAAGATATGGTGTGTCTTTGGAAAATTCATAGAATAAATGTTCTTTAAATCTGACTCTTTAAGATTCTCAGAAGCAGTGAGCTAAAAAGAAAAAAAGAAGCAGTAAAACTTTAGTAAAATATAACCAACTTTATATTTTTACTCTAATTTTGACAAAGTAGTTGGCAAAACTGTTGTCAACCATTTTATTTTTTTATTATTAATTTTCAAAAATGGTTAAGAGACAATTTGGAAGAACATTCTTTAGGAATTCAATTCCATTCACAGACAACTAGATCTCTTATAACTCGAAAAGTACCCTTATATTTGTATTAGTTTCTTAGGGCTGCTTCGGCAAAGAACCACAAACTCTGTCGCTTAAAATAACAGAAATTTATTTCCTCACAGTTGCGGAGTATAGAAGTCTACAGTCATCTGTGAGCAGGGCCGTATCATTCAAAAGCTCTTGGAAAGATTCCTCCCTTGCCTCTCTGAATGTACTGATTGTCCGTGGCATTCTTTGGCTTATGGAAGCATAATTCCAATCTCTGCTTTGAACTTCACATGGCCTTCTCTTTATGTGTCTCTGTCCTCTTGATCTTTGTGTCTCTTTGTGCCCAGTCTCCCTATTCTTTCTTTTTGGAGAACATCAGTCATTGGATTTAGGGTCCCCTCTGAATCCAAGATGATTTCATCTTAAGATCCTTAATTATATCTGCTAATATCCTCTTTCTCAATAAGGTCACATTCTATGTTTCCAAGAGGATATAAATTTGGGGGAAGTTACATTCGGTTTGATCATTATAAACTGTGTTGATTATCTTTACTTGGTCTTACATTATTGCCCCGTGAATATTTCTTGTGAACTCACTCCTAAAATAAAAAATGTTAAAGAAAGATTTATAATTATATATAATAATTGGAAACCATTGCATTCCCTTCGTTCTTCAGAGCAAAATATAGCAAATACTAAATTATACACTGATGTTTCTGGGTTATTACCTTAATGATTAAACATAACAATATGAGTTGGAGATCAATGAAAGAGGCATAAAACAAACTGAAGTCAAAATAATCTCATATCCATGGACCGTTTTTGAAATATATCTTGTCCTCTAATTTTAGGGTAATAATTATCATAGATCATTAAAAATAAAAGCTTAGTTATAAATAGATTTAATACCAAGGATCTGGAGTGATTTTGAACGTATAATGGTAGTGCTACTTTTAGTAACAAATATATTTTTTATCAGGTTGTGAATTTTAGGCACCTCTTAATCTGGCCTTATTATTTCACTTGAACTAAGTGTTGAAGTAAAACTAACAAATTGTTGGCTTGTTCACATCATTAAAGAATTTAATCAGTGAATGATTTTAGTAAAACTGTACCTTGGAAAAACAGTAAACAATCTAGCCTGTAGTTTCTAAACCAATAAACTCTTCCTTTCATGATTGAAATTACTACATAGGAATTAACAGCAGGCCTAAATTTTTTAATATATTTGAATTATTCATTACAGCTTAATTCTGTGCATTACTGTGTTATACTTTTGTGATGACATCAATATGGAGGCCATTTATTTTTACACAATAATTCCATTATTAAAGTATTTTTTTTGGTCATTTCTTCATTATTCCTGTGCTCCAGTACATTGAAGCTTATGATTTAGGCTATTTGTAGTTGATAGAGGACCAAAGAGAAGAATGTTAATTTTTAAAAAGACGCTTTTGGAAAAACAAAATTAAATTTTTGGCTCTAGCAACTGTGACAATATATGAAACATATTTAACTCACTTAGGAATTTCTTATGAAAGGTTTCCTTATAATATTTTACAATGTTGTGTACCACAAGTACACATCTTGAATCAAGGTGCTGGTGACAACATTATCTGGAAGAATTTGCTACTTTCATGAAATAATATCAAATTTACTCTTGCATATCTTCTAATTGTTTAAATTATGTTTCCTAACCCTCCTTGACCCAGTATGTAACAAAATAATTCTAATAGATGTATGACTTGTCTTTTCAATGCAGAACACAGTTTTGAGCCATGGGAAATGTAGTCATTTACATAGTTGTTTCCAATTAATTAGATGTTACTAAAAAGATAACAGTAGTCACATTTAACTGAATGTTTTAGGTAGAATTTATTTTTTATTTTTTTTTTTTTAAAGATTTTATTTATTTATGTGACAGAGAGACAGCCAGCGAGAGAGGGAACACAAGCAGGGGGAGCGGGAGAGGAAGAATCAGGCTCCCAGCGGGGGAGCCTGATGTGGGACTCGATCCCGGAACGCCGGAATCACGCCCTGAGCCGAAGGCAGACGCTTAACGACTGCGCTACCCAGGCGCCCCTTAGGTAGAATTTATTACCCATATAAATACAAATCCATTAAGATTCAATTCACAATTCCGACCTCTCTTCAGTGTTTAAAATAGTTACAATGATCCATATACACATAATATTTCAATCACCAAAAATTCAATACAATTACCAATTTGTTACTTTTAGATTGACTATCTGTGGGTAGTTTTTAATATTTAAGGAAGGCAGATATATCAAAATAACAAAAATTAACTTTTTAAAAAAGGAATTCTCTCTATTGTTGAATGATGTAATTTAAGTACAGTTAAGAGCATATATTCCTAGGGATGAAATGATGAAATTTGTTTTGTTTTTTTTTTGTTTTTTGTTCTTTTAAGGAAATGGAATAATTGGTGAAAGATACTAAAAGCTCATGTTTAATT
Organism: Ursus americanus; assembly: GCF_024610735.1. Classification (NCBI taxonomy): domain Eukaryota; kingdom Metazoa; phylum Chordata; class Mammalia; order Carnivora; family Ursidae; genus Ursus; species Ursus americanus. Next base: position 101,359,984 of record NC_142164.1, read on the forward strand.
TTTTGTTCCAAATTTTAATGTGTTAGTACAATTATAGTATCATCTTTATCAGAATTAGATAGAGAACTAGATTTAAAAAATGACCATTATAATAAGAGATGAAAGTTTAGTCCTAAAATGTATTTTAATAGATATGATATGTAGCAATGATGCGTAGTCTTTTTTTTTTTTTTTTTTGGAATTGTGACTTTGACTTTAACAAAAAGTGTTTTTGTAAGTTTGATTCATAGGGATCTTATAGATAAATGATGTTTATAAATTGAAATTACAAAAAATTTTTCATAACAGATATGCAATGTGTTATCAGTTATGATGTAGGCAGCCCAGGTCCCAGGACTGAGAGTGGGTCCCAGAGGACCACCCAAGAGGGTCCTTGCCTCTAGCACAGGATAGAAGTCAAACTTGAGCCAGCAGGAAGTGAAAGTAGAGCTTATTGAAGGCAGAGAGAAAGCACAGATACAAACAGAGCTTCTAGGAGACTTAGAAAGAAGAGTGAGCCTCATCTTTGCTTAGGGTTTGGGGTTTTTATTGGGGATTGTGGTCTGGTGTAGCTGTCCTCTCAGGCATCCAGGAACTGGTCAAAGCGAGGACAAATGTCTAGCTGTCCTCCGTGTTGCTTATTCCGTGGAGCCAGGGGTTCTTGGTGTCAAGATGTCTAGATTCAGTGGTCTGGAATACCCACATGACAGCCTAGCCTTCCTTAGATGTTATCTAAGTGTGCTAGAAGAGTCCAAGGAAATCATTAACATCTTGACGCTTCTAAGTAGGACAGTAATAATTTGTAATATAAGTCATGTGTAAGACAGAGGTACAGATCCTAGAAAGAATAGAAGCTAGAAAACGAGCAAAAAAAAAAAAAAAAAGAGGCCATTCTTCATGGAGTTCCTTCAGTTTCCCTATCTCAGTTATAGTATTAAAAATAGTGCCAATGAATAGACATTAATTTTGTAGAGGTTATTTATGATTTCCTGAGTAAAGAAAGGATTTACAAATCATGTAATATTATTGCATAATCAGCCATTTTCTATCTAACAAAGCTAAAATCCTTAATACTTTTGGGGGAGGAAGAATTTCCTCTGCTCCTCAGGTCCTTGTAGCTGTACGAAGAAGCAAATTGACCTGAGACAGATTAGAAGGAGAAAATTAAATTTAATAGCTTACATATGAGTCATCCACACAGGCGTGGAAATTGCAAAGAATGCTAGGCACCAAGGTGTTTATGTGAGCTAAGGAGAGGGATAGGAGTCAGAAAATATAAAGGGGAGGAAAAGGGAGAATACAAATTGGGACCGTTAACGGAAAGGTGAGAAGAGATGGGTGGAAAACAAAGGTTGCCCTGTTGGGCAGATAGATTTCTTAGGTAAAGAGGAATCTGCCACAGTAGCTGTCTTCTTGGTATAGGCGGACTGTTGAGGGGGAGGTAAAGAGCCTTTTCTGAATCTGCTGGGTCTTGATTGCTTTTAACTCAAAATAAGGTTCGTGTTAAGTGGCCCATCTTGGGCCAATCTGCCCTTGCTTGCCCCCTACAATATTCAAGATGATAGAGAAGTGGAAAACTTTACCAAGGGCGAACTGTGTAAGAGGTAAATGCATCCCTTCGCCTGAAATGTATTTCCCATCCCAACCTCTTGTTTTGATCAAAGGCAGCATTATTCAGCCACTTACCAAACACAGAGCTGCTTTCAATTTCCCTTTTCCTTTATCTTTTTAAGCTAAATAATTCTGAAATCATTTCATTCCTTCCTCTAATGGAACATTTAGAATTCTTTCTCCTTGCCCACCACCAGAATCTTAGTTAAGGGCTTTAGTTAAGAATTACAAAACATAATTTTCTGCTATCTCTAATCTCTCTGTTTGAAGAACTGTTCATTTTATGTGATCCTGCTATATTTCTCTTTCTAAAAAAATATCAATTTAAATCTTTGTACCAAATCTTTTTTTTTTTTTTTTAAGATTTTATTTATTTATTTGAGAGAGAATGAATGAGAGAGAAAGAATATGAGACACGGGGTAGGGTCAGAGGCAGAAGCAAGCATGCCCCTGAGCAGGGATCCCAATGCCGGACTCAATCCCAGGACTCCAGGATCATGTCCTGAGCTGAAGGCAGTCGCTTAACCAACTGAGCCACCCAGGTGCCCTCTTTGTACCATTCTTAAAACATTTTACCAGAACTTCACTGCATAGAGGATTCATTCAAATATCTAAACCTGGATTCAAGAACCTAAAATAGTACTATTTTTTATATATGGTGATAGATAATTTATAAAGAACTTTTATATATTTTAATGACTTATCTTTACAGTACCTTTTAGTTATGTGTGAAAAGTAAGAACACTATATATCTCAGAGATTCTACATCACTGATGATGTCTTGATTGAAGCCAGGCCCTCTATTTTAAAAATTAATTTTATTTAAAATTTTTTTTCTTGTTACATTGAGGTATGATTGACAAATCAAAATTGTGGATATTTTTGCTGTAGAATATGAATTTTTTCAGGGTATAATGTGATATAATATACATAACAAAATAATTATCACAGTCAAGCTAATTACCACACCTCTCACCTCACATAGTTACCATTTGTGTGTGTTGGTGAGAACACTTAAGATCCATCCTTAGCAAATTTCAAGTATACAGTTCAGCGGGATTAACTATAATCACCATGCTGTATATTCAGTTTGCATCTTTTTTCATGTATCTCTCCTTATGGCTTCTAAGAAAGAACCAAGCACAGCATTTGAGAAATATAATATGTGCTTAATCATTGTGATTAGTCTTCTGAGTAACTGATTTCTTTAACCTTGAAGAGTGCTGTGAGTCTGCGTTTTGTCAAAAATCCTAGGAATTTGTTGAAGGTAAATTTAATATCTGGATACCAACTGGTCCAATGTGAAATTCATTTACTCTTCAGAAAGATGAAAACTGGGTGAGGATAGAAAATCCCTGAGCTGCTAAACAAATTCAACAGACTTTGGACTTCTGCTTTGTACCCCGGCTTTGGGCTTAATAACACCACCTGGAGCAAGGCTGCCAAGAGATCCCTTGGATCAAAGGAGAGACAGGCCTGAGATAGTTGACTGTAATGTATTAGGAGAGCGAAATTAGTTTCCAAATTCTTTCTCCATTGTGTGGTAACAATATAATTTATGTTCTCTGTTTATTATTTGAGAAAGATTATTCCATCTCATGTGGCAACTCTCAAGTGGATTTATCTTTCTTTGCTTTAGCTTTAAAAAAAAAAATGCAAACCCATCATTTTAAGGACCTGTTCGAATTTATATTATTGTGTTAATATTTGTTTGTTGTTGTGATGGAAAGAGGATTCCAATTTTCTCTCCAAAGTCTACTTAATCACCTTACTCCTGTATTAAATTTGATTACCCAGAAGCAGAACTCCAGCAAGAGAAGAGAGCCCAGAAAGTAGAAGCAAGAAAGTTAGGAAACTGAGATAGGAAAGGGAGAAAAATCAGGGGTGAGTTAAGAAGGAATTAACTGCTCTAGGCAACTAGAACTCAGTCCTACTTTGGAAACTCAACTGTGTAGAATAGATCTCACATCTGTCCCAATAAGGAATAGGGAAGTTGGCACATTTATCATGGTGGAGGGATATCCATGCAGTTGATCAACTGGTGCCATTTCTTAGCTCCTCTGAATGTGTGTCCATCAAGGGTCAGGTGCCATAGAGTAAGTCCTCAGGGAAGTAAAGAGCTAAACACTTGAGGTGAGAATCTGCTCATTTGTATAGAAACTGTCTACAGTGGTTGCATTTGAACTCAGAATAGGTACTAGGAAAAATTTCTCAGCAAATCAACAATGTCATATAATTAGTTTTTGTACATTTTAAACCAACACTTCCTTGGCACCTATTATTTACTCAGCATGGGCAAGGTATTAGAAAGATGGAAACTGACAAACCCAGACATCTGGCCTCTATGGTCTATAATGTCCTCCAGTCCCCACATTAAGTGATTTTCATCCTTACGAATTTTACTCCAAAATTCCTTTTATGCCTTGCTATTTCTCTCTGTCTTTCCTGCCCATGCTGTCGTTAAGGCTCTCACAATAATCACTAATTTGGATTACTGAAGAAATCTCTTAACTGGTCTCCCTTTCAATTTCACCCTGCTTAAAATCTTTTAAAGGTTCTCAGAATAAAGTTCAGACTCTTTATCCATGGCCTTCCTTGCTCACCTTCCCAGAACCCGTGCTCACTTTCGGTCTGTCTTTCCCATGTGAAATGTATGGCTCATCCATGCCATGATGCTTTCAGTTTCCTGACTTCTCCAGGTGATAAAAAGTCTATGAATGTATACATTCAAATTTCCTTCTAAAAATGAATCTCTGCCCCATCAGTAGTAACTCCTACAAATGTACTTAATTTCCTAGTTAATTCCTGTTGTCAGATCAGATGACTTCTTCCAGTACCCTACTTTCCCTTTCTTGATCTCTGTATAGTCCTTGCTTGTTTTCTAATAATTCACTCTGTATATCCTTAATGTAATAGTTTGTTGCACCATATTGTGGATATTCCATTATCTGTCTCTCCAAGTAGACAAAGATTTGTATACTTCATGTCTGTATCCGTACCCCAGAGCCTGAAATTTGTGTTGATTTGCAATAATGTTAAGTGAGTGTATATGAATTAATGAAGGAAGACAATGCTCATAAGTCCAAGCATCTCAAAGAATAAGGCATGATGTCCACCCTTAAGGAACATGGAGTCTGATTGCCTTTTACATTTTGGAAAGTTAACTAATTGCCAGATTATGCAGTAACTGCAAATGCCTCCCCACTGAGTTCATATGACCTTAGAATGTAAGCTCTATTCTGAAATACCTATGATAAAGCAAGCTTCCCTGGTATTAGCTGTAGGCTTCATTCTGGGTAATTACAGTCCTAATTTCTTCTAATTATTCCTGCTAAGTCCCTCTACAGCCTTGCATAGCTTTAGGCCTCACATCCTCGGACTCTGTTAAAAACCCCAAATTTGGCTTGGAGGACCCACACAATTTATTATTCCATGATCTTCTCTCTCTCTCTCTCTCTCTCTTTTTTTTTTTTTTTTGCCTCATTTTGCAGACGCTCGTGATACAGGCTTTAAGAAGGCAATGGAACAAATGGAAAAATGTTTCTTTCTCTTTATTTAGTGGTTGATTTGTAATGCAGGAAAATAGCATTATTTTCATGATTCACCATCTTTTTGTCTTATATTAGCATCAAAAGGAAGTAAGATGTCAGTGGATTTATTGCAGTAGGAGATTGTGATAGGCAGTAGTATGGGTCCTTCTATTTGATTTACAAATTTTAAAAGTTTTCAATGGAAGGCTAGTCAAATATAGTAAATCTAATAAGCCTAAAACAAAAATTAGTGACAGGGTGATTGTGTTGATAGGACTCCCCTTGACCAAAATTTAGACAGAATCCTCTGAACCTTCTTTTGACTAGGCCTTGTCCTGGTCTCTGTCTTCATCCTGCGGAGTCAGTTGTAGTAAGGATCCTTTTAGGTTAATTTAGTGAGAATGCCCCACCCTTGATATCACATTGCACAGGATATCTTATCAAATTCCTCATCCCCCATACTTGTTATTTGTCACTCCGGCCTGGCTTCTGCAAGAATGCCCCCCACCGTTGATGTCTCCTTTAAGCAATTTTCCATACACTGCTCCCCAAAACTAATCTGCTAGTTGGCTATAAATCTTCATCTGTCTCTACTGTATTTGAAGTTGAGCCCCATCTCCCTTCTCTTTGGCCATAGTCTTGACACCTATCACAATCGTCCTGAATCATCTTCCTCATTGTTTTTAACAAGTGTCAGAATATTTTTTCTTTCACAGTGTTAAGCAAATGTCAATATGTATAAAAACTTAGACTCTCCTAGTGTTTGCTAAAATCAAATCAGAATTATTGTGCTTGCTCTGGGGGTGTCTGGCTGGCTCAGCCAGTGGATCATGAGACTCTCGTTCTTAGAGTTGTGAGTCTGAGCCCCATGTTGGGTGTAGAAATTGCTCAAAAATAAAATCTTTAAAAAAATTACTGTGCTTACTCTTCAGTCCCCCCCCCAACAAGGCACATGTTTAAATAATAGAATAGAGGCAAGTGTGCTGAAATCCGTTCAATTTATCCAAATAGTATTGCTAATAAGGAACCCCCTCATGTTATCTCCCACTTTATTCACACTCTTTATTCTGCCTTGAACATTCTTCCTCTTCCTTGTCACATTCCTGTTTTTCTCTCTCTCAACTGTCTGAGTTAAGTATCCTCATCAGCTTTTCTAAATAATGCTCACCCTTCCTATCACCATAAGTGAATGGAATTTAGAAAAAATGTTTATCTTTGTTTCATAGTTTATTACCTTGTTTCTTATTAAACAAACCCCATGTTATATTCAGTAATTTATACCCAATAATGATGATAATCTCATAATTAATTTTTGTCAAAAGAATGACTTTTTAACAAAAATGAATTATGGCATGATTGTTATTATCCTGATATAAATCAGTGAATAAAATATTGCCATGTAAACATGGCATAACATAATACCATATTGTGCAAATTACACACTAGCTTTACCCCCCTCAAATGTCCTAAGTCTACGTTATTATGTCTACTAAGCAGATTAGAGTACAAAGTTCCAGAAAGTTTAAGAAACTTGGACAAGATCATGTGGTAGAGTTAAGAAATAAAGACAGATCCTTTTGATTGCAAAGCTGGTGTATTTAACCAATCTGTGAAAACATCTCCTTAGGAGGAATGCTGGGTCATTCCTTTCTGATAGAGAATACGTATGACTACCCATCTGTTGCACTGCTCTTCATCGTACTAGTATTTGCATGCTATCATTGATTTGGGTGCAAAACAAAAATTCACTGAAAGAGAAATGACATGCAAGTTTTTTTGCTCAGAATGTTGCTTCTAAGGCTGCTCAGGGAGATTACATAACTAACTGCCCTGATGGCTGGTTTTCACTGATAACGGGAACAGCCTTGTAAAGGACAGATGAGGTTAGAAATCCACAGACATTCACAGTTTAGAATTAAAAGGGAGAACATCATTTTCATTTTTGTCCTTTGATTCTAAATATTCTTATGACAAAAATAAACATAGACTAGTCCAAAATAGCATAAAAGATTGCTAGACACTTCAGAAGAAAATAAAACGTACAGAGTTTGGAGATTTAAAGGAACCAAACATTCCTAAAATGTAATACTTTTCTTATTATCCATCCACTTTAAAGGGTTGGAGGTGTAACTCAGAATCAGTTTCAGTGAATTGCTCACATCACTGTACGTGGATAATCTTTCATGTCCTGGATCTATTCACTTTCTTCTTTATTAAAACAGAAAAGTGGCTTTAGATTCCATCTATATTATAGTCTTGCTTATACAGTGAAATCAGCCCATGACATGAGTTTACATCCACTTTGACCTTTAAAGTTTTGGAGTTTAGAATGAAAAATGAAATGGAAAAAGCTATTGCACATAGTGCCATAGTCAACATATTCATTGAAGGGAAGCAGAATATGCCACCCCCAAATATGTTTCTTTGGCATTAAGATTATTCTGAGCCGGTTATTTTCAAGAAGCAGCAGACAAAGTAGCAGAATAGAAATTACCCTCTTGTTAAGAGACGCATTAATAAGGGAAATCTCCACTTGTAAAGTTGTCTCTCTCTCTCTCTGTACTAGGAATGCAGAGATCTCTCTCAATCTCTAGAAACTCTTACCAATGTAGGAGAGAAGGACTTAAATCTGCATAGCAATCATACCCTTGTTTTCTGTGTTCTTTCTGGTAACCTCCTATAACTGACTACCCCCCCCCCCCGCCCCAGCATCATCTTTTTTTTTTTTTTACAGCTTAGTGATTTGACAAGTTTATGCTTTATGTTTTATTCAATGCAAATATAGCTACCACCTGTCCCATGACATTGCTGTCACAATATCTTTGACTGTTTTCCTTATTCTTTGCTTTTTATTCCTGTGACTTACTCATTCTATAACTAAAGGCCTGTATCTCCCACTTCACCAATTTTGCCCAACTCCCGTACCCCACTCTGGCAACTACCAGTTCTCTATATTTATAGTTCTGATTCTGCTTTTTGTTTATTTATGCATTTTGTTTAAGATTCCATTTATTAGTGGAATCATACAGTATTTGTCTTTCTCAGTCTTACTTATTTCACTTAGTGTAATACCCTCTAGGTCCATCCATGTTGCCTCAAATGGCACAATTTCCATCCATTTTTATGGCCGTGTAATATATCATTGTGTATATATACCACATTTTCCTTGTCCATTCATCTAATGATGGACATTTAGGTTGCTCCCATGTCTTGCTATAGTAAATAATGCTGCAGTAAACATAGGGGTGGGTCTTCTTTTGTTTTTAACTAAAGATGATATTTAGGGTTATGGCTTGGACCATTTCAGGGAGGAATTCAGTTTTCCTGGTATGGCAAAGGAAAAATGATTTTCCCTCTACAGTTTTAGGTTCTTACTTGAGACTCCTGTGGAATAAAAGAGAGAGTAGCAGGAGAAAAAACAAATAGTGTTTAAGTTTAATAACATGTATACTTCCTGTACACATGGGAGAGACACAGGAGAAACTGAGGAGGTATAGATGTGATCACACTCTTTTATTTTCCTGTTAATCTGTGTTTTGTAATAGTGGGTCTTACCCAAGAACCTGAAAGTATAGAGTGAAAATAATTTTCCACCCCTGCATCGTTGAGTTAGTAAAATCACAGCTCCTTGACATCTGAATTATCCTATCATAATGAAATGTCAATGTGCAGTGTGTGATATATAGGTATATACATACATATATATATATATATATATATATATATATATATATATATATATATATATATATACACACATACATACACATACTTTATGGTCAGTTTCAGGCCCTAAGTGATTCTCCATCTTTAAAAATTTTATTTACAGTTTTTGTAAAAGGCATTTACCAGTAAAAACATATGAAATCAACCATTTTAAAATTTTGTTGGTAATCATTTTCCATATAGTAAAAAAGTAATCTTTTTGAAGAGTAATATAAGCACAACGAATTTAAATATAACATTGATTGTAGGTCTTTCTAGATTTCAACGGAGGCAATGCACTAGTGCCATTAAAATCCCACCTCTTAACTTATAGCGATGTCTTTTTACAAAATTATCAATGATTTTTTTATAGTTTTGTATCTGTTATGTACTTCACATTTTATTTTGTTAAATCATTTCTTTTATTGAAATACAAACTAATGATACAACATTGTGGGTTTCATTTTAGCTCTTGTCATTGTGTGTTTCTTCAAGTTGCAAAGTGCTATTCACAAATAAGATTGGAATGCACACTTGATAAAATATTCTCTAATTTAACCATGTAATGTTGACTCTGTCTTCAGCCAATCATTTCAGTAAAGATGTGGGTAAATAAGAGTGCAGAATATTCTAGAGTTTAAAACACCAGTTTCAAGTATGGAGCAGCCAAATGTGCAAAGCAAAACAGAAATTGATCACTGGGTGTGTGACAGCATCGTTGGTACTGAGTACTTATTTAAGATTATTTTAAGCTGGTGGTTTTCAGATTGTATTTTCCAGATCAACATTGCCACCTTTTTTCAGGTACTTGTTAGAAATGCAAAAGTGAGCCATAGCCCAGACCTATGGAATCAGACTTTGCCTTTGGACCCAGTACCTTGGGTTTTCACAAGCCCTCTGGCTAATTCTGATGCGAGCTCACGTATGAGAATCATTGCTTTAGGCCATTCATTCGTTTATGCATTCATTCATTCGTTTATGCATTCATTCATTCATCTCATATTTCTACCTTCCTACCACATGTCAGGTACTAGATGAGTATCTGGGGCTAACAGAAGAACTAATGCACCAACAGTGGCCATTTGAGAGCTTATTCTTTGACAAGGCATTTTCATAACTAAGATCATTTAGACTTCGTAGTAACCTTGTAAGTCTAGTATTTCTGTTGAAATGTTACAAATTCCCCTTTGAGAAGGCTATGGGAGCACACGGTGACAACCAGCTTTTTAAAAAAATTACCTAGCTCTGTGTGAGAGATTCCAAGGTGGTTGCCCAGAGGAGGTGATACCTGAATTGCCTTAAAATTCGAATTTCCAAAGAAAAGGCAAGTTGAAGGAAAGTAAAAGAAAACTAGAAGTTACTGTGTATCAGCTTATTTTCTAGGCAATTCATATTCTGTAATCTTTTTATCAGAACAGTCCTTTGAGGAAATGATGAACAATCCTATTAAAATTTTTTTTTTAATTAAAAACCGTGAACCTAAATTCTGAAGTAGTCATCTAAAGCCACGCCACTTTCAAGTGGCACAGAAGGGACTTCTATCCTGGCCTGAAAACCCAGAGCACTTTCAAACCCTCTGAGGTATGAAAGAATATATGGTCAGGAACCTTGGGGCATTAAGAGTGGTTGTAGTGTGGGATTTGGGAAGATAGAGCTTAGTGCTGGGTGGAGACCTGAGTAACTGTTTGGAACCAGATTCTGAAGAGTTCTCTGATTACTCATGTCGTAAGTCCTGATATTTGTACTTCCAGGTTGAGGTCACAGGGAAAGGAGGAATGTACACAATAAAATGAGACGAAACATGTCAATTAACGTGAACTTACCAGCTCGTGGGCTGGCAAACTTCCCGTAACGTTCCAGATACTGAATATTTTCAACGTAGGACACCATACTGTCTTTATTGCAACTACTAATCACTAGCACAAAAGGATCCATAGACGATCTTTAAATGTGTAAGCATGGCTGTGTCACCTAAAACCATCTCATGCACACTGAAATATGAATTTTATATAATTGTCCTATGTCATTAAATACTCAATTTTTTCAACCATTTAAAATGTAAAATCCTTTTGGAGCTTGCAGCGTGTACAAAAAAAGATGTGAACTGAACTGGGCCCACAAGTTGTTTGTTCATTACTTCACAACTTGCAATAACTCATAGGAAGTTAACAGTCACGTAGATTTTTAAAAAGAGAAAAGAGAGAGGTAAAGGAAAGGAGGAAAAACCATTCTACGTAATGGGAGTGGTGTTGGTTAAAATGGCTTAGCGTGTTTATTGCTCTGAAAAAACAATCTCTCTCCTATAGACCTGGATTTACGCTTATGCCATCTTTGTGAGATTTAGAAAAATGCCCGTCTTTTCAGGTGAAAGCATAGGCTTTAACGCCTAGCTCAATTGCCCCAGTGCCCAGTACTTTTGGTCAAGGCACATCTTGCACAGCTGTTCGTGGCAGCCCTGGCTACTTCGTTATCCCATCACCTACCTTTTGTGCCTCCCTGCAAGCTCTCATTTTGGCTCGTAAATAAAATAAGTCTCATATAAAAAGCATCCCTGTAGCAGACTATTATATATTAAGTACATGACATCTTTATTTTATGTGTAGCAAGAATCATTAGCCAACATTAATAAAAGCTTGGGCCAAAAAAAATTTTTGCTACATTTTGCTGCATTTCTTTTACTTCAAGTTTGGTGACTAGTACACAGTCTTTTTAAGAGATAAAACATGCTCAAGTTCTTTTTGCTGAGCGAATCGGGAGAGTTAGTTGAGACCTGGTTACAGTTAAAGTAATGAGTGCTAGAGGGGGGGTTATAACTAAGAAGATTGACATACTTTAAAAAATCCAGTAGCGGAATAAGCATAGTGTAGAAAAGAATGACTCCGAGCAAATGTTAAGTGCTGAGCATAATGTTTGTAAGTTGACATAAGTAGAACTATAGTGTAGATGGTTAGCAGAGAAAGTTTCCGTTAGCTCAGTCACAGATGGTTACTGGTTACGAAGCTTCCTTCCAAGGTATTCCTTGGGAGCTTGTTACAGATACCTTGTTAAATAAATGTGTATACATTTCTCATCTTCTAATTTAAAACATTTGAGTCTAAGAAAATTAAATTATTTTCAAATGTTTTTGTCTTTACCAATGTGTATTTCTTCATTGAAACCCAGCATGTTTTGACATTCCTTCTTTCATTCTTGAGCCTCTGTGACTGTTGGACACAAGTGGTAGTCCATGGTGCTGCAGAGAAGTGTCACAGACTCTCACGTTCTGGTGTAACTACTTTTAGATTTTTCTTCCCCTGATTTGAATGCGTAGTTTTTTACAAATTTCTTATTTCTTTCACGCAGTAAATCCTTTTCCTGTAAAATAGGAATTAAAATTCCTACTTCACAGTTGTGTGCAGGAGGATTGAAGGTAGATATAGTCAAGATAGGGATTAAATTATAGATATCATAATAAAATCTCACAATGAAAAAGAAAGATCATTGCTCATATGGTTTTGGAATTTTCAAATCACTGTGGAAAGGGTAAGCATTTATTACTATAAGTGAATGTTATAGTTTGCTTGAATTATTGATAATGTTTTTACTGCTCTGATATGTGGCATGCCTGACATTTATGTGCTTTCGGAATTCAAACACACTTCATTCACTTAAGAAATCGAATGGCCTTTCCAAAAGACAGCATACCTTGTATAATATAATTACATGATAGGATGACAGAAATATTAAAATTTTCTTTCACCAATTTACAATTATTCTTTCTTAATCCATGTTTATGATCTTTTCCTAACTATTGGTGAATCAGATATAGTATAATTTGATGCACTACCCTGTAATATCCAATCCCATGCCTTTTCTTCTTAGGAATAGAAATTCTATCATGGAAACTCATCTATTGGAATTCAGTTTTCTCGTAATTCACATTGGGAAATTTCTTCCAGTACATCTGGCATCTTAATGCTTAAACAGCTTTGTAAGAGTGATTTTATCAGATGTTCAGACAGAAGGGATGGTTACCATAGGGTGAATGGTAATAGCAATTAAGGTAGTTAGGCAGAGGGGCACCTGGGTGGCTCAGTTGGTTAAGCATTTGTCTTCAGCTCAAGTCATAATCTCAGGGTCCTGGATCAAGACCCAGATCAGGTTCTCTGCTCAGCAAGGAGTCTGCCTCTCCCACTCCCTCTGTACTCCCTCTCTCAAATAAATAAATAATAAATCTTAAAAAAAAAAAAAGGCAGAACTAGAGGTGACTTTGATCGCTAGCTCTAATGTAAATAAAGATACTTCGTGTGGAATTTTACACTAATTACTTGATCTGTCTTTGCTTCATTTATAATATGGGAATAATGTTAGTTCCTACTTCTAACATTTGTCATTAGAATTAAATTAGTTAATACATGAATATGTAAAGAACTTCGAAGAGTACCTGCCCATAAAAATTTCTCAGTTTGTGCCATCTATGATTATGATTACTATATCCACACAAAAGTCCCTCAGGAAATTGAATGCCATCTTAGCAAATAAAGGATCACCTTTCCATCTTATTTAATCTTGCCTTTTCTCCTTTATCATGATTTCCTGCCCCACCCCCCCTTTTTTCTTAAGATTTTATTTATTTGATGCTTAACGGCTGAGCCACCCAGGCACCCCTGCCCCACCCCTTTCTTAACCCAAACCTAAAACCTTGTAATCATCTTGGGCTCTTTGTGCACCCCTACCTTCCACAGCTAATCAGTGAGAATGTTTGTGAATTCTACTTTTTAAATGTGTCTCAAGTAAGGCCTCTTTTCTTTATCCCCTTTCTTATGATTATAACTAGGATGGTCATTATTTCTGATTTTGATTCTCACAAATAATTCCCTTTTATATCTGGTTTCGTTGCCCTGATACTTGGATCTTTTCCATAATATATAGCATCCAAGATGGCCCCTGATAATCATCATCTCTCATGCCTATTGTGAAAGCTGCTGCAACAATGAATCAGAGTTTTAAGTTTTGTTTTGTTTTTCCTGAAAAATAGAATATGGTGTAAGTGATAGTATTTGACTTTGAAGGTCTTGCAGCTTCCTTCTTGGTCCCTTGTTGTGTCGCCATGCTAGGAGGACACTCACACAGCCCCATAGAGAAGTCTACACAGTGAGAAACTCATGTTCCTAGCCAATAGCCAGAAAGAACTTGTCAGTCATGTGAGTGAGTCACCTTGCAAATGAATGTATCTTGTAGCGCAATCAAGCCTGCAGATGAATTCACACCACCCAGTATCCAGACTGCCACTACATGAAACCCTGAGTCAAGCTGCTTTTGAATTCCTGAACTAGGCAAACTGTCAGAAATAATAAATAAACCACCATTGGTTTGTCAGGTTACTATGTGTGGGGGTAATGTGTTTTGCAGGCTCTCTTCAGACCACTAAATCAACAGAACAATCCTTTGAAAATACAAAATCATTTATGTTACTTACATGTTAAAACCCTTCAGTAAACCCTATTCATTTACCAAATTAAAATCAAAACTCTTAAGTGCTCATCAAGTCTTTAATGATTTCCTCCTGCATATTTCTCCTCATTTCCATGTATTTCATGCTCCACAAACACATGAATATACATCTGCACACACATGTGCAATATACCATCTTTATCTTTGGAATATCTTCTTTCTTTTTGGAATATCCACATACGCGTATTCTGACTGCAGTACTTCTCAGTACTAGTATCTTCCCTCCACAGCCTTCCTGAATTTCCTGAAACACATATCCTCTAAGCTAACATTGTACACTGAGTACTTTCCCTAGTACACTAATTATCCTGTTTTAAAATACTCTTTTTTTAATGTCTGCTTACCCTTTACCTCCCTTATTAGTCTGTGAAGTTCTTTAGGGTCAGCTACATAGTTGCTGAATAGTTCAGATTTTTAATAAATTGTTTCTGTTGTAAAGTGCTTAAGGGAATCCATATATGGCCCTAATTTCCTCTGGAGACATGTTACATGCATCCTTGAATTTGCCATTCAGGTTAAAGATTATTAATCTCCACATGAAACAGAATAATTGTCTATATATTTTGGACCTTGCTGAATAGAGACCTTGATATTGGCCTCATTAACCCTTAGGTCCCAGTTTTCATTGGCTAAGATGATGTACAAATTCACAGCCATGATACAATTTCACTTGCTTCCTTTATAATATTACTATGGTTTGGAAGTTCTCATTAGTTCGCTGTATTTGATTGTCCCTGTGGAACTTACTTGTTTTGATTTTGGCAGTTTTTTATGAAGCATCGCAGCTAATTCTTGGCAGTCAGTTTATAAGCTTGAAAAAGGGAATGTGAGCCAGAATTTGTATCTCATTAATTGTTGCATATTACTGATTTAAAATATTTAGTCTTCTGCTAGAGGTGCCTTGGAAAATAGGGTCACAACAATAATGAATAACAAAATTTAATATGATAAAAGAAGCGTTTACTTGCGAGGAGAAATTTCCTAAAAATGAACAGTTACACTAATGTGAAGAAATGTTTCTTAGAAAAAGAAAAATTGTTTTCAAATTTGATTACGAAGACTGAGTTAGCTGCCAAAGTATGTATTTTAGACTATCCAGAAAAAGTCAGTTTGTTTCAGTCAGGAAATTAAAACGTTCACAAACCTGTCATTTAAAGATAGGAAACTACTTAAAATTTTGACTCATTAGGTCATTTTTTAACACATTTCTTGTTGTAAATATGTGAACTAAAGTGTTGTTAAGAATCGAATGGTTTTTCAAGTAGAGAAATGATATACATATTTCCAAATCTCAGCAATCCAAGTTCTTCCAGCTAGGAAAAAAATCTTTAGTAGACATTTCTTATGAGCTCTCAGAGCAGTAATTAAAGTACAATCAACAAAGGATTGAAATAATAAAAATGCTATTTACTACAAATAACACTTTAAAATTTTATTTTATATGTCTTGCTATGTGTATTTATGTGGGTTTTTTTGTTTGGTAGTTTGTTTTGCAAAATGTAGTCAAGAATCAATGCAATACTTAATGTTTCAAAAAATGATGAAAAGCCAGGATTAATAAACATTATTACTAAGAAGTTAGCATATATATAAAAATGTTCATGTTTATAAGTCACATGTATAGAAAATCATGGAAAAATACATTTGAAAATCATTAAATTTTACTAAATTAGGTATTTTTTAAGATTCAGGATAAGTGACATAGCAGTATTTAGAGCATTCAAAAATAAAATTATTTTCACATTACTTTCACATTTAGCAATTTAGTTCCCTTATCACAACCGGCAGAACAATAAACATTGGCCAAATAAAGTACGCCTATTCATAGTATTCAGAGCTTTTATCAAATAGAAAGTTGAAATAAAATTAGTGTAACAATTGTGCTTCATTTAATAATCTTTCTCTACTTGGGGCAATTTGGGATACTCATAACTTGTCAAAAGTCGATCTCTGGCTATAAGCTTTAATGTAACCTACCAAATACAAAGCCATTATGTACTTATTGTGTGGTTCTACTTTTATAATTCACATAGAAATATTTAAATCAACTTAACTATCATGAGATACAGAATTTGAGCCAGCTAATACATGGTTAAAAATGGGATCAGTTGTACAAATGTGAATTGGAACCATTTACTGATGACGCATTTACTTTCAGACTATTTGAAAAGTATATAGAGTATCATGAGAAAAATGGCTCTGGTTTTTTCACTTATGTGTTACATATGCCTACAATGGTGCCCGTTACATGGCTGGTACTTAATAAATATTTCATGTATTAATTGAACAAGGACGTGAGCCGGCAGTTACTTATATCTAAATTGGTTTCATTATATTCTTTATAATCAATGACTTAAGGCTTATATGGTGATAATTGAAATACGTAAACATTGCCCAAGAGGCATACTTTGAAGGGGCAAATATCTGCTTGGGTGTTACGTGAGATTTTCATTTAAACTTGTTTATATGACAAATAATAACTGTGTCTACTATGAGCCAGGCAAACCACTAGACTGTGGTTTCTAAAATTAGGTCTAGGTTCAGGTTATCGTAATATCCCCCAGAACCTTCCACAACCAGACACCTAGTAGAATTTATTGGATGGGCATATGCAAATACATAACTTGGTAGGGGTCATCTCTTCCTAATTCAAACCCAGTCATCTCTTCATTATAGCATATTTGCTTAAGATTCATGAAGTAGTTGTTTTGGAAAGCTGGTAGGTTTTATGTACTCTGAACTCTGTGAAGATATATATAATAGAATGAATGTATGGTGGAGCCAAGTTCTCTAGCTATTTAAGTTCAGAATCTGTCTAGAGGAAATGCTGAAATCAAACTGCAGTATTCTTCAAGTAGAAAGGTACCGTTGGAAAGTTCACCCTGATCCATAACGGCCAAAAGGACTGCTCGCTACCCCAAAGTACAGCAAGAAGGAATGTACCTGAGATGAGGTTGTGGTGTGATTAATACTGTACTGTATATTTCCAGTCATTGTCCACTCTTGGAGCTAATTTGCAGCTAGATGTTTCCTCATGGCCGTCTCTTCTGACTGTACTTTAAAAGTCCTGAGAAAGAGCCACCCACGGTGTATGATAAGCGAGGGACCCAAACACGTGTGTGCGTACACACACACACACACACACACATACACACACACACACACAAAACAGCATAGATTGGCTTGAGCCATCATTCACTTTACCATAAGGCAGAAAAGAGACATATTTGCAAAGTATCACTTACTCCAACTTCTCCAGCTTTCCAGGATCAAGTCTGAAGAATTTAACCTGACTATTCATCTGTCTTCCTGGCAATTACTGTAGAAAATAAGGCCGCATCAACCATCTTGTTTGTTTATTTCTGTGAGAGCTGTTGTGTTACTTTGTGATAGCGATCCTGGGTAAAAACAATAATTGCTGTATTAAGTAGATAATGTTTTAGTCCCTGCAATTCTTACTGATTGGTTGAGCCACCAACAATACCATTGAACTTCAACTCTTAGGTCACTTTAATGTTCAAAAAAAGAGATTGGCATTTCACGGGTCCACAGTGATCAATCACACAATCCTTACAATCTTTTGATTATCAGCTTCAGATGGTCTCAAGTATAGCACAACTGCAAAGGTGCTCTTTCTTTGTGCCTTTGTCTGGCAATAATATTCGTGACACTTCATTTTCCCTGACATTCCATTACCCTAGGTGTTACCAAAACCTTAATCTTCGGTCTATACTGCCTTAACCACAAGTATACTCTATCATCATCCTCACCAGTATTTTTTCTCTTTACTAACCTTGCTCTTTCCAGACTAAGACTACTGAATATATTGTTTACAGAGTAGATTAGTTGAAAATGCAACAACGTTCACTGAGAGCATTTCAGAAATATATATATGTGTGTGTGTGTGTGTGTGTGTGTATATATATTTATAAAAGAGCAATGAACTTGGTGGAGTATTTCCATTGTTTATTCACAACAATTAGTTTATATGCTTGTGCATTTTATGCAGAAATATTAAGAGGAGGGAAGTATTGGAATGAACTGTTACTCAAAATGTCTGTCTATAAATATATGAATATACATGAGTGTTATTACATATTTTGAGAAGTTTTCATGACTTAGCATAAAAAATTACACCAGTGAGATTTTGGACATAATTTTATATTTACAGATGCATATTTGTCTGCTGTGGCTTAAAAAATGAGAGAATTAAAAGATCTTTGTAAAAAGACATGAAAAATCTTTTCAGTTATTAGAAATTTTATCAAAATGTTGTCCCACAGCCGTGTTGTCAGGGTATCAGAAATATTTACTATGTTTCTTCTAACCTTCATAAAAAAGTACCCAGAGCTTTATCAACACATTCAAAGAATTTGAGATATTGCTGTTCAGCAATTTTAAATGGACTTACCCACTAAAGATGATATTTTTTAGCATTTGTTTTAGGAATGGGAATTCTCACTTTGCAACATTTAGGGAACATACACTTGAACAGGGTAATAATCCCAAGTAATACTGTCACAAAGAAAACTGAAACACAAACATGAATTCATAGAGTGTTTTGAAGGAAATTTTGTACAATACCCTGCCCCCTCCTTGCCGATTCTAACGAAGTGCTGAGTCCAAGAGTGTCTTGCGATGCTTAGTCTTTGGAATCTCTACTGTCCTTATTTTTGTTGGCCAGTTTAGTTCAATTCAGTTCAGCAGTTTAGTGACTGATTTATCTCTAAAACTAAAAAATAAAGTAAAAACAGTATTTCCTTGATGAATAATTCACACCTTTGCTGGTGATAAACTTGCATCCTTGGCTCTCTGCACAGCCGACCGCTTGCTTCTTTCAAGTACCAGATTCAAATCTGAGTTTGTGTCATGTGACTCACATCTGAGATGTGAGAAAAAAATAAAATCTGAGATTTGTTTTTAACATTCATTTACTCTTGACAGGTGCCAGGATTTGGTTTGTATTGTTGTTCAGCAGAAAATAGAGTAGTTAATGTTTTCTTCAGATTCTGTTCTCAGCTTCTTTTTAAAAGTGCTGAAATTTAAAGAGGAACAAAACAGGAACAAAGTGCTGTAAATAAATTAGGATTGAGAACATCTGTAAAATTTACATGTCAAGAATGTATGTTTTTGTCTCATATAGAGGAAACAACTGCTAATTTTCACAGTATAGGATTCTACAACCTTCTTGAAATGTATTTTGACAATTAATTAATTTTGCATAGATGAGATACATTTCTTCTTGTTCTCAAGGCCTTTTTTTATTTTTAATCATTTTAAAGATAGTGAGAGGAGCATTAAAATTCAGGTTAATCTTTTACATTCGTATTTAAGTGGACCCAAATTTATTTTACCTCTTTTCTTACCAGAAAAAATATACACAGATAACATTAAAAAATTAAAAAAAAAAACATTTTGTGTGTATAGATTGTCTGGTATTTATCTATTTTTCACTTAGATGAATAAATGAGGAAGCCATTCCTTTTAACAATATGTATTTTAGCTAGACTTTCATAGCATTCTTTTTAATATTGTCCTACTGTTTAATCCAGTTTCAATTTACTTTAAAAAATACATTAGAATTTTTTCTACTTGACATACGTAATACATTCCAATGGGGGGCTTGATCTTATGACCCTGAGGTCATGACCTGGACTGAAACTAAGAGTAGGACGCCTAACCGACCCCACCACCCAGGTGCCCTAGTCTTTCCCTTTTAATACTTACTTGTGGGTAGACCAGATGTTCTCTCCATCTTATGAGTCAGAGCCAGTATTGACTAAGGATCCAAAGGAAGTATGGGGCAGTATGCTATTGTAACTATCACTGTTAAATCTGCTAGGTGTACTGTGTGTAGTACAGTCCTAATTATCTTAATTTCACTTTCATCTGTTCCTCAAATGCGTTTGTGGACCACTAAGAATAGGCTATGGTTAGTTGTGACTTCTGAGCTGTACTTAGGTTTTATGCTGGAGTAGATTTCTTCTGGCTTACTGTAATGCATAGTTTGTTCATTTCTACCTGTACGATACAATATATTCCAATTTTGGACAGTGCATGTAGTTTGCAAATAGCTTTGTTAACACTAAGGCAGTTGGGGCCAAAAGATAGTTGAAAAGACATTGTTTTCAGTCCTATTTTGAGCAAGAGTATTTTTGTTTTGTTTTAGGCTTTTGATACTTGGATAAGTATCTTTGGATACTTGGATACTTTGGATACTTGGATACTTTGGACACGACCCAAATTCTCTTTTTTCTAGCATATTACTCTTAATGACTACAACGTTTTTCATCTCTTGTGTGAAATGAAGCCAAGGAAATCTTTGATTCCTCTAAGAGGTTATCATTATTGCTGGTCTTTGTCCCCTCCAGATTAGTTCTTAATAGGATTCTACATTGCCTGGCCCTTTATAGCCTGCCTTGTGTATATAGGCGCCTCCACATTGTGAGTACATGTATATGTGTGTATCTTTGGTTCTTTTGTCACATAGTGCAACTGTTTTCTCTGGTGAAAACGAAAAGAAAATTTTAAAAAATCAAGAAACCCAAAACAAAACAAATCAGCCAAAAGAAAACAGAAAAAAAAACCTTATTTACATTTTGGTTAGGAAGGTAGGTGCAGGCTAATGGATAAATCTACACGGTGTTTTTTCTCCTAGTATATTGACAGGTAAATTTCATTATTTGAGGAAGTTAACCACATTTCTCAGAGTAGTCAATCAGCCACTTGAGACAGCATTAGAAAATCAAATAATTAAACAGCTGTCATTTCTATCAGGCAGTGAAGGATGTGGGACACTAATTACCTTCATGCCTGAGTTACAAAGTATTTTTTTCTTACTATTTCACATAAGTGGTATGGTATTTTGCCTTCTATTGCCATCTCTTCTTGTGCCATTGTTTCCCTATTCACCCAGTGACCATAGTGGTGAGATCAATGTGTAAAGAACCTGGGTTCTATAGTTACACTGATTGGGATTGTGTTGAAGGTGATGTGTGACATTGGATGAGGTTCATAAAGTCACAAAACCACAAACTTAGTTACTCTTATCTGTGAAAAAGGATCATAATAGAACTCACTTCATGTTTTGTTTCGTACCACAAGAATTAACTGAGGTAATATATGCACAACTTCAAAAAGCACTTGGTGTAGGGGCACCTGGGCGGCTCAGTAGGTTAAACAACCAGCTCTTGGTTTTGGCTCAGGTCATGATCTCAGGACCTTGGGATGGAGCCCAAGCAGTGCAGAATCTTCTTGTCCCTCTCCCTCTGCTCCTCCCTCTGTTCTCACTCGCGCTCTCTCAAATAAATAAATAAAATCTTTAAAAAAAAAAAAGTTTAAAAAAAGTGCTTGGTGTTTAGCAAGTGTATAACAGTTGTCAGCAATTGACATCTCTTTCTAATTTCAGTGTTGGCATTGACTTGTCTAAACGACTCCTCCATACGTACTTATGTTATATGAACTATTTGTTGCTGGAGGCAAGAGAAACTACAATTGTTAAATACCCTCGACTTTTTTTTTAATGGTATGTTTAGTAAATGACAGGACAGGTTGCACTGTCAGTTCCCTCCGGACATTGGGAATTAGCTGGAATTCTCAATAAATTTTCTTGTTTCATTCGAGCTATTAATTTAAGCATCTGGAATGGGAAAATCAGAAAAATCTTTTTCCATCTACTTGCTGCCTTTTTTCCTAATTGTGTTGTTTATTTTGCATGTAGAAACATATTGCTAGGCGGAAGTTCTTAATCCTTCTCTTGCCAATAATTAGATGATTGTAAACAAGATAATTAGTATTTGCCTTCTTTTCTACAGCATTGGAAGCAAAATTAATGTGAAGAATAGAAAGATTTTCTTACTTTTGTGTCCATCAACACGTTGTTAAATTCGTGGGAAATTAGAGCAATTAATAGTGAATTCCAAAACCAGTTCCAAAGCATAACTGTGTGTTTTGATGTAAAACTTATGTCCAGGTCTCTGGATAATTTAAATTTTGAATTTGTCATTTGGTAGCAATATATGAACTCTTTTCTAATCCCCTAAAACAACTTCTGCTTGGCCAACTTTCCTCTTTCATGATTTTGCCAAGTAAGCAGAAAAATCATAAAAGTTTTTAAAATTCTGTTCAGATAACATAATAATGAGCAATGCTATGCCTCTCCAAAAGGACCTTTGGGAGTGAACAGGCCTGGTAAGCAAAAAAGACATTTTGCAGTCAATTTTGTTACATGACTAACGTATTTCCAGGGATTGATTTACCGTCTTATTTCCATTTTTAACGAGACAATAACAGCCACATTTCTTGTCTTAAACTCATGCCTGAAAACATAACTAATATGTATCTTATTCATTCTTCTCACTTATTCACTCAAGATCTAACTCTATAAAATATATATATCGAGGACTTACTATATGTCAGAAATAGATACTTGGTTTGAAAAAAGGAAGAAGTCCTCCTCATAGGGAACTTGCCCTCTATACCAGGAATTGGCTATTAAATGTTCCATAGGAGCACCGGGTGGGAGAAAGGGGGAACCACACTGATCCCTCTGAAAGAAGCTTTGGCTCTTTCAGTCACATGGGAGGAGGAGTGGCAGAGGAGAAAATCATACAGGTGAAATATTTAAATATGATTCAAAAATATGTGCAGTATAGGGACAATAGCTGGAAGAAATGTTGATTGAAAGCCAAATTGCCAGGGAATTATAATGCCAAGATAAGGAGTTTGGGCTTTAGTCCAATTCTTCTGTAATTAATAGTGGAATTAATTTTATTTCAACATAGATTTAACTAATGACCATTATGTATAAGGCAGTGGGCCAAGCGTTGGGGATATTTGGGAAATGGGCTAGGTGTGGCATTAGCCTCCATGAAGCCTATAGTATTATTTCTAAAAAATATTGTAAGGATTTTCTTTATTTATTTTAGAGAAAGGGAGAGCTCTCACGGGAGTGGGGGGAGGGGACTGCATGCTGCGTGTGGAGCTTGATGCATGGCTTGATCTCATGACCCTCAGATCATGACTTGAGCTGAAACCAAGAGTTGGGTGCTTAAACGACTGAACCACCCAGGTGCCCCTATAAAAATATTTTAAAGTTTTAGTAGCTACTGTTTATTGAGTAATTACTGGTTTTCTGTGTAGTATATTATTAATTGAATCATAACAAAGATGAACCAATCATAACAACATCAAATCATAACATTGCAGCTTGTTTTCATTTTTATTATATGTGAGTACAAATTGCAGGACAGAGAAGGTTGATGTACTGCTATGAATAAGTGACTCCAAGTGCCATGCTGGTCCCATTACACATGACTTCCCTGCCGCAGTTTACTGATGAAGCTCACTAGTAGAAGCACAGTTTGTATGGTAGAGTTCGGAGGTACTCATTCGTTTAGGGTTGTATATGTTCGAGCTGAGGATAACTTTAAAAACTGTCTGATTCTTATTTTCTTCTAATGTCTGAGGTCAGGGGATGTTAGGGGACCCCTCTAGTTTTGGGTGATGTAAAGTCTTGACTTCCTAGTAAGGATTCTTTTCACCACACTTTGTATTTCAGATAATTCCCATTATTCCAGCCCCCCAGCTCTGGAGATGAGCTAGTAAGCTGAGCAGTCACAGACTTGGTCCTCATGAAGCTTAGAGTCTAGTGGAAGAGAACAAGATAGTTCTTGGAGTGAAACAGTGTTATGTTTTCCTATGAAACTCCTCCTCGTACACTGTAATTGGGGACCGTAAGACAATCCTGGAAGTAAGATATTGTGATAAATATTGTCCTCTGAAAAGTATCAATTGCCAGTGACTCTGAGTAAGGTATTTTTCTAGTACGGTCACCTTTATGTTGTTTTTCCATGGTATCCATGTGAAATCACCCATTTTTTTTCTTCCTGTCCCATCTCTTTTTTCTATCATAAAAAAACTAGATGGATGTTAGTTAAGTAGAGTTACTGTGGTGATCATTTCACAATAGGTGTCTATATTGAACAACTGTGTCGTATACCTGAAACTAATATGATGTTATATGTGTTATATCTCAATTAAAAAAAAACTAGTTTTAATTGCAAACGTTATAAAGAAAGGACTTGGTTTTAATTACTTTAAGAATATTATAGTGCTAAAAAATATTAACATGCTTTTTAGGAAAATCTGGTTCTTAGATCTTCAAATATGAAATTGAGAACATGCATTCATTTTAAATTGTTCTCAGTCAAATCATTGTGCAATTTGTCAGGATTGGACTTTGAATTCGGATGCATTGCTGGAAAAATTAAGCCTTTTCAGCATCATTATATTTTTACTTAAAAGGAATAAAACCCTGCTAAGTGATTTAAGCATTAAATTCAACAGAAGTAATTTTTTCACTTTAAATTACTTAAGCATCTATCAGAACGTGGGCATTTGACATCAGAAAAAGATAGTGCTAATTGCTATTTTACTCTCGATTTTCTTGGAGAAGTGTTCTTGAAAAAGTGATCTGAGGCCTGTAGAGAAAGAGAGAAAGGAAGTTTCTCATAGACTGTCTCGAGTCATTGCTGTACTTAAGGGTGTAAGATGCTCAAGATGAGAAAGATTTAGCATTGACATACCAAATGTCTCATTGGTCTATAGATAACACATGTTGAGAGTCAGAAATTGCTTTAGAAAATGTGACATGCCAAGGAATTATTGGAAGTAAAGTATACAGTTAAGAGTTTCAATCTCAAGATACCAAATGTCATATAGACACCTCAATATAAAATAATTATTATTAAAATAGCGAACGGGTTGCTGCTAGTCGAATGCTATGCCATGAAAATAGCAAGCAAGAAGCAGAAGGTCCAGGCTTGCTGCAGCAAAACTAAATAGACTGAAAATCACTAACTCTGTGTGACAATTCAAATTAGATGTGATCTTTTCCTCTTTTCAAATTAGATGTGATCTTTTCCAACACTTTCCAAAACCGACTGTGTTCATAAGCAGGTTTTCTGCTATGGATATTGTATAAGTAACCAAGTAGCTGGGTGAGATAAGCTATTTAGCATTTCTCATTGGCACATTGTTTGTGGTTATCTTATGTTCTATTAGTTCATTCTCCTTTAGGTGGAAAAAGAGTCGTCATCGTTCTTGTCATGGCATTTTAGATCTTGGAGAGTTGCAAATTTTATTAGGTCACATGCCCCTTTTTAGTACGGCAAACATGCACTTAGCTTTCAAATTTGATCCTGCCCCACACGTATCCCCCCACTAATAAATACATTTTAACGTAATGTATGAATTAGTTTCTCAAATCTTGTTTTTTCCATGATTTTATCAGCATATCTCTTTCAAAATATAAGTAGATGTTAGAGATTCAGATTGCTTTATTGATATCTTTCCCAAATTCCCTCCTTAATTACTTTTTATAGTATATGAATTTATTATATGTGTACTGTTTTATCTCTGGGAGGGATATCCTCAGAATCTGGAAAATCTGCTTAATTCTTGTGATTTTCAGAATGGGGAATCTGATCATAAATATAGTTGTACATTCAAATAAATATAGGCACCCTAACAAGAATGCAGATGCACACGGACCAACATAAATATTTGTTAGATGAATGGATACGTTGCCCACTTAATCACTATAATTTAATCAAAACAGGGTAAAACTATAATACTGGAAAAATATACGAAACAACTGTTTTGAGACATTGGCAACAGAAAATGCAGAGTAAATATTTTTGCTAGTAGAACTATATTTAATGTTTTTACCAATCCACATTTTATTTATAAAACCTATGTGATAAAAATCACTGTTGATTGATATTGTCACCTTTGGATTCAAAGCAGATATTAACGGGAGATTTCTAAAAGTCAATATTCCTTGCCACACCCCAGACAACTAACTTAGGAAATTTGGGGCAGGGTCCATACGTCAGGACCGATACCCTGAGTTTCCCAGCAGGCTTGCAGTGTTGCAGCCATGGTTGAAATCTTTGATCTTAGAGAGTACCACAAAACTTTGGCCTAAATAAAATGTATAATAAACACTTCTGTTTTTATCCCATGCCACTTACTTTTAAATGTTCCCTTTCTATGCTTATCACATTGCATTGAAATTATTTTTATCAGTTTCCACTCCCAAAAGACTAAAAACTCTTTCAAGGCAGGGATATTATGTTATTAATCATTGTATACTTCTGTTAGCATCTACTGTTCATAAATACATGTTCAAGGAGATAATCATCTAATGATTTTAAAAGTGAATGAAACATAACAGATTTCTACATTCAGGCATGGTGGAAAAATTGGTACTAGACTATACCCTGCAACATAAAAAAATTATACAACTGGGCAACATATATGAAACAACCATTTACAGACTAGATAACAAGTAGGGCAGGATTAATGTACCTGAGCGAAGGCAAACAAAGTGTTTGAGTTTATGACTGGAAGCACTTTCTAGATCATGGCATAGGGCTGGAGCCCAAAGAGAGCGTAAAGATCTTGTATTAAGTTTGGGAGATTGAAATTGTAGTTCAGCCCTACTAAAGTAGCTGGAATTTGTGGGGCAGGGTATCAGAAAGGAAGACTTCACAAAGAGAATGAACTCCAAAAATTTGTGTAGGGATCTGCTTGAATCTTTGGCTGAATACTAAGCTGTACGTGTATAGCTTAGAATATTCTAGGTCAAGAAGAGTTGAAGCAGGGGCACCTGGGTGGCACAGCGGTTAAACATCTGCCTTCGGCTCAGGGCGTGATCCCGGCGTTATGGGATCGAGCCCCACGTCAGGCTCCTCCGCTATGAGCCTGCTTCTTCCTCTCCCACTCCCCCTGCTTGTGTTCCCTCTCTTGCTGGCTGTCTCTATCTCTGTCAAATAAATAAATAAAATCTTTAAAAAAAAAAAAAAGAAGAGTTGAAGCAATTTGTGACCTGTAATGAAGCTAAAATTAATCAATGGAAATTAGCAGAAAAGACACTTAAAGCTATTATAAATGCTTTATTAATTTAGACAGAAGTTATGAAAATAATAAGAATCTTATAGAAAAATTGAAATTATGGGAAAGAACAATGTAGGAATTCTATAACTGGAATATACAATATCTGAAATGAACAATTAATGGTACAGACTCAAAAGATTAGAAAAGATCAGTATTGAAGAAAGTATCTGAACTGAAGATAGGACAGTATAAACTGTCCAAGGTGGAGCATTGTGAGAAAAAACATGAGAAAGATGGACAGTTATCATGTATATATGTCTGTGTGTATACATACACCATAAATAAATGAATATATGTGTATAATAAGTGTACAAAAACAGCACAAAGGGCAACAGGGCGATAAGTAGAAGTATATTAGTATCAAGTTCTTATATACGAAGTGATAGAACACTGATTTGTCACGTATTATATTTTAACGATGTGTATTATACACAAACAATAATTTAGAAAGGAAATACTTATTCAAACAATAGGTTGTATAAGAAATATAATGAAATATAAAAGTAGGTAGGAATGGAACAAAAGTAACAGAATGTATGGGTCAAAAAGAAAATAAATAGCAAGATGATAGATTGAAGCCAAGCTTACAAATTATTAAGTGAAATGTACATAGACTAAAAATTCTAATTAAAATGCAGAAAGTTTGAAACGAGATAAAAATATAAATAAGACTTGACTATATGCTGTTTATAAAGCATGAACCTTAAATACAAGAATATAGATAGGATAAAAAGAAACTGATGAGAAACATAAAAGATACAAATCATAATAATAGGAATGCTTGAAAATCTATGTAATTGTCAGACAACGTAGACTTCAGGATAAAGATATTGCCAAGGTTAAAGAGAGTTACTTTATAATTTCAAAATGGTGAATTCATTAAAAACTTGCAACAGTACTGGGGCACCGGGTGGCTTAGTTGGTTAAGCTTCTGCCTTCGGCTCAGGTCTTGATCTCAGGGTCCCAGGACCCAGCGCCTTGCAGGGCTTCATGCTCAGCAGGGAGTTTGCTTCTTTCTCTTTCCCTCTCCCTCTCCTCTTCCCCCTGCTCGTGCTTACTCTCTCATGTGCTCTCTTAAATAAATGAAATCTTTAAAAAAAAAATACACACACCAGTCCTATGTATGGCCTATTAATAAATCTAGGCATACAATAAGCAATCACTAACAGAATTAGAGGGATAAATACAAAAATCATCAGTTGTTGTAGTTTTCAACACTTCTCTCAGTAATTTATATAATACAGAAAAGCAGTAAAAGTATAAAACATTTCCATTATACTAACATTCAACTTAACCAAGTGAATGGGCTTTAAGTTTTTTGTTTGTTTGTTTGTTTTTAAAGAGGAAGAGAGCAGGGGATTGGCAGAGGGAGGGGGAGAGAAAGAATCTCAAGCAGGATTCTTGGCACAGTGTGCAGCCCGATGTAGGGCTCGATCTCATGACCCTAAGAAGCTGAAGTCAAGAGTCGGACTCTTAACTGAACCATCCAGGCACCCCCAATTTTTTAGAATAGTACACAAAATACGTACAGAATACATATTCTTTTCTC
Organism: Ursus americanus; assembly: GCF_024610735.1. Classification (NCBI taxonomy): domain Eukaryota; kingdom Metazoa; phylum Chordata; class Mammalia; order Carnivora; family Ursidae; genus Ursus; species Ursus americanus. The sequence continues at coordinate 101,388,811 of NC_142164.1, forward strand.
CTACACATGGCATACACATTCACCAATATAAACTATATTCAGGGTCATAAAAGAAGCCTCAGTGCACTTTGAAAAGGATTGAAAAGTACATAGGGTTGTCACCTGCCCAAACAATTTGGAAATGAGTAACAAAATATATTTTTTAAAAAATCAGCAAATACTTAGGAATCACACACTTAAGCATAACCTATGGTTAACAAAGGAAATCAGAAATGAATTTAGAAAATGCTTTGAACTAAAAGAACTGGAAAATCAAAATTTGTAGAATGTAAAAAGCAGCGTCTCAAAATGTATGGCCTTAGATTCTCATTTAGAACAAATTTGCAAAGTAAGTAATAAATATTTAAGGAAGAAATAAAAAGAACTCTAAACAAAATCTTCCAGAAAATAGAGGCTTGAACACTCCCCAACTCATTTCATGAAGCTACCATAATCCTGATACCAAAACCATACAAAATTATGAACAAAGAAAACTATTGATAACTATACCTGATGAGCATCCAGAAATATCTGTAAATATTATCAGAAATCATTCTTAAATATATAGTTTTTTTAATGCCAAGTGGAAAAGCAAACTTTATCCTATGAAGCAAGGTTTTCTTATTAAAAAATTAGGTGGTGTAATTTACCATATTGATGTTGAAAAGATACCAACATAACATATGATTATCTCAATAGTTACTGTAAAACATTTGCAAAATGTAAAAATAATGTATTCAAAAAATTCTCAGCAATCTAAGAACAAAATTGAACATCTCCAACCTAAGAAATCCCTGAAAAACCAGCAGCTAGCATAGCATATGCTGAAAGAGGGAAAGCTGTATTCCAAAGATTGGTACCGAATCTAGAATATTCCCACTTCTCTTCACCGTTGCGTTAGAATTCCTAGACAGTTAATAAGTCAAGTTAAATAAATAAAAACCCATGAAGATAGGAGAGGAAGAAGGAGACATGTCTTTATCCAGAGATAACATCCTTTCGCGTATATAAAAAATCCAAAGCAATCTACATCTATTTATCTACCCATGCATCAGGAAAAAAATCAGTGATTTTAGCAAAGTCACTGAATACCAAGGCAGTATTAAAAAAATGTTCACAATTAAATGACAGTTAAAGTATTACCATTTCTAGTTGTGTCAAAAATAAAATATTTCGAGAGAAATTTAACAGCTTATGCCTAAGGACTCTACACTGAAATAAAACATTAATGAGAAAAATGTTAAAAGACCTTAATAAACTGTGAGAGAAAACATGTTTATAGAAGATTCAGTATTATTAAGATGGAAGTTGTTTCTAAATTGCTATGTAATTTCGATGCAATCAAAGTCCTAGCAGTCTTTTTAAAGTAGGAATTCACAAGTTGATTCTAACGCCTATATGAAAATTCAAAGTATCTATTACAGTAAAAATATTCCTGAAAAGGAAATGTATAAAACTTACTATAAAGCTACAGTAACCAAGACAGTATGATGTTAGCACTAAGATAAATAGATCAATGGAATGCAATAGAAACTACAGGAGTAAAGCCACCTTTATACAGTAAATAGCGTTTTGACAAAGGCACTAAAGCAGCATAATGGGGAAATTAATTTTTTTCAACTAATGATGCTAGAGCAACTGTATACAATAGGGATTAAAGTGAACATTAACATCTAGCAGACCCACACACATAAATTAGTTCAAGATGGATCATAGATCTCCATGTGATATTTTAAAATGTGTAAAATGTATATTGTGAAACAGGAATATATTCATAAACTTGAACAAATGATTTCTTAGATGGAACTGTGCAAGTGCTAAAAATAATACAGAAATAAGTTATTTCCTACATTTTAAAAATTTCTTTTCATTAAAAGACATCGTTAGGAAAACAGGGAGTCTACGTAGTGGGAGAAAATACAATGCATATATGTGACACGCAATATGTATGCAGAACAAATCAGAAGATTTCTACAAATCCAAAGTAAAACAGCAAGCAGCCTGACAAAAATGGGCAACAGACTTGATCAGGAACTTCCCAAAGGAAAAATTTATTAGAGGTCAAAGGTCATATTAAAAGGTGCTCTATATCCTTAGGCATCAGGGAGATAAAAGTTAACATAATGACACCCATTACATACACATTACAGTAGCTGAAGGAAATCAACAAAACCAAGTTTCGGAAATGGTGTGAATCAGCCAAAACTTGCATATGTTGCCACGAGGAATCTAAAACGATAGGTTAAACCTTTGAACAAATGTCAGGTATTTTTGGAGCAGTGTTGTTGGGGTCTGGAGCCGATGGCCAAGAATTCTTGAGACATCTTTGGTGCAAAAAGGTGGTTTTATTAAAGCACGGGGACAGGAGCAGTGGGGGGAAGAGCTGCTGCGCTGGGTTTGTGAGGATCGATGGATTATATGCTTTGGGGTTGGGGGAAGTAAAAAGGATTTTCAGACACAGAAGACTGTCAGGATGCTGGAGGCCTTGCTATTATCAAGCTAAGGTAGTCTTTCCCTCTAGCAAGGCATTAACGTTAAGACAGTTGTCAGTTTCCCGGAGAAACCTTATCTCTGTCTGCCTCAGGTATTCCTCAAGGGGCTACTGGCTGTGCGAACATTTATTTATTTATTTATTTATTTATTTATTTATTTATTTTGAAGATTTTATTTGTTTATTTAAGAAAGTGAGAGACAGAGAGCACTAGGGAGCAGGAGCTGGGAGCGGGAGAAGCAGGCTCCCTGCTGAGCAGAGAGCCTGATGCAGGGCTCCATCCCAGGACCCCAGGATCATGACCCGAGCCTATGGTAGACACCCAGGTACTCCAGAACATTTAATTTTATCTGCATTTCCTTCTGCCTTTGTTTCCCACATCATTAGGGCTGCTGTAACAAATACCACAGACTGGGTAATGTCAACAACAGAATTTTATTTTCTCACTTTTCTAGATGCTAGAATTTTGAGGTCAGGTTATCCACAGAGTTTGCTTCTTTTGAGGTCTTTCTCCTTGGCTTGTAAGTAGCCATCTTTTTTGGTCTTTCTTCACATGATCTTTCTTTTGTGCATTTTCCTAATTTCTTTTTAGAAGGACATCAGTCATAATTGGATTAAGGCCCACACATATGACCTCATCTTAACCTAATCACCTCTTTATATAGTCTCTGTTTCCAAATCCCGTTACTTTCTACAGCACTGGAGGTTAGGATTTCAATATGAGCACTGGAGGGACACAATCCAACCTATAACACCTAACAAAAATCACAATTCTGTTAAATCTAACTTTTCCCCAATTTTACATTTATTTCAGAGTAGTCGAGAATTTAAGGAAAAAACAATCACCACAGTGATCAGTTGGATGGGCCCTTCATAATTCCCAGAATTTATACCATTTCCCACTAGTCCATTTATTCTGACTCTCATAGCGACTGTTTCATCCAATACCTCAACCTTCCCCTCTATTTTGTCTCTTAGTTCACGGACTTTAGTTTTATTTCACTGAGGACTTAAGCTTATCCTGAAGAATATTCATAATCTCAACCATAACATTCACTCACCTACCTACAGTTTTCACCTCCCTTCAGTCTCCCTTCCTGTTTTTCTGGATGGGATTCCTCTGTTCCCAGTATAGGTTGACAGGTGTACCCCGTGATAGATTTCTGTCTAGATTACTTACTCAATGCCATATTTCAGCATTTCTTATCATTGTCTCCTGCATCATCCTTTTCCCCTTGAGCTTGCTTGTTCTGTCGATCCCACTATAATTATTTCAGCTTGAAACTTTTTTTTTAATCCAATCTGTTTGTTTCTCTAGATGTCATCCCATCTCTATTCTTCCTTTTATGTATCACAGTTCTTGAAAGTGCCATGCATATGCTCATTAACTGCATTGTTTTTCCTCCTGATGGCTCTTAAACCCACTCACAGTTAGGTTTTTTAACCACTACACTTCCAAAACTACTTTCATAAAGTCATTGATGATCTACACATTGCTGAATGTGGCATGCTGATCTTTCTTAACATAGTAGCTGTATTTGACAAATGTTCATGCTCTTCTTGAAATACTCTTTTCTCCAGCTTTAGTGAGATGCAGTTGACATACAGCATTGTATAAGTTTAAGGTGTACAATGCGATGACTTGAGACCTGTATATATTGTAAAATGATTAACACAGTAAGGTTTTTTAAAACATCCATCACTTCCAAAATTGCTGTGTGTGTGTGTGCGCACGCGTGCGCGCATGTGCTCAGAACATTTAAGATCTATTTTCTTGGCAACTTTCAAGTATGTAATGTAGTATTGCTCACAATAGTCACCATGTTGTACATTGGGTCTCCAGAACTTCTCTAATAATTGGATGCTTGTAGCCTTAGAGAAACTTCTCCCTGTTTTCCCCACCCCCTAGCCCCTGGCAACCACCATTCTACTCTCTGTTTTATCAGTTAGACTAAAACAAAACGAAACAAAAAACGTGTCTACAGGGAACTCATTAGCTCATCTCAGCCACTTTTGATAGCCCCATCAGATGTATTCCTTCTCAGGTCCTTGGCTTCTATGTAGGGCTGTCATTAAACCTCTTCCCCTTTAAACCCTTCAGCTTTGGTGTCAGAGAGCTTTGAAACTAATCTCCGAGTTGACAATTTGTTGATTTATAACTCCAGCCTGAGCCTTTTCTCTGAACTACTCTATTATACCCAACCGATTACTCAGCATCTCCTTGGATGGTTAAGAAACATTTTGCCCTTAACATGAGTACAACTCACCTGTTGTCTTGCCTCACAAACCTGTACCTCAGTCTTTCTCATGACGATTACTGGAAATTCCATCTTTCTAGTTATTGAGGCTAAAAATCTTGGAGTCGGTTTGGACTCCTGATTTCCCCATGTCCATTATGCGATCTCTTAGCAAACTCTATGCGATATAAATGCAAAGTGTGTCCAGAACCTCATCAATTCTCGTCCTTTTTATTGCCAAGCCCAAGGCATCAGTATTTCTCATGTGGATCACTGCAGTTGTCTCCTCAATATCCTACTTCTTTCCTTGCTTTACTTCCGTCTCTCCTCAGTACAGCATGCACAGTGAACTTGAAAAATAGATCAGCTCATGTCATTTCTCTGATCAATCAGACTAGAAGCCCATGCTGTTACAGTGGGCAACAAGTGTCACAAATGTTTCCCTTTCCAAGTCCTTGACCTCATAATCCATTACCTCTGTCTTGATCGCTCTCCTCTAGGCATTTGCTCTCTGTGATTCCTCGAGCTCTGTAAACATGGAGTCCCATTATGTATTTAGGGATTGCTGTTGCCTCTGCCTGTATTGTTCTTTTCTGCAGATGTATATGCCTGACTCCTTCATCAACTTCTCATTTGTATTCAAATACCACTCTCTAGATAGGGCCTTTCTTGGTCATCCTCTTTAAAAACATTGAACCCTCCTAAGTATTCCCTCTTCTTCCATGGTTTCCATTCTTCCATAATACTTACTGCCATCGAGCAAGAGATAATGTTTTATTTATTTTCTTTATTCTTTCTTTTCCCACAATAGAATTTAAGTTCCATGAAAGTAGGCAATTAATAGATATTAAACATCTATATTTTTTATTATATTTGATTATATAAACATCTTTATATTTGATTATAACATCTACAAAACTGTGTCTATCACACAGTATTAATTCAATAATTATTCTAGGGCAATCCTCCAATTTGAAGGAGTAGTTTACTTAGGCTTTTTCTTTAACAATCTCTCTAGATGGATTTGATCCACATTGAATCTTGATATGAAAGTACAATGAAGTGAATCTAACTTACTGTGTTATTTTTATACATTAATATAATCAACTATAGTATTCTATAAGATGATATAAAAATATGGGTCATTGGTTTGCAGAAAAAACAGTATTTTTTCCAGTTTTACAACAGACTTGAATAGCTGTTTTACACTTTGTATTTAAGCAAATTAAAAATACATTTGTAAACAAAGTGTAATTCATCACGGCGCAAATCACTGCATCCTATCTTGTAAACCTCCAGCAAACCAAATTCAAACTGTAAATATTGAATGTGACCCCTTACCTTAAGCAGCCCAGTTTGAATGCTGTGATAATCACATTCACACTTACCTCAGCCAATAGAGGGAGGAAAAATTATTATGGTGCGTATTATTCATGACTTTTCAATAGAGAAAATGAAACCATCTTTAAGCTAAATAAACCTTTAACATATTATGTCTGTTAGCTTTTTAAACTGTTAACATTTAGATCTTTGATTAATTCAGACAAAATGATAACTGAATAATATTTCTCACAGTTTTAATTGAACAATAAATATGAAAGTATTGTTATATATATGGATATACTTATAAATATATATTTTTAAAATGTTGTTTAGAGTCGTTCAAATAATTTAAGGCTATTTCAAGAAGTGGAAACAATATTGGCTTAAGAATCACAAGGTCTAGATTTTGTTTTTTTAACTGCCACTGTTTGAACTTGACCTGTTAGAATTAGAGCATGTGGTTACCCCAGTCTTTCTGTTTGTAAATGTTAACACAGTTTTCTTAGAGCTTATCCAACTATTATATCAATGTTATTTTTACCATTTTTACAAACTTTGAATGTCTGAAATCAAATTGCACATTTCTCATGTAGTCATTTTATTTTCTTGTAATCTACATGATGAATCTAAGAATATAAGTTTCTAATGTTTTGTGAGAAAGAAAATACTAATGTGATTGAGAAAAGAAATTTTAATTTTATTTATTTTTACTAAATTCAAATTTGAATGTACTAAATCATAGATAGCTCATGTTTATCATACTGGACAGCACAATTCTAGACCATAACCCTCTCCTTCGCTTTATTTGCCATCATGTTGACCTTACATTTCTTAGTGTAATTGCTTGACTAATTTCTGGCTCCACCATTAGAGTATAATCATTATATTTATATAGGACCATGTATATTTTTATTCATTTTTGGATCTTCAGGACCTAGCCCAATAAATAGTGAAAAGGAAGTGCTTAATTAATAAATTATCATGGTATGACTGAGGCATTATGCAGCTCAAGGGGCACCTTTCATTTAATGTATGTAAATGTGCCTTGCACGGAATTGTTCAGTGCATTGTGGCCACTGCAGTGACATTACAGAGTGGCTCTGAACCAGGATAGGGAAGAGAGGGGAGTTTAAGTGATAGTGAAAACTATGACAGAGAAAGGGCTATTGCCCATGCTTCCATTTCTAAGAGAGTTCAGTGATTAACAAAGAAGTATTAAAGTGTATTAATCGAGCATCTAAGATTATTTAGGGTTTTTGTTTTTTTTTTAGAGCTTCCTGAGAATCACCCATTCATTGGCTTCTATAGGTAAACACTAATTTGTATATTGACAGCAGTTTCAAGACAGTGTGCTTTAATCTAGGGATTTTCATTAGACACATGAAAGCCTGAATGGAAAAAAAAAAAAACCCCAAAACCAGCATTTGAATCACAGGATTCCTTAACATAATGTGTGTAGCATTCAGTCATGAACTGTATATGACTTGTTTCTTCTGCTTTTATACAGTTTCCCTTAGATAAAATTCTATATTTCTAATACAATCTCCAAGAGGATTTCCATACAGGTAAACAAATGCTACCAAAAGGTCAGAAGCTCTCTTACTTGGGCCTTAAATACACATACGTTCACATATATAATCCCGTATTCGATTTTTTTTCCTGTTCTTAATATAGTTCCTATAATAGACACAGTTTTTCGTTTAGAATAAAAATTAAGTCGCTGAGCAGAGGCCTTCTTCAGTGACTGTTAATTTTCTAAGAGGTGGTAAGCACCTTTTTAATGTTTTTCTTTAGGCTACTTGTAGCAAATCTCTTGGTTCCAACTCCCTTCTTTTTGACCTTTCTCTCTGACTCATTCTACCATCACCCACCAGATCTGTCAAGAAAAGGAAAGTTAATAACCAGGTTCCAAGCCAAGAATGAGATTAGATTCACACTCAAGCGAGGGAAGGTGAGTTTTGAATTTTGAAAAGAAGCCCTTCAAGGGTCATGTAATTACTAGGGTGTTATCAAAAAATTATTACTGCTGCATATTCCTCATTTGGGAGGCGAGTGCCACAATGCCACAGGGCAGCGGAAAGTTATAAATGGTGACATGCAAATGAGTCAGGAAAGCACATACATTGGTGTTCTGCTGCCCCATTTGCTAATGGAAAATGCAACATCAGAAAGCATGCCTTTCATGGAGAATGACATATCTAGGACATTGGCTGGGATTTATAGTCAACCATCTTTCTGCTGCTTCATTGGCTTTTACAATTCATTTCAGTTCTCACTTAGAGGAAAAAATCCTGGTGCCTAGATGAGCATATATCCTCGTCATGCTTCTTTTGGCTGCTTCTTTTACTTGTGATTAATTTTTAAAATTCAGCTAATTTATTTATGTGATAGTTCCTGAGAATCATGACTTGGAAAATAATTTTGCCTTCATCAAGACTTGTCTCCATAACAATACTCTAACATGCTTTTGCTGAGCACTTGTTCTGCTCTTCATATTCCACCTTGATTTAAACATCCACTCTCTTGTTTTAATTAAAGAGTCCTGTTTCAGGCTTTTTATTGTCTAGCAAAAGGAAAAAAAGGATAAATATAAAAAAAGACATGCCTCAGGACTGATGTATAAAAGGTCTGGAAATCACAAATCATTTGGCGCTTCCTATATTAGAACATTAATTTTTAGGAAAATGTTTTATTCAGGTTTAATCAGAGCCTTGGAGATATCATCTGAACCTTTTGAGATTTTTGCAACCCTTATTTCTGACCCAGTTTTTTAAATTTTTCAGGTGTTAAGGAACTGCTACTTTCTGCATGTAATTGGGAAATCAAAACTATTTGGAATAGGTTATATCTTGTTACCTGTTTGACTGGTAGGTTTAAGCATTTTATTTTACTTTTACCTAAGATAATAATGATGCCACAAATTATATACCCTCGAACCAAATAATTGTACAAAGACTAATTTCACTTACAGAGGCTTTTTATGAAGCTCTAAGAACACGTAGTATGTGAATATAAATTAAATCGTTGTTGGTGTTGCTGTTACATTATATTTCTGAACATCGCATCTTAGTACGGTTTCAATAATTATTTAAAACTTTTTTTTTTTAAGATTTTTTTTATTTATTTGACAGAGACAGAGGCAGCGAGAGAGGGAACACAAGCAGGGGGAGTGGGAGAGGGAGAAGCAGGCCTCCCGCTGAGCAGGGAGCCCGATGCGGGGCTCAGTCCCAGAACGCGGGGATCATGACCTGAGCCGAAAGCAGACGCTTAACGACTGAGCCACCCAGGCGCCCCTATTTAAAACTTTTTAAATATTCTTGCTTCCCTGTAAACAAAATTGAACACACATGAAAAAGAATAAAATCATCCTTTTTTGATCCACATGATCTACAGTCATGTATAATAGCTAATAAGGAATTTTAAAATAATAAAAATCATAGGTACAATGTATTTTTTTAGGGTGCCAATTTCCATGTTAAAATTCAATGTTACAACAACCATATGAGTTTCAAACTACTAGAAGCTATAGATTATGAAATTGACGTTTAGTTTAAGTAAAACTTTCATGATCCATACCTAGTGAGTAGCAAGAGTGGAACCCAGACTCATGTCTTTTTGACTCCAGAGTCCACACACTTTAACCATTCTATTTCAAGGTCTCCATTTTTTTATTGGATAAAGAGGTCAGCCTGATTCAGTATTTTCAAAGGCTGACACCTGTATTGCTGAAGAAACATTGTCACAGTAGAACTAAAAATAGAATACTCATTATAGGCCTTTCTAACAGTGCTTCCCTTTTATAGATATTAGACCAGTGGTATAACTCTTACAAAGACAAATATTTCAAGACAGATGAGGGGGCTCCTGGGCATCTCAGTCTTTTGGGCATCTGCCTTCATCTTGGTTTGTGATCCCAGAGTCCTGGGATCGAGCCCCATGTTGGGCTCCCTGCTTAGCGAAGAGCCTGCTTCTCTGTCTCTCTCTCTCTCTCAAATAAATAAGTAAAATCTTTAAGGAAAAAAAAAAGATGAGAAAGAACCCAGGACTTAAGAATAGAATGGAACTTGACGTCAGTGACCAACGTTGGGTATAAGAGACCATTCCTAGCCTTCTAGAAGGAAACTTCCATTCTTAGTGTCCATTTGGCTCAACAAATACCTGGCCTCCTATTTCTGATGGCTTCTTACAAGACACACACCATCAGTAATTCTCCTTCTTTTGTACCTTTAATTATTCTCATATCACAGTCACTTTCACATAACTACAGTGAGCTCAAATATCCCTAAAACAGGAAATTTATTTTTGAGCCAGCACTACCATATATAATTTCCCCTTAAATATCACATTCTTGAAAATAGGAATCTATTCTTCCCACTCATGCCTTAGTCTTCTGTGATTAGGGGCCAATTCCCAGCACTTTAAATATGTTGTTAAATCTACCTAGAGGATATCTAACTCCCCATCCACTTCTATTCTCAGGTTGGAGCTTACCATCTAATTTATTAGTTATGTTCATAGCAATTTCAGATCATTGAGCATTGTAGTATAAACATTATTTAATGGAAAAGGAAAGCCGGATGCTTTAAAAAAAAATGTTTTAAGAATGTCAAATACAAATCCTTTTGTTTTGGGATGCCTGCCTGGCTCAGTCAATAGAACATGTGATGCTTGATCTCAGAGTTGAAGCCACGGGAGAAATCTTATCCTGTATTGACAAGCAAGGACAAGAAAGCTGTATATATTGAATGACTCTTAAGTTCTAGTACCAAGTCAGAAGATTATAGTGATTCTCTTAAGCTGCATTGCAGGTTGATGTTATGAGTTGAGCTGTAACCACTAAAGGGATATGTTGAAATCCTAACCACCACCACCCCCTTCTCCTTCGCCAACCTATGAAAGTGACCTTATTTGGAAATAGAGTCTTTGTAGATTTAATGCAATGAAGATGTTATTGTTAGAATGAGTCCTAATCCAGTATGACTAGTGTCCTTATAAAAAGAGAAAAACACCATATGAAGACAAAGATACACAGGGAGAATGCTATATGACCACAAAGGGAGAGATTGGAGTGGTGCATTTGCAAGCCAAGAAATTACCACTATTATATTTACCACCATTAGCTAGGAAGAGGAAGGAACGATTCTCCCCCAAAGGTTTCATTGGGAACACGGCCCTGCTGACAACTTTATTTTTTTTCTTTTCTTTTCTTTCTTCTCTTTTCTTTTCTCTTCCATCCCTTCCCTTTCTTTCTTAGTTTCTTTGTTTCATTCATTATTTTCACACCTTTAATAATGGGTACTTGCCATTTGTTGACTTTAAAAAAAAAATCAGTCTGTAAACTTTTATTACAAATTATAAAAGAGGTTCTTAAGCTTTCAACTTGACCAGATATGAAACAAATTAAAAACCTTTGAAGGTGTATCGAGAAAAACTAGGTTTCCCCCCAAAAAAACATGTTTGTTGTTCACAAAAAGGATGTCTTTATGTAAAAATGATTAAAAAAAACCCAACTCCCTGTTAGATAGATAATGCAGATAGTTCTAGTTGTTTGGTCAGTGGACAGAAAGCAAGCACATAAGGTTTTCAGCTGCAATCTTTAGTTAATTTCTAATTGCTGGAATTTCATATTCATTTCTTCTTGGTGGATGACTAAACGAGATGATGTTAGAGATGGTAAGTGGCATTTATTCAGTTCCCACCTCCTTAGCTTCCAGAACAGCAGGTGGATTGGATTATCTACTTGCCATCTTGTTGTTCATGGATTTCTGGGCATCTGTATGGGCAATTGACATTGCAGTGGTACCAGTGTGGAGGTGACTGACTGCTGACCTTGTGATTCCCTGATTTTCCTTATCTTCTTCATTGCTGCCCTCTCTAGACTATCTTTAGGGAGGAGGACCCAGTAGAATCACGGTCTATAACTCCCATATATAAGCTGTCTCACTGGTCTACCTTGTTGTCCCGTGCCATAGTTGTTGGCACGTTCCATCCCTTCTCCCTGCGCAGGAGGGTTGGAAAACCGTCATCACCGCCCTTAGGGTCTCCACATACAATAAGGTGGTAGCCGTCACCTGTTGTAGGGCTTGGGCTGTTAGTTCTGGCCTTGGAGAATACTCACTGACCCCTCATTCTTTTCCCTGCTCTCACTATTCTGCTAATTCTGCTTGTATTTGCCTGGAGGACCCCAGTGACTTGGATAGTTTCCCTAATGGTTAAGGTGTGTGGCATAGTAACTGTCTTCTGCTGGAGCTCCACCACGGTCTGTTCCACGTCCTGCCTATTCTCATTTACGGCAGTCTGGTGTACAAATACATCTTCCTTGGTGTCATTCTTCTTGATAAAACCATTGGTGTTTCTTACATTGAAACACTGTACTGTTCCCAAAACCGTTGGAAGTAGCTTTTCGACACTACCGGCAGGCACCACTGATGTGAGGCCAACCAGGGCCACTGCTCCCTGGTACTCAGCTTGGTGTCAACAGTTACGGTGGGGTCTGAGGGGAGGTGGTGTGGAGCGGCCGCTGTATCTGGCCTCATTGCTCATACTCATGGTGATGGTGCTTGGGGCCTACTTTGGCAGCTGATGTGGCGGCAGTGGTGGGGGACTGCTCAGGGCTCTCTTCGCTCTACTCTTCTCTCACTAAGTATGAAACTCCTGACACCTTTATTTCATTAAGGCTTCTAGCCTACAAAACTAGAAGGTACTACATTTCTATTATTTGAAGTCACCCAGTTTATGGTACTTTGTTATAGCAGCCCTGGGAACCTAATCCAGCTGATGACCTTGGCCTACGTTTGGTAAATGCCCTATGTGAAAGTCTGTTGGAACACCCACAAGGAAATGTACACCCGCTGGGGAGATGTAGAGCAGGCAGTAAGAAATACAAATTCAGTGTTTAGGGACAATGTCACGGTTAGAAATGTGGCTCTGGGAAACTTCAGTATATCAGGCGTAGTTGAAAACCTATGAGGAGGACATACATATTGCATTAATCAAGGTCTTTAGAGCTAGCCACTATAACAACAATAATCCAAAATTCTATGATAATATAATCACGTTTTTCTACTTACTTAACAGTTTAAATAGGTTTTCATCAAAAAGTCTTCCACATGGTGAGCCGGGAATCCACATCATTGCACCTTATGGCTCCCCTAACTTAAGGGACTCCTCAAATTCTTTACTGGATTCTTTGTATTCAGTAGTCCAATGAGCAGAGAGAGAGAGAGAGAGAGAGAGAGTAGGATAGTGTAAGATACTTTATGAACCAGGCCTAAGTTCCGTTAGCTAGAGCTCAGTCACTGTCCCCAAGCTTAATTACAGAGGAGTGTGGGAAATAACATCTCCCTCTTCGATCAGATGAACACCTCTTTAGATTTTATCACAGATGGGCACAGAAACAAATGTATTCAACATGGAAAATGATCTGCACATTTACGCAAGTGCAGACAGGATTCTAGTATGTTCAGAAGAGGGGGAGAGTAGGACCATTTTGGGCTACGATGAAATCAGAAAGCACGGTGCTGTTTGTGTGGAGTATTGAAGAAACTGTACAACTCGGCCAAACACTAGCAGGAGGGAAATGACTGAGAGGAAGAAAACTGAATGAGTAGAGCCACAGAGGGAATCGATCCTAGGATTTCTTCTGAAAATAGCATTGAGACAGTGTAGTTAAGGCACATAAACCAGAATCCAGTTAAAATCAAAAGGGGACATTTATATATCCCTAGTTAATGCCCAGATCAGTAGTAGGTTCACCCTTTCACTTTACCTTTGCCAAGTGGGTTTAAAATTCTGCAGACTCTAATTTATTGAAATTTACTACTGATGTGAGAATGACAGTTATTTCTTTCCACCTCTCAGTATGGGACCACAGTTTTATTAGAATGCTTGCCCTCTGAGCTCAGCAAGGAGCATGTTATAATTAGATGAGTATTACAATAGAGATTCTGTTAATGGGATTTTTGAGACATAGTAAAAAAGAAAACCTACAAGAGTATCTCCATTAGACTCTATATAAGTAAGGGAAACCTGTCTTAGGAGACACTAAAGAAATCAGCAGGAGTTAGTTAACTGAAGGTCAAACAAAATGACATGCTAAGCCTTGGGGGATACTGTTAAAATAATCATGGCAGGTAAGGGACTGAGTGACTGGAGGTTCCTGTGCATATTACTAAGATGAAAATGAAGATGGGAATTAAAACATCAGAAATGCCCTCTTTATTTTCGTATAAACTGGAATTCCACCTCTCAGTAAATAGTATTAACATATGTTTTTCTCTCCACTGAAAGTGTGAAATCACAGGGCACCCTTTAATGTACATGTTCCAGAAATAGTATTTTAAAAATGATTCTCACTTGAGCTCACGTAGCCTCTGCCTACTTTTTTAAGTGTACACATTTTTTCTGAATGTATAAAAAAATATGCTTGCTGTTGGAAAACTTAGAAAAGGAAGAAAACATAAGATAAAGCACATAAAATGCCACAATTCCAGAAAACTCACATTTTTGTTTTTCTATAAACTATTCATATATATCATATTAATGTATCCACTATGATAATTTATATCTGTTTTTTCTGTCCAGTAGTTTTCATTGAATATTTTGGATTGGTTGCTCCTTTTTTCCTCAGTGACTTCATTTGTTTCATTATCTTAGAAAAATCATGTGAAACAGCAAAAAATAATTACAGGAACTTCCATCCAATCTATCTGAATTTCCTCTAAGGGAAGTTAAGGAAAATTAAGTCAATTATTTTTTATTCATTCAGCACATGTCTGTACTATCCTTGTTCAGGTACAGAAACTAATATTCTCCAGGAAGAGAAAGCACACATAGGACGAGGGAGCGCTACATGGATTGAAGACTTCCTTCTCCATGGGCCTACCCTTCGGCATTGTAGGGATTCCTCTAAATACCCTTCACTTACAAGAGGGCAAGGTGAGAAAGGGCCAGGAATGAGCAGATATCCCTTGTTCACTGTGTAGATTTCTGCCTCCAAACCTAGACTAACTGGAATGAGACTCTGCTCATAAGTGCTGACCTTTCCAAATATTCGACTCCTGCCCTCAAGATTAAAAGGGTTCTATTTGGATTTGATCTTGCCCTAGCATTTATCTCTGAGTAACCACAGGCAATTGATCCTGGTATTCAAACCGATGTGACTTTAGGATTTCATGCTGTATGGTGTTTGTGATAATTTACAGCACCAGGGAAAAATGAAATAACAGAATTGCCACAACATCAACGTTGTGCTTTTTCCCATTTGACCTGGCAAGAAACTAGCAACTCAAACAGGAGAGGGGACAACTAGGTGTTAAAAAGGTGAGAAAACATTGTTCTAGTACAGGCATTTATCCCAATAATGGGGCGATTGTAGACTGCTTGTCATGTTTGACTATAGTCTAGATTCAGCAGTATTCTTTCCTCTACTCCTTTCAGAGTTGGATGTTATTTGTATAGGACTAATACATAAAAGACTAACAGACTGAAAACACATCTTTTTTTATTTTTTAATGCCTTTAGAGACCTAAAATAAAGTATGCATGAAACACAAATATTTCCATATTGCTATCTTGAACCATAAGCATGTATGAAAATTAGTCTTACTTTTAATAATCACTTGTTAATATGTCCCCAGGAAGTTTTACTTCCAGTGTTAGAAGTTGAGAAATGAGGGATGAATTTAGAAATTTTGCTGACCTAATTGTGAAGGGATTGACTCATACGTTTTCATAAATCCTGATTTGAGGGTTAAAAAGTTAATATGCTGGTTATGGTTGTGTCAAATATGATGATAAAATTTTTCTTATAAAAAGTGACTGATAACAACACACTTGGATATATACAGGATTAATAATTGAGAATTACTTACATGCATGATTTCCATACGTGACTCATGGCACGAAACTGTACCAGAGAATAGCATTACAGTTGATCAAGATTTGAAATATGGTTCCTGTCGGTTTGTAAATAGTCTTTGATCACAAATTATTTCAGTTGGCAAATATTAGAGTCCATTTTTCTTTTCTGCTTTATTTACATTTTTTTCACTAAAGTGCTTTGTGTTTGTTTTGATGCTGTTCTACTTATTTATTTGTAAACACACAAATGTACAGATTCTTTGATAGGAAAATCAATTGCTCCTCAAAAAGAGCATACCGAAGGGGAATCAAGATTTTGAGGAAGAAGAAAGGTGAAGATAATTAGACACTAAAAGGCAATGAACACAATCCTCATTTACCCCCATTTATTCTTTTGGTGTCCTGAGATCGTCCAGAACTAAATACCACCGCATGCTAGTCTTCATAATTTTTAGGGTTATACGTTATATAATTTTGATAGAAATTTTTAAAATATATCCTCTTCAGTAATAGCCATGACCATTTCTCCTCTGGTGGATTATTAAGTTTTCCATTGCAGAAGACAGAGTAAAACCAGGTAGATTTAAATGGGTATATAGAAAAAAAAATGTTTAAAAAAACGAGAAAGAAAGAAATGGCATAACATCTAGTAAAAACAAGTGATCATGGAATTCTGAGGCTCCACAGAAATCAGAAAAAGTGAATTTGCCAAGTAAGGCATGTTTCTCTGGTCTGTTGGTCTCATAATGACATTATATATACTTATAAGTGTTAATAAAAATGGAATCACTCTACCTGCATTCTTCTTAGTAGTGTTCTTACAAATTAGACCCTTTTCAAGTTTAATCACTTTAGGACATGGGCATCTTGTAGCTGTTTGTCCTTTTAGACCTTTAAAGAGTTTAGTCCTAAATAATGAGAAGTCCCAGATTTTCTGCAAACTTTTCTTGACTGTTTTTCCTCATCACTTTCTCAGCCTAAGTTTCCAAGCCCACATTTGAAATCCCTACCTCTAAAATATGTATTTATAATTTCATCACAATCATACCATTTTGAAAACAGCAGGATACTTCTGTCCCACTGAAAGCTTTGTATATTACAACTTATATCCCCATTATGGCCAGTATTAGAGATTTCATTAATTCTTTCAATTCCTGATCTTACACATGATGTCACATTTTCCAATTTTTAATTTTTGTTTTTGTTCACGAACTCATTTATTGTGTATTTTGGAATTGTTTCTGGTAGCACTAACTACAAAATGAACTATATGAGAACATGTTTCGCATTGTAAAAAGTCTTAAGAACAATTATGCAGAAGAGTAACCTGATTTTACAAAGCAAAGGATATATATATTTATAAAGCAAAGAACATATTTAACACATACATTTTAATAGATGTATCGAATACTACCCATATCCCGACATGGAAATCTTGATGGACTGCCCAGGGATGCTACTAAGTGTGTCTTAGAAAAAGGAGAGTGTTTCATAATTAATTTTATTTCCATCGACAGAACAAGTTTCAGCACTGGAGGCAAATCACCTTTACTATGTGTAAGAAAATGCTTTGTTTACTATTTTTCCACTGGCCCTTCCCCTGGCCTACAAATAACCTCATTGAATCTCCCATCTTTCTGCTTGTGTTCACTGATACATCCCTAGTGCTCAGAATAGTGCTGGGAAAATAGTAAGTGTTCTCTATACGTTTTTGAATGAAGTAACTAAAAGAAAATCTGAGTTAATCTGTCTAGATACCATCTAATTTATTTCCTTTTATTTCAAAACTGAACTGATAGTAAGAATATACTTGGTTCTCACTCTCCCTTTTTTCTTCATGTAAATTCACTTGTAAGCCCACCAAAAGCAATCGTCTCTGTGTACCATTCAAATAAAACTTTTCTTGATGTCCCCATGCAAGGACCAATTCCAGAACTGTGTTTTCTCTAATGTTCCAGATGGACTTCCTCATGGCATTTGACTCTTCGGCTTCCTTCATTCTTGAAACTCCTCCCAGCATTTTATAGTGAGAAAAGATCTTACTTTCTCTCCTCCCCCTTCGCTCATTATAGTCCCATATTGACTGATGCCTTCTGAGCATGGGTTTAATGACTAGTTTAGGAAGTGGTTAAAAGCATTATACTGGAATCTGATGGCTCAGTACAAATTCTGACTTCTGAGCACGTTCCTAAATTTTGCTTGTGCTTACCACAGACAGGACTTCCCACTACTTCCCACTGACTCTAGCCCTCGTTGGTTCATATCTAGAGTTTTGCAGGTGTGGTTCTGATTTTGTAGCACTGGGTCAGATGTTGGTAGAGGCCCGAACAGAACACGTATCAAATAACAGCGTCTTTTCTAAAATTATTTCACTTTCTTTTTCAAGCACTTGTGAAGTAAATATTCTTTTTTCATCTCAATAGCAGTATCTGAAGCTCAGATGAGCCAACTACCTTGACCCAGTAAATGACATAGCTGACTTCGCCATCAGTATCTGGTTATTCACACTTTGTTTCTTGAGCGCTCAGCAGTTAAGCCCTTTTGGAGGGAAAAGGCTAAAGGACTCTTTGAGGGAGTTTCCTTGGGAAAACTGAAGTTATAAATATGCCGTGAAGGGCCATTGGTATTGGCATCTTACAAACTTTATGGTATCTCAAGAAGATTATGTAGCTGGATTAGATAATGAGATTGTAAATGTCTCTCAGCTAAATTAGGCTTTATCTAAACCAGGTCATTGCACGCCAGCTCTTTAAAGCCTCTGGATCGCATAAATATACAATGAATATGACGGAAGTCCTTGCTAAATTTAATCAAGAACATTCTGTACAAGGGACTATCCTTTATGCAGTAGTACGCAGTAATGACTGGCTTGCATAGGTATATTTATCCTGGTATAGACAGTGAGGTATTGACGTCTAACTGCTGTATTTCTTGAGCTTTAAAACAAGCAGACAAGAAGCAATCCAAACAGTTTATTTCCATGTCACTGAGTAAAGTAACATCAGATCCTAAAATGTAGTCCTTGCCCACTTTCAGGTGATATGACCCAATCTAGGAAGTGACCATGAAGCCTTTAGATGTGATTTAATATGAATTGTGGCCCTACTTCATAAAATAGCATTTCATGATATTACTTTGTGATTAGACTACTGCAGGCTTTTTTTCAAGTAATTTTTTTAATAGTTAAAATGAACTATTTCCAGGCTCTTCTCCATGCAAAGCAGGAGAAATATAAAGGCTCTTTTTGATCTGGCGTCTTGTATTAATTTAAATTGAATCTTCACTATTTGAATTTATTGCAGCAGATGTCCTCAGCTACCCAATTATTTTAGCACAATTTGGCACATATATAATTTTAAAAGATCTTGTATCTAGGCGAAGCATTTAATTTCCTACCAAATTAATCCCTTTGGAACATTACGTTGGATGCCATGGTGATTTAAAAAAAAAGACTCTTTCATAACAGTAAGTTGCTCCAGTAAATACCCAGTATTCTGCACAAATGGAAGATCTGCATTTATTTCCTCTGTTATATATGGTGCACGTTTTCTTATTACTAATAACAATGTATGCTGTGCCCTTTCCTTTCTAATTCTGGGTTTTTCTGTTTTCCTGTTTGAAGGAGATGACATGTTTTTCTTGACCCTTAAAGGGCAATAATGTGGATTAAACCAGAATTCTTCAACAATGTGGTCAGGAACAGGAATGATAATGTTTAAAATTTTGTTTAGCTAAATGACATATACCTCAGTATGCATTTTTAGTAATTAATTAGAATAAGTTAATGTGTCCCAGTTACTGTTGCCGTGTAACAAATCATTCTAAAACGTTTTAGAGTAACGCAACCATTTTATAATGTGTACAGATTCTGTGGATTAGATACTTAGATATGGCATAGCACAGATGGTTTGACTGTGATCCATGATGTCTGGGCCTTCAGCTGGCAAGACTCAAAGACTAGAGATGACTTAATGGCTGAGAGCTATGAAAATCTGGAATTCTTTCACATACATGTGTGGCACATAGTCTGGTATTATTAAAGGTCTGGAAATTCAACTGGGAATGTTGGCTGAAACACCTGTATACAGCCTTTCCTGGTATTTTTGGTTTTAATTCCGTGGTGGCTAGTTTTCTGAGGTAAAACGTCTTAGAGGAAAGCATGCCAAAATCAAGCATTCCAGGAGCACCAGGTAACAGAGCCTCAGAATTCACCTGGCATCATCCCCTCCAAATAGCTAAAAGCCCATCCCAGAAGTCAGTCTAGATTCAAGGAGAAAAGACACAGAACCTACCACTTAATTACAGAAGTTGAAATGTTCTGTGGATATATTTTAAGACCATAACAAATGTCTCATCTAAGAGAGTGATATATGACAGGTAATTTTTCCCTGTATGCTTCAGATTGTTGTAGACTATATATAACATGACACATCCCTCAACTCTTAGGAAATGCACTGAAGTTCAGGTAGAGAGCTTGACAAAGTATTCACCATCTATGTTATGCTTGACTTTGTTATTTTTTGGTTTTTGCTTTAATATTTTGTTTATCATAATGTAGCTGGTATAGACAGTGTTCACTTAAAACCCACATCCCAGGGGTGTCTGGGTGGCTCAGTCGGTTAAGCGTCTCCTTTTGGCTCAGGTCATGATCTCAGGGTCCTGGGATGGAGCCCCTTGCCATCATTATCGTCGTCGTCATCTTCATTGGGCTCCCTGTTCAGCAGGGAGTCTGCTTCTCCCTCTCCCTCCACCCCCCTCCCTCTGCCATCCTCCCTCTGCCCCTCTTCCTCCGCCCTCCTCCCTCTGCCCCTCTTCCTCCGCCCTCCTCCCTCTGCCCCTCTTCCTCTGCCCTCCTCCCTCTGCCCCTCTCCTGTGCCCCTCCCCCCTACTCATATTCACACTCTCGAATAAATAAAAGCTAAAAAAAAAAAAAACAAAAAAAAAAACCCATACCCCAGGCCGAAAAGTACACATAAAATAAAAAAGAGCAGTGTTCTGTTGAATACACTTCTGCATGAATAACTTTATTAACTGCTAATGGACATTAGGGCTTTCCTGGAATCTTCTGATGAGTCTTTTATCTTAAAATGCTTTCTCCTTAGTGAAGCCATCTTTGAGGTTAGTCATTACTCTCACCATCGCTGTTATTTCAGCTCCAGCCTGATAGTTCTCTTCTTTTGGTGCAGACACTCAAATTCTAAATGTAGCTTCAAGTTGAGGAAAGATCATTTTCCACAGTTCAGTTCTCTGAAAAACTTCCATCTCCCACAGAAAGTCATAGTCCAGGAATGAAGCAGTCACATGCTAGAACATCAGTGCCCATTGAGAAGTCATTTTGAACACTAGCATTGGTTGATCTTTTTTATCACAAGCCTGAAAATGCACAGTCCGGGCCTCTCTGCGCACACATGTAATTTTTTAAAAGTTGAGGACAATATATGAAGGAGGCTGAGGTTTGATCACAAGATGAGCACAATGAAAATAAGTGATAATGAATAACGGGCACTAGAATTCAAATTATCAGATACTTTAAAGAGATGTGGTGCGCACAGTTTTCACCAATTCCGTTTTGAACACCACATTACAAAATAACTATTTTTAAGAATAAAAAGGATTGAGGGTAAAGGAAAAAAGATGAAAGGAATACCTAAATCATTGGATGACCGCCGGTTTGTTCCTGATAAACTTCAATCACATCATCTTCCTCCATTCCCAGTTCTTTGGCGGTGTGATTGTCAGCAATTCTCTGACCATCAAACAGAAATCGAAGTGAATTCGCTGGAACTCCCTGCCTTTGAGAGTAGGATTCTTTGAGTTTCTTCAGATGGGTTGTCATTTTCACTTTGAAGTGTACCTCACTGCTATCCTGTCCAATGACTTTGAGTTTAATGTAGTCTTCTGCCTTCTTATCGCCCACATCCTCATTGGAAGGTGTTTCCTCCTCGCCATCCATGGTGACAGCGGCTTCACTCAGGGTCTCCACAGGGAAGTGGCAGTGGCAGCCTCGGGCAGGCAGAACCTCACTCTGGGGGTCTACAGATCCCTTTGGCACGATGCTGGGACTGGGTTGCTATGCTCAGCTTTGAATTCTGCTTTGGAATTCTTGATGACATGTCATAAATTTTCTTTATGATCCTTAGGGTTCTACTGACCCAAGTATGTCATTCGAGTTGTTTAATCGCTACAACTCAAGAGCAAGCTTACAATAAATAATAAGAAAGGGATAAAAGGGAAGCATGTAAATCAGCAATATTAATGAACATCTCTTAGTTGTCTGTTTGTGTTCCCCAAAAATTAGACAGCAAGGAAAGGACTTTGGAGCATGTAGTTTATTTGAGAGGTGATCCCAGGAAGCCTAAGTAAGAAAGGAAAGTGAGACAAGCCAACAGAGTATTTTAATGGCTAGGTGTTTGCTGTGTTCAACTGGGGCTCAAGGTGCTGAGGACCATCTGAGATAACACAGTAAACATGCCTCAGAATCACTGTCTAGGTGAATAAGAAGCAGGAACATTTTACCACCATCAACCATACCATAGAGATTTGGGACCAGGTGTATCAGGGATTCCACAGTTACCCATTGTTTTTGTTTATGGTAAGCATTATCCCCTGCTGCCTAGAAAACTCTTAGAGAAGATCTGCCTGCCACTCAAGCCCTTGAGGGAGGAGCTGTCAGAGGGTGTGGGAATCATCTACCAGAGATGCCAGCTGACTCATTTGGGGCAAGGGGATATGGGATTGGAGTATCAACATCTCCTCCATCTTGTTTGGGTTGTTTTGCGGTAATTATGATTTTATAAATGTATTACATTTACATAGATTAACAAAAGCAAATTATCTGAAATGCTTACAAAAACCGAAAGCGTAGCTGCTCGTTCTGCCTTTTCCCTGTCTTTACACCTTGTGCTTCTAGAGGCCGTCCTTTACAATCCGTAACATTCTCTTATTTACCTCCATATTTCTAAATATGCGTGTCGTGATTTATCCATCTTATAACTCTGTATCACTTTCCAGTTATGGCCATTGGGAATTTCATTTTTTTAAAGGATTTTATTTATTTATTTATTTATTTATTTATTTATTCATTCATTCATTCATTCTAGAGAGAGAGGGATAGAGAGAGATAGCACGCATGCATGGAGGAAAGAGGCAGAGGGAGAAACAGGGTCCGCACTGAGCAGGGAGCCTGACATGGGGCCTCATCCCCAGGCTCCCAGGATCATGACCTGAGCTAAAGCCAGATGCTGAACCGACTAAGCCACCCAGGAGCCCCTGCTGTTGAGAATTTAATGTTTCACATTATCTCACTTCTCTCCAATTTTCCCTCCCTTTCTTTTTCCAATTTCATTATATTACAATTTTGGGGTAACTCAATTTTCATGGTATTTTGACATTATAAAAATTTTCCATTACTAAGACAAATAATATATAATGGTAACAGATCCTTGCTTGTAAAACTTCAGATTTTCCTGAGGAACAGTATTTTCATTTTTTATTTGCTTTTTTTAATGTACCCACTGGTAATACTTTCCACATGCTCTGTATTCTCTGTAAAATGTATTTTAGCAGTGTTGTTCATGCACCATTTCTGTTTTCTTTACGGAGTCATCTTCATTGGTGACCCCTCTACAGTTTAATCACAACTAGCATACTGTGTAACAGTCGTCCTGAGATTTCCCTTTACCTTTATTCTAGAACTTCTTTTTGCTTTTCATCTTAGATGATTTGCTTCTCGGCTCCCAGAAGTCATGTCTTCTCTCTTGGTGTGTTACCTTCCTTTAGTAGATTACATTCCCCGTTAAGTTCCTGAGAGTTTCCATGGAAGGGAAATTGTTTTGAGGGTGAATTATTTCTGTAAGTGTGAAAATGTCTTTATTTTACCTTGATGTTTGTTTGCCATTTTAATGTCATTGTAACATTCTAGTTTGAATGTCATTTTTTTTTCAGAATTCTCAAAGCATGTCCAAGTTGTCTTTTAGTTTCCAGATGTTAGTACTGGGAATTTCTGTGCCATGATAATCTCCATCCATTTGTAGTTTACCTGTTCTATGTGCTGTTGCTCTTGGCTTAATTTTAGTTTTCTTCTTGAAAGCGTTTGCTTTTTTCCTTTCTCCTTTGTGTATTAATATCCTGTAGATATTTCTGCCTCTACTTTCTGGCTAACATGGTGTTTGTCTCTCTCAGTGGTGTTTTTCTTTTGCACTTTTTTTTTTTAAAGAACTTTTACAAGCCACTAATGAACTTTCTGGTTTGACCCTTTGATAATGTTACCAGTTCTCTCCTACTTAATACCTCTTTGCCTTCTTTCTACTTTGGGGGAGATTTTATTGACTTTATTTTATTGCATTTCTATTTTGATGCTGTAATTTTTGATTTCCAAGACATCTTTTTTCTTCATATCCCTCTTCATGCACATTCTTTTCTGGTTCCGTGTACACAGTGCCTCCAGTGAATGTTAGTTCATCAACATTTGCTCTGATTTCTCTGAAGATATTAACTATATTTATTAGAGGTTTCTTCCTTTTCCTGCATTATCTTGTTTCCTACATCATTTTTATCTACTTTGAGTTTACTTTCGTCTCTTTCATGTTGGAAGCTTTCTTCAAGTATTTGTTATCTTTTTTTCTGTCTATTCATAGAAAGAATGAGGCTTACCTTCTTTGCATACTGAAGAGTAGCATTGTACATAGAAATGGCCGATGGTAGGTTAGAGATAGAGGAATGGTATTGTCCTCTTTGACTGCTAAATGGCACAGAAGATCTTCTCACATTAGGATTTGTGATGAAACTTCTGTAGGTCCTTGAGCTCTTTGATATTTAACACATAAGTTTAGATTTTAGTACATTTTACTTCCAAGTGGATGTCTCATAGCATTAATCATTTCTTGAAAGGTAGCATCCTCTCAAAAGATTAACTGGCCTTGAGGTATAAGATGCTAGAGATACACCTCAGCTGTTAAAATGGCAGTTGTCTTTATTTGAGTGACACATTGGTGTAGAGTTACTGAAAATAACAGAAATCTAAAGATTCATTCTAATATTGAAGCAGGGAAAAATTGGTTTAACATAATTTAAAATGTTTATTAGGTCCTCTGGCACTTCTGCTTTTAAGATGAAGTCAAAGACAGAATTTATTCTTTTACCAGAAACAATTCAGAGGCAGTTTTTTTTTTTTTAATGGTTTTGAAGACATAGGATACCAGGCAGTGAATTACATTGATTTCTGAGAAGTAGCCTACAAGCAAGGTGAGCGCTGTGATTATCCCAGGTTATTGCATCGAGAGACTGTCCAAACCATGGTGCAGGGAGGGGAACCCAGGTAGAACTTGCTAGACTTCTTGTATTTTGGAGACGGAAGTATGAGTCTAGAGAGAGCAAGGTAGCTGGGGTTTGCAGGATGGACTAATGGAGATGAAGTAGAAAGAATCTTCAGGGGGCCCCCCTCAATTGGTCCTCAAGAGTACTGATTGCTACCTGCATGTGAGGAAACTACCCCAGGCCATGGGAAAAACCACCAGAGAGGATTGCAGGGAACAGTGCTCAGATCTCTTCCGGGTTCAGGAACAGTGTTGCTTCCCATCCACCAGGCTGGGAAAACATAATTCATAAGTGATTTGAATTTCACATATTCCCGGTAATTTCCAGCTTCTGATTACACTTAAGATTCTAGGTTTAGATCAGATTAGATACGTGACGAAGAAGAGGAAAAAAAAAAGTTTTTGGTTTTGTTTTGTTGTTATTGTTGTTGTTGTTGTTTTAAACTAAAAGCTTTTTTTGTTTAATTATTAGCACCAGTGGCCTCCAAACATTTCCCGGGGAAGTAAGGCATCTTTTCGGTAGGGAGATAATGGTGTGGTGCGCAGCCCCTAAAGTGGCGCCTGTCTCCTCATATCCTCTTCCTGTGTAATCCTTTCATCTTGTGTAGCCTGTACCTCGTGACTTCTAACAATAAAATAAAATAATAGAATACAGCACAGGAGCTGAGATATAACTTCCGAGATTAGGTTACAAAGGGCGCTGGCTTCCGTCTCACTAGCAGGTGTTCTTGTGCTTTCTTGCTCTGCTGTAGCCAGGGGCTATGCTGGGAGGTGCCTTATGGAGGGGCCCGCCTGTTAAAGAACCGAGGGGGGTCACGGGTCAACAGCCAGAGAGGAACTGATTGCTCACAACAACAGAGCGAGCGAGCTTAGAAAGAGATCTTTCCCTATTCGAGCCGGGAGATGATGTTGACACTTTGCAGCCTGTGACATCCCCTGAGCCAAGTCATCTAGCTAAGCTGTGCCTGGATTCCTGTTCCACAGAAATCGTGAGATCCTAAGTGTTGGGGCAATTTTGGGTGCTGTAATAGATAACGAATTTATTAAGAGAGAGCTAAGATTTGCTGAAGGTGGCATCTGTGAGTGGAATAAGGCGCCAAAATACCACAGACCGAAGAAATTGGTAACATTAGGTTGCAACGTGGCAAGCTTCTTTCGGAGTGAGGCTTCAGAGGTTTCTGATAGTTCCCATTCCACTGGTTGTTGGCATCTGCCATAAACTATCATCCCTGAGTTCCTATGCATTATAAAATACCAGTGTCAAAACCAATTTTCTCAAGTCTTTCTCTAAAACCACTCTGTGGAAACCAAGAACAAAAGCAGCGGCTGATCTATCGACACAGCATGTAGCAATCAGAAATTGCTTGTTTCATTTTTACCAAATTCTACACATAACGCAAGAGACAGCAGGTAGTGTCCTACCTTTCCAAAAATGCCTATGGCTCTTAATGAAAATAAAATCATCCCTATCTTCTGGCTGAAAAGACAGAAACTCCACCTTCACACATGGGGACGTAACGTTGTCTGACATAACACATGTGCACACACACCTGGTTGATACCTGTCCCTGTGGTGGGTTGCTCATGTGTGTCTATGTATTCATTTGTTTGCATAAATGGGGAGGAGTAAGTGAAGGACATTTACCAGACTGCAAGTGTGTCTTCCTCAGGAAAGGGGGACAGGGAGGGAGAGACACACATTATTAAATCTTCCTATTTCCATCTCCTTTCTAAAAAGTATTACTGTTTTTATTACGTGAAATAATAAAGATATATTTAATGCCTATAAAGATTAAATTACTGTGACTCTGCATTATTTTGGAGGACTTTGCTGATACTTGTTTTTGATGTGGCCTTTAACCATCCTAACGCCTTAGGCACATTCAACAGAGACATGTGGTAGACAAGGAAAGCAGGAGGCTTGGGGTGGGCTTCTACGCAGGGTGGGTAAGCAGCAGAAGCAGCGTTGTGGAGGGGCTTTATTTTTGTTGAAAGATCTGACATCATCCCCCCCTTACACCATTTTGAGAAGGTGTAAAAAAATGATTAGAGGAGTCAATGAACACAATGATAATGAATCTGAGATGATATATTCTCAGGTTAGTTAAATTTATTCGCTGAGGTAAGAAGTTATTTTGACTTTTTTTTTTTAAACTTCCTGTTTTTTTAATGAGGGTTGTGATCTGTGGCATTACATAAAAGCCATGCAATTGAAGTATTAGCAGAAGTTGCACTGGGTATTGAGTTCTAATATAGAATATAACAGCCTGAAAGGGAATATTTAGGCAGTGAGCATCTTAGTGCTAAGTAACTATGGTATTTTATTCAATTTTAAGTCACTTCAGTGGAGTGTAATGAAACCCAAATAAGAGGTCTAAAATCCTGCATATTTTTCTTAAGCATTTTGATCCTAAGGTGTTGGGGGATTTGGGGAGGGGGTACTTTTTTTTTAGTCTCTTCATTTGTTTTGTTTTTTCTACTACTAAGTGATTGAAATGGTTATTTTTAATGAACGTTATCATTTAGTAATTAGTTTCAAAAATATGATTTATTTAGTGAGAAAACATCTCATGGTGCTGTGTGTAGAGTGTCTTAAGAATTTTCTTAGTGATTTTCTAGAGCATAAGTCTATTTTCATTTCATCTTGTGATGATTCTGAGAGTTCTTTTGGTAAACAAGTAATATGTTTAAAAGCTGTGACAAGATTTCTGGGATTTGAGAAATATTTGGATTTTTCAGTTAGCCTTTGGTCTTATTAACTGTATTTAATAATTTATTATCTATTGTGATATAGTAAAACCTCCAAACGTAATGGTTTTAAATAACAAACATTTATCACCTCAGAGTTTCTGATGCTCAACAGTTTCAGAGCAAGTTTGCCCTGTGGTTCTGGCTCTGAGTCCCTTATGAGGTCGGCATGAAGCTGTTGGCTGAGGCTGTAGTCACCTTGCCTTGACCGGGGCTAGAGCGTCTGCTCCCAGGGTCACTCAGTTGTCAGGAAGCCTCAGTTTCTCCAAGTGCAAGCCTTTCCTTAGGATTCCTCACGATGTGGCACCTGCCTTCCTCCTAGAGAAAGTAATCCCAAAAAGACGGAGAGCAAGCAGGAAGCCACAGTACCCATTATGACCTCTAGCTTCCAAAGGTGCACACTGTCACTTTCGTTTTATTCTGTTTGTTACGCAGGCCAACCCTGAAACTATGTGAAGGGGGCCTACACATGGATGTGAATAGATGGGGGCCCCTGGGGACAGTCTTGGAGGCAGGTGACCATACAGAGTGTATAAGTCAAGGTGTGATCAGACACACAGACCCACTAGGAGTGATAGAGAATATGGGATCCAGTCTCATACTACATGTTACGTCAGTGTGGAGGTTGGTTGGACATGTTTCTCTAAGGCTCCTGCTTCTTTATCTGGTGCCTGAACTTAGCAAGGGGGAGAGAACAAGGCAAACTGGAATTTACAAGGACAGACCGCGCACGGTAAACGTTTATGGACAACCTGGAGAAGATGAAGACACACTAGAATACAGGCTTGTGTTTTATCAGCTCCATCTCTGGTCATGTGGGTGGCTGTCGGATCAGCTGGGCCCCTTCGCCCTAGAGCTGTTCCACAACCTGGCTTAGGATCTAGTGAAGGACCTGGCAATTTAAAACTTGCATGCCTGGCTGCCACCACACCTGCCGTGGTAAACCAGTACCTCGACGACAACCTATGTAAGTGGCAAGAGGCCCTGCCTTTCATCATCCTTCAGAGCATTCGGATGTCTGTGCCTTCACTCTGCCTTCTAGATAATGCTCACATTCTCACTGAGTCCAGCACCAGAATGGAAGTACGTAACAAAGGGAATTCGTAGAATATAGTTTGAGTTAACCTAGAGTAATACTGTACAAAGCCATTCCAGAGAGAAAAAAAATAAAAAGGGACCAGACCAAGAACATGGCTGGTTTACCTGAGCATATTTTTTAAAAGAAGCTTTTATAAAAACATTTCAGCAAATGTTACTGAAAATATCAATAGTGGATAACACTGTATTGTGTAGCTGAAATTTGCAGAGGTTAGGAGTCAAAAGTTCTCACCAAAAAAATTTTCAAAAGATATATATAAGACATAATGGTTATATTAATGACCTAGAAGTGACGGAGCCATTCTCACAGTAAACATATATTAAATCGTTGTGATGTACATCTTAAATATCTCATAAGCTGAAGGACAAGGAGAACATACGTTGGGCTTGTGCATCCAGTGGTAGGCTCGGTATTGTGTGCTCCCTCTCCGTGGTGGTGGCAGGTAAGGGGAAGAACTGCGGTGGATGTTACAGGCGTGGGTGGAGGAATCATGGGAAACAATGGAGTGAGAGAGGAAAGGGGAACCGAATGTGCTCAAAGGAGTAGCAGAGGTTTCAGCCTCATTGGTTGGGAAACAGGTCTAGGGTAGCCCTTCTCAGTCCCAGCATTAGTCGCTGGTAGACATGTGGAAGAGAGAAGATTTGAATTACACTCGGGGCGCCGAATCGCCCACAGTCTAAAACGTAGCTTTTTCCTAACCGACAAGAACCCGAAACAAGTCGAGCATGCACACATGTAGATCATGGGCAGTATGGACTAAGGAACCTGACAGAGGCTCCCTAAACACATGATTTTATTCAGATCATAAAACAGCACGTAGCCTTATGAAACTGCGCAGGTGACAAGTGCATTGTTACGTCCTGGGGCCGTCACCACAAACCTGCCTATTTGGCAGGTCAGACATTAATATCCTCTCATTTTATGGATCTTAGCTGAGTGTGGAAAAGCTTAAGATCATAAAGATTGTGAAGCTAGAAATGGTCGTAATCATGCATTAGATAAGGCTTTAAAAAGAAAAATACACCCCTATTTCCCCTCTTTAGGATACTAAATCCATCTTAGTAAGAGAAGACTCAGGACACTCACGCTAATTTTCTACACTTGTTCCATTCCAGGAAAAGAATTAACAACTTATATTAATTTAATTTTTAATTTCACTGCCACAGGAATAGCCGAGTACATACACGCTATTTTTTTAATTGTGTGAGTTTTGTTCTGGTCGTAGGGTATCGTACCGTGATGAAACAGCAAAGGAAATGCTCCCCGATATCATCTTGTCTTCTACATTTCAATCTTCCTGTCCTGTCCTTGTCTGTATGAATTCACATGAAGATGTTACATAGCCCTGGCAACGCTTCTCTTCCTGCTTCCCTGTCTTAATATGTCATGAAATAATATCTGAATTTCCCCCATCTATTGGGTCTTTCTAATGGCTGCTAATTATCCATCTCGTACTCAAACTTACTCATTGTTTTTTATTCATTTTGTGATAGAGAGGCACAACCAAAAGAGGTAATCATTTTAGTATTGTTGCTGGTTTATTTAAAATTTAAATACAATCAAAAGTAAAGCTAAAATTTGTTAAATCAATTCGAAGGATTTTAAAACGTTTATTACCATGCTTTCAGTTTTCCATGTGCAGTGTGAAGATTACGTAAATGCAATGCATTTTTACTAAAAGTATCTCCTTCTATTTGTTATTTATGTTGAAAATATGTAATAATTAACTGTAGCAGAATCTCAACCCAGCCACTTGAAGAATGTTGAGCTTCTCTCTAAATATTAGCAGCATCGGTTCTAATATCAACAATTCCATGCTGTCCTTTGGCGTCCACAGTCTTCCCTCTCCACAGGTGCCCTGAAAGGCATGCTTTTCTTCTCTTCTCCATTGCTGGGACGTGTATATGCAGGTCATATGACTAGGTGCACACCTCATCCATTGATGGAATAAAAGTCAGAGCCTTGAGTTTCCCAAATAGATCTTCCTTTAAGCGGGCATCAGACATGTTCTCTCTATACTTTCATGTTGTAGTAGATTACATGTCTTCACTGTCGGGTTTTCAGACATGACTTTTTTTAAAGTGTTACTCAGCCCATTGGGGAACATTTGAGTATTCAGAGGAAAACAGATGTCCTGGACTGTTTTTCATGTCTGGTTGGGTGGAATCCAGTCTTGAGTTCCCCCCCTCGGTGGCAAAGGTTAGAGTGCTAATCACAATTTTTATTTTATGAAATCACATAACTCCAGAAGACAGTGCGGTTTGACCCCAGAGAGGGAGTCGACGTGCCTGCATGAACTGCTTTTCCCAAAGCAGAAATTGTGTGGAAAGCATCCGGATTCTCACAAAATGTCTTCACTGTGAATGCATCTACTTGGAAAACAGGATGCTTCATTTTCATTGCAGAATGTTTCTGCAAGGTCTCAAAATTGCTGGGATTTTTGCTCTATTAGTAACAGATTTTTTAAATCTCTTTCATTTGCATTTCTTGGATTGCTCCTAACGATCGATATACTCCACGCAGTTAGAACCTTTTATTGGTTTTCGGTACTGTCATCCTGTTAGCTAATACACTAGCTGGCGTGTGGCAGGCGGTGCTCCAACTGGTAGGCCAGACTCAGCGGGGCAGTTGGTGGCTTCCGCAGTGTTTTTTGGGGGGGTGCTCAGCTAGAACTGGACGATCCCAGAGAGGGGGAGGAGAGCTGACAATGCCTCTCCGCTCTCCTGTCCAGTGGGACTTCTCATATGGTGCCTCATGCCACCTAAGCTATAGAATCATCTCGTGAAGTCATTGAGCATGTTCCAAATTGGCTCTTAGGGAATCGTTGATTAAGTTGATGCAAAACTGAAGATACAGAGTATGATTACTGTGTCAGATATGATAGAGCATTTCAAAACAAACAGATGCACTAGTGTTCTGTGATATTTTTCCGTAAAACAAATTTGAGCTGCAATGGTAGATTGATTAAAAAAATCAAAATTTCACACCTTTTTATTGAAGATTAAGGTTGTGAATGATATATGTTTCTGTAATACAGAGCTTGCTTGTAATTGATAGGAAAAGCAAATAAAACTTTACAAAGCACTTAGTTGCTATGTATTAAATTTGTTTTCAAAGTCTAATTTTTCAGTAGCCATTAGCACATGATGACTGACAGTGAGAGTACCTTCTGAATATCTTTTCCTTCAATACAGTATATTATTAAATAGATAATTTCCCCTGAGATCATCATAACTGCATAAATAGAGGAAAATATTGATTCTTACTTATAACAATTTGAGAACAAACCACTGTCTGCGGCTACAGAATAATTGGAATATAACTCAGAAAAGTGCATAAAATTGCAATAATTGCTGTTTCTCTTTTCACCAAATCACAACAGTCAACAAAGCAGACCAACATACCACAAGGCCTAGCTTCACTGACTTTCCCTAAAGTTTTATTTCACATTTTTAGTGAAAGTTTATTAAAAAAAAAAAAAGTATTCTTTTTACATCGACAATCAATGTAGCTCCTGTTCAGCTAGATCCATTTTCCCTGCCCACAAACAAGCCTAGGATCGAGGTTTTATTGTCTGGGTTCACCTGAGCTTACAGTTAAAAAATAATGCTTCAGTGTCCTGTAATCTCTAGTCAAGATAGTGCATTCATTATTAGACCAGCACTACATTTGAGAAAATATGAAATTTAAAACGTAATTATCCATCAAGAATGTGTTATGAACCTTTAAGTAACTAAGTCATATCGATATACACCCTATTCAAACTTCAAATGGCTTTTGGAATCACGTTTCAGCAAATATTTCCTGGATATTTCCTTGGATGGAAGAGAATAATAAGAGGATAAACTTCCTCATACAGTTGAAAAATTTGAATGTAACTATCAAATTTTTAAAGGAAGTTATTTTAAAGCAAAACCTACTTGAAGTAGCAAAGTCTGGTGTTTTATTTTGTAGGAATATTAAAATATAATCATTTTGAATCCATATTAAAGTTTCTCTTAATCCAGATGCTTCAAAAATATTTCCTGACGTACCATCAGCCCTATTACTAGTTAAATGAAAGTCTAATAAGCCTTATCCATTACTTGGCAAGAAATTTTAAGATACATAATAACCACTGTTGTGTTGATTAGACACATACATGCACCGTCGGTGAGAATATCAGTTGAGGCATTAAGCTGGGACAGAAAAAGGCGAGTTAGCAGGATCTACAAAAATAAAATAAAAGGAACACATCTTAAAGGCAGTTATTTTACTCCTAGAAGTCTGTCTTTTAGAAATAACTCACATCTGTACTATTAATGTTTTTGTTTACTATTTTTTCAGTAAAAATAAGGAATTAAGTTGATTATCCGTGCAGATGACCCTGATCAAGTAAAATAAGATAAATTTTCACAGTGGAATACTCTTAACCATTTTAGGGAATAAGGTACATCTATAAGGTCTTATCTGGAAGGTGTTCGTAATGTATTAATGGGGAAAAAAGACAGTTGAAGGTAAATCCATGTATAGCATAATCTGGTTTTCCTCTTTCATATTCTAAAATATATGCTTTTATATACATACATATAAATGAGTATTTAAATACAGAAAATAAATTTTATTAATACAAAATGAATTGTAATATTGATCATCTACTTGAAGAAGTAGAGCAGGGCATTTTTTTCTTAATGTCAATTCCTTTAAAAATATTCCATGGAATTTTGGGTTATTTTAACTTCATATTTTTTAAATCATGAAAAAGGAATGTTTGTGTTCATTTGTGAATAAGACTTTTAATTCTCATTTCATAAAGTCTGTACTGTACAATATTTAATAGAGAAAAACATAAATCATATTATTAACTGCGAAAAAGTCTTTGAACTACAATTACACAAACCTTATTTAGAGTTTTGTTTTATCTGCAGTGTCTACCTGGCAAAATGTTGTCCAGTGTATTGGCAAAAGGAATATAGTGATCCTGCCGTTTGTTCATTTACTCTCGAACTGGATCATTTCAGTACTGCTTTATATATTAAATTGTGGCAATTTGTAAATATGCTTCGGGTCAGCTTTTCCTCCCTTGCATGTGGACAGACTTGTAACTGTTTTTACTGATAGAGTCAGGGGACCTGATGCCGTGGGACTTCTACTAATAGATCATTAAGAAGTCAGGCATTTATTTTGTTTTTTGATTTCACGTATAAGTGAAATCATAAGGTATTTGTCTTTCTCTGACTTTTTAAACTTAGTGTTATACTATCTTCTTTTTGAAGGGTGAGTAAAATTCGTGCATTTGTGTGTGCGCACGTGTACACGTCTTTATCCATTCATCTACTGATGTACACATGCTGCTTCCATGTCTCGGATATTGTAAATAATGCATCAGTAAACATGTAGGTGTAGATATTTGTTCCAATTAGTGATTTCCTTTTCTTTGTGTAAATACCCAGTAGCAGAATTACTGGATCAGATGGTATTTCTATTTTTAATTTTTTGAGGAACCTCCATATTGCTTTCCGTAGTGCCTGTACCCATTTACGTTCCTACTAAAAGTGTACAAAGGTTCCCTTTTCTCTATATCTTCATCAACATTTGTTATTTCTTGTCTTGTTTATTTTATCCATTCTAAAAGGTATAATTTGGTATCTCATTGTGGCTTTGATTTGCATGTCCCTGATGATAAGTGATGTTGAGCATCTTTTCATGCATCTGTCAGTCATCTGTATGAGTTTAGAAAATTGTTTATTCACATTCTCTGCCCATTTTTAATCAGGTTATTTGTTTTTTTGATGTTGCATCATATAAGTTCTTTATATATTTTTTAAATTAATCCTTTATTGGATATAACATTTAGATGATGGTTTCTTTCACTGTGCAAGAAGTTTTTAGTTGTATATAGCCTCAATTTTTTTTTTTTTTTTTTTTGCTTTTGTTTCATATCTAGGAAAATATCGCTGAGGCTGATGTCAATCAGATTTCTGCCTTTGGTTTCTGTTACAAGTCTTATGCTTCCAGGTCTCACATTTAGATATTTAATCCATTTTGACTTTATTGAAGAGACTGTCCACTCCCCATTGGATATTCTTACCTTTTTTGCTGTAGATTAATTGACCTTGTAAGGATGGATGTATTTCTCTGCTCTCTATTCTGTCCCATTGATTTATTTGTCTGTTTTTGTGCCAGTATCATTGTTTTGATTACTATAGCTTTGTAGTTTAATTTAAAATCTGGGATTGTAATGTCTCCATGTTTGTTCTTTCTCTGGATTGCTTTGGCTGTTTGGTTTCTTTTATGATTGCATACAAATTTCTGGATTATTTGTTCTCACTCTGTGAAAAATACTCTTGGTGTTTGGATAGGGATTGCATTGAATCTGTTGATTGCTTTGGTTAGTACAGGCATTTTGACAATATTAATTTTTCCCATCCATGTGCATGGTATACTTTTCCATTTGTTTCCCTTTCGGTTTCTTTCATCAGTGTTTAAGAGTTTTCACAGTACAGATCTTTCACCTCCTTGGTTAAGTTTATTCATAGGTGTTTCATTCTTTTTTGTGCATTTGTAAATGGAATTTTTAATTTTTCATTCTGCTACTTTGTTATTAGTGCATAGAGAAGTAACAGATTTCTGTATATTAATTTTGTATGCTATAACTTTATTGAATTCGTTTATTACTTTTAATTTGGTGCTCACTGTGTTATACACCTGAAACTAATTCAACATTGTGTGTCAGCTGTACTTAGGTTAACAACAACACAACAAGTCAGCCATTTGTAAAAGGAATGTCTACCCTGAGATCACCATTCAAGGGAGGGCTCTTAAGGTGCTCTAGCCCACTACCCTAACTCAGTTTCAAGCAGAAAAATCAACATCAACTATGAACCTTGTAAAATGGGTCATTTTGGATGTCCATCACAGTATAGACCTCAGATGACTGCAGCCCCCAGTTCACAGATGAGAGTTCCCAGGGAAGAACCACTCAGGGAGTATTTTCACATTTCTTGACCTACAGATTCCTGAGCAAAGTAAAACATTTGTTTTGCTTCACTAAATTTTGGGGTAATTTGTTATATAGCAATAAATAACCAGAGCATAAACTCATTTAAAAGTCTAAGACAAATAAATACTTGGTAAAGATTTCCTCCTTTGGAATCTGTGTCAGTTGTAATGAAAATCAAATCTTTTTCAATTTCTTAATTTCCATTATTTATATGGGAGAGTTCTCAGTTTAGTCTAATCAGTTTTTATAAGGGAGAATCCACTTTGGATTCCTCGACTAATATTCTACATGAGTTGAATATTCTACATAGGTTGACTTAGGCAAAGTTACTCACCTTTATTTTATTCTTTACCACCCTCTGGAGAAATCTATGAGACACTGAATATGGTCATGTTTTACTGTTTTTTCTTCGCCTTTTACTTTCTATAAAAGATTTACTGTACCAAATCAGTATTGGCCCTCAGCTACTTTTGCTTATATCAGTTTCTCCAAAAGTCAAAATGATCGAGAAGTACTCCTGTCAGCCTTAGTAATAATTCCTAGTGGAATAAAACAGTGATACTTTCCATATCCCTCTCGTCTTCTCCACATTTATGTTACTGACTGAAAACCATTCTGAATGTGCTAGTTGTATTTCCCATTCACTGAGGTGAATAGCAAAATGAATATTTTCCTAAAGAATAATGGTGTGAGTTTTCACTTTGCTTGCTATATAATTATCATTAGAAAGAATGACATACCCAACTCTTTCAAAACAAAAATCATTTTTGACACAGTTCTTAGATATTGTTTATATTTAGCAACTTGTGTGGCAGATCAGATCATTTTATCTAAGAATAGAATTTGCAAGGTGATTATCTTGGGAGAATCATTAGTCTCACAATACTCAAATTAGATGATTGATGACTATTTTATAGTCATAGAAACTGACTGATTACATATACATTAAATATTTTTAACCTGAAATTATTGTGATTATGCTTTACACCTGAGAACTTACGTATCCTAAATTCCCATTTGTCTCTGTGTGAAAAAAAGACTCACTTGATGTCTTAAGGAAAATGTTGTTTCTGTCTGCCAATTGTTATTGCCAGGCCAACTTTTATGCATAGGTCATATTGCCATATATACAGACAAGTCTCAGGTTAGGCTATTCAATTTTTGTAAAAGGTTTTACATGTACATTTTACTCATTTACACAGTATATAGATATGTTTAAATTTAGTTACAAAGGATATCTTCTTGCTGTGTTCTTATAAAAGAATGTAACCTTAAATACCTTTATTAGTCATAATCTATTAAAAGCACAAATGATAAAATAAGATTTATTTAAAAAGGACCTGAATGCTTTGCATATCATTTATTTCACTAGATTCTATAGCCTATCAAGTTGCACTGTTCAGTATTGTAATCACTAGCCACATGTGGTAATGGAACACTTGAAATGTGGCCAGTCTGAGTTGAGCTATGTTATATATGTAGACACATTTGAAAACCATTGGATTTTATAGACTTAGTATTACATTATTAATATTTAATGTAGATTATATGATGAAATGATAATATTTCATATACATATGGTTAAAAATTATTAAAATTTTACATCCTATTTGTAGTTGTAATTTGCTATTTTATAGCAGTTCTATAAGGGTAATTCTTAGAAATATAATGTAATCGAGTGCAGTGATCACAAGATGTTTGTTCCTCTAAGGAGTCATCAGTGTATTGTTTTTGCTTTTTTTCATACCATTGACCTTTTTAAAATACTTTTAAAATACTTTAAGGGTTGTTGTTGAGGATGAGTAACCATATTACCTAGAATATTCTTATGAGGACTGTATCTATCCCCATAGGCTGGGTTATACCACATAAGAAACAATGTCCAAAATCTCAGTGGTTTGAAATAAAGGTGCATTTCTCCTCTAAGTTTCATGTTCATTACAGGTTGACGGGATGGTCCTTGTTCAGATAAGGGATCCACTATTTCAGATCTTGTTCATCTCTGACCCTAACGGCAAGATATGTCTTTAGGATTTTATACCAACAATTAAATACCATAACCCAGAAGTAGTTCATATTTCTTACACTAAAAACTGATGGATTACAACTAGCTGTATTGTCCCATTCAAAGTTATGGAGTCAAGAAATTTCAGATTCCCCTGTACTCAGAAGGAGAAGAGAAATAGATAGCAGAGAACAGTAGTAATGATTATTATTATAACAACCTATCAAATTTCCCTCATGTATCAGTACTTAAAAAATACATTCGGGGCACCTGGGTGGCTTAGTCAATTAAGTGTCTGCCTGTGGCTTAGGTCGTGAACCTGGAGTCCTGGGATGGAGCTCCCTGCTCAGTGGGGAGTCTGCTTTTCCCTCTCCTGCTGCCAGTCTCCCCACCCACCCCTGCTGCTCCTGCTCTTGCTCACGCTCTCTCTCTCTCTCTCTCTCTCTCGCAAATAAATCCTTTTTTAAAAAAGTAAAATACTTGAAGTTTTTTCAGTTGTCTTTGGATATATATATTTGGTTAGAAATAACTAGAGTATTTTTATAATACCTTAAAATACTGTTAATCATGTTTTCCTATTTGGTTTTGCTGCTATTAGGTTTATCTTCATTATAACATTCAGAACCCTTGGAATTTGAGGTGTTCTGCCTTCAGCTTTCCTTCTTCCATAGTTTCTCATTGATTTATTTCACATACATCTCTGTAATACTTTGAAGTCATTTTTCGAATAAAATAATTGTATTCACACTTATACATGAAAGAAAGATTTTAAGGTAATTTTTAGTAACTACCCTCTGGTTTGTGAAATTATACTAAATAATCCTCATAAGTTCAATAATTAAAGCTCCACATTTTAGTGCTCAGCGTTTTAAATGTATATCGATAGTGAATTTACCTACATGTACTCTACCCCAAGGGAATGACTGAATTTTCAATGTTTTTGCTCAAAGAGAAATATTTCATGTTTGTTTCACTAAATGTTTTTATATACTACTTGAGAATAAAACTCAATTATTTTATGAAAGAATAGAAATAAATATTAAGGAATTAGAGCGTAATTTACTCCTGTGGTTCATATAAATACAGTTACAGCTTGCTTTAGTGTTGGTTTTGAGATCAAATCCCATGCCTACCAGTGATAAACATTACATCCAAAAATATGATCTCTTATTTTCTCCTCCTAATATGTACCTATCATGAAATTTATTCATGTCTTTGTATTAATCTTCCTAAATAATTGTAATAACATCTACCATACAGAGTTAACATACATAAAAATAATTTTAAAATATCCCTCTAATCCTACGAGTATGGGTCATTGGTACTCAAAAACATGAACACATACCTTTCAGTAACTAATTTTTGTTTATAAAATTGCTTTATTACAACTAGTAAATGTATTAGACTTTTGAGAAGAAACCCTGTGGAGAGATTGTCATATTGCACATATTTCAAAGGATGTTGGCCACACCTGTAAATATAGCAACATTAGTTCCTTAAATGTGTGCTAATTAATAATCATGAGAGTTAACGGACAGTTGCTCCCCTTCAATCATAAGAAGTCATGGCCATTTATCAAGGAGTACTTTTTTTATCTTTCAATCTTTCTTAATAGCTTATCTTTCTATATCTAACAATCATATTTTTCCTAAGTGGAGACATCAATAAGAAGTTACTTGAATGAGACTCAGTCCATAGTTTAGAACTGGAGAAATTAATTTTAGGTGATGAGATGGTTTTTGTAGTAATCAGTTCGTATTACATTATCCTGCAGTCATAACCCCAGCATTTCAGGGGCTTACCACAACAAAAGAGTTTATTTCCCACATGTTATTTTTGGAAAGAGAGACAGCTGTGCCTCTGTTGGGCTTTGCTTAGCCCTGTTCTACCCATCTTCATTCTCCAAATTAGGCTGAAGGAATAGCTACTAATGGGTAATCCTAGCTTCAAAGCAATGAGAAAATGAGGAAGAAACTTTGTGGAAACACACAGTTATTTTTTTAAGTGTTTACTCTTCATTGGCATTCATTGCTCCTGTTCACATTCCTTGTTAATGCAAGTCATATGGAATAGGAAAGCATACTCTGCGCACAGGGTAGTGCCGCCTGTCACCCGTCAATGGTCAGCAATAAATAATCTTACTAGTGGCAAAGGAGAAGTGGATGTTTGGGAGCAGCTCTTCAGTGCACATCACATAAGCTTGTGATAAAGTTGGGGAATAGAGAAGGGCAGAGTACTGACCCTGGAACACTCCAGCATGAAGATCAAGCATGAAATGGAGATGGCAAAAGGAGGAAGTCTTGTGATCAGAGCCAGAGGCTTTCTCAAATAAGATAATGTGGTCAGACGCATTCGGTGCCTCCGTTTAGTCTGATGAGAGGATGATAGGCATAATTCGTCGCTGTATTTATCATTATGAACAAGGCTGGTGTCCTCAACAAATGCATTTTAAGTATTATTTTGAAAGCGAGAGTAGAGGAAGTGGAGGAGTGAGTGGGGATTTCTTATTCTGACATAAGACAGTCTGAATCAACATAAAATTCCTCCCATGCTGTAAACTCTCAAAAATCCCAGATGAAGTATAATGGTAGCAAATTGTATTGCTGAACTTGGAAGAAAGAAAGGAAAATCCCCAAGTGCCAGAAACAAAGAGTAAATGAAAAGATAGGGCCATCGCCGTGACCTGGTTATTGGGTTGGTGATAGGGAACGTGGAAAGAGCTCTATAGAACATATAAACTCATACTAAGGCTAAGGCTTGCGTTTTTAAAGCTTACCAAGGTACAGTCTTAAAAAAAAAAAAAAAAAAAAAGTCTTGCTCCAACATGAGGTTGGAAGTTTGGAACGATGTCCTTAAATCATCATAGACTCTGTGGCTAGCAACAAAATACCCCATATAAAAATTGAAAACCATAGCTGTGGCAAAAATGCTATGACTCGCTAGTTTGGGGTAATGGGTACCTAGATGTTATGTTAGTCTCAAAACTCTTTTGTATGTATGAAGTATTTCATATTTAAAAATGATGCTAGTTGGAAAGTGCTGACAAAGATGTTGAAATATAAAAGGTTATCAGTCAAGGTGAGTTCTCAGAAACATCACATGGGGGTTGTCAAGGAAAATTGTTTTAAAATCTAAAATGTATCTGCAGATATCCAACAATAGTTCCATGACTTAAAGAAAATAACAAACCAAAAACCCCTCCACATTTCCCGGTAGGATATATAAGGTTGGAGAAACAAGAAATGTCTAAGGCTCTGTTAGGAGATTTTTTTGGATAGAGCTGTCACTGTTCTGGGAGTCCATGCCTCCTTCCCTCACAAAAGGAGAGGAATAGGGGTGCCATCTTCCACCTGCAAATGTGTTCAGAGGGTGCTTTAAGGGAACCTCTCTGATAGCTTGATACATATTCACTGCATTACCTAAACATGAGAAGATGGTTTCTAGTACAGCCTGGACACTCTTCAGACAGAAGTCTCCTGTATTACCTGAAAGCTGCTCAGGAGAGAAGGAGTACAGAAAGTTATTTGGGGCAAAGTATTAACTTCTCCCAGTTAGACTGATTTTAAATGATTATCACCTAGTGGCATGCATCCTCTTTGTGAACAGCAGTGGGGATAGAGGCAACAACGGCCTCCACAGAGCCCATGAAACCAGAGAAATAGCTATTTTACACCTGTCCACAAGGGGGCGGCAGTGCCAGGTGGGACAGCTGCACCTGACATACAAAACTGTTACTGCACCTGATCTTCCCTTCCCGTGGGCCTTAATATGAAGTGAAGATTTAAAGTAAATATACACCTATACCCAGAGTAGCGTTAGCATGTTAGCAGAACAAGCTGAATGCTAAAATAGGATGGAGAGGGGCAGGAGGCCAAGACCCTTCCCTGCCGCTAGCTCTCTAACATAATCCCACTGTGACTGGACAAAGGGAGATTTTATAGTTAAAGCAATTTCAGAGTTTTTGTAATTGTCAGGGATTAGACATATTAATTTCTGTGTGTTGCTAGTTAACAGGGCTCTAGACCTGTTTTTTTTTTTTTCTTAGAGAATATAATAGGGTTTTAATGAAATGAGGAATTGTTTGAGTTAGAGTAACTGAATAAATACACACGACTAGAGGTTGTGCTACTTTGAAGTGTTGGTTCGAACATGGTAATTATTGGTGGTAGCAGTGTTTAGGGTGTGCATGTGAGATCAGGTACTCAAATAAGGTACAGGTAAAGATCGCTGAGTGACTGGTAAAGAGAGAGGGAGGCTGGGAGCTTGGATTGAACATCCACTGTGACAGGCCAGTTCCTCCGCTAAGCCCACACCGTTGTGCAGTTTGGAGTCCCCGAGCGTTGTTGCGGAGGACGGTTCCTGTGAGAGAGGAGACCAGATTGGTCAGGGAAATCCTCAGACCACAAAGCGTATCTGACACAGGTGAAGGAAAGGAGAGAAGGGAGCATAACCCAGAGGGAACCTCGGACTTGCATGTGGTTGTGGTGATGTGGCTAGCCTAATAGGTCTGGAGCAAAGATTGACCCTTATAGAAGTCCTGCCTTGGTCAGAACAGACAAGGACCTAGTACCATCTCTATGCTTAGTCGTGGCCCAGGGGCCCCTCGGGAAGAATATAGCCTCAAGTCAAATACTACAGTAGATACTAACGGTGAGGCAGCTGTGGGTTGTCAGCCAGCTGCCTTCTCCACAGGTGAATGGCACGGTATTTCTTAATGGGTTACCTGAGTGGCTAGCTTCGTGGCTTTCACGTCTACTTGTATACTGAAATCATCCAGAATAGTTGTAACCGTGGAGGAACCTAGGGAAGCAGGAGCTAATTCTTCAGTGTATGGCTGATGAGGGGAACGGGGACGAGGGGGCCATGACTGCTAGTGAAGTGGATGAAAGCAGGGAAGACTGGTGTCATCTAATGGTGCGGACCACAGCAGATCTGTGGTTACCAATAAGGAAAGTAGAAAAAGGATTGCAAACATTAATTTGGAGCAAGGGAGAATAGTTACCTCATTTCCCAGGAGTGAGCTACCTGTGTTGGGAAGGAAGCAAAGACAGAAACTCAAACCAGTTTTATTTTGATATGGTTATGGGAGAGGTAGTGTTAGAAAGACCTTGAGATGTCAGTTAAACCCAGAAGTTAAAATTTGAGGATATAATGCAGTTTGTCCATTGGAGCTCTGGAGACTGAGGGATATTATGACAGGTTTCGGGTGGGAGAAGTGGTATGGGGAGACTGAATCACATTCGCACAAGTGGTGACAGTTGCTGATAGTTGAAGGTGTGGGAGTCTGGGTGATGACAATGAGCATTGGTTCCCCGTTGAAAGTAGGGAAGGATGAATAATCAGTTGAGAACCGTTAGCCTTGGTTCTTACTTCTGGGCGTGCCTGGTACTTCTTGTACCTCCCCAAGAGGACCAAAAAATTGGTGATGAACTCCATTTGGATTCCAGTTAAATTTTTGATCCACCAAAGGTTAGACATTATAGGCACAAATATATGAGTATAAAGTCAGGGGGCGCCTGGATAGCGCAGGCTCAGGGTGTGATCCTAGTGTTCTGGGATCGAGTCCCACATCGGGCTCCTCCGCTGGGAGCCGGCTTCTTCCTCTCCCACTCCCCCTGCTTGTGTTCCCTCTCTCGCTGGCTGTCTCTCTGTCACATAATAAATAAAATCTTAAAAAAAAAAAAAAGTCAAAGGTGATAGGTGATTGGAATAATAACCAAAACAAAGTTGAAACCAGATAATGAGATTGATTAAAATGTGCCTGATTTTATAAGGTTATACTTTCCTTACTATGAGGGCTTTCAAAAGTGAAAGTCATGCTTATTTTTTACAACATGAGAAGATGTTACATTGATCTGAAGTAATTATCGAATGACATACAAAAGAGACATCATTGAAATGATTCTTAAAATATGTACTTTTTAGAAGACCTAGGAAGCATTGTATATCTGTACAATGAAATATTATCAGCCATAGAAAGGAAAAGAATAGGAATAAATAATACACTATGAAGGAACCTAGAAAACATGATGCTAAGTGACAGAAGCCGCATACAAAATGTTACCTGTTGTGTGATTCCATTTATCAGAAACATCCATAATAGATAAGTGCATAAAGAAGCAGAAAGCAAATTGCTGGTCTCCCAGGCCTGGGGAGAATGGCGATTGGGATGCAACTACTTAATGGATATGAGGTTTTCTTTTGGGGTGATGAAAATGTTGTGGAGCTAGATAGAAGTGGTGCTTGTATAACCTTGTGAATGTACTGAATGTCCCTGAATTGTTCGCGTTAACAGGATCACATTTCTCTAATGTGAATTTCACCTCAGTTGTAAAAAGCCATAGTGAGATCACTTTAAAAGTATTAAAATGTAGTAATTCTTAGTGTTGGAGAGTGGTGAGAAAATGAGTAGTATGAAACTTTAAGAGCAATATATCAACATACTCCAGAAATACATCATCCTATGCATCTTTTACGGGCTATCCCAATTTTAGACACGAATCCTACAAGTATATTCCGTAGTTTTAGTCCAGATACTTCATACCCCATAGACAGCTTGAAATCGTTGGAAAGGACTGGTTGACGCTGAAGTTCAGCTCTTACATATTTTGGAACAGTATCTTTTAAGTACGAATATTCTAGTTTTCTTTATGCGCCACAAAATTTTGAAGTATTTAACTTTTAGGATTTCAAAATTTGAAAGAATCTCAAGTACTCCCAAAGCCATCTCCCCCAACATCTCGTAGACAAGATCTTTTAGACCATTCTGGAAAAACATTTAAGGATATAAAACTCATTACTTACTGAGGGTACCCTCTGTGGCCAAATTTATTTAAAAGTATTTTCCCTCTGCTGTT
Source organism: Ursus americanus (assembly GCF_024610735.1). Lineage (NCBI taxonomy): Eukaryota > Metazoa > Chordata > Mammalia > Carnivora > Ursidae > Ursus > Ursus americanus. The sequence goes on from NC_142164.1 coordinate 101,433,705, forward strand.
TCAACTGTTTTCTCATGCCTTTGAAGTTTTTTTTTTTTATTAATATTATTTTTAATTTATGTGATCACTATACCCAACGTGGGGCTCAAATGCATGACCCCCAAATCAAGAGTCCCATGCTTTTCTGGCAGAGCCAGCCAGGCACCCCTAATTTTCTCGTGTCTTTAATTCACATATCCCAGCCATGTCCAAACAGTGCAAGTCCACTCCCTACTGAATCTGAAACTCCTTGGAAGATAGCTGTCCTCCAGATAGAACATCCCTAGTTCCTTGACTACACATACTCGATGCATGAATTTTTTTGAAATAATAAACAACTGTATACTGCCCTTTTTTATCTGCAGTTCAAGGAGATAGATAGACAAACTTTTGCAACTCAGAAGGCCAATCACAATACATTTAGTTACTGCCATATGCTAAAGAAAACGAAATCCATTGCAATAGTTACTAGGCTGAAAAATAGTATCAAGTGAATAGAGTTACACTGTGTCACTTCCTTTAAATTCAAATTTGCTTTATTTTAAGATCAAAATAAAACCCTTGCATCCTGTGCATTTGTGAGCCAAGTTATATATTGGGAATGATTATTATGTTGAATTATGAATCCCTGAAAATAAAGCTTCACAAAAGAAAAGCTGGAACAATCTTAATTGCAGTTCAAAATGTTGACATTTTAATCTATATAAATACTCTAATAATATCCTCTTTTTTTGTGTATGTAAGCTGGTAGAGCTATTTAAAGGCATTGGTATTTATATATTGTAGGTCTGTAGGACCCTTGTGAAAGAAATCCTTGTCAGAACAAAGTCGTTCGTTTGGGCTGACTAGATGAAAAGCAAGCGCGAACACGTCTCTGATCCAGCTGGTTGTTTCCTCAGCACCATGATTATATGAGTTTTATGAAGTCCAGTACCAGCAGGAGCTAGAAAAGCACTTTCTGGAAGTGCTGGTGTTTGGATATATTCCCTAGTTCCACCTCTATGCCTAAAAACACCTTTATTTGCATTTTTTGCTAAAACTTTTCTTAATGCTCTGCGTATGCATGCCACACATATTCTTATTGAATTCTGCTTTTATATCTGTTCTTAATTAAGCAGTAGTTTTGTGTAATCTGTTCCTTCAAAAAGAAATCCAAGGAATAGTGTAACGCAGTGGATGGCGTAACACTTTGAGCTTCGGGGCAAACATTCATGAAACCTACTCCTACCGTGTCCTGCCCTTCACATCAGACATTTGGAAATGGGGAGGGGAAAAAAAAACCGTACAAGATGCTGTCTCATTCGAGTGTTGTATAAACAAAGTTTCAGGAAACAACAAATAAAATTTGAGAAGATTATCCTAAAGCCATGGCATCTATCAGTGTATACAGTTTAGCTGAAGTAGACATTTCTGATGTTACTTGATGACACTGGTACATGTTTTTTGAATAATAACTGTAATAGTAATTCTAAAAATGGTTACCACAATATGCTGATAATCTACCTTCTGGTTCCGTATCTGGGCTTTCCAGGCCTTGCTTTTTTATTTTTATATTTTAGGGTCCCAATCTTTTAAAATACTGAGCGCAATCATTTGTTGTTGTTGTTGTTGTTGTTGTGCTAAGATTTTGATTACAATATACTAAGTATTTTGATTACAATATACTAAGTATTTTGATTACATTTTGTTGTATTTTAATGGGGTTTTTTTTGTATTTTTGAAGGCTGTTATCTTGAAGCACAAATTACATAGAGTAAAATAAACAAATTGTAAATTTACAACTAAATGACTTATTAATGTTTTTTAATTAATGCACTATATTTCTAGAACAGTTTTCGAGTTACAGGAAAATGAAAGAGACAATACCGAGGCTTTCCCTCCCTCACACTATCACTTATTGCCACCCTCTTACGTTAGTGTGGAATATTTGTTACAGTTAATGAACCAGTAAGTGAAGTACATATACATAGTTTACGTTAAGATCCGCTTTTTGTTCCGTGCTGTTGTATGGGTTCTCACAAATGTATAGTGTTATGTATCACCATTACAGCACCATTTGAAGCAGGTCTGCCACCCTAAAAATCCCCTTGTTTTCCCTATTCACATGTTCTCTCTCCCTGAACCCCTAGCAAGCACTGATCTTTTTTTTTTTTTTTTAATCTCTGGTTTTACCTTTTCCACAATGTTATATGGTTATAATCCTATCATATAGAGGATTGGCATCTTTCACATACATATACACATGTATATATATGGTTCCTCCAGTTTTCATGGCTTCATAGCTGATTTCTCTTTTTAAGCGCTGAATAATATTCCACTTATTTCATTCACTTACTGAAAGACATCTTAGCTGCTTCTTGTATTTGGCAGTGATGAATAAAGTCACTGTAAACATTCATGTGCAGGTTTTTGTGTGGGTGTGAGGGTTGTTTTTTTTTTTAAGATATATTTATTTATTTTGAGAGAGAGATGGGGAGAGAGAGAGAGAGAGAGAGAGAGAAAGCATGAGTGCAGGGGCAGAGGGAGAGACTCTTGAAGCAGACTCCTTGCTGAGTACAGATCCGGACGCCTGGGGCTCGATTTCAAGACCCATGAGATCATGATCTAAGCTGAAACCAAGAGTCAAGCAAGGGACTGAGCCACCCAGGCACCCCTTGTGTGGACATGAGTTTTTATATCAGTAGGGTGAATATCTAGGAGCATGAGTGCTGGATCGTATTATAAGATTAGGTTTCACGTTGTAGGAACCTACCCAAATGTTTTCCAAAGTGGCTGTACCATTTCACATCCTCAGTGGCACTGAGAGAGAATTCCTGCAGCTCAACCTCCTGACCCATATGTGGTGTGATCAGTTGCTTGGATCTAAGCCATTTTAATAGATATGCTGGCATCCCATTATTGTTTTAATTTGCAATTCTCTAATGACAAATGCTGTTGCATATCCTTTCACAAGTGTCTTTGCCATCTGTATATCTCTGGTGAGTTGTCTGTTAGGATATTTTGCCCATTTTTTAATTGGGCTACTTGTTTTCTTACCCTTAAGTTTTAAGAATTCTTTGTAAATTTAGGATGTAAATCCTCTCTCAGATGAGTTTTACAAATATTTTCTCCTAACCTAAGATTTGTCTTTTCGTTGTCTTGACAGTATCTTTCACACAGAAGATATTTTTAACTTCAACAGATTCCTATTTATCAATTTTATTTCTTCAATGGGTCATGCTTTTGGTGTTATATATTTGAGTTATAGTCATACCCAAGGTCACCTGAATTTTCCTCTATGTTATCTTCCAGATTTTTTTTTTTTTTTTTTTTTTTTTTTAGTTTGCAGTTAACATTTTGGTCTATAATCCAGTTTGAGTTAATTTCTGTGATAGGTATACACTCTTTATATGGATTCTTTTGTTTTTCATATGAATGTCCACTCATTCCAATACCATCTGTTGAAAAGACAATGAATTGTCCCTTTGTTCATTAAATTGCCTTTGTGTCTTTGTTAAAAATCAGTAGACTGTTTTTGTGGGGGTCTATTTCTGGGTACTCTGTTATGTCTCACTGATCTATTTATGTGTTCTTTTGCCAGTAGCACAATGTCATAATTATATTAGCTTTATAGGAAGTGTTGGAGTCAGATAGGGTCAGTCTTCCAGCTTTGTTGTTCTTCAGGGTTGTGTTGGCTATCCTTTATCTTCGGCCTTTGTATATAAGCATTAGAATCATTTTGTCAATATCTGCAAAATAACTTCGTGACATTTTGACTGAAATCGAATTACTAGGTGAATACAGGTTAAGACTGGTATGTCTTCTTGGAGAACTGACTCCTCTATTATTACGTAATGCCCCTCTTTATACATGATAATTTTCCTTGCTCTGAGGTCTGCTTTGTTTGAAACTAATGTAGACCTCCAGCTTTGTTAGCATGGTACATCTTTCTCCATACTTCTACTTTTTTACCTTTCTGTCTTTACATTTAACGTGGATTTCTTGTAAACAACATCTGGTTAAATCTTTTTCTTTTATCCTCTCTATGTATCTTCATTGGTGTCCCTAGGAAATATACTTTTAAAGTGATAATTTTAAAAGTTTTAAGTAATATTTACCATATTTCTAAATGTTTTCAACCGACAGTGCTTTGTTTTGCTTCCTCATCCCCTTTTTGTGCTTTCTCCGGTGAGTGTTTTTTGTGTCTGATGCCATTTTCTGTCTTCCAGCATATCAGTTACACTTACACTTATTTCTTACATTTTTAGTTTTTTTTTCCTACAGTTGCAACATATATTTAAAACTAATCTAAGTCCACTTTCAAATACACTATATCACTCCCTGGTAGTGCAGATAGATTTTAACAGGATTCCTCTTTTCTCCCTCCCAGCCCTTGTAACACTGCTGCCCTTCATTTTATATATGTTTGATATAATCACCAAATCTGTTGTTGGTATTATTTCTTTAAACAAATAGTCATCTATTGGATCAATTATGAAAAAAGGCAAAACAACACATTTTATGTTGCCTTCATTTGTCCCTTATCTCATATTCTTGCTTCCTTTATATGCATCTGAATTTCTGACATTTATCATTTGTGTTCTCCCTGAAGAACTTTTTAAAATATTTCTTACAAGACAGGTCCAATGCCCACATATTACCTCAATTTTTGTTTGTCAGAGAAAGTCTATGTTTCTCCTTGGTGCTTGTCTAATGTAAAAACCCAGCATGCGTTCTACCATCTTAACATATTTTGAAGGTTACCATACAATAGCATTAGTGGTAAGCAGCTCTCCAGAATGTTTTGCATGATTGAAATTTTGTACTCATTGAACACCACTCACCCGTTACTCTTTCCTCAGTCCCCTGGCAACCACCATTCTGCTTTTTGTTTGTACATGTTTGACTACTTTAGATACTTCCTGTAAGTGGAACCATTCTGTATTTGTTTGCCTGTGGTTGGCTTATTTCAGGTAACATAATGTCCTCAGGATTCATCCTTGTAGCGTTTGAAAGGAGTTCCTTCCTACTTATGGCTAAATAACATTCCATTATATGTATATATGACATTTTCTTTATCCATTTATCTGTCAGCATATATATTTTTTAAAGATTTTATTTATTTATTTGAGAGAGAGACAGGGAAAGAGAGCAGGAACTGGGAGGAGAGGGTTCAGAAGCAGGCTCCTTGCTCAGCAGGGAGCCCGACACAGGGCTCAATCCCAGGACCTTGGGATCATGACCTGAGCCAGAGGCAGATGCTTAATCAATTGAGTCAGCCAGGCGCCCCTGTCAGCATACATTTAACTGGTTTCTACCTCTCAGCTATTGTGAATAATGTTGCAATCAATATTGGAATGCAAATATCTGAGAACAAGATTTCAATTATTTTATTTTTTATTTCATTTAAATTCAATTAATTAACATATAGTATATTATTATAGAGGTAGAGTTAAGTGATTCATCAGTTGCATATAACACCCAGTGCTCATTACATCATGCACCCTCCTTTAATAGCCCATTACCCAGTTACCTCACCCCCCCCCGACACACCTCCCCTCCAGCTATTATTTTAGATATATACCCACACATGGCCAAACATTGCCCTCCCTCTATTTCCCATCACCTCTGCACATGCCTAGCATGTACTTCCTCATAGTAATGCAGTCTCAGGCTAATCAAAGTTCTTAGGTGGCAGCTTTGACCTCTGAGAGACTAGAAATAGAAACCGCTGTCCTCTTAAATGCTAGGCCTAGAAATGGCGTAACATCACTTCTCCCTTACTCTTTTGGTTACAGTAGTTGAAGTCCAGCCTAGACTCAAGGGAAGGATGCAGAAGTCTACCTCTCCACTGGAAGTATATCTAGAATTTGGTTTTGTTTTAGTTTTTCTATTTTTAAGTAGGCTCCACACCCAGCTCACGACCCTGAGATCAAAACATGAGCTGAGAGTGAGTCAGACACTTAGCTGACTGAGCCACCCAGGTGCCCCTACAATTTGGTTTTAATTCAGCTTTCTTCTGCTGAGTTTACATATAACATTTCACTTGAAAAACTGCAAAGTTTTATCTTGTTTTGCACTTCATTACAGATGTTTTGTTGTGATAGGTATCTCTTAATGAAGACTTTCCATTCTCTTTATGATAGACATACAATATATAATTTTTAATATATGACAGAGCTGTGACAATTACATAATTAATGTGTTTGTAGATGCGTATTTATTAAGGCCAGTTACTACAAAACAAGAAATATCACATTATCATGTTTCCTTGGTATTCCCATTTTTCATAAAAATGGAATAGTCTGGTATTTAGAACAAATTATGCAAAAAAGATGCACCACTGAAAAAGTAGCATCTTAGAGAGCACAAAATAGTAACCCAGAGCAACGTATTATCTCATCTAAAGTATTAGTAGTGCTAAGGTTGAGAAAGGCTGCCCTAAAATTCGGTACTAAGAGGTAAAATATCTCTACACTACCTTAGTTATGAACTCAAGTATGAGCTTTGTTATGAACTATATGTAAAATTACAGTCAAAGAGCAGTAACTACAAATGATGAACTAAAATACACAAAATAATAGTTATGAAAACATTAGCTGCTGATTCTCTTTTATAAAAGTTTAAATGCAAATTGCCAATAAGTATATGAAGAGTCTGCATTACTAATAATAGTAATAAAAGCAAAAACAGTAAGAGTTTTTTCTTCCCTGATGAAGCTGGTAAGAATAGAATAAAATGATGATACCCTTGAGTGATCTCAAAGTTGTGAAGAGTTCCTCTTGTGTACTATTTTCTGATGCATCCGTTGAAGTCACTTCGGGAGGGAAACGTGGAAATATGTAGTAGGAGCCACAGCAATATCTACCATTGCCCTGTTCGTGTTACTTCTGTGGATTTATCCAGGAAAAGAAAGATATGGACAAAGATTTACTAGAGAGAGATGTAGTTATAATTGTAAAAACTGAACATAATGTGAAAATGTGATATTGGGAAATCATGTATTATAGATTTCCTACATTTAGATTGTATGATACTAGTGTGTGTGTGTGTGTGTGTATACACTTTTTTAAACGTGCGGCTTGATCCCATTTACCTGGGATCATGACCCGAGTCAAAGGCAGACACTTAACTGACTGAGCCACGCAGGCACCCTGATACTAGGATATTTAATGGTGTGGGTAAATGTTAAGGATATCAACTTAAGTGGTATAATGGGCTGCATTGTGTCCTCCTAAAATTAATATTAATGTTCTAACTCCTAGTACCTCAAAATTTTACTGTATTTGGAGACAGGATCTTTAAAGAGATACTTAAGTTAAAATGAGGTCATGAGAGTGGGCCCTAATCCAGTATGACTGATGTCTTTATAACATGAACAAATTTAGAAATACACATGTGCAGATGGAAGACCATGTGAGGGCACATGGAAGAGAAAGCTGTGTATAAGCCAAGTAAAGAGACCTCAGAAGAAACCAACTCTGTCTGCACCTTGATCTTGGAATTCAAGCTTCCTGAATTGTGGGAAAATTGATTTCTGGGATGTTTAGCTACCCAGTTCCTTGTGAGGGTAACCCTAGCAACTAATACCTGTAAGAATTTTTTTTTTTTTAAACTGCTTATGTGCATGCCTACACTTGCTCTGTCAATATTTGAATCATGACATCAATTTCGTGAATGTATGTCTATAGTAGCATTCATGTACTAGAAGAAAGTATGCCAAAATGTTAGTGGAGATTATTTCTGGGTAGTCATTTATATTTTCTTCTCTAGATTTTACATTTTTTTTCTTTTTTTTCACCATATTGTGGTTTCTAAGTAGTTTACTACAAATACTTGATATATAACGAATTATCATTGGTGGGACCCCTTCGAATTCAGAATTTAGAAATCTTTTGGTTAAGAATGAATTAAAGCCTCCTTTTCATCATACAGGAAAAGTGTTGTGCTAATAAAATTAATCAAGCATAATTTTAAGGGATATGTGTATTTACCTAAAATTATATTTAAAAATTAGAGACCTGTAGTTGATTTGAGATAATTATCTTAATAGCAAACTCCTTTTTATATATGAAATAAACTAAAGCTTTTTCATGGCTGCATTATGTTAGCATTTACACTACTCTAGTGTTAGCAAAATTTAAATTGGAGATGATTTCTTGCTTCATAAACTTATCCTTTATTACATCAGATTGGATATTTCCTGCCATCCGGAGGACTACATTTTATTAAGTAGTATTTAAGTGTCCTAACCAGTTGAAAAAGATAAAGCAGGAATCTTGGAAACCCTTTAATATTAATTTTTGAAAAGGGTAGATAAATCTTAGGGCAATCAATCACCTTCTGCAAATTCAAAGTAATTAAAATTTCAGTTAGAGATACATACATTCCAAATAAAATAAATCATTGGCTCTTCCTTTAAAGGTTTCTGATTTTTTGTCATATGATTTAGTCTTGTGGATTTCAAATGGAAGTGGCATTCCAGAAAGGTTCCGGGATAGTACTAATTTGCAGCTCTTTTCAACCTAAATAAAAGTCCTTTCCTATGCCTTGTAGTGAATAATCTAAACTAAACTACCTGACATTTCCACTCAGTCCAAAGAACAGCGTGAAAATGCTGAATTGTCAGCAAAGCTTTGATGTAAATCAGTAGTCACAGGAGACTGCAGAGAACATGATGTTACCGTCAGCTCATCAAAGGGAAGCTTTCTTCTTTTAAAGAAAAAAAAATTGCCATCGTGCTTCCCTTGAATTGAAGAATCATTTGGCCTCATTATTTTCAGATACAGTTTCCTCCCCTATAGATATCCAGATAATTAACAGTGAAAAGCTCCTCTTTTTTTCTCATTGATCTAACAGAATTATAAAAATACAAATGAGAAACAAACTGTTATTTTGCATGTTAGACTTTCTTTTAAAAATTTTTAAGCATTCTTTAAGCTCATGATTATCTCCCCGGGATCAAAGTAAAATAAAAGTAAGACAAAAAACAAACTTAAACATACTTTTGAAATCATTTTCTTGGCAAAGCTAAAAGCTCATTTTTTCCCCCTCTTCTGAATAAAATCACTCCCAGTAGTCTGTATGTCTACATGTTTTCTACACAAAACATGATCTTCACAGTAAGCAACACTGACATCACTTTGAAGATTGCCCAAAAATGCATATCCTCAGGCCTTATCTCCTACTAACTGAATCTGAATCTGTGTTTTGACAAAATTCTTCTGTGATTTGTGTGCACATTGAAGATCGGCACATACTATTCTATATGATAACACATAATTTTCAGAAGTAATAATTTATTGTATTTTAGTATTTCATTCAAACCACTGAAGTCCCAAAGCATGGGTCAACAGCACTTTGTAAACCAGGGCTGCTTTGCCTGTGATCTTTGCATTCAGTAGATCTATGTTCCAGGTATCTTGGAATCTAAGAAAGAACATATACTTTTCTAGTTGGAAGGAAGAAAATGTAAGGATGATCCAGCCCAATTCTTCACACAAGGCAAGATGTTTTTCTACTTTATAGATACCGTGTCAGTTAAGGTACGTTCCTTTGCAAGCAATGAAGAACTCAGTATGAAGGAATTAAATATAACTACCTTTTTTTTTTTTTTTAATTAAACCAACAAGGTCCTGTATTAGGAAGACCGCCTTTGGCAAATTCTCTGTCTTGAAACTGTCATTCAGATCCCAGTTTCTTCTGATATACTCCAAGCTTTGACTTTGTCTTTAAGCTAGCTCCCTGGTGATCACAAAATGAACTTCACAGTCTTAAATAGGCCTGAACCATGAGAAAGAATGGTAATGCCTAGCTCTTCATGGTGGCTCACTCTTGTATCTCATGGAGTATGTTGAGTTACACGTAGCAAGGCTAAGGGATTATCATGATTGGTGTTCAACTTAGCAGGATTCATGCATGAATTATATTCGGAGAGAGGAATATGGTGGTAAGCTTCTAAGATGCTTCCAAAAGATTCCAGCTGCAGGCATTGATACCTCTGTGTAATCCCCACACCCATCTACTATCCCCTTGAGTATTAGCTAGAAGAAATTATTTGCTTCTAATAATGGTGAAAGTAATGAGACGTCACTTTCAAAACTGGGTTACAAGAAGATTTTGGTTTCTGTCTTGCCGGTTTCTTTCTCTTTCACTTGCCAGCCTTAATGCATGTCAACTCTCATATTGCACGTAAACCCACTATGAGCATCTAGGAGCTAGGGGGGATTTCCAGCCAACAAGCAGCAAAAAGCCAGAATGCTTTGGTCATACAACCACAAGGGAAGTGAGTTTCTTCCAAAATTTGAGCCTGCAAGTAGATCCTTCCCTAGTCAAGCCTCTAGATGAGAACACAATCTGACCTATACTTTGCTATTAGCCTGTGAGACTTTAAGCACAAACCCAATTAGCCATACTTGGACTCTTAACCTGTGAAAACTGTGAGATAATAAAAGTGTGCTGTTACAAGTTGCTTTCTTTGTCTTAATTTGTTACACTGCAAAAAAAATTAAAATATAAATAAATAAATAAAAGCTAATTATAGGTAGGTAAATGAACAGTGTCTTCTGTAGATAGAGAATTAAATCCAGAGACCATGTGTCCTCTACTCCTCAATGTCTACCATTTCATAGTTGTACGGTTTCATTTGCTAGAAAATAATTTCAAATGATGAATTCATTGTGCCATACAAATAGAACCCTTCACATGAACCATATGAAATTGCCATTTTTGCAGGTAAAAATGACTTAACGTCGGTGATTTGACATGGTTCAACCTGTATATGTAATGGGTTTGAGTGGAGTTGTATTTCGTATTAATAATCTTCAATCTGAGACATTGACTTCAAATGCACTGGTATTAAAGGGCAGGCACTTCCCCTTTGGTTAGACCAACGTTTTCCTTTGCAGAATTATTCATTTCAATTTTTTAATTCTAGGGAGACCTTTTAATTCCTCAAATATTTTCCAAATATGTTTGAATATTTTTTAAAAACTCAATTAGTCATTTGATCCTTTTAGTCTATTTTGTTCTTTTGTTAAAATGTGGAGTTATTATTATTTTGCGGTGTAGAAAGGCCATTCAAGCAGTTATCAGTTCTTTGTGTGAAGGAATTTTTGGTCCCTTCTTAGAATCTTTGCGACCCCCCCCCCCTTTCTTTAAGAGAGAGACAGAGCATGTGCCCGGAGGAGAGGGAGAATCAGACTCCCCACTGAGCAGGGAGCCTGATGCAGGGCTCTATCCCAGGACCCTGGGATCATGTCCTGAGCCAAAGGCAGATGCTTAACCAACTGAGCCACCCAGGTGTCCCTCTTTGAGCGCTTTTTTTACGGTTAATAGGAAATGAACTTTTTGCCGTAAGACTTAACTGGAGCCTTGGTTTACAGACATAATGGCAAAAATTGAAATATTAATGATCTTTCTGAAAATGCTAATACATGTGATACATATTTAATATACTTTTAATATTATCTCTAAATATCTCTCATGGCTTATGAAAATAAAACCTTTAAATTACTGCAATACATTCTCTAAAGCTGGACATTCTTACTGGAAACCATACTACTTACCTTTAAAAAATGAAACATTCTAGTAATTGTTTTAATATATGCAATCAGTACTTTTAAATAGGTTTGTGGTTTTTCCTATCAACAAATATTACAACTGAAACTTCCTTAGGAATCTCTTGACCATTACTGCAAGCAGGATTTTATCCTCATAATCTTTCGATTCCTATGGAATTTAGAGGGTTGTTTTTTTTTTCATTGCAGTATAGTTGGCACACAATATTACATTAGTTTCAGGTGTACAATATGGTGATTCAACAAGTCCACTATGCTTGGCTCTCCATAGTGTAGCTACCGTCTGTTCCCTTACAATGCTATTGTTATACCATTGGCTGTATTCCCTATGGTGTATCTTTTATTCACGTTTCTTGTTCATTCCATAACTGACGCCTGTATCTCCCACTCTCTTTCACCCATTTTGACCATCTTTCCACCCTCCTCTCCTCTGGCAACCATCAGTTTGTTCTTTGCATATAAGAGTCTGTTTTTTGGGGTGTTTTTTTGTTTTGTTTCTTTCTTCGTTTATTTTATGTAAGTGTAATCATATGGTATTTGTTTTTGACTTATTTTACTTAATGCTTTTTTTTCTTACAAATACACCCGTGAAACTTGAGTAATCTTAAAAAATTTCAGTATATTTTATGGATTTTCTTGAGGGTCATTATTTGCAGATATTATGAACAAGGAAATGAAGTACACCTTTGGCAGACATTCTGTAACATTTTATGTCCATTCTAGTTCTGTCCTTTCCATCCTCTTTCTCATTGTGCAAAACCAAACACTTTATTCCAATGCTAAAGCTCTGTTTTCCTTGAGTTGTAAGTTGTGTATGTATAGTCATACCTCTTTGCTATTCTTGTTTCTAGATAAAGTCTCAAACACATAATAAGTTAAACAGTTACTAAACCCTCTAACAGAGAAAACTGGAACCCAGGTCATGAGAAATGCACGTTGTAACCAAGTATTTTAGCAAACCCACTATATTCACCAATATTTATCTCTATTTCTATGTGTATATGTGTCTATCTATCTACTGCTATTTTCTACAGCCACAAACATCACTCAGATTTTGTTAAATTGGCAATAAGTAAGATGTTTGTTAATAAAACCTAAAGGTATGGAACATAAAATTGAGAACTACACACACTCCTTATTGACTGATATTTTAGTATTCTGTATTACTTAAAAATAATTTAGGTATACAAAGTCTAATTCTGATTAGTATTATCCCACAATCTTTTTTTTTAAATTTTTTTTAAAGATTTTATTTATTTGACAGAGAGAGACACAGTGAGAGCGGGAACACAAGCAGGGGGAGTGGAAGAGGGAGAAGCAGGCTTCCCACTGAGCAGGGACCCTGATGCGGGGCTCAGTCCCAGGACCCTGGGATCATGACCTGAGCTGAAAGCAGACGCTTAACGACTGGGCCACCCAGACGCCCCTATCCCACAATCTTAAAAGTAAATGAAGATAGTGAAAATTGTGTAAGCTGATATATACCATGCAATGTAATTATTACTACCTTAAAACGTATTCGTCACGATTATGATTCAACTTAATTGAGTACATAATTTAAAGTTTTTCTTAATCTTAAACATTATGTGGAAATATTGTCATATCCAGCTTCTAAAATATAAAAGTTTAGGTAGTTTAGATAAACTGGTCTCTTTATTAAAACATAGAAAGGGGCACCTGGTTGGCTCGGTTTAGTGTCCAACTCTTCGTTTTGGTTCAGCTCATGGTCTCAGGGTTATGGGATCAAGCCCTGTGTGGGTTATCCCACTCAGTGGGACAACTGCTTGAGATTCTCTCCGTCTACCCCTTACCCCACCTGCACACTCTGTCTCTCATATAAATAAATAAATCTTTTAAAATATGTCATATGTGTTATAAAGATAAAATTTATTCATGTTTTTATTTATATATACATTTTATATATATTATATATATATAATATATATATATTAACTTATATAATTGTCACCTAGATGAAAAATACGAGCAGTACTGTGGACCAATACCAGTTTACTGTGTTGAATAACTTTCATATACCAATCCAGACTTTTCTGTCCATCTTGCTTGAAAGGCTGAACCATATGGACTCTCTCAGCAGGCCCCTTGTCTTCTGGTTTCAGTTGCTTGTGCTCTAACCCTCAGTGGCCTGTCCTATTGTCAGTTAACTGTCCTCACCTCATGACTTCTGGGTTGTGCAAACACCCTCCTCCTCTTGACCCTTCTCCTCACCTCTTTAGGGCTAAATATAATGGGTACCCAGATATTATTGTCACTGGAACAGTACCATCCCTTTCTTTTTCTCCTTTGGCACCATCTCTGGTGGCATAGTACGTGGTACTGTCTTTGCACATACTTACTTCTTCCTGAATTAACAAATTTTAAATGCCGTCTCTTTCCTGCAAGGACCCATATATATAGCAAAAAAAAAAAAAAAAAAAAAAAGGTAGGAATGGCCAGAAAAAATTATAAAAATAATAATGGGGCCCTAGTCCTAAGTGATAGCAAAATTACTTTAAAGCTAAATTATTTAAAACAGTGAAGTAATGTTTCATAAATAGAGAAACCCAGATCACTGTGTATGTGTATTAAAATAAATTTATATATATGTAGGATTTCCATAATATGAGGTTGGCTATTTAAAACAGTAATAAAAATAGCTTTTAAAAAGTTGGAAATTGACATCATGCTGTACACCAGAATAAATTCCAAAGGAATCAAGGATATCTATGTAAAAAATGAAATAATAAACTATTACAGGAAACAGCAAGAGATTTATTTTCCCCATCCATAAAAAAAGCCTTTCTAAGTATAACACAAATTCCAGAATGTACAAAAGGGAAAAAAAAATGTTACATTTCACTACATAAAATCTAAATGTATACTGCACTTAGAAAAACCTTTCTCATGCTGGCATGCAGCCAAAGTAGGCCCCAGGAAGGGTAACTGACACAAAAATGGATTATCTTATTTGCTGGAGGCCCACTGTAGGGGCCATGAGCGGTCCAGTGGTTCTGGCTTTCCTAGCTCTCTGGACACAGATGCGTTCTCCAAGCAGCTGCAACAGTCTTCAGAAGGGTTCCAGTACAAAGCAGCTTGCTGTCCTCTGGGCTTAGATCTTGTGGTCCCCCTTCCCCTTGGTGAGAGTCCAGAGCTGTGGGTTTGCCACTTAGAGAACATCTCCAAGGGGCGCCTGGGTGGCTCAGTCGTTGAGCGTCTGCCTTCGGCTCAGGGCGTGATCCCGGCGTTCCGGGATCGAGCCCCACATCAGGCTCCTCCGCTATGAGCCTGCTTCTTCCTCTCCCACTCCCCCTGCTTGTGTTCCCTCTCTCGCTGGCTGTCTCTCTCTCTGTCGAATAAATAAATAAAATCTTTAAAAAAAAAAAAAAAGAAAAAGAAAACGTCTCGAAGATCGTGTGCACATGGGGCACCTGGGTGGCACTGGTGGTTGGGTGTCCGACTCTTGATTTCAGCTAGAAATCCCTGTTTTGAGCATTTATCAAAAGGCACCCTTTGCCTTACCGGCCTTCTGTTTGTCTAGTGCTTTTGAAGTGTCATCAGAGGCCATATGTCAGAAGCTATCTGCTGAAACCATGAACTTGATTCAGGTCACACACACTGTGTAGGCTTCTCACATTCCTGTTGGTTTTTCCCTTATCCCCCCCTTAAACCATGAATGTGTTGTGGTTGATGTTGCTGTGTATGTTAAAGAAGAGAGAACAAACAGAGGCAGTTCTAGCTCCTATCAATGAGAACAACTGGAAATCGGCTTGAGTTACTCGAGCTTCCTGTGAAACCATGACAGAGGCAGTGCAGATGATACATACAAAATCGAGGGGACCAGGAGACTTGGACCTCCAGTGACTCCCTTTGTTCCACATGAAATAACTCCAACATTTTATGATTTCACAAGGTAACGCAGGGTAAGGGGTGCATCTGGTCGGAGGAGTCAAGAAGCTGGCCTCGTGTCTCTCTCCATATTACATTCGGTGAAAAGATGTCAGTCACCATTAAAACGTTAGCGTTAGGGGCACCTGAGTGGCTCAGTCAGTTGAGCGTCCACCTCTTGGTTTCAGCTCAGGTCATGATCTCATGCGTTGTGCGATCCAGTCCCATGTCAGGCTCCGCATTCGGCAGGGAGTCTGCTTGAAATATTCTCTCCCTCTGCCCCTTCCCCCACTCGTTCTCTCTCTCTCAAAATAAATACATAAATCTTTTAAACATTAGCCTTATTAACATAGAATGAAATATTTCAGTCCTGTCATGCCAAACTTTTTAATTTCAATTTCAGAGCAGAAGCCGGCTCATGGCATGCTGTAATGCTGTGGTCCTTTTGGCATGTAAAGACATTACAACCTGAGAGCTGTTTTACCATTCCCTTGCCACAGACAGAAACCTGTTTACCTATCCTACACAGAAACACACAGTTCCTATGTCAGAATTGCTGTTTATAGGAAAAGCTGAATGAAAACAGACCTGCATTCCCAAAGCACAGGAAATGTATGCCAGTCACTTAGGCCTGCTTGAACTGGCAAGATCCATGCTAAGGACCATTGCACATTTAAAGAAATCACACTTCTTTAAAAAAAAAAAAAAAGGTAAATATAATGAAAAAAAGTAGATTTCAGAGGTAATAGAGTTAATTCTTCAAGTATATGGAAAATCATGATAAACTGCTTTATTTTTATTTCAGAGCACTTAAATAGTAAACCTTTATCAAAACAAGGTGTTGTATAAAACAGTGATTATAAAATAGAGTTCATAGCAACCAAGAATTTAGTTGCTAAAATAAAATAATGAGAGAGAATTTCGCATTGAGAGTATGTCCTGGAAAATAGCTTTATAAATCAAGCTATGAAAAGTATAAGAAATGTGCAAAATGTAGAGTATTTGTTTAAATTCTTGAATATCTGCTGTGTTTTCTAGAAAGATAAAACCAAGAAATTAGAGAATAAAATACTAGAAGAAAGTATCTTATAACAGAAAAAGGAAATATCATCAAAATGTAAGGTCTTACTGAATACCAAATTCAACAAAAGAAAGAACAAAACTCACATATAAACATATCGTGATTTCATAACACCAATGATAAAAAGTTCTTAAAAATTTTTAAAGGAGAAAAATAGAAACCATCATACTTGTTATTGGCAATTCTGAATAAAGAACACATAGGAACAGTGATTTGAAAAGTTCCAAGAAAAGCATTTAAAATCTAGAATTACCTAACCCAGCAAAATGAATATATTTTCAGATATGCAATGAATTATGTAGTTTACTTCCAAAACATACTTTTTGAGAACTTACTATAAGTTTTTCTTCAGCAAAATGAGATTAAAATAAAGAGAGAGGAAGGCATGGGACTCAGGAAGCAGTAGGTAGCTCACAGGCTAGCGGGTTAAGAAATTCCCTGTAACAATGTGAACCAGTCCTGAAAAATGCAGTTCTTTGAAGCAGGAGGACAAAGGCCTTTGGGAAAGCTTTCTTTGTACAAAAAAGGCAACACACTCCATTAGGTAGTATGACTCAGAGGATAGAACACTCAGGTATATAATTGATTCTTTTCATTCAGTGATCATTTCTTGAGCACATACTTTATTCTACACACTTCCGTATACACAGCAGTGTGGGGGCAGAGAAGTCTTTTCAAGGAGATTATATTCTACTTGTAGGAGATAGAATACACAAACAAATAAATCGAAGTGTGTCATTGTGGATGGTATTACAACGGATTCGAAGGGGAAAGCGAGCGTAGTGAGTGAATGACAGTGCTGCCATTCAACAGGATTGAGACATTCTCATAACCACTACCCTGGGCTGAAGCCTAAGGTTGCAGGAACATGAAAGAGGACAGTGCATTTGTAGTGTAGAGAATAAACCAAAGTGTTGGAAGAGAAGAAGATAGAAACGTATAGAAAGTCCTCCTGTGACCATAAGGCCATGATAAATACCGGGTTTAATTCTGAAAGAGCTAGGAGACCTATGGATGACTCTGATGGGGTTACTTTGTTGTATGTAAAACGGGTTGTTAGGGGGAAACAGTAGAAGCAGGAAAATCAATAAAGGGACTTTTACAGTAATTCTGAGGGAAGATGATAGTTACTTGGAATAGAGTTCTAACAGGGGAAATGACAAGAGATAGATTTGAGATGTGATTTAGAGGTGTAGCTGACCGGAGTTTTGGCTCGATCGAATGTGTAGGAGAGAAAAAGAGAAGAGTCAAGATTGACAGCAAAGTGTTGAGTGCGAAGAACTCGAACAACACGGTGTACGTTTAGTGGGACAAGGAGAGGGAATGAAAAGCACGTTTGAGGGGGCAGGGGGCAGGTAGTTGGATAATACAAGGTTGGAGTTCGGGATAGAAATAATCCTCTCTCTCTCTCTCTCTCTCTCTCTCTCTTTCTTCAAGAAAAAGTGAACACATTCATAAAATTCAGGGGAACAAACAGCTTTACAAGGCACCCATGGTCCAGATATGTATATGTAATCTTGATGACTGTAATGTTTTACTTCAAGTAACTTAGAGTCGATACATGTTATCCAGAAGTATTGGTAATCGTGACACACTACTCTGTTGGTCATTGAACACAATTTCGGCAGTCATACTATTTGCATTCTATTGAATTTGCAGTGAGTTTAATTTTAAGCTTTGCAAATTTATAGGCAAGGCAAGAAAGTTACGATTATGGTTGAAGAAGAAAATGTAGGATTTAACAACCTTGACAAGTGTAAAAGTAAAACTGTAGGTGACAGATGGTGGGAGATGAGAGAGGAAAAGAATGTGGGGGATGCATGGAGGCAGTGACATCCTCATCCTACACGGAAGAGAGTAAAAAGCCTTAAGTAAATTTTACAGCACAAGAAATTGAGGAGTGAAGACATTACTTAACATTGTAAAGTTTCCCAGAGCAAGAACTAGTTACGGCCATCAGCTGTTTGGAGGCAAGTGCGTGCGGGCAATGGAATTGATATTTCCTCTTGAGTTAATAGTTCATTTGTTTGTTTGTTTCTAAAACTAGTCAAGACACGGAATTATAAGCATATATTTAAGGTTTCATGTGTTAGAGTTTAAATTTTGGAAATTTAAAGAAAAGGTATATTGGGAGTCAGTTGTAAGCTACGGAGTGGTGAAGATTTTCTATATATATTTCAGAATGAGCCCTGTTGTATTTTGAGTTTTAATATTAATAGAAAATGTTTAAAAATTGATATGAAAATTATTTATAAATAATCTATAAACCTTTACTAAATACTAGGAAGAATGGAGTAGGATTAATAAAGATGTAAGAATTCTAAATGTTTCAATTGACATAGTACAAAATTATCTAGATTATCTATCTATTATTATGTTTCCTAGCACTGCCAAGATTTGTCCCATTTCACATTCATTCAATAACCTAGACAAATGCACTTAACCTTCAGAAGTTATAGGCCATAAACTGTGACCAAATGTCATTATAAAATTGTAGTACTGTATTTGATATAAGGCCTTGTAAAAATAAAAATAATAAAAATAATTTTATGGCCCTTTGTACTTGAAAACTGTTAAGTGTTATGTTGAAACTGTCCTCAGCATGATAAGGAAGACAAGACCGTATAATGTTTGCATTCTTGTCATCCCACACAAAGGGCACTTGGAGCTTTCTCAAGCGAGATAAAATTCTGTATACGTTCGTACACAGGTACACTACATATGTAACAGTACTCATTGTTCTCCCGCTTACAATTCCTCTCCCCGTGTTTACTAACATAAAGCAATGATTTGCAAGAGAGCAGTTTACCATCTTTCACCCACATGGCAAATGAGATTTCATCACTTGGGATAACAATAATAACAGAAAATATGGAGAAGCTAGTCTCAAGTAATTAAATTTCCCCGGAGTAGTATCGGGTGGCTTCCCTGTTGAACAGAACATGGTTTTCTCGTTAGACTGACATTGTACTGTTCCAACAGTGACGTCCGAGCGGCCTCTGCCATCTCTGATTCAAACTTGGCCTAGAATTTAATTCCTGTCTTAACTTCGTGGAGATCTTCGCCTGGCTTTTTGTATATCCCTGGCCCTAAAGTACCTTCGTGGATGTGCTTCCTTCTTATGTACTGGCAACACAGAAGCTGGCTTCCTGAACAGCTATTTTCTCTCGTGTCCAACACCTGAAGTTTGACAAGATGAACCCTTTCCGTAGGGTCCCCGCAAATAATAATTACAGCCTTGTTTTTTCGGTGGTGTTCTGGTGGTTGAGGTGATAAATGACCTCACCCTTCAGTTGAGAGTCTCCATCATAAGGAGAAAGTCTTGATCCAACAGTGTAAAAATAACTTAAAACTTACGATAACGTAACACCCAGGGAAAAAGTTGTAGACGTTCTGCTGGAAATCATGTAGGTGTGCCTTGAGACTATTGGTCTGAATCATACCTTCCAAGATAAATCTTCTTACTCTCTTACAAGCACTTCTATTCACACTTAGTTTAATTGGAATACCTACCTCATATTCTAGTCCTGACTTTAAGTGGGATCTTCCATGTCAGATTCAATGAACATCATCCAACATCTCCATTTTTAAGGTGGAATTGCTTCTCCATGTATGATGATTCTGTTGAACTGATAGATCAGTTGAGCTTTTTCTCAGTACCTGAATTCTCGGACTTGCTTTTCTCTCGTACTGTACATCTTAATCCAACATTTTCTTGTAGCTATTTGTGTATTTTAATACTTCCTTGCACACCATTGTCTTTTAGAACTGGTAGACAACTATTTCATAACATAAATTTGCAAGCCGCTACATTATAATTGATTTTATTGAGTTAGCACATCCTCGTTGAGTTGTTTTTTAGCGCACTGTTAAAAAGTTCAGCAAAGCTGACAGAGAAAATCCAATTTAGTCAGACTTTTTTTAAAAAGTAAGTTATCATCAATGTGGGGGTGCAGATCTCTCTCCAAGATGCTGATTTCATTTGCTTTGGATATATGGCCAGGAGCACAACTGCTGGGTCATAGGATAGTTCTAGTTCTAGTTGTAATTTTTTGGGAAACAGTCATACTATTTTCCATAATGGTTGTACCAATTTACATTCCCACCGATAATGTATAAGGATTCCCTTTTCTCCAACTCCTCACCAATATTTGTTATCTTTTTTTTTTAATGCTAGTCACCCTTCTAGTATAAGAAATAATATCATTGTGGTTTTCATTTGCCTTTCCCTAATGATTAATGATGTTGAGCATCTTTCCATGTACCTCTTAGCCAAAATAGCTGCTCTTTAGAAAAATATCTCTTTCTCCTTTGCCCATTTTTAAGTGAATCATTAACGTTTTTGCTATTGAGTGGTATGAGTGGTATGAGTTCTTTATATATTTGAGTATGAACCCCTTATCAGCTAGACGGATTGCCTTTTCTTTTCTCTTTATTTTATTTAAATTCCTTTAATTAACACATAGTGTATTATTAGTTTCAGAGGTAGAGTTCAGTGATTCTTCAGTCTTATATAATATGCAGTACTCATTACTTCACCTGCCCTCCTTAATGCCCATCCCCCAGTTACCCCATCCCCCACCCCCCTCCCCTCCAGCAACCCTCAGTTTGTTTCCTATGATTAAGAGTTTCTTATGGTTTGTCTCCCTCTCTGATTTCATCTTGTTTTATTTTTCCCGCCCTTCCCCTATGATCCTCTGTTTTTTCCCTTAAATTCCACATATTGTAGATTGCCTTTTCATTTTATCGATCATTTGCTTTGCAGGAGCTCTTTAGTGTGGTGTGGTGTAGTCCCACCATTTTTTGTCTGTTGTTTTGGTGTCTTATCCAAGAAATCGTTGCTAAGACCGCTGTCAAGGAGCTTCTCCCGTATGTTTTCCTCTAGGTCTTCTATGGTTTCAGGTTTTACATTTAAGTTTTTTATCCATTTTGAGTTAATTTTTATAAGCGATATAAGATAGGGGTCTGATTTGCATGTGGATATCCAGTTTTCCCAACACCCTGCATTGATGAGGCTGTCCTTCCACGTTGTTCTCTGCATTCCCATGTTCATTGTAGTATTATTCATAATAGTCAAGATTTAGAAACAATCTTTATGTCCTTTGACTGATGGATAAAGGTAATGGGATATATCTAAGGGAATCTTATTCACCTATAAAAAAGAAGGAAGTCCTGCCATTTGTGACAGTATAGCTGAAACTGGAGGCCATTATGGTAAGTGAAATAAGCCAGACAGAGAAAGATAAATGCTGCATGGCATCACTTTTTGAGATGTGGAATCTCAAAAAAAAAAAAAAAAAAGAGGCCTATTTCATAGAAATAGAGAACAGAATGTTGGTTGCCAGAGGCTGGGGAGAGGAGTAAGTGGGGAGATGTAGGTCAAAGAGTACTTCTTTCAGTTGTAAGAAGAAGAAGAAGTTCTGAGCATCTAATGTAAAGCACAGTTATGATAGCTCATAGTATGGTCTTGTATCATTGGATGTTGCTATGAGTAAATCTTAAGCATTGTCACCACACATCCCCAAAAAAAGAGTTACAGATTTGTTAATTATCTTGATCTTGGTAATCATTCCACAATGTATATATCAAATCATCATGTTGTATACTTTAATATATACAATGGTATTTTTCAGTTACTCCTCAATAAAGTCAGGATAAAAAAATTTATCAGATAGTATGGAAAATAACCTTGCTTTTTGGAGACAGTATATATTCATATTTTTGATAGCTCTTTAAATGAAATATGGTCATGGATAGATGTGGAATCAATACATGCTGTTTATCTTGTGATATCTCATCTTAACACCACCCTTTAGATTTGGGTGTTTTGAATATGTTGAAGACATTACAAAGTTGTTTTAAACAGAACTGAAAATCAGTGTCTGCCCTTCAAGAAAACGGCTAGGTGAACAAAACGTGATTCAAAGTCTGAACTCCTATTCTTAATATGTCCTCTGTTGTGTGTTACTGGATTCACATATGCGCCTCTATTTCTCATTTTACTGTATTAACATACTAAGGATGGAAACCCAAAATACCACTCCAAAAGAGAATTTTAATTTAATTCTACATCTTCCCATCAAGTCTTAGTTTCCCCAAAAGGACTGAAAACAAACTGAGCCACTATTTTAAAAAAAATGTTTAATACCCTCTGTTGATTCTTTCCCTCATATCTGACCCCTCTACACCTGTAGGGGCAAATTGGGGGTTATATATTCTCTTTGAAATTCCCGTAGTGTCCTATTTCTTTTTCTAGGATATGTGCCACCTTCCACATTATTAAGAATTTATGATTTATAATCGTCACATTTTTTGCTGTGAGATTAAAAGTTATTTGAAAATAGATACCATTTCTTCTTCATCTACGTACCTCAGTTGCCAGTGAACCAAATCTGTAGCTTTAGATAAATATCGAACCGAGCTTAAACTTTCACTTTCCTTCTAGGCCTCATTAGTATCTTATGTATTGAAAGGATAGTGCAACCAACATATCAGCTTAAACGATGCTAGCTTTTTCTTTGGTATTATCTAAAATTAGTATAATTCTTTGACTTAAGCGGTAAAAATAATAGGCCAAGCAAGGAATTCGCTTAGGTCAGTCTCTCATTTCTCATCTGGAATAATAACTTCTCAAATAAAATTCCTAGTCAAAATTCAATAAAGATGTGTAAGATTGTCAAGGAAAAGTACTTCGCTGTTAATTTTACATAAAATCGCTTAGTTTATTCCTAAAATCAGTTATAAATTCTTAAAAAATTATCCAAAGCAAATCAAATTTCTATTTTCCTGAATTTTGGGGGGGGTGTTATCATAAAACTTTGTATTTAACTCTATGACCAGAACATAGCTGTGAGATTCAAAGTAATGGCCCATATAGGACAAGTCACAGTGAAACTACCAATATTCCAGAACTAGATATTGTCATCTGAGGATTTTGAATTAACTTTTCCTCAGCTTAAGATATAACTACATTTTTAGTAATGTGACAAAGCAAGGATAAACTCTATACCACAGAGTCACTGCCTTTTCACAACCTGAAAGTTGGTATTTTATTTCCTCACAAGACATATATAAAAGAAAGTTTGGAAACCTTTAGATGGCATTTATCCAAAATATAAAACACAGTTCAAGATAATTAAGAATGTTAAATATAATATTGTTTATACCAAATATGTTTATTAAACTATTTATTCATTCGTGAAATGTGTATCCTGCAACTATTTTGTGCCACAAATCTATTAGACTTACTCCTTTCTTTTGTGAAGTCCATACCTCAGCAGAGAAAGTGGATATCACACGAGTAATAAGAAATATGATAAATACTAACATAGAGAACTGTGGTTAATTATCATTATAAATGTGCATGTTTTTTTCTATAATATTCAATATGTTGAAGGCACTTACGGATTTCTACGGCACTTACTACACTGTCTTGTAAATATGGTAAATATTTGTTAAATGAACTAAGAAATCAATACATAACTGTAATAGTCATGTGGAGTGCCTAAAGGCTATAATGGTGTATGAGGAATGGCATGCCGAAGTATTTTACATGAGGGCTAGACTGCCTGCTCTCAAATTTTATTAGAATAAGAAAAAAATTCAGATTTTCAAGTAAAGAGTGCAGGGCTTAGAAAAGATGTAGGAAAGCTTTCCAAAGAGTTGGTAGTCATTAAATATTATAATTTATTTCCAAATGAAGTTGTCAAATTCTTTTCACATGTCTTTGAGAATAAGATAGGAGTTTCATCTGTTCAGGATACTTTAATTGTCTCTACATTATGCCAAAACATCTGCTAGTTTCAGTCAATAGTAAAAACTCCGTACTGTCAATTCAAAGAATAAAAGCAACTCAATCATTTTTCTGGCATCTTATAGCTCAAACAAACCTGTTGATTGACATTTTTATTTTTCTTGACATTATTTTAGCTTAATGGTAACTTCAGGCTCCTGTAGCTCTGTCTGAGTGGGCTAAATTAAGTAAAATTTCTTTTTTTTCTTCTTCTTCTTCTTTTTTTTTAAAGATTTTATTTATTTATTTGACAGAGATAGAGACAGCCAGCGAGAGAGGGAACACAAGCAGGGGGAGTGGGAGAGGAAGAAGCAGGCTCATAGCGGAGGAGCCTGATGTGGGGCTCGATCCCATAACGCCAGGATCACGCCCGGAGCCAAAGGCAGATGCTTAACCGCTGTGCCACCCAGGCGCCCCTAAATTAAGTAAAATTTCTAAGTGCCTTATCTGCTATATATGAATTTGTTTATTCATGATGTATGAGTATAAAATGTATGTTACCTTTATATAATTTGAATGAAGCATACTTTAAGTACCTTTAAAAACCTTTAACGTGAGAAAATGGTAATGTCTATATTTAAGTTATAATGGAAATTGTTAAAACTTAAGATGTACTAAATATTCACAGGTGAGTACATTTTATATATTTCACTATCATACATAGTGACATGCAGTGAAAATCTATGTGAAGAATACCAGTTACACCAAAAGTGAGGAAAATGAAAAGGAAATTGCTGTTTATAATTTTTTGGAAAAAATAAGAGGTTGGTTGATGTTCAATGAATACCTGTTGGATAGATTAATTATTGACTGGCTGTTTATACAGTGAGACACTGATCTGCCGTATATATGATAAGAAGTAGTATTCTTAATCTGTTCATTCAGTGTGCCTAAAACAATACTTAACCTGGAATCTTCAGCTAAGGGTTTTCCAGTGAGAAGCAGAAATTAAACAGCAGTGGTGTACGGGAGAGAAAATGGCCACTTGTTTCATGGTCTGCTTGAGTTTTTACCTCATGATCTTTCTTAATGGTGATTATTTCTAGTGAACAAAATAAATTGACTCCTTTTTATGTATGTTTATATGTGTATAAATAGACAATATTTAAATTTATAATTTAATTCCATTTTAAAATAATAGACCTTAGTGAGATGTTGCTTTATAGCATTAGGCTAAGGGCTTTACATTTCTTTCCCAGGAGTTACATCAAATTAATAGGGCAGGTACTCATTTTACAGATGAGGTAATAAAGATAAGAGGTCAGTGGTTTAAAAAGTTAGCTTCCATGATCAGTTATAAATCTTATTCTTATAATATACATTTTGATTATAGCAGTTCAGTTGATGTTACTTTGTATGTTCTCATGTCAAAGTATCATTAGTAGCTGTAAAAGGTAAGAATCAAAGCTCAACTTTTTAAAAGATTATCGATCATTCACATAAGGTTCATTATTAGTGTTTCAAACCTGTGAGTGGTTCTCTGAGGAATATTTAGACAACCATGTTCTTTTTGGTTTGTGACTCAGGCATTTAAAAAAGTGACTTCCAAGTCACTGTTTTTCTTTTCCTCAAGTAAGAGGCAAGGGGGACATATATGTGTAGGATGATGAATGGCGTTCCTTAGGAGCCAGAACTGGAACCTACACACTCTACCTACACTCACCTTTCACTTTTCATAACTCATTCATATGGATATGCCTAAATGCAAGGGAAGTGTGAAATGTATTCTAGCTGTTGGCCCAAGAAGCACTGAATTTCATGGACATCTAGTGAAACTCTGCCACAACCCACTCTTCTGTTCATCAAATATCTTATGCAGAGAACATACCCAAAGGGAAAACCCAGATTTCGTCCAGTCACTACATCTAAATCCAGGTCCAGCATCTCCAGGACATGTGTAGGCAACGTTGTCAAGGGGAAGTAGCTCTTCTTTGTCTTGAGATCTATTCACTGAGAAGTCAATCTATCACTGTGGTAGACAGAATAATGCCTCTTCCTCCTCCCCTTCGCCCGCCCTGCTCTGGGGAACACCTAAGATGTTCAGGTCCTAAGCCCCAGAACTGATGAATATGTTAATTTACATGGCATTAGAGAATTAAGGTTGCAGATAGAACTAAGTTTTCTAATCAGCTGAATTTAAGATAGGAAATTATCATGGCTTATCTGGGAGGGCACAGTGTAATCGCAAGGGTCCTTAAAAGTAGAATAGGAAGCCAGAAGCGAAGTCAGAGTCAGAGAAGAAGTATTAATGAAAGGATATCTTAGTGATGTGATGTGAGGACCCATTCAGCTGCTGCTGCTTTTGAAAGTGGAGGAAGGAGACAGGAGCCAAGGAATGTGGGCAACCACTAGTTGTGGGAAAAGGGGAGGAAATGAATTCTCAGCTATGGTCTCTGGAAAGGGACACAGTCCAGCCAACAATTTGATTTTGTACCAGTGGCACCTTTATTCGACGTCTGCCCTCCAAGACTATAAAATGATAAATTTATGCTGTCTTAAGTCACTAAATTTGTGATAATTTGTTACAGCATCAATAGGAAACTATTACAACTCTCTCTCTCTAAACATCCAGTATACAAAGGGAGTGCTGGAACAGGATAACAGCAAAGCATTCCCATTTTGGGAAGAAGAAAATGGGAGATACCCAGCAATATTGGCTCACTACAATAATTTAACCTTGACTGGAAGTCATTATGATCTCCTCTTTTCCCTGATAATTAGGAGAGTTTCCTAATTACAGCTGATTTTGTTCTTTGATGGAAAATTCCTTGTTTTTAAGTGACACTCCCAGCTCCATCTTCTGCAAGGTTTCTCTTCTGTCATTATTCTATACCTGAAGTGAGTTGTTGGGATTATAATTTCCTTCAATATCACCTGTTTTTGTTATTGTTGTTGTTGTTTGTAGAAAGAGAACATGAGCAGGGTGGGGGAGGAAGAGGGAGAGAGAGAATGTTAAGCAGGCTCCACAGCCAGCGTGGAGCCTGTCCTGGGGCTCAATCTCATGACCCTGAGGTCACGACCTGAGCTGAAGTCAAGAGTCAGATACTTAACCAACTGAGCCACTCAGGCACCCCATTACATGGGGCTCCTTCTTGCTTTTGTAAATCTGGAACCGTGATTTTTTTTTTAACATAATCAAAATGATATCTTTAAAAATCTTAATAGGCTTATTTTCTATTTGATTCCAGGTAGTTCCTATATCTTTACCACATTGAAATTATTTTCCAGACAGAGCTAGAATATGATATATTCTTTAGCTCATTACTGGTGGTGCATTGGCTGTTTCCTAGATATTAAATCTCTCTGAGTTACTATGGGTTCATTTGGAAAGCAAGGATTAACACAGTAGCTGTTTTATAGGATTAACGTGTAGATTAAATATGAAAATGTTTAAATCGCTTAGGCCACAGCCAGATAAACTATAAATATTGAGAAAAATTTTAGCTGTTGATTACAGAGCACTCTTTCTGTTTGAATTACCAACATTGCAAATTATCCTCACTAAGCTCTCTTAAACTTGGGATGTGGAGGCTGCTGTATTCACACTGATTGCATTTATCCAGCACTTTTTACTCCACTGATAAAATGAAGAATTTAATTTACATTTCACTGCACTGCCAAATGCTGGTGTTTCTCATATTGTTTTTAGGAAGTCCATTATATTTTCATTTCCATGATTTTTCTTCATAACATAGTTTTCTGATGTATACGCAAATGATTAAAATAAATCAAAACCTTCAAGAAAACAGGAAGAGTGATCACAACTTGGAAGAGAGAAAATGGCATGCCATCCATGAGGATCGTTTAGCTACTCTGATTTATGTGATATTAGAATAAAATTCTAGCGCTGCCTGTGTGAAGCCTTGCAAAACAATGATAAACATTTCTAGAGAGATTACTATATGCCAGGGATGTGTGTAAGGAGCATCTAAAATGCTGATATACACGCACCCATTCTGTATTCACAGTCGTCTTAGGAGTCAGGTGCTGCTATTATCTCCATTCTACAATTGAGCAAACTGTGGCATGAAAAGTAGTTGTGTAAGATGTAAAGGGGCTAATACAAGGGTCCTCGGTTTTCCCTTTGTCTTCTACCTTTGCTCTTTTTTCATTCTTTTTACATTTCTGTCTTTGAAATTTGACTAGACAGTAAACCACAAGGCTTGTAAAAATAGTCCTGGAACATTCTGTTCTCCTGATTATTGTAACCTGGAAGAAGGAAGATAAAATTTGGAACAGTCCTGTGGCATTGATTTGCTTCAAGTAAAAAAACTGCTCTGTAAGTCCAAACATGAAGGATATGTCCTCACATTCCCCCATCCTATCAAATTCTGCCCCTTCTTTGGTCTTCTGGTGGTCCCTTATGTGTATCTGTTAAATAAAGAGGACCTAACTTCTATTAAGTCACTTAAATCGTTTATCTTTGACAAAGATAGCAGTGCTAGTAAGTGGCAGGCCAAGACTGGCATGGACACAGTCATTCAGGCTCAAGCCTTGATGCACTTTATGCCTCTTTTCTTTTTAAACATTTCTATGTGGAAATGTTTATGTATATGGAAAAGCAGATAGAATCCTATAATGAATGAAATCCCATGCATCCATCGCTCAGTTTCAGAAAGTATCAACTTGATGTAATTATTTCATGTATCTTTCATGTATTGTTTGTTTGTTATAGTATTTTAAAGAAAATCCCAGATCATGTCAATTTATGCAGTACAAAAAAATTATTAGACATCAGTAAATAATAAAAACATTTTTTAGTATAACAAAAATATTACTAGCACACATTAATATTAACAACAATTAACATCATATAACATTCAGTCTGTATCTCACTTTCACCAAAGGTCCCAAAGTTATCTTTTTACCATGGAATTGTAAAAATCAACATTCACAAATGCCCATATATTGCCTTTGGTTGTTTTGATTCTTAAAAACCGAATTCTATGGCTACAGTCTTTCCTACTTTTTTGTGCCATTTATTGGTAGAAGGATACACATCATTTGTCTTGTGAAATGTTCTGTATTCCATAATTTTCCAGGTTGCTACTTCAAGTTGTCTCTTACCTTGTTTCTCTTCTATATTCTCAGTAAACTGTTAGTTAAATAGAGAGTCCTGATTTTATTCATTTTTAGCAAAAGCACATCTTCATTTCACTGCTACTTACTTTACTTCTTACTGTATCACATCATGAGACATAAAGTCTAGTTGTCCAGTTTAAGTGAATCTAATGTTGTCATTGATTTCCCGTGGTCTGAGTCTGATGCTCCATAGTAATTTTTTCCTGTCAAGCTTTGTCCGAAAACATCTTACCACTCATTGATGGTGGTTGTCTGTGGTTCAGTATCTCATCAGAGATTGGCAAATGTTGATATTCTAATAATTTATTAGCAATATTTAGTCTAAATCGAGCATTCTCTCATCCACTCTTTGGTTACCTTGAAGCACAGTTTATACAAAAAACTCAGAGAAAAATGTGTGATTCTATTTCACTAGTTAGAATTTTTAGAGAAATGAGTCTGTCCTCCAAAAACCCCAATGAGGAGGAATAAGACAGAATAATGTGTAATGTAGTAATATTATGAATACATGGATTTTTATATACTTCAAATATTTAGTTATTCTATTTGATCATCAGTATACTCTGCCTTACTCCTGTGGAAGACCCTTCCACATTGACTCATATCTTTTCTACCTGACCATCTTAGTCTTTAAGATCTTCACTGCTTTCTGGCATAACAAGATAGCCCAGAATCATCTTGAACAATTTTTTGACCTTTACCTATAATCAAGAATTCCGCTGAAAATCTCTGATTCTCTTTAATGGAAAATGGTTTGGGGAGCTCACACTCCGCTTCCTAGTAGTAATCATTGCCACTAGTTTGTCATTTGTCCTAGGCTTTATCAGTGCCCTTATTTTTTTATGCTGATTTTCTGAGTCAAATGTAAGTTTCCAGTCATTTTACTTGAGGTCTTCTATTTTACATTTGCATCTCTTTATTCCTAGTCCAAATGTTTTGGTTCTTAATGACAATACCATAATTACATATCTGCTTTCTTGTACAGTATATCTGTAGTACTTTAAAAATAACAATATCAATATATTTTGCTAACAACAGTAGTACTACGGGCAGCTGGGTGGCTTAGTCAGTTATGGGTCTGCCTTCGGCTCAGGTCATGATCCCAGGGTCCTGGGATCGAGCCCCACGTTGGGCTCCCTGCTCAGTGAGGAGTCTGCTTCTCCCTCTCCCTCTGCCTCCCCTTCCCACTCATGCTCTCTCTATCTGAAATAAATAATCTTTAAAAAATACAATAGGACTAAATGAAATGTAAAAGTTTTTCATGTTTTTGGGGCACCTGGTTGGTTCAGGATCTTGATTTTGGCTCAGATCATGATCTCAGGGTGGTGGGATTCAGCTACGAGTCAGGCTCCGTGCTCAGCCCAGAGTCTGCTTGAGATTTTTTCTCTCCCTCCCCCTCTGCCCCTCTCCCTGCTCACACATGCTTGTTCTCTCTCTCAATTAATTAATTAATTAATTAAATCTTAAGTTTTTCATGTTTTCTTTTGTCACTTGAGTGTAACCCACAAGAATTATGTGAAAGTATTGTATTTTAGAATTAATTAACTTCTCCCTATGGCTAGCCTACCAACTATATACAACTAGATATGTTTGCTTACTTTGGGTTAGATTTTTAAAGTTTTTTTCATTTCCAGTTTAATATTTGTAACTATGGAAAATATATGATTCCATTGTCAAAATCATAATATTGGGGAGGAAAAGTTTTACTCTACCTCAATTCTTCTAGCTGGTCTAAGATTTAAATTTACATAGGGCACCAGGGTCACTCAGTTAGTTAAGTGTCTGACTCTTGATTTCAGCTCAGAACGTGATCTCAGGGACTTGAGATTGAGCCCCGTGTCAGGCTCCATGCCCAGCATATTTTACTACATTTAACACCATTTTGTATTGAGCCGTTTTTTTGTTTTTTTTTTTTAAGATTTTATTTATTTGACGGAGAGAGAGACAGCCAGCGAGAGAGGGAACACAGGCACGGGGAGTGGGAGAGGAGGAAGCAGGCTCCCAGTGGAGGAGCCTGATGTGGGGCTTGATCCCAGGACTCCGGGATCACGCCCTGAGCCGAAGGCAGACACTCAACAACTGAGCCACCCAGGCGCCCCTGAGCCAATATTTCTTTTTTACATTTTTAATGGGCTTTGGTCTTTTTCTTTACAATTTTAAAATATATCTTTATATAATGACAATATTAGCAGTTTGTAAAAAATTGCAAATTATTTCACAAAATTTTTGTTTGGTTTTAGACTCTTGAAAACTTTACGTCATTCAAGAAATTAATTATAGTCTGCTGTAATTACTATATATGGTGTTCTCAGGAAGACATGAATACAAAAAATATGTATAGCGTCTTTATTGGATATATTTTGCTGTGTCGTATATCTCATTTATTTTCATTATTTCTTTGTTTACACATCTGCTGTGGATTTGGGTTTCTTTTTAAACATATAAATCTTCTTAGTGTGGGCTGTTCACCAGCTTTGCCCATTTTTCTAAAGGATTGTCTCTTTTTTCCTGTAGGGTTTTAAACATAAATTATGAATATGAATCCTTTATCTCTTAATGTATGCTGCACCTATCTTCTGCTTAGTCATTTGCCTTTTATCTTTCTCAGTGGTGTTTCTTGTTTTTTGTTTGTTTGTTTGTTTATGAATAGAAGTTCTTAATTTTAATGTTGAGTTTAATTTATCAAAATTCCTTTCATGCTTGGATATTTTTAGATCATATTTATGAAATATTTCCATCCTTCAAATATGCATAGATATTCTTGTAGGAGTTTTCCAAAAAGTTTTATTTACCTTTTTAATGTAGATCTGAAATCCATCTGGAATTGACTTTCTTAATGGAGTGAGGTAAAGGGAATTATTGACTGTGGTATGAAATTTATTAGTTCAATTTATCAACAAGATGAACAGTACCATAATAATATCACGTTTGTTGTGCATCAGGTGCTGGATTTTCTGGATTTAATTCTATTCTACTTATTAGTCTGTTTTTGTGTAATTGAACTATGGTGAGTTCGTTCCTTGGTGAGTCACAGATAAGAAACTACAGAAGGTGTAGTTGTCACATAAAGGATACTTTACTTAAGGAGACCATGGGAAATAACTTACGAAGTCTTCACTCCCTGAGCAAGGGTGACTGGGTTCCTTTTTTAGGGGTAGGATGAATATTAGAAAGGGGAGCCCTGTCATCCTGTGTAGAGGTAGACCTAAGGTTGTATATGTGTCTTGAGATTATATACCTAACATACATTGTATGTTGTGTGAGGGTTGTGTTCCTCATTGGGCAGAGATTTTAGTATTATAATGAGTTCAGTGTAAGTGTTGGTTACTCCATGGGTTACTCCATGATCCATCTGTGAAGGTATGATTCTGGGTCAAGCTCAAACCGGTGTGGGTGGTCTGGGCCAGCCAGAACTCTTTTTCTGGGCAGTTGTTATTGCTCAAGGGATAGTTTCAGACATGATAAACTAGCAAAAAGAGCTTAAGAGAAAATATGGGACAGAGGTGGTGAGAACAAGCAGATGAGTGGTAAAGGTCAGGTCTTGAGGTCTAGCTGGTGAAAAATCTTTCCTCTAGTTTTATTCTGTTCTTCATTCGTGCCCCCCCCCCCAAGAATGAAGGGACAAAGGTACATCTTCTGTAGCTACTGCTAGACAAGGATGTAGTCACCATGATTAATAGAGGAGCAGAATTTTCCTCAGCTCATTTTAGATATGTTTTGGTCACCATGTTTAACCCCAATCTGTTCATATCTTCATATTACTGCCATTTGTAATTTTATGGTCTGTATGCAATTGGACAGAAATTTTATCAGTTAAGTATGCACTGTCCAAACAGTAATAAGAGAAGTCTTTATTTTTTTTTTCCCCTGTATTATGTTCCTACTGATATTTACTAGGAAATTTAGTTCCCAGGGATGTTCAAGTATGTTTATAGCTTTTGGCATTTCTAGGATTATCATCACCAGGACTAACATCAAGAAGGTGTTCATGTTAAAATCAGACCAAGGCAGAGGGGACTAGAACATTGTCTGTTTTGCCTTATACTACCACTAAGCTGTGACATTCATTATTGAATGGTCAAAGAGAATGATTTCATCTATTTAAGGGACCTGGTAGCAAACAATAAGACTAAAGAAACCAGAACGGTAAAACTAGTATCCTACAGATAGAGATCATTATAGTATATAAATTTGAGAACGCTTATTTAATGAGGCTCCGCTTACCTTGCGGGTGTCCCCGGCACAGAACTTTCAGGTTCACTGAGTGGCTTCTGGGAATATTTATTGTCATCCAGTGCTGGTAGTATCTCCTCCTAGGGCCCTGGTCAGATGCCTTTTTACTTTAGTATGGTGAATCCAAGGTACGACTCTAATTTTAAGGAAGAGGATGTGGTTTATAGTACTAGGCAGGGCTCTGTTCATATATATAGTTGACCCTAGGATGACCCATTTTTCCAAATTTTGAGCTATATCCAGTCCCCGGGTTTATTTGGGTGAAGCTTGTTTTTAGTGGGTTGGGGGAAGCAACAATTTCCATGCCTGTTGAATGCAGCCACCGCCTGTCAGAGATTAATTATGTGCTTAATGGCCAGAGAATCCTCCAGTCTGGAAGTGAGGAGTCGGAGCCTTTTGGAAACGCCCCCCATAAGTTATTCCAAATGGAATGAACTTTTAGTTTGCCCTTTGCGGCAGCTCTCATTCTGCTGAGAGCTACTTATAGTAACCTTAACCAGTCTTCCAGTGTTTCCTGGCACAACTTCGCCAGGGTCTTTTTCAGGGTTTTGTTAGCACATTCTGTCTTCCCGGAAACCAGAGATCTCCAGGCAGCTTGTAACCTCCACTTAATATGTAAAGCCTTGGTTACCTCAGAAATAATTTTTGATATAAAAACTGACCCATTCTAAGTTTGGGTTGACCTAGGTAATCCATATCAAGGAATTATTTCTTAATAAAAACCTTTGTTACTGTATTAACTCTTTCTGTCCTACAAGGCAAAGCCTCAATCTATCCAGTAAGTCTATCTACAGTAAACACCAAAGGTGTTTGAACCCTCTAGGGGCTGTAGGCATTGCTGCAAACTTGTCAATCCTCCCCTGGCATTGTAGCCCCGATTTGAGTTGCTCTAACTAGAGGGGGTCCTGGAGGTCTGGTTTGTGCATTATTTGTCTGGCATTAAGCACATCACTTTGTTGTTTTCTCGATAATTTCCTTCCCCGTTCGGGTGCTGATAATCCTTATTTACCGGAGGTATAAAACTTCCTTTACGTAATGAGTTGAGTCACATGTAGTCTTAAGGAGTCCTCAAGCAGTCTGCTCAGACGCCAGATTATCCTATTGTTATTTATCATCCATCCTTTGACTATCAGGGACCATTTATAGGCCGATTTTTCAGGCTTTTCTGTTTCATCCTGGAAGTAGGAGGGTTTCGTAGAGAGGGAATTAGTGGTACTTGCACAATCTCCCCGTACTTGGCAGACCATTTTCTAAGTGCATCAGCCAAATTATTTGCCTCGGTTACTTCTGAATTTCCCTTTTGATGGCCTCTCCGATGAGTCATTGCCAATTCTTGAGGCTTATGTATAGCTACCAGCAGTCTGTGGATTTCCTTGCCATATTTAATTTCTCCATTTTCGCTTTTTAGAAGTGCCCCAACCCTCCAGATGGCTCCATGGGCATGAATTACAGAGAAGGCATATTTAGAATGAGTAGAAATAGTTAAGACCTGTCCTCACTCAATTCTAATACTCTGGTTAAGTGCAATTATTTCTGCCTTTTAGGCTGAGGTGCCAGGGCTGGTCTTTTAGTCTTTACAATAGCATTCAGGAATACTACTGCATATCTTGCCCTTTTAGTCCATTTTCCATAAACTGCTGCCATCTACAAACCAGATTTCCTCTGCATTGGTTCACTCTGGCGATCTTTGTGGCTGGAGTAAATCTGATCGAGTACTTGATGCTGGGGGAGTAGCGTGGCAGCTGTAATGGTGGGAGTGGTAGTTATCTGTCAGCCTGGCCTGATGTTATAACATTCTGTTTTGTGACAGCCACAGATGTCCCTAGGTTTCCAGTAAAACAGAAACCTGGTGAAGTGTCCAAACAGTCATAGGTTGGCTTCTAGTTAGTTTTTCTGCTGCTTTTATGGAGAGGCATGTGGCTGCTGCCACTCTTAGGCAGGGGAGCCAACCCCTGGCCACCATGTCCAGTTGTTCAGAAAAATAAGCCGCCGTTTTTTGTAAGGGCCCCAGCATTTGGGTTAGCCTCGATAACAGCTATACCTTGCCTTTCATGTATTTACAGATCAGTTTGTCAAAATCGGATAATACGGAAGCCGGAGCCTTCCTAAATAAGGCTTCAGTTCGCAAGGCTATAGGGCAAAAGGCAGTTTTAGTTCTCAATGATTCCAAGTCGAGTGAATGAAAGAAAATTGGAAACCTTAGTTTGGTGAGTCATAGCCAGATATTTCAGGAAACCAGATGAATTGAGGATCCAGACCAGTTTTATAAGGACACAACAAACACTAAAAGAAAATCAGAACTAGAGTCTAGCATCCACAAAGAAGTGTTATTGAAACATACTTTTTCCCTGAAATCACCCACATTTCCTTCAAAGGTAGCCAAATTGAGGATAAATCGTTTGTAAAACTAGTACAGTTTTAACAAACTTGGCCTAATTATTTACAGAAGCTGAGCAAGAATAGTGATTGACCATGTAAGTTTTTTTTTAATTTGCTTTTCTGAAACTTTTATAAGGAATGTCAAATTGAACTTTTAATAGCCTCTCAAAGCCAGAAGCTAAGCCAAATACTTGACTTCTGATCTGCTTGCAATACCTGCAGATTTGGGCGAATTCCTCTTCTCAAGGTTCCCAAAATATCCTGACATTTCCTGCACCTGCCAGGAAGTGACCTTCTTTATTTAGCTGGTAAGGCTGCTGGGAACTCTGTAAGTAATAATCAGGCCAACATTTTCAAGGAGCTTTATTAGCTCCATAAAGTCAAACTTTGTTCCTAAAAGCTGTGGGGTCATATCTGAGTCTATGCATGTCTTTCTCAGATATGTCATTCCATTCAAAGTCTTGGTAATATAATCAATGTTTCCAATGGTGTTCTCTTTCAAAGAGAGCAGATTCTCATTGAACTTATGCAAAAAATTATAATTGTCATAAGTGGAAGAATACTCATTGAGAGTTTCTGAATTCTGCGGGGTTCAGGTTGGGAGAAAATAAAATGTTTCAATTTGTTCACAAAAAATATTTTATTGTATCTTTAAGTCATAGATATTTTAAAAGAAAAAGATTCCTCAAATCTGGAAGAGTGGACATTAGAAAACCAGTGTTTCAAACAAGATTCGTAGATCTATAATCAACTTCCTCAGTTCATTCAGTCCCATGTTATTAATTTTTGTTCTGTTTGAATGCAGCTTCACCATTAGTTCTGGAAATTATTACTCAGCTTAGTTTTATGATCTTAAGGATATAAGAAAACCTGTGTTTGTCAAAAAGGCCTTTCAATGAAAGTCCTTGAAGATGAAACACATTTTGCAAGAGCATGAGAACAGTAACTATAAATAACAAAAATACTCAAAAATGGACATGGTTAAATATCTGATGAAAGTTCTTTATAATGCAGTTGACAAGGCATTCTGGATATTTCTATGACATACAACATTTCAATAATTAGAATATTGAGTGATGACCCTATACCAGGACATACTAAAACTTAAGGAATTTCATATGCTTTGTAGAACAATTATAGCATTTTTGCATATAATATAGCCTAAGATGGTTTATTATCATTTTTTTTACAGTGTTGCCCATGTAGCATAATGTACCAAATAAACAAGCCTAATTAGTCAGAAAGACTTCATTTAGAATTTGAATCTTGGTAATTCTGTTAAAAACCTCAGAATGTTTTAAAGCACATGCCTGAATAGGATTATAAATTATTGTAAAACTTAATATTTATCCATTTAACCAAGCTGGCAATAAGAGATTCTACAGAAGATTATATACTTTTTAGCAAAACTAAGCTTCTTTAATATTGAAAAGTTTTAACTTTTTTAACTAATCAAAGACCTGATAAGGACAAAGCATAGAATTTTTGTTTTTCTGGGCAGATAAAGAAAAACTTTGTTTACAACTTCTTATGTAGAGTAGACCAATAATCTAAGAAAACTTTATCTTTTCAACAGAGAAAAACCAAATCTCCATCTAATACTGTTGTACTTTTAAAACTCATTCATTCCTGACCACGCATATAATTTTTTTAAGACTCCCCTCATAAACCTGCTATAGCTTTCTTTTTCATTTATATTTTGTCCTAAGCCTTCTCTCTTTAATAACCAGTCTCGTGTTAC
Source organism: Ursus americanus (assembly GCF_024610735.1). Taxonomy (NCBI): domain Eukaryota; kingdom Metazoa; phylum Chordata; class Mammalia; order Carnivora; family Ursidae; genus Ursus; species Ursus americanus. Next base: position 101,471,435 of record NC_142164.1, read on the forward strand.
AACAAAATTACTTTTTTTTCCTTCAACAAAAATGTATCCCCATACTTTATATCTTTCTTATCAAAAATATATCTCACTCTACTTGCATACAGAGTTGTCTCCCTTATTATTTCTAGTAGTCTCAATTATATTTATCAGAATTTTTTCTTTTAGGAACCTTAGTCTCCAGTGAAAACTAAATATTAATCAATTGTGAACTGTGTGTTATGCCAGAGTTTTTTAGATCAGAAATTTATGAATATATTTCACAATTTCTAGAATCATGTTTTTTTTCATAGTTCAGCTGTTTAATAAAACATAAAACATGTTTACTGACAGAACCAAGTATCCTCAGTTTCCCTGCAAATGTAACCAAAAGCAGACAAACCTATATTCAGTAAAGTCTAAGTCTGAAGACTTAGATACCCAATGAATTCAACCCAATTTATCATTTAACTTAGCAAAACTTTAATGTTTCAGGTTACCAACGATTTTGAAAGCTATTTAAAGGTTTTACTTACAAACCTTTTTATCTATTCAGTCTACTTGCTCTTAACAATTACCCATGAAAACTTCATAAGACAGACAAGATCAACCATATAAGTCATTTTTGCTGACACAATGCAACAGATACAATATGAATTTAGTAAATTAAGAGAGAATAAAAGTTGATTATTATATCTGATGCTGATAACACCAAAAGACATGTGTATTTTAATTTACCAAACATTATCCCAGATCACAAGAACTTGAAAAACATTTGGGTTAGTTTTTATATTTCTGGTTTTTAGAATACCTAGTTTTTACAAACACTTTTCTTTTAACCTACTAAATAGAGATCTTACCTGTTCCGCAGTGTATGCTTCCATTGACCCAAGGAGCTGTTGCCTCCTTTGTCCATGGTTGTAAGGGAAGGAGAAAGTGCACCACAGCAAGTAGCAAGGGTAGGGATTTAAACAGGGAACAACAGACAGACCAAACATCCAGGAGGGACGGAGTTTTCTTTTGACCTCCTAGGCCTTACCAAACAACCAGGCTGGATGGAGGTTTCTTTTAATCTCCCAGAACCTAGACTAGTCTTTGTTAGATCACTCTTGTTTTGCCAGGCTGGGGCATCCAAGCCTCTAATGGCCAGATTGTGTGATCTTCTTTCATCCAGGGATATCTAGACTCGAGTCTAATCAGATTGTTCAGTGTTCCAGAGTATTTACCAGAAGGCCCCTGTCATTTTCCCAAGTATTTTGACTGTTACACCGGCTTGCCCAGACTTTGTGAGACAACTCTAGTTCTACCTCTAAAAGTTGCAGCATGGACGTGGTGTAACTTATCCCAACAGAAATCCTTCCGAGTAAATGTAATCAGAGTCATCACTGGATTTGAGGTTAGGACAGAATGCCAGGCCAGTAATCAGAAGCACCAAGAAGGGAGAGTCCCCTCAAAGGACTCCACTCCCAGTCGCAGTAGCTTGAGCAGAATAGCCTGGGCAAGCTCTCCCTTTCCACTGCTCTGGCTGTTGGAGACCAGGGAAGGCGAGGGCAGAACCTCAAAAGGACAACTGTCCTCTCTGAATCACCAAATTGTAACTTAGCTAATGTGAGTTCGCGCCTTGGTGAATCACAAATAGAAACTACAACAGGTGAGTTGTTGCACAAAGTTACCTTTATTTGCAGCAGATAAGGAGATCATGGCCGAGTAACTTCGAACGTTGAATCCCCAGTCAAGGATGAATACCCATTTATTTAGGGTTATACTGAACATTGAGAAAGGGGAGCCGTATCATCCTCTGTAGAGCCTGGCAGAAGGTTGTGTATGCACCTTAAAGAAACATGCCTATACATACACTGTACGTTATGTAAATCAGGCTTCTGCTCCTCCTTGGGCAGAGATTTTAGTATTATAATAAGGTAAAAGTAACCGTTGGTCACTCCATGGGTCACTCCATGACCCATCTGCACAGGTGTGAGTCAGGGAATAAATTCAAACTGGTCCGGGTCATCCGGGCAGTTAAGAGCTCTTCCTCCAGGTAGGCATTACTGCTTGAGAGGTGCTTGGTTTCATTCATGGGATGAATACGCCTCTCCAGTCTTTTGCCTGAGTTAAGAGAGAAACTGCAATAAAGAGCTTAAGCGGAAGTGTGGGACAAAGTTGAACAGTAGAGGTCAGGTCTTGGGGTCTAGCTAGTGACAGTTCTTGCTGCGCTTTCTGATACAACAGATTCACCCCTGCTCAGTGCTTTCCGTATACTAGCCACATACCTGCCCCAGGTGCTTTTTTCCTCTATAGCATTTCCTTACCTATTACATTAAGGACGAGGGGGGTGCAGAGAGGAGCCTTAAGATTTTCTTCTTCCTCTGTTCAGAAACTATTTCCTCTTGTTGAATTTTTGAATTGCCCCAAAGAAAAGGCAAATCCATCATAGTGTCAGGAAGGAAAAATAATTTTCCTTCTACTCTTGTGGATTCTTGGCTGAGATCCCCTTGTAATAAAATACAGATTAACAGAAAAACAATTTAAAAAGATGTGTACCTCCTGTATAAATGGGAGAGACATAGGAAAATTGAGTAACTCCCCCACTGGTCCAAGCCACCATCTTTTTTTTTTTTTTTCAAGATTTTATTTATTTATTTGACAGAGAGAGAGAGACAGCCAGCAGGAGGGGGAACACAAGCAGGGGGAGTGGGAGAGGAAGAAGCTGGCTCCCAGCAGAGGAGCTTGATGCGGGGCTCGATCCCAGAATGCCAGGATCACGCCCTGAGGCGAAGGCAGAGGCTTAACAACTGAGCCACCCAGGCACCCCTCAAGCCACTATCTTAAATACCATTTCCATCTAAAGATTAAAGAAAGATGGTGGGGGACAGGGGTAGCCAATTATGAAAGGTTTTCCTGCAAAGCACAGTAATCAAGGGTGAAGTTGTTATGCAGATTTAAGTCACGACTTTGCATTGATAAGAGTTTTTAGATATTTTTCGTCATCCTATTCCTGTAACAAAGAGGGTGACGCCCTTACAAATGAAGATTTCCTGTATTAATGTAAATGTCTTTTTGGGGGGGGGGAGATTTTATCTATTTTTGAGAGAGAGAGAGAGAGAACAGGATGGAGAGGGAGAAGCAGACTCCCTGCTGAGCAGTGAGCCTGACTCAGGGCTCAATCCCAGGACCCCGGGATCATGACGCAGACACTTAACCAACTGAGCCACCCAGGCACCCTTGTAAATGTCTTTTATAAAAGCATAACTTCCACTCATTTTCAGAGCTTTACCTATGTCTGCTGCTTCTTTAAAATAATCTGCTCAAAACAATCCTTACAACTAAAGGTATACTTTGGGGTTGTATATTCTATACCTCTTCATTAACTTCACTGAAGTCAAGCATGTTGCCAACCACACCCCTTCTCTTTACATTTTTTGGCTCTGACTCAGTAGGCCATCTTTTTTACATAAAAATTATGCCTGAAATAAATTAGCTGTTTGACTCTTTCCTATGAACTTGGTAACTATTATCCAGCTAATAAATAAATGTAATCCCACCCCAAGATCTTAGAGCACTATACTTTTCTTATATTAATATAAGAGCCCTTATATTTATATTCTATTTCAAGCATAGTAAGCATTGTGTCTGTATAAATCAGTGGATATATGTCTTAGTCCATTAAGACTGCTTAAATAAAATACCAGAGACTGGGTGACTTATAAATAACAGAAATGTATTCTTCGCATTCTAGGGGCTGGTGGGTCTGAGATCAGGTTGCCACCATGGTCCTCACGTCAGGACCCTCTTGTAGATTGCACACTTCTTGTTAGGTTTTCAGGCAGTGGAAGGGACAATGTAGCACTCTTGGGCCTCTTTTATAAAGGCATTAATCTCATTTAGAATCCTCATAACCTAATCACCTCCCAAAGGCCCCACCTAATATCAGCACAGTGGGCATTAAGATTGCAACATGAATTTTGGAGGGAAACAAACATTTAGGCCACAGCATTATATGAATGGAATATATTCCCATTATTTTAATTAAATTTTATCAAATGCCAATTGCAAAACAATATATGAATATATTCTCATTTTCAAAAATCACCATTACAGATCAAATCTTCCTTGAATATCACTACCAAGCCCTTTCCCTTTCCTAGGTTAATATGTATCAGGTAGACCTCTCCCATGACGTACGGTTTAACTTGTCTTTACCGTAGATCATTTGGTGGTTTTAAATATAACTTGTATGTAACCATTTTGTACTTTTTTTTATTTCTCAGTAAGTTACCTTGATTAATATATTTACAAATCAATATACATGTATCACTCACAGACATTTTAAGGGCTGCAGAGTATTCCATGGAATGCTGTGGCTTCTGTCAGTACCCTCTTGATGGAGTTTTAGCTTTTATTCCGTTTGGCCTAGGTACAGATATCAATGCAAATAAATAAAACACTTTTGTGCATGCCTCTTAAGGGACATGTGTGAATACCTCTAATGTAAATAGTCAGAAGTTGACTTGTTGGGTCAGAAAACTTGTGCCTTCTTATTTTAATGTATTCTATTAATTGTTCCCCAAAGTGTTTTTAGAAATTGACTCTCCAGTCTGCAGAGCGTTAACTCATTTAAATGTTTTTCACACATCACTCTGTCCTCAGTATTATCAAATGATCCAAAATGTTTATTTCTTCATTTTTTTCACAGTGGAAGTGACCATTTTATTACTGAGAGAGTGAACATTAGAAAGTAGTAACGTGGGGCACCTGGGTGGCACAGCGGTTAAGCGTCTGCCTTCGGCTCAGGGCGTGATCCCGGCGTTATGGGATCGAGCCCCACATTAGGCTCCTCCGCTATGAGCCTGCTTCTTCCTCTCCCACTCCCCCTGCTTGTGTTCCCTCTCTCGCTTGCTGTCTCTATCTCTGTCGAATAAATAAATAAAATCTTTAAAAAAAAAAAGAAAAGAAAAAGAAAGAAAGTAGTAACGTGCCAGTTCAGGGTTTGAAAGGATCTGTTTTGCAGTGTTACTGTCTCCAGGGTATTCTCCCTTGGCAGGTGTAGTGCATTCCAGCTGCGTGCACATTGCCTTCTGTGCGTATGTAAACCAGTAGCTAATGCATACTTAGCTGATAACAGGAGTGATTAGCAAGTTCTCAGGTAATGCTTCTCACACATGAAGTTTTGTTTGTTTTTTTTTTCCTGGTAGCTTGCCCAGTTTGAGCTAGCATCAAACCAAGACAAAAATCTCAGACTTCGGATACTCAGAGCAATACTGTTTCCAGCCATATGAAATGGCCTTTGACCTAAGTAATCTATGCAGAACTAAAAATTACACTGCTCTTTGTGATGTGGTGGAAATTTTATTCCTTTTTTAATGCTGGTAATTCTCAAAAGCCAGAAATTGGTAAGCTTATGGATACTTCACAAATGCATGGGCCCCAAAGAATGTGTTCCTGCTTAATTATTTAAGCAACGGTTATTAAGATTTTAATTGTTAATTAAATTATTAAGCTTAATTGATTGTTTAATGATGTTTTGTTTAGTGATTTTTTTATAAGAAATGCAAATTCACTGTTGGTAAAATAGGAAATATTCAAAATTGCATTTTTTATGTTTTCCTATAATATAACCATTTAGTGAACATCACTAACATTTTTATTCATTATTTTTGTATATAATTGTGTGTATAACATACCCATACATGTTTACATATTCTTCAGAATTACCTAATAATTAGTGTGGTTTTTCATTTTTGTCCTCATACACACTCATATGGGTAAACAGTTGTGTACATATATACATATATATGCATATAGATTTATATACCTATGCAAAGCATATAGACTTCAATACCTACATATTTACCTATAACCATATACATACCTATTACTTTTATATAGATACATACCTGTCCATAGATACATAGAGATATTTTCCTGCATTGTTATATATTGTCTTAAGTGGAGGATGTGAGGTAGAGTTGATCAGAGAAAGCATATAAAAGCTTCAGTTTAACTTTTGACTTACTGGTTACTCTTCACCTTCCTGATGCTACTTGTCATGCAATCTTGTTAGCGTTACAGCATGGTAGGAAGTGTTACTTAATGGGGTGCTGGTCATTGTTGAATGGGTTAGCTATAACGTTTTTCCATTTTCTTCTTGATTCAGTATGTGCCTTCTAAGAAGTGTCTTGTCCTGCCAGGGTGTCTTTACTTTTTTTAAAAACAAAGTTGCTTTTTTTTTTTTTTTCTAAACTACATTTTTGGATTGATGAATGGGGAATTTTCCTTCATCTTTATTTTTAGATATTTAATTGGTCATATGTGATTACATCTATTTTTCATACTTGATATAGAATATTATATTAGTTTCAGCTATACAACATAATGATTCAATACCTGTATGTGTTGTGAGCGACCACCTCAACATCTCATTAACATCCATCACCACAAATACATACAAATTTTTTTTCTCGTGAGAACTTTTAAGATGCGGCAATTTTCTGATATACCGTATAGTTTATTAATTGTAATCACTTTGGGGCACCTGGGTGGCTCAGTTGGTTGAGATTGTTACTCTTGGTTTCGGGTCAGGTCATGATCTCAGTGCTGTGAGATCGAACCCTGAATAGGGCTCTGTGCTCAAGGCAAAGTCTGCTTGGGATTCTCTCTCTTCCTCTCCTTCTGCCCCTCCCCCCCAAAATAAATAAACCTTTAAAAAAATTATCACTTCACTGTACATTACATCCCAATTACTTATTTTATAACTGGAATTTTGTAAGTTTTGACCATCTTTACACTTTTCACCCACCCTTTCCCCCCCACCTCTGGCAACCACCTATCTGTTCTCTGTGTTTGTAAGCTCAGTTTGTTTGTTTGTTTGTTTAATTTTCAGATTCCTCCTATAAGTTGTATCATCTAGTATTTGTCTTTCTCCATCTGACTTATTTCACTTAACATGATGCCCTCAAGGTCCGTCCATGTTGTCCAGAATGGCAAGATTTCCTTCTTTTCTATGGTTGTATAATATCCCATTATATATATTTTTCATATGTAACAAATAATAGTTATTAATATTTAAGTAATAAATAGTATATAATAAATATTACTATATATTTGCTTTATCCATTCATCCATTGATAGACACCAAGATTGCTTCTATATCTTGGCTATTATAAGTAATGCTGTAATGAACATGGAGGTGCATATAACTTTTAAAGCTAGTGTTTCAATTTCCTTTCAGAAAATACCCACAAGTGGAATTGCAGGACCTCATGATAGTTCTGTTTTAAATTTTTGAGGAAACTCCGTACTGTTTTCCATAGTGTCTGCCGCAATTTACATTCCCACCAACAGTACTCGAGGGTTCCATTTTCTCCACATCCTTGTCAACACTTACTACTTCATTTTGATAATAGCCATTCTAAGAAGAGTGTGGTGATATTGCAGTTTTGATTTACATTTCTGTAATGATTAGTGACATTGAGCACCTTTTCATGTACCTGTTGGCTAGCTGTATATTTTTGATTGTATCTCTTTAATGACACTTTCCTTAACTGTTCAGTCTGAAAGTTGGAGTTTTCTACCCTCTCAAGGAGATGTTTTTCTCATATATATAGTCACCTCTGCTCCAGTTCTTCTGGTTTTTCCCCACCCCCAAGGACACTGCGAATTTGTAGAATGATTATTCACTCTCTTTTCTCCAAAACTACCTGTTTCAACTCATCCCTTCCTGTTTTCAGTTTTGTACTTTTCTTCTGTCTTCTATGCTAATGGATTTATTCCCTGCCATGCAGATGTTGGTCTTCATGTCTTCTACTGAGTTTTGTTTTTGCTTTTGTGGTTGTTTATTCTGTCTTATTTTACTTTCTCTCACCATTCCTTTTTCAACTCTGTGTTTAATTCTGTTAAATTTTATCTACCAATTAATAATGGAATGGTTTTAATTTAAAGGTAGAATAACTATATGTGCATTTGCAAATTACAATACAGAAGAAAAAATAGGGTAATTTTTAAAGCAATGAAAATGTCCAGCTAGAGTCAACTATAATATCAAAAATGCAAGTTATCTGCTGTGCACAATGGTGAACTTAAGGAATTATAATAATATTTGATTTATGAAAATAAGGCTTTTTCCTGATTAGTAAATATGATCTAACTTAATTGGACATATGAAATACACTATGAACATTAAAATTATTATCAACTTAATTCCAAAAACATTTTTAACAATTTCTGTTAAAAATATATATAATATGCCTCTTTTCATTTGGAAAGTGTTACATGATTTGGATTCCTTGTGGAACACAAAGCAGGTGCTGATTATGAAATCAGAGCCTTCTGAGAATCTAATATGCATAGATCAGTGCTGATGAGGGTAGGCCATCCCTAATATTTTCATGACAGGAGATATAATCGGTGTTTATGCTTCAAACATAAGTCATCAAATTGAATAGACTGAAAATGCTGATAAAGCCATCTGGCAACTCTATGGATTTATTGGCAAAAAGCAGATTTTGTTCTTTTATTTGAAACATAATAATTTTAACATTTATAGTAGGGAGGATGTAAAAGAACAGAAGGTACCGTTCACACTTCAGATTTAGAATGTAACCTAAACTAAAAGTGGAACTATGTCAAACAACCTTATCTACAGAGACTACAACTGGCTGACAGTGACAAGCAAGCAGACACTTCGATGGGAAGAAGTTTGTTGGAATGAAGCCAAAATGCATTGTGCATATTTTGAACAAATATATTTGATGAATTGACTTCAGGTTGCAAAATTTAAAAAAATACTCAGGATGAAAATATAAACACTAATAACAATTTGTGCTTGGTCCCTGGTATATGAAGATTCATGAAATCATATATGAATCAGAACTTAGATGTCACTTTTGAAAAATGTTTACGTGAACAGATCATGAATATTCTTACTAAATATTTGTACGTGTTCAGGATGAAAGATGTGTTTTATATCATCTTTGAATATGATCATTTAGGCTAGTAGTTATATTTTTGGATACAGGCTTTAGTGGTATACACCAAAAATACCAAACATTAAAATGAAGTTTATTTTACTTTTAACAATAGGGTTAAAGGAAAAGTAATAATGAAATATATTTTTTAATTTCATAAAATTAATGAAATACAAGAGCAAGCAAGAAAAGCAACAAAAATATACTGATATTTGGCTTTAATAAATATTCAAGTGAGACAAGGACATCTTCTTGGCTTTCAAGATAACAGTAATTCGGATTAATTGACATTATCTTTGAAGTTGCTAAGGAAAATAGCAGAAAGAGTGGGACAGATAAACATTTTTGTTGATATGAACAGAAACTATCTGGAGGTGAGACAATCTTGATAATTTCCTTCCAGATTTCTTTTTAAGATTTATTTGTTTATTTGTGGGTTGCCTGGGTGGCGCAGTCATTAAGCGTCTGCCTTTGGCTCAGGGCGTGATCCTGGCGTTGTGGGATCGAGCCCCACATCAGGCTCCTCTGCTGGGAGCCTGCTTCTTCCTCTCCCACTCCCCTTGCTTGTGTTCCCTCTCTTGCTGGCTGGCTCTGTCAAATAAATAAATAAAATCTTTAAGGAAAAAAAAAGATTTATTTGTTTATTTGAGAGAGAGCGTGCGCGCATGGGTGCAACCAGGTGTGGGGGGAGGGGCAGAGAGAGAATCCTCAAGCAGACTCCCCGCTGAGCTTGGAGCCTGATGCCGGGCTCCATCTCACCACCCATGAGATCATGACCTGAGCTGACACCAAGAGTTAGACAAGTAACCAACTGAGCCACCCAGGTGCCCCTCCTTCCAGATTTATAGCCGTGGAATTTATATATCTGAATCTATACTTACATAAAAATCATATAGAAGTTCAAATAGTTTGCCTACAAGCTAAATATAAACAAAGAAATTTTAAAAAATTATTGGTCTTTTCTGAAGGCTTTAGGCAATGGAAAAAGAAAAGGTGAAGAAAAATAAAGGGTGGAATCACATTTTATTTGACCTTTAATGACATTGTTATTGACTTAGAAATTTAGTCCAAAGAAGAATGTTTCCTGGGGAAGTGTTTACAGTTGCCATCCTGATTTCTCTAGTCCCAGAGAGAAGGGTATAAAAGACACTAATTAAATATCTAGTCATCAGAGTAGAGGCTCTAGCATTCCCACTGGAGATGTGGAAAATCTGTTGTTCGTTCCCTTGGCATAAGGGATGAAAAAGAAAATGACAGCATGGAATAATGATGCTTTGTAGCAAATACATACCTATCACTCCCAATCATTCCACGTAATCAGGAGAGAAAAAGAAAACTCTCCCTAGGAATTATTTTCTTCTATATTGTTTTTTGTCTTACTACAAACAGCTCAAGGGTATACGGTGAGTAGAGTATTGATCTCATAAAAGTCTGTGACATTTTGTATCTTCTACAATACATAATATCTGGCCTCGTAGAGTTGGTATGACAAGTAAATTAGCAGAATGCCTAGTGACTGGCACAGACTAAATGTAACCGAACTCAAGGGGTTCCCTGCTTGGGGTGCATCAAATTGAATGCATCCCAACAAGTGTTGAAAACAAAGAACTTTTGATTACTTACTACAATAAGGAGACAGGGAGATAGCACTAAAAGCATTTTCTTCACATGGAGTTAGCGCAGGAAGTGTTTATTCATCGTATCACAGGGTAGGGGCAGGGGGCTTGCGTATGCACTTATGGGTCAGTTGTGCGTGCCTAGCATGTCAACGCAATAGTGCGTACATCCTGTGTTCAGAAGGTGGCAGGGAAACCCCACCCAGGAGAGGAAATCTTAGGAATAGAATGAATTAAAGGTAACTTCAGGTCTCATCAGGGGCCTTCTGCCCCTGTCTTCATCTCCAATCCAACTCAAACTGGCTCATGTAAGAAGCTGTCAGGCCAGAGGCACCTAGCAAGGGACTCAGGTGAAAGACCTAGTTGGGTGTCTCCTTGGCTAGAACTGTTGGTTCTATAAAACAAAACACATCCCTTCCCTGCTTTTCTCCCTTCTCCTTTTTCCTGAGAGCTATCAGTCCTCTTATTTGAGTAATTTCCCATTGCATCATAGCTAACATAGTATTGTGTATGTTTGCTTATTGAATATATATATTTTAAAAGCCATTCAACAGTAGATTATTTTGTTACAAAATCTGCCCATTATTACTTTATTAAGTCAAATCAAATTTTTGGGTTCATATGGACTGGTATATTCAAAACTACGCCAATGGTAGAAGCTGTAATTTTAAGAGGAAAGCAGCTGGGTCGCCCCCCCACCCCCCTACCACTAAATTTATTTATTTATTTATTCATTCATTCATTAATTCACTGATGTGGATTTAGTACACTTTGAACATAACTTTTTTTAAAAGATTGTATTTATCATTTGAGACAGAGAGAGACAGAGCACAAAGCAAGGAGAGAGGCAGAGTGAGAAACAAGTCTCCCCACTGAGCTGGGAGTCTGATGAGGGGCTAGATCCCAGGACCTGGAGATCATGACCTGAGCCACCCAGGCGCCCCTGAACATAACTATTTTAATTGATAGCAATGATACCAACTTTCCATTTAGAGTACTTGTAAAAATACAAAAGGAGATTTTAAAAATCAACAAAATATTGGACAGATAGTATATGGATATGACAAATGTAAAAATCTTACATGCAATCCAGTGGAAAAAAAATGTAAATAGTTCACAGAGTTGCAAATCCAAAAAGAACAGACATAGGCAAAGAAGCTCAAATTCACCCTCAGTGAGGGAAATGCTAATCAGAGTAACAATGAAATACCATTCTATCTCTTAAAATGGCTAAAACTAAAAAGAGCTACAACCTCTTGTTGATGGTGAATGAGGAAACAGCTACTGTCATAATTGCTAGTGAAATTCTGATGCATTAAAAGCTTTCTAAAAGTAACTTGACAACATACACTAAAATTAAAAATTAGTATAGCCCGTAGTGGGATCCCATCCCATAGAAATAAAAAGTGCAGAGGACACGTGCATGTGAAAGTTTATTGCCGCAGTATTCGTTTAAAAAAAAAAAAAACACCCAAATTTGAAAACAATGTGCATCTCTGTCACGAAATGTCAGGTTATATTGCAGCATGTCTGTCCTCTCAGTTACTATATTGCTATTTGACATACTGAATCAGAACTTTACCAGTTGAGGGAGGGGGGTGGGGGAATGGGATAGACCGGTGATGGGTAGTAAGGAGGGCACGTATTGCATGGTGCACTGGGTGTTATACACAACTAATGAATCATCGAGCCTTACATCGGAAACCGGGGATGTACTGTATGGTGACTAACATAATATAATAAAAAATCATAAAAAAAAAAAAAAAGAACTTTACCAGTTGAGTTGGATCTTTCTCATGAGGTATTGAGATCCCACGATGCAGACCTACGTGTACAGTTTAATGACACTGCTATAAAATCAGCAGTAACAAAAATCAGTATTAGCCTTATGCATAGTGTACACCTATTTATACAGTATATGTAAGGGTACAGACTACGTTTTATTGGTCATCTTTAAGGCAGAAAAAGGGGCATTTACTGATTGGAGGGAGGTAAGAGAGGAGGGGCAAGCAAAAACAAAAATGAAAAGAAAGGGTACACCAGAAATAAGGTATCTATGTCCATTTTAATCATATATTTAAAATTATTTTTTCCATATATTTAATAAAATTTAAAAAACAAAAGTACAAAGATACTTGAGTATCAGTAACACAAGTAAGCCAATTCTTTTTTTTTTTTTTTAACCAATTCTTACAAGCTCATTCTACTGGGTTCTTAGGTATATAATAACCTTCAAAATAGCAGTTTTTCTATTTCAATACTGTATCGCGTCTGTGAGGCAACCGGATCTGGTGAAGGCTGGTGGCACAGGCAGTGAAAAACTTTACCCAAGGCAAAACAAAGGAGATAGAAGTTTATTGAGGGGCGCCTGGGTGGCGCAGTCGTTAAGCGTCTGCCTTTGGCTCAGGGCGTGATCCCGGCGTTCTGGGATCGAGCCCCACATCAGGCTCCTCTGCTATGAGCCTGCTTCTTCCTCTCCCACTCCCCCTGCTTGTGTTCCCTCTCTCGCTGGCTGTCTCTCTCTGTCAAATAAATAAATAAAATCTTTTTAAAAAAAAAAAAAAGTTTATTGAATACACTGCAAGGAAGCAGTGGGCAGGACAGCAAAGGAGAGACTTTTTGCTAGGAGGCGGCCCTGGTGGGTGACTCTAGTTAAGGGGAGCGTGAGGAGGTTCGGGAACATAGGGAGTTTTCCCTTTTTGGTACCTGTGCCTGGTTGGAAGAAGCCAGTCGGTCAGCTAGGGCCTATGGGTATTTTGAGATATATTGGGTCACCTAATGGGCCTGTTTGCATTCACCTTGGTGGCGGCCGCGGACCCTTTCATCTCACTCAGGTCTCCATTGCTCAAACCCGCTGCCTAAAAGTGGCCTCTACAGGGTCTTTGGTTATTTGAAACCACTCACTGCCAGAAAGGGGCCTGTCACTGTCCCTTTTGGACGTGGTTTAGGTTAGCATAGGGTTCGGTTTTATAATGTACTCCTTTAGCATTAATATCCTCAATATTCCTTATTGTGCTTCCTAAACTATCTATTGAGTTGGTTGGGGAGGAAAAAAAATTTTATTTTCTCCTTCTAGGTTCTTTGGCTGGTCTAATAATCAAATAACATAAGCTAGATTAACAGTAGCAAAATGAACATAATTACATACCTATAGGGGCCACGTAAGTATAGGGACTAAAGGACTAGTCAGGCAATTGAGGTCTGGGGCTTCAAGGGGGAGTAAGATCATTTACAGGATAATTACTAAAAGAAAAAAAAAAGCATCTGTTTGGTAATCAGAAGGTTGCCCTGACCTCTAGATAGGTCATTCAGATAATTACCTCTGGGTAATAGCTGTCTTTCTGTGCCAGGATTGCTATCTAAATTCTTTTAGGTATGGGGCACCCTGCTGGCTCAGTCAGTAGAGCATGCAAGGCTTAATTTCAGGGTCGTGAGTTCAAGCCCCACACTGGGCAAGAAGCCTACTTGAAAAAAATAATTAAACAAAAAATAAATTATTTTAGGTAGTTTAAGGGAGAGGAAAAACTTCTTCTTGAGTCCACTGGGTTTTGATGGCCTTCAACTCAAAACAGTCCACATGCCAAAGTGACCCGTTTTGGGGAAACTTGTTCTGCACCCCTTAAGGTTCATTCCAATGTGCATCTTACTTTCTATGATGCTTTGTTGCACCCTCATGATGCTTCTCGGCTTTGCCATAGTAATTTTCATCTTATCATATTCTTGTCTCTTCTTCCCTACTTCATTGTATTTCTGTCCTGGGTCGTCAGTCAGATATTTGAATTTATAGTTATATTTGCTTAAACATTAAATACAAAATATGTGGTCACTCCTTGTGTCTGCTCTGTGGCAACCAGTTTGTAATGGGTCTTCTTCATATGCTGATTAATGGTGATTCTCTTGATTTCGCATTTCAATAGTGTCTTTATATAGCTGCTGTGTTAGTTCGCTTTTCAAATAATCTATTAACATTGTATCCTAGAGAGCAGCGATAATATGAGGATTCATACTTTCCTCTCCTTCTCTTCGTTTTGGTGGTTAAAAAAAAATGTCTTGGAATTTTGATAGCATTCATCTTAGTTACAGTCTTTCAGTTGCCGGATTGCACAAAGCAGCTTGTATGCCTGTTTTTTGCACTTTTGGGGGGATTTTAATGTATTAAGTATTTTAGAGTTCACTGAAGTCTATTGAACTGTTTGGCAATTTATTGAATAATTAGTAATTAAATACTATTTCCAAAACAGTAATAATGCTTGCAAAATGGTAAAACAAAATGAGCAAAATGAGGTATGTGATGAAATCTGTGTTTTAATAAATACACTTTTTCAAGAATGGAAGAGTGACTTTCCCTCTGTCCTTCTATGTTCTTAGCTGAGAAACCAAGTAAAATATTAACAGGAGAAAAATTAAGTTTAATAATTTAATATTTTAATAGGTTTAGTAACGTGGGTACCTCATTTATAGGATACCCAGGAAAACTGAATTAACTCTTCGAACCGGCTCTCAAGTCACCACCTTAAATAACATTTCCAGCTAAAGACAAAAAAACGTGTTGTGAAGGGTGGAGGAGGGGAAGCCTGTAATGGGGGTACAAAGAAAAGACCAGTAATATAGGTTATGATTTTTAGGACAGTTGACATCCTCACTTTGTCCAATGATAAAGAGTTTCTAGAGATTTAGAATCATCTTGTCATCTGTCTCTACCAGGTACAGAAAGGGAGACATCCTCACGAATGGAGATTTCCCTTGTAAATGTCTATTACAAAAAGGGTAGCTTTAGATTGGTTTTCAGAGCTGCTTCTTTGTCTGAATATCACAAAAAGTTTTATCTGCTCAAAATAATCTTCTTGACAAGGGGGCAAGTTTTGTATGGCAAATTCTGCTCCCCCTCGGCTTTAAAAGAGGAGAGGAACATAACGTCCATCAGCAGAAACCTCTCTGGCATTTTACAGCTAGATACTCTAAAGCAGTAAGTGGAATTGATAAAAATAGTCATTCGTTTTGTCTCACTTTGAAAGCTTTTTTAACATCAGTTTTGTTACCTGAACACTGACTTCACAGTCCAGAGCTATAATTTCTAAATGATTTGTTTCCTTAGCTTGCTGAATGGGTTTTTGTCATTATCCATACCGCTTTATTTTTTAGAATACATCAAGTCAAAGAGGCGATTTTAAATGTGAACACTTTCTAGTACCTTTATGGTCTCTTTCACTTCTCATATTCTATGGATATCTGTTGTGAAAGTTCAAAGGTATTTTGGTCATTTGCTCTACATAGTATTTTTTCTATCACCTGGCTTGGAAGGATAATGGGATGTGATGATAAAGTTGACATTCTTGATGAGGGAACAGAAGGCAAGCTGAGGACAAAGCAGAAACTGACACCCCGCCAACCGCCCCCCCCCCCCAGGATGTATGTAACAACCCTCAGGCACTTCTGCCTGCCCTAAAGGACAAAGAAATAGTTAACCTATAGAGACAACAATCCTGCAAGACTTGAGTCTCCCTCAGTTTGCAAATGTCTTTGCGATCTACAAGAAGGAAGCATTTCTATCAATAACCTAGCTTCCGGAAGGGAATGTAGATACAATTAAATGTCCTTATAATCTGCAGCCTCCAGGAAGTTCCCAACTATCTTCAAGTTAATGCCTTCCTTAGAGGGGTAAACAACCTTAACTTGACAATGGCAAGGCCTCTGGTATCCTGCGAGTCTTCTTTAACATATGAAAGTACACTCTTGAAACCACCCTTTTCCTTACCTCCCCCAACCCCATAGTATATAATCAGCCATCCCTCACAACCCGGGGCAGCAGCTCTTTCTGCCCACGGGTCCTGTCCCCGTGCTTTAATAAACCACCATTTTGCACCAAAGACGTCTCAAGAATTCTTTCTTGGTCGTCAACTCAGGACTCCACCCCATTGAACCTCACCGATATTCCACAACCTCATCAGTCTGATAAAAATAATATCTTCTGTAATGCACGGCCTATGTAATGCAATGCTTTTACTTTGTAAGGAATAATGTGGTATGTTGTTTTAAAGATTTTATTGAATTAAGGAATTCACTTATTCTTGGTTTGCTGTAATTAAAGAATTCCCACCTCACTACATATAAGAATTTATGCTAGACAAACCGCAGGTCAAAAAGTGATTAACTCCTATTTACCAAATACATAATACCCCATTTGCAAAAGCTAAAAAAAGAGTATTTTGAGGGTCTGAAAGCCTATTTAATAAGTATGATCACATGAGGGACAGGCAAAGGAGGAAATTTTAGTTTCTGTATCATACACTGGTCCAAAAACATTTTTTCTCTTGAAGAAATTTTATACACCACTGCACCATATCATGAACTAGTCACATTTAATTTTAAAAAAATAATCTTAGTATAATGCGAACTATTCCAATAATACGTATATGCCAAACCTAAATTTCCAAATACTGTTTTAAGAGCAGTGTTGTCTTCATGGATAGCAGGGGCCTGGGACCCATGCAGTATTTTGACATTGTGCTTTAAATTTCAATTTTCACAAACTGCTTTTCATGACGTGAAAGCAGTTGTACATATTAATTCTTATGAGATTCCCATCAGTATTCATGATATGAATTCTTCGTAAGAATGGGCATTACTATTTTATTATCTGACATGCATGCATAAACCTTAACATACCAAAGTAGTTTTTTTGAAATCAGTATTTTAAAATGTTGTATTTTCTAATAATTATATATAAGTTACATCGTGCAGAGGTTACTTTTGTTGCAAACCTGTCTGTGGTCACACTGTAGCTCTATCCATAGATTTCCAAAGAAAATGAATGACTTCATGATTTTTTAGGCTATGTAATTATGGATAAGATTTATAATATTAATGTCATCACTACTTCTGTGTGACATTTTGCAAACCACTTAGCTGTGCATTTATTGTGTCTCTATGAGGAAAAATTTGCCTAACTCAGGAATGTTTAAAAAAAAAAAAGATGACAAAAATAAGTCACAGTAAAGAATTTATGATCTTATAGAAAATACTTAGAAATGCCATGTGTTGTCTCTGTCAAATAAATAGAATCTTCAAAAAAAAAAAGAAATGCTATGTGTTTTAAACATTATTGTTGGAAAAAATGTTTCTAAACAATTTTTCCCTTTTGATGGATTAATTCAGTGAGGCTAGAAAGAATGCTGAAAAACCAAAAATCCATCATAAAAGCCTTTACTATTAGGTTGTTTAAAATCTCATTATATACCTTATCATATTCAACCACTTTTTTTTCCTTTGGCCAGAAATACATAAGCCTTAACCATTCTCATTTCAAACATGTGGAGGAATGTCACAAACATATTATGAAACAATTCACAATCGTAGAAGTTAAGGCTGTTTCTTCTTAAAAACAGGGGAATGGAGTTAAATCTGCGAATGGTGGAGTAGAGAACTCCAAAAGTCTATTCTGCAACAAAGAAAATCTAATAAACTCTTAAAAAACTGTCAGAATCAACGTTATTAGAGCTCTGGAAGTTAATCACAGATTTCCAAAAACCATGGGGACCACTTAAAGAAAGGTAGCTGAATCTTGGTAAGAGATCTTTGTGGAAATTTTACTTACCACATATCTGGCTCCCCCAGTCAGTGGATAGCCTTGAGGATGGGAGCTTCCTTTCCAGATATGGGTCCCTCATGCCAGAGAGGACAGAAAGCACTTTTTCTTGGGAATTATGGTTGTTTTGTGTTTCTCTGAAGGATGAGTTCAAAGGACTCCTTTTATTTCTCCTAACTCAGAGCTCTCCCAGGGTGGAATTATTTTCTAGGGGGTGTTTGTCAAAAATTTTTAAAGATGAATGTATTAGCCGCTGTTACTTATGGCAATGAGTAGCAGCTGGGGCAAACAATAGACAAAAAACCATGGAATGAAAAGTTGAGGAATGAGATACTTGGAGAGAAGAGGTTTTGAAAAGCTATGACATATTCCTGGGAATCTAGACGATTTTCTGAATTCCTAGAACGAGGTTCTGTTGAAAAATGAAATTGGAAGGCCCTAAATCTCTTACTTCAGGCTCACCTTTAGGCTCGGTGCAAGCAGAAGTATAGGCAAAGTTGTAAGTTGCCCAGCTGACTGCAGAAGCCATACTCCAGTACAAACACAGAGCCCATTTGCAGAGAATGGAGGTGATTTATATTTTGGTTTCGGGCATTACAGGAATTTTTGCAAATTACAAGATGGCATAGAAATGAACTAAACAGAAGTATCAGTGGCCACACGTGGCAAAAAGCACAGATCTTAAAAAGTTAGTTCACAAAATTCATGAAGCAAACAAACAGAATCTGCAACAAGAGGAAATAAATAAACCATGAATGGGGAAGAATCTCATTCCAAAACTGATATATTATAATATTCAAAATGTCTAACCTTCCCAAAAAATCATGAAGTGTGTAATGAAATAATAAAGTAAGGGGGAAAATAATAACAATGGAATCAGTATAAGAGGAAGCCCAAAGATTGGACTTACTAGACAAAGACCTTAAATCAACTATTTTAAATATTATCAAAGTAATAAAGGAAACCATCTACAACAAACTACAGGAATCTATGAAAATGAAGTCTCACCAAGTAAGGAATATCAACCAAGATATAGAAATTATTAAAAGGAACCATATAAATCTGGAGATTCAAAGAACAATAACAAAAATGAAAAATACACTGTAGGGATTCAACAAGCGATCTGAGAAGAAAAAGGGATGACTCAATAAACTTGAAGATAGGTCAATTGAGATGATCTGCTCTGAGGAACTAAAAGAAAAAAAAATATTAAGAAAAATGAATAGCACCTAAGAGATTTGTGGAACACCATCAATTATAAAAGCATACATATAACAGGAGTCTCAGGGACGTGAGAAGGGTACAGAAAGAATTACTGAAGAAATAATGGAGCGCCAGTTTCTTGTCTGTCATGCAAGGAGCTTTGGAAGCCATCATTCTATCCTAACAACAGGTTAAAAAGTGAAGAAACTGAAAAATCAACAAATCTTAGATCTACCAGAGAAGTGAGACCACAGGGCAAACTACCGTCCCTCAAATTAGAGGGAGTACAGGGAATCAGAACATAGCAGAGGAGAAACCCCCATGGGAACCAGTACCAGGGTAGGAAAACCTGAACTGTAACTGAGAAATATCTAGAGGCTCTTTGTAGAAATGACTGAGAGTTTAAAACTCTCTGCACATTTGTGATTAGTACCTCCAGGAGCTCAGATTTTCATAATAAGTACAGAAAGTCCCCTTTGGCTTCTTGCCAGGAGAGAGGAAACTAATCATTTGAGATACGCCAGAGCATTCCATTCTCAAAAAGGCCTGTCCTCAGGAAAAACTATATTGTTGGAGTTGAACCTATTGGAGTTTTATCAGAACTCAGCTGACCTGGGCGAAAGGAAATACTCAACCCTAGCCTCCTCTAGCTTTTCGTGTGGGAGAAGGGAAATAAATGACTTCAATCCCACATAGCCATCCTGCCCTGTTTAATGGAGGTGGGGGACTGAGAGTCACCTTTGAACTTTGTAACCTGTAGGTTACAACTACAACTAGCATCCTGGGACTTATGATGGGCATCTGATGTGGGGGCAGTCTTGTGTGGACTGAGCCTGGGGGATCTGATCCATTCTCTAGGTAGATAGGGTCATTATTGAGTTAAATTGGGGAATTGCTTGTTTGTAGAAACCCACACATTGTAGCATATAATATTTGAAATGCAGAAAAGAAAAAAAAAATTTTTCAAAGAAGCCAGAGGAAAAGCAACCTACCTATAGTGGAGCAAAGATGAGAATTACATCTGACTGCTTCTCAGAAACCATACAAATGGGTAAAGAATGTAGTGAGATATTTAGTGTGTCAAGAGAAGAAAACCACCAATCTATAAGTTTGTATCCTGCAAAATTATCCTTCAAAAGTGAAGGAGAAATACTGCCTCAGACAGTCAATCATTGAGGGAATTTGTTGCCAGTAGAAGTATGTGGAAAAAATGATAAAAGAAGTTTGTTAAAGAAAAGAAAAGAAAGAAAAGGATATAGAATCTATATTAAAAGAGGAAGAGCATTAGAGAAGAAATGAGTGGAAGTAAAATGAAACTTATTTTTCCAATTCTTAACCAGATAACAGCTTGTTCAAAATAATAATAACTGTGTATTTGATGATTATAACTCATGCACAAGTGAAATGAATGACAGAAATGAAATAAGGGATAGGAGGAAGGAATTAGGAATAATTTGTGATTACATAAACTACTTACACTATCTATAAAGCCCACAGTGCATCAAACACTAATGATGTACTATATGGTGGCTAACTGAACATAATAATAATAAAAAATGAAGTCATACGCTGTTATTTCAAAGTGAGCTTGGATTCATTGTAAATATATATTGTAAACACTAAGGTGACCCTTGAAAAGATGTTTAGAAATTCAGAATTGATATGCTAAGGAAGGAAAGAAAATGAGATCATATGACCTGTCTAATTTTTTCCAGTTTTACTGAAGTATGAATGATAAATACACTTTGTGTTTATTTAATGTGTGCAGTGTGATGCCTTGGTATACATCAGCTTATGAAATGATTCCCCTGATTAAGTTCATTAACCTTAAAAATCACAAAAAGCAGAAAAAGAGCATAAGTCAAAAAAAAGGAAAATAGGAAAAGGTCAAAAAATAGAAAACAATAACAAATATGGTAGATATTAATCTGGTCATATCAACAATCTGAAAACACCAATTAAAAGACAATATCTGGAGCGCCTGGGTGGCTCAGTCGTTAAGCATCTGCCTTCGGCTCAGGGCGTGATCCCGGCATTCTGGGATCAAGCCCCACATCCGGCTCCTCGGCTGGGAGCCTGCTTCTTCCTCTCCCACTCCCCCTGCTTGTGTTCCCTCTCTCGCTGGCTGTCTTTCTGTCAAATAAATAAATAAAATCTTAAAAAAAAAAAAAAAAGAAAGAATATCTGTATGAATCAAGAAACAAATCTCAACTACATGTTATTTATAACAAACCCACTTTAAATATAAAGACACATGGATTAAAAGTTCAGGGATGAAGAAAGATAGACCATGGTATTATTAACCAAAGGAATATGGGAGTAGGTGTATTAATTACACACAGAGCAAAGCTCAGATGAAGGAATGTTATCCGGGATAAAGAAGGGCATTACATAATAACGTGTTAATTCTCCAAGATTACATAGCAGTATTTTAATGGGTATGTGCCTAGGAACAGAATATCAAACTGAATGAGGCAAAAATTGTAAGAAAAAGTAGATGAATCCATTGTAATAGTTGGAGACTTCTGCAACTTTATGTATCAGAAATGAAAAGATCCAGCAGGCAGAAAATCAGTAAGGACATAGTTGAATTCATTAACACCATAAATCAATTGGATACAATTAACATCTACAAAGTACTTCATTCAACTGCAGACTACACATTCCTGTCAAGCTCACATGGGGCACTCACCGAGATAAACCACATTCTGGGCCATAAAGCATATCTAACAAATATTTTTAAAAAATGGAATTCAT
Organism: Ursus americanus; assembly: GCF_024610735.1. Taxonomy (NCBI): domain Eukaryota; kingdom Metazoa; phylum Chordata; class Mammalia; order Carnivora; family Ursidae; genus Ursus; species Ursus americanus. Next base: position 101,493,523 of record NC_142164.1, read on the forward strand.
GTGTCTCAGACAATAACTGGAATTATACTTGAAATCACTAACAAAATGATGACCGGAAAAATCCCCAAAGCATGAAGATTAAATAAAACACTAATAAATTACACAAGAGTATAAAAGGAAAACCCAAGAGAAATTTTAAAAATGTGTCTTGAATGAAATAAAATAATAAAACAACTTATGCAAAATTGTGCAGGTTTTCAGATGGGTGTGAGATATAGGACTTTGCACACTGTATTCAAATGCAGTGTAACAGGGCCCAGAACACCTACCTTACCTCTGCAAATGGAAAGTTTCTTTGTAGTTTATCCAGGATTCAAAAGCCATTTTCTCTCCAAGTTTAAGTCTCTCAATCCTTCAACACATCATGTGGAGAACTGGCCCACTCCCCCAGTCTTAACCCACATTGCTAACCCTAAACTTCAGTCTCACTGAAAAACGTGCAGTTTTCTAAACATTCTTGTAACATTTCCTCCTACCTGCCACCTCACTGAGCTCATCTGGACTCCAACACCGTCACCCTCTCTCTCCTCTTTTTCTTTTTTTTTTTTTTTAAAGTATTTATTTATTTATTTGAGAGAGAAGGGGAGAGAGAATGTGTGAGTGTGGGGAGGAGCAGACGAAGAGGGAGAGGGAGAGAAGCAGACTCCTTGCTGAGTGTGGATTTCAATACAGGACTTAATCCCTCAACCCTGAGATCACGACCCCAGCTGAAATGAAGAGTCAGAGGCTTAGCGAACTGAGCCACCCAGTTGCCCCTTCTTAATTGTCCCTCTAGTTTACTATAATATCTTACTATCATCCTTATGAGATTACTGCTCCTAGACATCCTCCCCCGCCGCCCCCCCCCAAATCCTGGCATCTCCAGCAATAGCACAGTGTATTTCTGAGAGCAGATGCCTGATTAATATTAAGGGAGTAAATGAGCATACTTTCCAATTTATTAAGCTTTAATTTCTTGTAAATTGTTATGTAAACTAAGCAAATCCAGGTATGTATCATTAAATTTTCCTGAACAACAGTCTAAATGGGATAAGGAGTATAGGAATTGATAATCTTTCACTTTATTTTGCTTTTTATTGATCCAGATAATTTTACTACCGAGTTATTTTATATTTCCAAAGTAACACCTATTCTGATGCCTTGTTGTCCTGGATTCAAAATAATTGGGAAGGTTTTCCAATTTCATTTAAAAATATAAAAACTCCAGGGCGCCTGGGTGGCTCAGTCGTTAAGCGTCTGCCTTCGGCTCAGGTCATGACCCCAGGGTCCTGGGATCGAGCCCTGCATCGGGCTCTCTGCTCAGCGGGAAGCCTGCTTCTCCCTCTCACACTCCTCCTGCTTGTGTTCCCTCTCTAGCTGTCTCTGTCAAATAAGTAAATAAAATCTTTAAAAAAAAAAAAAAATATATATATATATGTATATATATATATATATATATATATAAACTCCTACCTGTAAACTTGATACATGTTAATAAATGTGTGAAGAAAATGATTCATAAATTTATATTCAGAAGCTATTCAAATAATCTATTAAAAGGTTTAACATTTGGAGAATGCAGTCTCAGGTGGGTTGGGAGAGAGAGAAAGAAATGAAGATCTCCACATTACCACATGAACAGGTATATAAAGATGATATGTTGAAGCAAGTGACCCCTCAGGGATTTGGAATGCTCTAATTTAGGGCAAGAGCAGGTGATACAGGTTTTCTTCTCCACTAACAATAGAGGACAGCCATCAGAGGAGGCCACAGTGAAGAAATGGTCAGAAGGTCAGGTTCCAGAGTTGGAAGGAGGGCACGCGGGGGAAGTCCCCGGTGAAGGGTTCTGTAATGATAGAAGGTGCTGGAACTGGACAAAATACCAGGTCCGGGGCAGAGTCAGCTCTCAGTAGGATACTAGGAAAAGGAAACAAGGATAATCTCCAAATTATGATTTGTTTTCATGTTTAATTTCCTTCAAAAGCCTGATTGTAGTACTTTGGTTTCGAGTGCCTGTGTACTGCCTGAGATACATTTTGGAATAGTGAGTATATAAGTGAATTCAGAGGCAGCGGGTCTGCCTTGGGTTGGGACAAGTGGAACCATGTGGCATTTAGGCAAATACAAGCCGGGGGTCTAGTCCCAGCTTTGGTAGTGACCATTCTTGTGAACTTGAGAAAATTGCAAGTTCTTCTATATCCAAGTGAGTTTGGTAAGCTCTGTCATCTGGAATGTATATATGTAACCACATGATAAGGTGACTAGCAAATATTACCCAATGTTTTAAATATGGCGATTAATATTATTTTGATCCCAAATGATACCACCCACCTCTCTTGTTATTTTCTTTTAATCCAGGAAGTGTCAGAGAATATGCAGTCTTCTTCAACAAAGAACACGGAATTAACCGAAAATCTACCCTAGCTTGTAAAAGTAACTAAATTTTTCCCATTAGAGCATCTGTCATTTAATTCAGGCATGGAGTTGTCTCAGTTGGGTACAACTCAAGTTCCTAGAAGTGGTGTCAAGGTACAGGCCCTCCCATTCCTTCCAAGTGCCCTTCCAATCAAATGACCTCTGTTAACATTCATTACACCTTCAACAAAAGCTAGCTCTTGCTCAGTTTGCCAAATTAGTGAAGATAATCTAATTAAAATGCCCTTTTAATGGAGCAGGCTCTAGCTCTCCCAACTCAGGGCAAACAGTGCCAGCACAGTAGCTTCTCACCTGAAGGGGCATCACCCTTATTTCTGAGTCCCTACTTTGCATGTTGTATTCATCTGCACTGGGATAAGAACAAAGGACACCCTCCTTTCCTGTCCCAGGGGGTGACTTCTCCTTGGTTTACCCATAATCCCGAAGTAACTCATAACACCAGTTTTCTGTAACGGTCTGCCTGTTTGGGTCCCCACTCACCAAAATTCATATGTTGAAGTCCTAACACCTAATGTGAAGGTAGTTGGAGGTGGACGCTTTGGGAGATAATTTGGCTTAGATGAGGTCATGAGGATAGCACACCCATGATGTGATTAGGGTTCTAAGAGCATGAGAAACCAGAACTCTCTCTCTCTGCCATGTGACGACACATGGAGAAGGTGGCCATCTGTGAGGTAGGAAGAGGTCTCTCGCCAGAAACTGAATCTGCTGGCACCTTGCTTGTGAACTTCCCAGCCTCCATTACTGTGAAAATGTCTGTTGTTTAAGTCACCCAGTCCATGACTAACGCAGGGTGGTGTCTCATAATCCTCAAGTGTACCATCGAGGTACCTCTACTCACCAATTCCACAGCCTCAGCTAGCCCACCACACACTGAAAATGAAAATTACATCCCACTGAGAGATGGCAAGTTCCTGAGGTCCCCAACTGCATTGCTCAGGAGATTTCCACTGAATTATTCTCATAAGGATTACCCCCTCCTCACCCATTCCTTTGACTTTACCTGTGGGCCACAGAGGATATTTCAGCTGCTTACTTGTATGTGTGAAGCTCAAAGGCTCTAAAATTCTGTGAATAGAGGCTGGATCTCCTTTATATTCGCGTCTGCACTACTGACACCGAGGTTTCCCGTGAGCAGATACTCACTGTGTGACGAACAAAAGAGCCAATAAACACAAAGGATAATTTCTTAAGATTTAATTTCTTTCTTGAACAAACTAACAAAACTGAAGTATAATATCCTTTAATTCTGTAAAACTAATGATTAAAGGGAACAAGTAAAAACTGGATTAACCATGTTTCTTTTTTTTTTTTTTTTTTTTTCCTATTCCATTATCTTTACTACTTTACTATGGGATTCTTTCAAATTGCTAATAATATAATCCCTATTGTGATGTTATATTTTCTTATCTGGAGAATAACAGAACTCAGATTTCACTAGGGGTGGAAAGATATTCTGGGACATGGCCCTGGAAGGTATAATGACTTTGGCAATATTGCTAGCCCTGACCATGGCTTTGGTTTGGACTCTCTCTTCCTCTTCTTGCAGAGCTTCTTCGTAATAGGATGGGAAAGCACTGGGGATGGTATCGTTGACTTTCGCCAGAAATTCCAGGACTTTCATCTTGCTGGTTTCAGCTAGGGCTTTCGGACCCCACAAGAACTCGAAGCGTGGAGGATCACTGTTGGCCACTTGGCGGTATTCTAGATACTGCAGCCTCACCAAATCTTTGGTGATGAGCTTCCTGGGCTCTCCGTAGATGAAGTGCTTCCTTCCGGCATATACTCTCATCATACCCAGGAATTTCCAGATGTCTTCCTCAGCAGCACAGTTGCCCTTCATGAAGATCATTCCCAGGATATTCATCAGGAGACCGGTCTTGGGTAACCCCCTGCCAGCACGCACCCTCCCATTGTTGGGGAGTTTGAGCTTGCTGACGAGGTCGTAGGATTGTCTGGTTGAGTCGATTTCCTTCAAATCAACTGCAAAGACAATCTCAATGCGCTCAGAGGCTTTCTTGAGGATCTCAGGAAATCGGTCTTCGTAATTTGGGCCGATAATCTTCAGCATGTCTTCCTTCAAAATGGGTTGTTTCATTTTATACTTGTACAGAAGGAACTGCTCCAATAAGCCAGGTTTCCTGGTCAGTGAATCTTCTCCTGGGCTCTCAGTGTAGTATGAGGCTTCACAGGGGCTTACCCTATCCTCATCTTGGCTGTTGGAATCTTCATCAGATCTAGTGCTAGAAACGGCTGTAGAAGTAACAGTGGTGGCTTGTGCTCTTCGACGCCGCTGGGAAGTGCTACTTGACCCAGAAGGAGGCAGACTCTGGGCAGCATCTTCACACTGAGGAGAAGAGGAGGTAGTAGACTCCTCTTCCACTGCTGCTATGGCCTGAGCAACCTCACCCTGAGCCTCACCTCGAGCCTGGCGGCGTTTCTCAGAAGCCTGGAGCTTACTCTTATGACTGCGAGGCATGATGGCACTATGGTCACAGATGGTACATAGGAGTACCAATAGGAGATCAGGAGATGTGGACACCTGGAGGAAAGAGAATGAGATGATGTGAGTGCCTTCAGTAGGGAGATTCCACCTTGGCTTTAACCAAGGCTGCTTCTGCAGGTTTGAGGGCACTGCTCCAGGAACCCACAAGGTTCCTGTTCTAGTGAGCCTGTCCCCTGAGAACCCTATAGAGGAAGTTAAAGGGAACCTAGACTGTTGTCTGCCAGCCCTGTCTGGGGTGTACTGGGGTGACATCAGAGGCTGCCAGTGGGGAACCTCTGTTCTGGGCTCTGGGGGTCTTCTGAGTTCAACTTTAAGATCATCTTGTCAACTCTCCACAGGTCCTGGGCCTCCTCTATTCTATTGCTGTGAAGTTGATACCTCAAACCAAAGCCAGAGACCCCAGAAGAAGAAGTAATGTAGCAGTTCCTTACTCCCTAACCCTGAGGCACTCAACTGAGAGGTATGTGGAAAACTTTCCTTCATGGACTGTTTTGGTCCTTATTTCTCATTCAGGGTACTCATTTGGCCTCCAGGTAGTGCCTGGCACACCTCCCTTCTGCTCACTGGTGGTTGTATCCTCACAATAAAGATCTCTTCTCCCTCAAATTTGTTATAAATAAGTAACGTTGAGGCTCAGAACTCAAGTTCTAAATGCAAAGGTGGGAATCTGATTTTTTGTTATCTTTCTATGTTCAGTGGTCCCCTCCATCTTTTCTTTGCCCCCTGGCATAGCCTGGGACTCTTCTTTCCCTGCCAACATCTCCTTACACCAGCTGGGAGAATATGGGAATTGGCCCCCCTGCCCATTGTTATCCAAGGCTAAGAATTGGGGATGGTTTGTCTTGTACTCTCATTGTGGTGGTTCCATTCAGACATCATGGTCCTTACATTAACTCTTGGAAAGACCTAGAAATCCTCCTACTGCAGAGGACAAACGGTCCCTTTTAAACAAAATCTCCTACCCGCCTCCACCTCACAGCACACACTCTGTTCCCCCACAACTCTCACATGACACCACAGGAAAAAAATGAGTGTTAGTCAACATATCACACAGATTCCTTCATTCCTCACAGTCCTGACCCTGATTCCCAGCTGAATGCTTTCATTTGCTAACTTAGGGCCCTTGCCCTCAGACCAAGGCTGTCTCATCCCCGAGTCCTTCCTTGCTGCGATAAGTCTGGTGGCCCTGCCCCAAAGCTCCCCGGAACTGATGGTCCCGGTGAGTTCTATGCCACCTTATAGTCCTAGAATTATTGGTCCCTTCAGAACTAACTCTGATTTCCACATCTTTGATATCCTTCAGAGCATTGTACCCTTCCCCTGAAATCAAGGTCTTCAGCTTCCTGATCCTTCAAATATGGAGGGAATCCTCACGCCCACCTGACCGCCATGCTTATTTCCCCCGGGAGCTGCTAGCAGGGCTCTGGTCAGAATTTCTACCTAACTTTCCTCATCTTGATTCTTGTTAGGGTCTTCTCCCTCTGCTGAACTGGCGCCTCCCAAGAAAGCCCTCACCTTCTTGCGATCCTCCAGGCAGAAATCTACCTCAGCCTGCCTGACTGCTCTGCCGCGCGCACACGCGGTTGGGGGGGGGGGGCTCGACGGTTGGGGGGGCTCAGACCGAGAGTAGGCGCGGGGCCTCAAAAGGAGCAAGGAAGGCACTTTGGGGGGAAAGGGTGTTCTCTCATTCCTTAATCAGGTTTCTCACCTTGTGCTTGGGTCTGAAATATTCCTTTCTCGCGTGCCCTGAGGCACCCGCCGATCGCAAAGTCTGGCACCTTCCTCGGACGCCGCAAGAGGAAGTGAGGGCTGTTCTTCCTGTCACCAACGACAGGGCCTCTCAAGGCTTGCGGCAAGGGCAGGATCTCTGGTGCCCCCTCTGTTCTGGGGTGGAGAACACCCTCAGTTTCATACAGGATTGTCAGCTAAACTCATTTAGGACCTTGAGCCCTTCACTCCACCACCACCCTTACGAGGTCCTCACATCCTTGATACCATTCTTGCAGAGACATCAGTCTGACAGCGTAGATGTAAGAGCCGGGGAATGGCGGGGGGCGGGGGGGTCGCTGCGTGACTACCTACGTGACTGAATTTGCTTTCATCAGCCTTCATTTATACGGTCCTCATCTTCGCTCCTGTCTCTTTAATGAAAGGCTTTCAGAGCAATGCCACATACCTGCAAACTCTTGAATAATCTCTTAAGTGCAAATCTTAAAGAGGATGAATCTGTGTCCCAGGACTGATACGAGATGGGGAAGGTGAAAAACAATTAAGAGACTTAGCTTGGGAGGTGGAATATCAGAGTAAAAAATCACGCCGATATATTCCTTCTCTTTACTATCCAGATGTGGCCTCTTACGTAACTTCTGTTCTAAAATATTTGCCATAGGAAACTGGCTGAGCCAGATAATTTCATGAGACCGCCATTTTTTGAAGTTAAGCAACACTGCGTATTATTAGCAGATGCTATATCCTTCCTTTCATTATTCATACCGCTCATTTATTTTGGTATTCTTATTGCTCTGGCCATATATTCCTTTTTTTTTTTTTTTTTTTCCCTAATCCACTGAGATATATTTTATAGTAGCAACAAGAAAAGTGAATAAAGGCTCACACAGTCTGCTTCAGGATGGGAGTTATAGGCCCTGCGTGCCTTGGATGAATTCACACTAGGGGTATAGGCTAGCTCTGACACTTAACACCTTGTGAATATGAGAATATTTTACATTCTTCATGTGCCAACTGAGTGTGGTAAACTATATTGTAAGACTGTGGGAATGTAGGTACTGTATATAAAGCATCCGTCAAGATGACTGGCAAATACTGGGCATTTAATGAAAGGCAGTTAGGATGGTTTTTACCTAGATAATATCATCCTCCTATGGAGGAATGTTTTTTTAAAGCCAGAATATGTCCTTGGAAATGCAATACTCTTAGACAAAAGAACATCAAATCAGCCAAAAATTGACTTTAACAAGTAAAATTAAGCATTTCTTCCCTATTAGAGTATTTATTATTAATTTTGGTGCATGGTTTTTCTTTCCCCACCTGGATACAACTTAGAACTCCTTGCATTTTGTCAAGGACCCACTCATTAAGTTCTTCCCAGTTGTCCTTCCACTCAAATCACCTCTATTTTCGTTTGTTCCCTCCCCAACAAAATCTAGCCTTCTCTTAGAATTTACCAAAATATCGTCAAGATAATCTAATTAAAATGCTCTTTTAATGCAGTGGACTCTGACTTTACCAGTTCAAAGCAAAAAAAAAAGTATAAATACAGTGCCTTCTGTGTGTGTCACCTCAAGGGAGTTCACACTTTTATCTCGAAACTCCCTGGAGTCATTGTGTTTAGTATGCCTATTTGTGCACTATATTCTTCTTTATTGAGATAGTAACAAAGACACCTTTGATTCTTGTCTTTTCAGGGCTGAATTGTGTCCCCCCAAAAATTCATGTTGAAGCCATGACCCCCCATACCTCAGAATGTGACTATAGTTGGAGATGAGGTCATAAAAGAGATGGTTAAATTAAAATTAGGCCATTAGGGTGGACCATAACCCAGTCTGACTGGTGTCCTTATAAAAAAAAGACTAGGACCCACAAAGAGACAGTAGAGATTCATGCACACAAAAGGACAGCCAAATAAAGTGTGTGGCCATATGGGAGCCAAGGAGAGGAACCTCAGAGGAAACCAATTTTGCCAGCTCCCTGACATTGGACTTCCAACCTCCAGAACTATGAGAAAATAAATTTTGTTTGAAACCACCCAGTCTGTGTTATTTTGTTAGGGCATTCCTAACAGATTAGAGGTAGAGATTTCTTTCTGGATTATATATGATGCCAAAGTAACTTATAAGAGTTTGTTTTAATGGCCTCCTTTTTACCCCATGAGGTAAGGAAGGAACTTCCACACTATGGTTTGTGTAGACTTCAAACATGCACCGCCTGACACTGTAGAGATGAGAAAGACGACTGGTTATTAATCATGTGTACTCACTTGGCTGGGGGAGAAGGACACCCCGTGCTACATAGTACAACATGAGGGTTACACCCAGGAATACAATGAATGAGCACATCTGTGGGAGGCACGATTTGGTGTCAGGAGGTGGAGGTGACCTTTAGTTCCCATGGTACCATGTAATCAGCTTCTTTGAATAATTCTGCAAGCTGGTAGGGAACAGAAATCTGCTACTTAGGAATAAGCGAGGTATGTACCTCATCTGCTTGATGGAGACGGTTATTTGATAGTGGATCGTATCTGCAAGTGCACAGTATGGAGGGGAACTTTCATTTAGGCAATTTGAGGCCCTGTCAGTTTCACTAAATGTCAAGGAGCCCATAATATTGAACCTTAATTTTAGACCTTGCAGCACAGTGTAGTTTTCCATTTAAAGATTTTTCTTTTCTCTCATCTCTGAGATGCATCATATTAGGGTATGGCCTCTGATCACCATTCCCATAATCTCAGTCTAATCCATCATGTAGTTTAATTTGAAATTACATCACAGATTGACATGAAGTATCCCAAAACTCAAACTGCATCGTTTCAGGGAATATACATGCTGCTCTGCCCTAGGACACCTCCCTTCTCACTCTAATTTTCTTTTTTTAACTTGAAGACATAGAGGGTATCTCAGTATCTTCCTTATGATCATAGCTACCAGTTTCTAAAGTTCTGTGGGAAAGGCTAGGTCTTTATCTTAGCATCCCTAGTCCTAGCATGGAACCTGCCAGAAAGCAGATCATTCAGTAGACATTTTGGGAATAAAAGAGAGAGTATGAGGTCTAACTTGTTCTGATTTAATGTCTCCTAAATTTAATAAACTAAGCATATTGAAGCATAAATCCTTTAATTTTATAAAACAAAAGACTGAAAGGAGAACACCAAAGTTGATCACGGTTTATTATTTTTTTATATTCCATTATCACAGTAAATTTACTGTGGGATTCTTTCACATTTCCATGCAAATCCCTATTGTGATGTCATATTTTTTTATTTAGATTTTTTTTTAAAGCCTCAGATTTCAATAGGGGTGGGAGAAGTTGCTGAATGTGCCCCTATAATGCACACTGGCTATAGGAGTAGCACCTAGCCTGGCTGTAGGTCTGGCTTGGGCTCTTGCTTCCTCATCTCTCAAAGCTTCTTCATATCTTGATGAGAAGGCATTGGGAACCGTATCATTGACCTTGGCCAAAAATTCCAGGACTTTCATCTTGCTGGTTTCAGCTTGGGCTTTCGGACCCCACAAAAACTCATAGCGTGGAGGATCACTGTTGAGCACTTGGCGGTACTCCAGGTACTTTAGCCTCACCAAGTCTTTGGTGATGAGCTTCTTAGGCTCTCCGTAAATGAAATGCTTCCTCCCGGCAAATACTCGCATCATACCCAGAAATTTCCAGATGTCTTCCTCAGTAGCACAGTTGCCTTTCATGAAGATCACACCGAGGACTGTCATCAGGAGACCAGTCTTGGGTAACCCCCTGCCAGCACGCACCCTCCCATTGTTAGGGAGTTTCACTTTGCTGATGAGGTCATAGGATTGTCTGGTTGAGTCGACTTCTTTCAAGTCAACTGCAAAGACAACCTCAATGCGCTCAGAGGCTTTCTTGAGGATCTCAGGATATTGGTCTTTGTAGTTTTGGCCAATAATCTTCAGCATGTCTTCCTTCATAATGGGCTGTTTCATTTTGTATTTGTACAGAAGAAACTGCTCCAACAAACTCACCTTCATAGTTAGAATATCAGTGCTCTCAGTAGAAGGTGAGAACTCAGGGAAACATAGATGTTCCTCACCTTGGTTGTTCTCACCTTCAGCAGATTTTGTGCCAGAAATATCTGAAGAGGTAATGGTGGTAGACGGGGCTCCCCAAGCCTCCTGGGAAGTGCTAGTTGACTCAATAGCTGATGAACTCTGGGTATTACCCTCCAAAACAGGAGAACAGGAGGTGGGGGACTCTTCCATTGCTACAGGGGCCTGAACTTTCCTGTGACTCTGGGAGTCACCGCGAGACTGGCGGCGTTTTTCACGAGTGCGGTGCTTACTCTTCTGACCCCGGGGCATAACGAGTATGATGAGGGACAGTGGTTAGGAGTGTGAGTAGGAGAGCAGGGGATGAGGGCCCACTAGAGGAAGAGGAAGGTTAAGGGGATGTGTGCACCTTCAGCGTGGAAATGCCACCTCAGCTGGTGGTATATGAGGAAGGCTACATTTGCAGTTTTCCTCGAGGGCACTTCTCTAAAACCCCACAGGGCTCCCGTTCTCCTAAACAGCCTGTCCTTTGGGAAACCTGTGAAGGAAAGTAGAGTGAGGTTTAGGCTGCTTCCTGCCAGACCTGCCTCATGCATGCTGGGGTGAGCGCAGGGGCTTGAGGAGTCTCTTATGCAAGACCATCCGTCAACTAGTGGCAGGTCATGGATTTTTCTTCCTCTGTTCTCCTGAGGCTGACATCACAAGCCTCTTGGCACCCACAATAAGGAAGTGAAAGGGGTCCTGATCTTATAATTCCTGTCTACGTCTGAATGTTCAGTGGGGAGTTTTCTGTACTGGCCTCTTCGGGGTCCTCAGTCCTCATTAATGGTCCTTACTTTGGATCTGTGTAGGGCCTGGCACCTCCACCCCTTTCCCTGAATGGTAGCTGCACCTTCAAACTAAGGATTTCATTCCCTGTAAATCTGATAGCAATAAGTGGGGGAGGTATTGACTTGATAGCCTGGCCCTGGTTCTTCAAGGGCTGAAACCAGGGGCAGAGCCAGATTCTTGGCTACTCTTTCTATTTAGTGGTGGGGAGTCCCTTGGTCCTTGCTTTGATCCCCAACCCTTTTCATGGCCTGGAATTCCTCCCTCCCTTACCCTTAGGCCTGCCCATCATATCAAGGTCTGTACCACCCTGAGACCCTAGAAGGAGGTGAGGATCTCCTTACCTGACCGTACCTGTCCTTGGTCTCCTGAAGCTGGAAGTAAGAAACTAACGCTTTCAGGCTCCTACTGTTAGGGGTATGTGGCTCCTTTAGTCCTCAGGCTATTCACCTTGGCCTGTGGAAAAACCAAGAAATCTTTCCACTGCTGATGCTTAAGCCACACCCCTTAGAGGAAGTCTGTCACCCCCTTGTGACACCATAGGAGGAAGTGAATATGTCACATTATGTCAACAATGCCCTGGTATCCGAGGGCTTCCAGCAAAGGCAGAGTTCTGTGTGATTCTCTCAGTTTTGAGGGGAAAATGTTTCCCTAAGTTCTCACTCAGGATCCTCCCCTTGATTACTGGTAGGACCTGAGACTCCTTCCTTTGCTTGCCTGAGGTCTCTTCCCTTACACCATGGGAACCCCATTATAACTAGAATCACGGGAAGACTGGGAGGACAAGGCAGAGCTGCCAAGATAAGCGCTCCCTCACTTATCTTGGGGGTTCTCAGGGCCATGAGAACGTTGGTCTACATGGGTGATCTTAGGTTGAAAGAACATGGAAACCCAGGGCTTGCTAGGAGTCAAGGTAAAGATCCTAAGTGAAGATTAGGGGCAAACCCCCACCTGGATCAGAGAGCGCCCCAAGAAGCCTGAATCCTGTTATCATACCTGGAAAGGCACAGGCACCCATGTAGACCAAAGTTCTCATGGCTCTGAGAACCCCCAAAATAAGTGAGGGAGTGCTTATCTTGGCAGCTCTGCCAGGGGGTCACGGGCCAGTCTTTCTGTGATTCCAGTTATCATGGGTGTTAGCCTCCTTAGTCTTCATTCATCAGAATTTTCATATTGACTCCTATCTCTTCTTTGAAAGGCTTCCTGGGAAATACCTCATCCTTCCAAACTCTTGCTTAGTCTCCCTGCTGCAAAGCTGTCAGTGAAGGGGTTGATTCCCAGGAGTGATTGTAGATGAAGAAGGTATAGGAAAGGTGGGGGCCCACGGCAGGTTGTGTGCGGTCACAGAAAGCAAGCTGATCTCTTCCTTCTCTTCACAGACTTAACCTCTTACATAATTGCACTTCTTAAAAGATTTACTTTCCACAGTGAAGGGACTGAGCCACATGATACTGTGAGCCCCTGATCTTTTGAGGTTTACTGACATTTCCTTTGTTGATAATATAATTGTCACTGAATATTATCTCTTTCTTTATTCATACTGCACGCTAATTTTGCTATTTTTATTGATTGTTCCTCAGGCTTCGTATTCCAGATCTGTATTTTGGGTATGCAGCTGTGCTTTTTAATACCTGAAATACATTTTGGAATAGTGAGCAGAAAAATGAGATAAGCGACATAGGTGTGCCTTGGCCTGGGAGGAGTGGCAGTGTGGGCTCTTGAGGAATTCAGAGCCAGGGTCTAGGCCAGCACAGTCACTTGCCAGCCTTAAATTGGAGAATATTCTAAGTTCTTTATCTGAAAAGTGAGTCTGATAATGTATTATCATGTAGGACTATAGACATACATGTGATGTGTGTAACCCACCTGGCACAGTGTTAGGCACAGTTTGATGCTTTTATTTATGTTTGTTATAAGATTTTATTCATTTTAAAGAGGGAGCACAAGCAGGGGGACAGTCAGAGGGAAAGGAAGAGGAACAAGTAGACTCACGACTGAGCGTGGAGCCCAATGCAGGGCTCAATCCCATGACCCTGAGACCATGACTTGAGCTGAAGTCACATGCATAACCAACAGCCACCTAGGCACCCCTAAGTTTGGTACTTTTAATGAATGGCAGTTATTACTAAGATGATTTTGACCTCAGATGGTAACATTTGTTTCCTCACAGAATTTTATTTCCAGCCGGAATTAGAGAATATGCAACTCCAAACAATATAAAAATCCAAATCCACTGAAATGCTGCTGGGCAAATAAAATGCAATAGTATTTCTCCATCAGAGCACCTGTTGTTTAATATGGGTATGGGGTTGTCTTCTCCAGTTGGATGCAACTAAAAGGTCCTGTTTGTGTCAAGGATCAACAACTTCCCTCCCGGGTCCATTTCCATCTAATCTACCCCCGATTTTCATTCATTTTATTGCCACCAAAATTCCAGCCTTACCTTAAGAGTTTGACAAATTATACTAAAAGTAATTTAGTTAAAATGCCCTTTTAATGGAGTGAGCTCTTACTTATATCGTGATAAGTGGTAAAGTCCAGGCGCTTCTTAGAATCTTACTTCAAAGGAGTATTACCCTTATTACTCAGAAACTCTCTGGACATTCTATGCCTAAAACACCTCATTTATGCAGTGTTACCTGCCTTGGAGCAAACACATAGGACCCCTTCCATTCAGGCCCCAGCCAGGGACTGTCACTGGTTTTCTCACAATCCCAAAGTAACTGTGAAAATCTGTTTTCCATTCTAGGCCTAGTCTCTCAACTCAGAACCACTGACTGAGGACCTGGTCCATCCCTGCCCAGTGCTCCCACAGCCACACCCAGCCCAAGACGCAGTCTGGCTTTAAAAGACCTTCCACGCAAGGGACTGGCATCTTACCTAAGCCAACACAGCCTTGATCAAGTAATTTACACTAGACTGTTCTCATCCAGGACCTCCCCTTATGCACCCTTTTTTAAAATTGTCATTTATTTATTTCTTAGAATGTGTCTTACCATCTTCATTGTATGGTAACTACTGCTAAAGTCTACAATTCTATGTGCAGTGGTTCCGGCTTATTTTTCTTACCATCCCCGGTGCTATTAGGGAGCTTTCCAAAGAGCAGCTACTCAGTTAATGCTGCTCACCGTGCTGGGCGTCCAGGGAAAAAGAGGGAATGAGCAAGAACTTTAATTTCTCATACATTTTGAATTAGCTACGCATATCCAGGTGTATATTATTTAATTTTAAAAGCAAAGACAAAGAGAATAAAACAAGTTAACCACCCTTTCCTTATGTGTCACCATTTTTTGATCCCAAATATTTTCCTATGAGGTTCTCTCACATTCCCATGAATAACCCTATTCCAGTGCCATGTTACCTTGCTCTGTAGCAAAAAGAAAATATCGAACGTTTTTCGGCTTGTTAACAAAAACAAAACTCTTCATCTTAAACCTGAATACTAATAAATGTGTTATCCATGGCATTAATAAACTTAGATTCCGAAGCAAAATCTTCAATTAAAATGAACAACATTCGAAAACTTAAAGAAAACATAGACCTACAAATTACTTATGTGCAACAGGAAGAAAAAAAAAAAGCAAAGCTCCTTGTTATCTGCTTTTGGACCGCAAATACAATATAGATGGTTTGTGACTTTCTTTTTCCTCCACCGAAACTGTAACTCTCAGTTGTTAAACAGCAATAAATATGAGAGCCCTGCCATTCTTAAGTTTATATTCTAAAGCTAAATGAGCTATTACAAGAAACAAACATTTGAAAACACCTAAATAAATAGAACTGTGTATGTGTTGCTAGAAGCTACCAGTTTAGAACAAATAGGAAGATGATGTATGCTTTGTTCCCTCCAACCCCCAGGACTCTGCACCGCTTGGAAGGTCGACTGCCCTCTTCCACCCCAGGGAAAAGCAGCCGCCCCGACGGACTGACTAGACGCGGCGAGGGCCACGGGCCACCGCGCGCTCCCCCTCCTCTAGCAGAGCCTCCTCGTACAGCTGCGGGAAGCACCTGGGCACGGTGTTGTTGATCTTGGCCAGGACCTGCAGCACCTGCATCTTGCTGGTCTGCTCGTGGGCCCGCGGGCCCCACAGGAACTCATAGCGCGGAGGGTCGCTGGCGGGCACCGGGCGGTACTGCAGGTAGCCCTGGCGCACCAGGTCTTCGGTGATGAGCTTCCTGGGCTCGCCGAAGATCGGGTGCCTCCTGCCCGCCTGGACGCCCAGCACGGTGAGGAACTCCCAGACCTCCTCCTCGGTGGCGCGGTTGCCCTTCATGAAGATCACGCCCAGGAGCGCCATCAGGAGGCCGGTCTTGGGCGGCCCCTTGCCGCCGCCGCCCAGGCTGCCGTCGCTCGGGAGGGCCAGCTTGCTGACCAGGACGTAGGTCTGGCTGCGGGCGTCGGCCTCCCTGAGCTCGAGCCCGAACACCAGCTCCATGCGCTCCGAGGTGAGCCTGAGGATCTCGGGGAAGTGCTCGCGGTACTTCCTGCTGACGAGCTTCAGCAGCGCGGCGTGCGCCACGGGCTCCCCGGCCGCGTACTTCTCCAGCAGGAACTGCACCAGCACGCTGGCCTTGCGGGTGAGGGGGTTTTTGCGCTCGGCCGGGGCCGGGCCCCCGGCGCCCTGGTCACGTGGCGGGCCTGCAGGGCCCTCGCCAGGAGAGTCGGGGGCCCGGGCGCCCTGGGGCTGCGGGGGTGTACCCTCCTCGGGGGAGCCCGGGGGCATCCCCCCCACAGCGGGCTGGGGGGAGTGGGGGGGCTCTTCTGCGGCTGCGGCTGCGGCTGCTGCAGCAGGAGCACCCCCGAGACTCTGAGCCTCACCGCGGCCCTGGTGGCGTTTCTCCCAGGCACGGACCTTGCTCTTGCCCCGAGGCATGGCGACGCTGGGCAGGGCTGGCAAGCAGCAAGGGCACCTGGAGAGGGGGGTCGGTGAGGTGGGGTGAGCCCCTTCGGTGGAGAGATGCCACTTTGGCTTTGAACACGGCCGCCCCTCCAGCCCCCCCCCCTCCCCGCCCCGTGCACGGCTCTAGGACCCCACAGGGCTGCCGTTACCCTGGTCAGCCTGGGCCCCGAGCACCCTGTGGAGGAAGGTGGCGTGACCCTTGGGTCCCAGCCGCACAGCCCTGCCTGGGGGTTACTGGGGTGACCGTGAAGACCCCTGTGTCCGGGTTTGGCGGGGGGTGGGGGTCCTCTCCGTTCACATTCAAGATCGTCCTGTTAATGGTTGGCAAGGCCCGGGCCCCCGCCGCCCTCCCCCACTCTGCAGGCCACCCTGTTGATATTCCATGGTTCCCTGGGGGAGGAAAGGAGGGAGCACTTCAGCCCACCCCTGAAGTCGGGGCACCTAGTGCTGCACACTTATGGGAGGGCTTCTCTGCCCTGAGTTCGTGGGGTCCTCGGAATGATGCAGAAGCCCCACTTTGGCTCCGTGTAGGACCTGGGACCCTCCCTCCCTCTGACCGCTGGCTGCACCTGCCGATTAAAGCTCCCACCGGCCTGAGACCTGATAGAAGAAATGCTGGGATGTCTCTGCCTGGCATTCCTTTCTTGGGATCTTAAGGGTCGACAGGACGGGACAGGCCATATTCTCTCTGGTCCCCTCTCTTCAAGTGGGTGGTTCCCTCAGTCCTTACTCAGGGCCCTCCCTTGACTGCTGGTAGAACCCGGAGCTTGCCCTGTGGCTGGCCACTCAAGCTACGCTGATGGCAGCAGGTGCTGGAGACTCATTAGGAGCAAGTGAGGGTGACCGTGTGTGTAGCCCCACGTGCCGGAGATTCACCAAGTCTGAAAGTTACAGCAGACACATAAAGGCTCTGTGGTTCAGGGCCCCAGTGGTCCTCATTTAGGCTCTCAGTTTGACTCCTGGGAGGCCCTAGGAATCCTCCTGCTGATCCGTGCCTCCCCTCCCAGGCAGTAGCCCTCACCTCCCTCTGCTGACCTGCTGCCATCCCCTTAGACCAAGGCCCCTACCTCGCCGAGTCTCCAGAGCACAAAGTGAGGGAGCACCTCCGTCTGAAACCAGCCCGGACCCTCCGAGGCCAAGGCCAGGAGTGGGGACTCTGCGTGCCCCCCCCCATGTTCCGGGGTATGGAGTCCCCGCAATCCTCACCAGGGTCCTTTCCTTCCCACCAGTGGGCCTGGGATCTCTGCGTGTGCTGAGTCGAGCCAGAGTCCAGTAGCCCCGGGCCGAGGCCAGCAGCCCCGGGTCGAGGCCTGCCATCCCTGAGACCCCGCGGGGTAAGTGAAAGGACTTGGGGCTTTAACCACCATGTTGGGGCCTCCGAGGCCCGAGAGCAGGGGCGGAGCGGGGCAGGGTCTGTTGGACCCCTCTTTCCAGGGGAGATGGGGCTGGGGGGTAGTCGGGGGCGTGTCCCCGTGGTTGTAACCCCCAACTCCTCGCGCCTCGACCCCTACCGGCACGTGGGGCCCGTGTCTGTGCTCACCCTAGGCAGGAATTGTCCGACAAGGCCTCACTGCGCACGGCGTGGTTAGGAGGAAGTTCTCGAGGGCCTGGAGATCCACTTCCAGTCATGTGGTTCTGGGCCCCCAGGAGGAGGGCAGTGGAGGGGGCGGGGTTATGGGCGGAGCTCTGTGGCTGGGTGGGGAGTTTTGGGGGGGTAATTTGGTGTGCTGGATTGTAGGGAAGAGTCCCGCATGACTCACACATGGGCTTTCACTGACTGTTAGGAGCTCGCTGACCTCAGACCAAGCGTCTTATTTTGTTTCCAACCTCTGGTAGGAAGTATTTGGGGGCCTGACCTTAGCTGCCATGTCTGGATCCCTCCACACATGATACCACAAGGACTCCTGCACGCAGCTTATGTTGTTCGTGCACCACTCATTACTGTCTCGGTGTCTCACTTCGCTTCTGGAAGGTTCCTGGCTACCTCCAATCAGCTGACCTAAGGCCAACTCTTCACACCAAAGACTTCAGATTTGTGAGCCTCCTGATATGAATTCCAGGTACACCTCATCAGGCCGCTCCTACCTGAGACTTCCGCCACATGGCTGTCGTACGGTGAGAATCCTCTAGGGTCCCTTTCTGGGTGGAGGAGCCCATCGGATTTCATTCAGGGAAAGTGAATTGAGTTGGTAGGTCTGGAATTCCTTCCTTTTCTCACTTCATACCTCCTCACACCCTCATCAAGGCCCTTAGGAATCCCGTTGGAAAGTGGGGTGCTCCTTAGCCTGACCACTTTCCTGGGGCTTCTTTTAGTTGACATCATTCTCATCACTCAGATTTTCTGGAACGAATTTCCATCCTTATGTGCAGTTATTGTGATCCTTGCTAGTCTATTTTAGTTTGTGCCTTGTACCTTTTGTTCTGTTAAGATGTTAATGATGGCCAGTCCACATTCAGTGGCAAATTTTCCGGTGGTTATTAGCACAGCCTCTGTACTCAACACTGCTACAACCAACCCGTACCTTTATTGAAGCTGTAGAAATTCATTGTCCCAGGGCATACTGGATGAGCCAAGCGCTGAACTTAAAACCTTCCCTTAGTCAGTTCTGTCATGGGTCCCTCTTGCAGGCTAGTACCATTCTCAATCACGAAGCAGGCCTCCACCTGCCCACACAGAGGCTGTAGTTCAACACAGTTAATATTCCTCAGAAGCTTATCATTTTTGTTGTTTTGCTCTTGTCGATATCGGTTTTTTATTTCTTTTTAAATTTTGCAGGGTTGATTTTGATTATGGGCAAAACAGCCTGAGTTGGTGACATATTTGTAGCTATAGGTAAGGCCATGAATCTGTAAATATGTTAAAGACAATTGACATCTTTATGATATTCTTTTTTATATAAATAAACATAATAAACTGCTTTTTTTGAAAATTCTTTTTCATAAGTCTTTCAGTAAGTTTTTAAAATTTTTTTATTTAAATTCAGTTTAACATATAGCATATTAGTTTCAGAAGTAGAATTTAGTGATTCATCAGTTGCATATAACACCCAGCGCTCATTCCATCAAGTGCCTTCCTTAATGCCCATCACCCACCCACCTCCCCTCTAGCAACCCTCAGTTTGTTGCCTAGAGTTAAGAGCCTCTCATGGTTTGTCTCCCTGTATTCATCTTATATTTCCTTCCCTTCCCCTGTGTTTGTCTGTTTTGTTTCTTAAATTCCACATGAGTGAAATCATATGGTATTTGTCTGTCTGACTGACATCTTTCACTTAGCATAATGCACTCTAGCTCCATCCATGTCATTGCAAGTGGCAAGATTTCATTTTGATGCCTGAGTAATACTCCATTGTATATAATACCACCTCTTCTTTATCCATTCATCTGTTGATGGACAGTTGGGCTCTTTCCACATTCTGGCTATTGTGAACATGGCTGCCCCTTCAAATCACTATTCTTGTATCCTTCGGATATATATTAGGTTGTAGGGTAATTCTATTTTAAACTTTTTGTGGAATTTTCATACTATTTTCCAGAGTGTTTGCGTCAGCTTGCATTCCCACCAACAGTGTAGGAGGGTTCCCCTTTCTCTGCATCCTCACCAACATCGGTTGTTTCCTGTGTTGTTAATTTTAGCCATTCTGATTGGTGTAAGGTGGTATCTCATTGTAGTTTGGTTTGTGTTGGTCTATCAGTACGTTTTTATAGTTATCTCCTAAAGAACTTGTAGGTATCTGTTTGGTTTTGTATTAGGTATATCTTGGATATTATTGTTGTTTTCAGTGATACATTTTCCATTACATGTTGTAATTTGTTAGTGATTTTGTTTTATCAGATTTCTTAATTTGCTATGTTGATCTTTTATACATCTTTCTGAAGTTGCTTATGTATCTTAATAATTTCTGTACCAATTACTTAGAACTTTTTAATAGATGATATTGTTACCTCTTTCTTTTCGTTATCGTTTCCTCTTATTTACTTTGGTATTCATATTCTTGCATAATAGTTGCATATTGGGTATGTATTTTCATTCAGTTGTAGACAGTGGATTTGATATCATATGCCTTTGTTTTCTTCTCAAACCTATTGGGTATGTTTGCAATAGTTCCCATTTTCTTTTTTTTCCCCCAACATGGAACACTTCACAAATTTGCTTGTCATTCTTGCACAGGGGCCATGCTAGTCTTCTCTGTATCAGTCCATTGTTAGTGTATTTGGTGCCAAAGCTAGCATGGAAATTCTTTTGTAATGCACACTTGCCAAAACTTATTATCATTACCAAGTGTCATTAATTTATTTTGTCAAAGGCTTTTTCTTTACCCTCGCACATAGTCCCATCCTTTTCCCCTCTTTTTTTGCTAACGTAGTTACTTCCATTTGGCTGCATTTGCTAATGTTATTTCACTGCTATATTGGAAATACTATGAATTTATTTAGGATAATTGTCTCTATGCAAGTGAGCTTGGCATAAGTGTTGTTTTATTGAGGGATTCTCAGCTGGTCTTCGTATCAAGAAGAGGTGGCCTATTTTAATGGTTGAATAACTCCCTTTTTTTGTGTAATTTTACATAAGTTTCCATGAGGTGGTGATTACTTTTTCCTTTACCATTTTGTGTAACAAGCCCTAAAGCCTGGGTGGCCCTGGAGTCTTTTGATGTTGCTTTGTGTTGGACTGCTGTTTCAATATCTTATTTTGTTGGTTGAAGATGTCTGTCTCTCTATGGACCTATTTACTTATTTATATAATGTTAACCATAAAGTAAGCATCCATTTTTACCAGGAAGATGGGTTTATCTGGAAATAGCAGAGAATTTTAGTTTGGGACTTGGAAGCAATGGCACAACCATAGGCAAGTCCAAGAACAAAGGAGAGGAATACTCTTTAATAGATCGAAGGAGAAATTGGGGGAGCTCTTATATAGTCCATTGTAGTAAACTGGGAGTTTGAAACGGCTTTTCATTGGCTGAGTTGTGACAGTCTCTCATTGGCTGGGCTGTTACTAGACAAGGGAAAAATCTTTTTTCCTCCTGCTCTTGTAGTGAAATATGTATGATCTTCTTCCTATAGGAAATAGATTTCTACCTGTCTGCAACTGAATATAAGTGGTAAGTTATGAGAGCTTCCCCTTTTGGCCTCCTGACTCCATTTTAGATGAGTTTTCCTTGACTTAATTTCACAATATTTTGATTAAAAAGCTCCATTTTATAGGCAGATCTCAAGATAGTGCAGGTTCAGTTCCATACTACCGTAGTAAAGCTAGTACATATTGCAGTAAAGCAAGTCACATGGATTTTTTGGTTCCCAATGCATCTAAAAGTTATATTCACATTATACAGTAGTCTGTTACTTGTACAAAAGCATTATGTTGAAAAAAACAAAACAAAAACAGTGTGCATACCTTAATTTAAAAATAGCTTAATGAAAGCTTCAAGCTCATACAGTTCCAATTATGTGGGACAGATTAATTAAGTGAAATTTCTTTTTTTTTTTTTTTTAAGATTTTATTTATTTATTCGACAGAGACAGAGACAGCCAGCGAGAGAGGGAACACAAGCAGGGGGAGTGGGAGAGGAAGAAGCAGGCTCACAGCGGAAGAGCCTGATGTGGGGCTCGATCCCATAACGCCGGGATCACGCCCTGAGCCGAAGGCAGACGCTTAACCCCTGTGCCACCCAGGCGCCCCTATTAAGTGAAATTTCTAAATGCCTTTTCAGCTATAAATGCATTAAAGTAGTTTTTATTCATGATGTATGAGTATAAAATATGTGTTACTTTTATGTAATTTGATGAAGGATACTTTAAGTACATTTAAAAATATTTAAAGTGAGAAGATGGTAATTTCCATATTGAAATTATAATGTAACTTGCTAGGACGTAAGAGGTTGTACTAAATATTCAAAGGTGAGTGCGTCTTAAAAAGTCATCAAAGATGGTGACATGTAGGGAAAAAAAAACTTTTCAAAGAATACCAGTTATACTAGAAGTGAGGAAAATGAGGAAATTGCTTTTTAATAATTTCTGGAGAAAATTAGAGCTTCATTAGTGCTCAGTGAATACCTGTTAGATTAATTGGCTGCTTTATATGGTGAGACACTGAGCTGAGATATATATGATAAGATGTGGTATAGAGGCATACCTTGGCGATACTGCGGATTTGGTTCCAAACTACTAGAATATAGCAAATATTGTGACGAAGAGAGTCCGTTGAATTTCTTGTTTCCCCAGTTCATATAAAAGTTATGTTTATACTGCTTTTCAATGTGCAATACGTTATGTCCTTAAAAAGTATATGTCGTAGTATGGGGCACCTGTGTGGGACAGTCTGTTGGGCGCCTGACTCGGTTTCTGCTCAGATCATGATCTCAAGGATGTGATATTGAGCCCCACGTCAGGGTCTGTGCAGGACGTGGAGGCTACTTAAGACTCTCTCTGTCCTTCGCCCTTGCACGCATGTGCTCTAACTCTCAAATAAATAAGTCTTAAAAAAAAATACATATTATAATAAAGAAGTACCTTATTACTAATAATTTCTAGCCATCATCTGGGCTTTCAGCAAGTCATAAGCTTTTTGCGATGGAAGGTCTTGCCTCTATGTTGATGACCGTTGAGTGATCAGGGTGGTGGTTTCTACAGTTTGGGGTGGCTGTGGCAATGTCTTAAAATAAGCAGCAAGGAAGTTTGCCACATCGACTGATTCTTCCTTTCACACACAGTTTCTCTGTACTATGTGATGCTGTTTGATAGCATCTTCACCAGCAGTAGATTTCATCTCATGAAACCACTTTCTTTGCTCAGCCGTAGGAAGCAAATCCTCATCCATTCAAGTTTTATCATGAGATCGCAGCAGTTCAGTCATATCTTTAGGCTCTACTTACTTCTAGTCCCCTTGTATTTTCACCACATCTGCAATTGCTTCCTCCACCTGAAGTCTTGAAACCCTCAAAGTCATCCATGAGGATTGGAATAGCGTTTTCCAGATCCCCATTAATATTATTTTTACTTCTTTTCGTGAATCTTGAATGTCCCTAATGGTATCTAGAGTGGCAAATCCCTTCCAGAAGGTTTTCAGTTGACATTGCCCAGATCCATCGGGGATTCACTAGCTATGGTAGCTATAGCCTTATGAAATGTATTTCTTAAATCGTAAGACTTAAAAGTTGAAATTAACTCCTTTATCCACAGACTGCAGAATGGATGTTGTGTTAGCAGGCATGAAAACAACTTTAATCTCGGTGGCCATCTCCATCAGAGCTCTCAAGTGACCAGGTGCATTGTCAATGAGCAGTCATATTTTGAATGGAATTTTTTTTCTGAGCACTAGGCCTCAATAGTGGGCTTAAAATGTTCAGTAAATAATGTTGTAAACAGGTGTGCTGTCATCCAGGCTTTGTTTTTCCATTTACAGAGCACAGGCAGAATACATTTAGCATAATTCTTTTTTTTTTTTTTTAAGATTTTATTTATTTATTTGACAGAGACAGCCAGCAAGAGAGGGAATACAAGCAGGGGGGTGGGAGAGGAAGAAGCAGGCTCCCAGCAGAAGAGCCCACTGTGGGGCTCGATTCCAGAACGCTGGGATCACGCCCTGAGCTGAAGGCAGATGCTTAACGACTGCGCCACTCAGGCGCCCCCATTTAGCATAATTCTTAAGGGTCCTAAGATTTGGGCTTAAGGGTCCTGGAAAATGGGCTTTGGTTTCAACCAGCTGCATTAGTTCTTAAGAAGAGAGTTAGCCTGTCCTTTGAAGCTTTGAAGCCAGGCTTCGAGTTCTCCTCTCTCTGGCTATGAAAGTCCTAGATGGCATCTTCTTGCAATAGAATGTTGTTTCATCTACACTGAAAATCTGTGTGTAGTGTAGCCGCCTTCATGAGTTATCTTAGCTCCATCTGCGGAATAACCTACTGTAGCATCTACATTAGCACTTGGTGTTTTTCCTTGTATGTTATGTTGTGGAGATGGCTTCTTTCCTTAAACCTCGTGAACCAATTTCTGATAGCTTCAGATTTTCTCTTGTGCAGCCTCCTCACCTCTCTCAGCCTTCAAAGAATTGAAGAGAGTTAGGGCCTTGCTCTGGATTTGGCTTAAGGGGATGTATATTGTGACAGGATTGATCTCCTGTCCAGACCACTGAAACTTTATCCATGTTTCACTTTTGTGTGCTCATTGTAGTAGTACTTTTAATTTTCTTCAAGGACTTTTCCTTTGCATTTACTATTTGACTGTTTGGTGCAAGAACCTTAGCTTTCAGCCTATCTTGGCTTTTGACATGCCTTTCTCACTAAGCTTAATAATTGCTAGCTTTCAATTTAAAGTGAAGGACATGGAAATCTTCTTTTTACTTAAACGCTAAGAAGCCATTGTGGGGTTACTAATTGGCCTAATTTCAGTATTGTTGTGTTTCAGCATAGGCAGGCTGGTGGAGAGGGGGAGACAGTGGGAACAACTGGTCAGTGGGAGAGTTAGAATGCACATAGCATCGATTAAGTTTGCCGTCTTATGGGTGTGATTCTTGGTGCCTCGAGACAATTAGTACTTACCAAAGATCATTGGTTATATAGCATCATAATACATATAAGAATAATGAAAAAGTTTGAAATATTGGAAGAATTACCAAAACATAACACAGAAATACAAAGTGAGGAAATTGTGTTGAAAAAAAATGGCACCAGTAGTCTTGCTTTACACAGAGTTGCCACAAACCTTCATTAGATAGAAGACATGATGATCTGAGAATTGCCATAAAATGAGATCTGCCTGTACATCACTTTTTTTTTTCTTCCATTTATTTATATATACTGAGAGAGAGAGAGAGAGGGAGGGAGAGGGAAAAAGAAACTCAAGCAGACTCTGTGCTGAGCATGGAGCCCAATGTGGGGCTCAGTCTCTCGACCCTGAGATCATGACCTGAGCCAAAACCAAGAGTCAGACCCTTAAGTGACTATGCCACCCAGGCACCCCACATCACATTTCATATTAAAGGCAGAATATTTAAACAGAGCCCTTGTATTACAGAAATTCTCAAGCATAGACAACAGTATGGACACTAGAATAATGAACCCAGTTATCTAACATTAATCAATAGCAATCCTCAATTTTTATAGTAGAATCCTTTTCATATTAAGGTTTAGGTGTGTGTTTATTAGGTGCACTCCAGGGTTAAAAATGTGCGCTTCTGGGGGGGGTGAAGGGACATTTTGCTTAATTGCTGGTAGAATTTAGTACAACCCTATCCATCAAATCAATTGAAAAGGTTTTTAAGAAATATTCTCAAGTTCAATGGGGTGCCTCGGTGGCCCAGTTGTTAAGCGTCTGCCTTTGGCCCAGGGCCTGATCCCAGAGTCCTGGGATCGAGCCCCACATTCTTCCTTTCCCACTCCCCCTGCTTGTGTTCCCTCTCTCACTGGCTATCAAATAAATAAATAAAATCTTTAAACAAAAAAACGTGCGCTTCCATCAGGACGTACATGATGTCCGTTGTCTCCTTTGTGGTAATGTTGGCAGTCATCTTCTTTATCCATTAAATCCATTGGAGGCAGCAGGATGGTCATTTTCTAATTCCAAAATTCCTGAGTTTTGTATCTGAAGTTCTTCTTTAGGTAGAACTTCTTTGTTGCCTATCACTTATCTTGAGATACTGGTTAATACTTACAGTGTTATTTTATCATTGCCATATCTCTAATCCACCTAAATTTTGCCCAGTTTTATTTACCTAATATCATGTATAACTGCTTCTTTCATTCATGATTGTAATACTTATAAAAATTTTTAAATACATCCTTTCAAAGAACTAGCTTTCGGTAGCTGGCTCTCTTCTAATTGATCACTTTTCATTCATCTGTATTGTTTCCTACGTTTGCTTCTTTGTGTTGAATATGCTGTTCTTTCTCTAGCTTCTTGAATTGTTTGGATGTTTTGTACATGTTTGTAATAAATCTGATTAATATAATAAATATCCCTGTAAGTACCCCTTTGGGCTGTTTTGAGCAGTAGGATGCTATAGAGCTTTATGTGTAATGCTCACATTTTTTACAAGTTGAATATATCTCTCAATGCTTTTATGATATTTTGAATATGTGTGTGTGTGTTTATGCAAAGAAGCACTAGGACCAGAATAGAGGTACTTAGAGGAAGTTTCAAGTTTCAGAGTTCATGGGAGTATTTTGCTTTGTTACATTTTACTTATTAATGATAGAAGAAATTTGAGCAAACTTAACTGCTACTAAAAGAGTTGGGGTTTTTTTCCCCCAGAAGAGAAAGTAAGGTTTCATGTGAGAAAAAGAAAAAGAAATTGGTCAACTGCAGTATTCAGATTATCCAGGAAAACAAAAACTACTCTGAGTATATAACTCTGAGGGGATGCTTATTTATTCAGAAACTTTACTTTTTTCATGCTATAGAAAAATTGAGCAGGAAGTATAGCAAGTTCCCATTTACCCTCTCAGCCCCTTATACAGTTTCTGCTGTTATTTACATCTTACCTTGCATTAGTTTAGTGTGTTTGTTACAATTAATAAGCCAGTATTGATATATTATTAGTAACTAAAGTAAATAGCATACATTAGGGTTCACTCTTTGCAGTGTACGTTCTATGGGTCTTGACTAACGTATAATGACATGTATCCATCATTATAGTATTACAGAGAGTAGCTCCACTGCACTAAAAATTCCCTGTGCTCCACTGACGCACCCTCCCTCCATCCCGCTGAATCCTTTATCTTCTCTACTGTCTTCATAGTTTTACCTTTTCCAGAATGTCACATACTTAAAATAAGAGGGTATGTAATCTTTTCACATCTTTAGATTAGCAGTATGCATTTAGTGTTCCTCCATGTCTTTTCATGGCTTGAACATTCATTTCTTTATATCATTGAACAGTATTCTATTGTCTGGACGTACCACAATTTGTTTTTCCATTCCCTGTTGAAGGACATCTTGGTTGCTTTCATCCTTTGGCATTTATGAATGATGCTATAAACTTTTGTGGCAGGTTTTTGTATGAACATAATTTTTCAACTCGTGGGTAAACACTAAGCAGTGCATCTGCTGGATTGTATGATAAGAGTATGTGTACTTTTATAAGATTCTGTTAAAATGGTTTTTCATGTGGCTATACCGTTTTACACTCCTAGCAGCACTGAATGAGAGGTCTTAGTGCTCTGCATCCTTTCCAGTGTTTGGGTTTGTCTGTGTTTTCGGTTTTAGCCATTCCAACGGGTCTATTGGTATCTCTTTGTTTTAATTTGCAATTTACAAATGAGATACAGTGGTAAGCATCTTTTTATGTAGAAGTATGTTGTTTAATCCTCCCGTATTTGAGATTTTTATGTTATTTTTCTGTTATTTATTTCTAGTTGAATTACACTGTGGTCCTAAAGTATGCTTGCATGATTTCCGTTCTTTAAATTGGATGGTGTTTTATGGCACAGAATGTGGTCTGTCTTGATGTATGTTCCGTGTGAACTTGGGGAAAAAATGTGTTTTCTCTTGTCGCTATGTTTTCTAAAAATGTCATGTAGACCTTCTTCACTGATGGTGCTATGCAGTTTAATTATACCATTACTATTTTCTGATGGTTGCATTTGTCAGTTACTTAGACAGGTGTGCTGAAGTATTTGTCTCATCGGTGTTTCCCTCATGTATGTTGACACTGTTTTTTGGTGCATACACATTAAGGATGGTAATACATCTTGGAGAATTGACCCCTTTGTGATTATGTAATACTTCTCTTTATCTCTGGTAATTTTCCTTGATCTGAATTCTGCTTTGTCTGAAAGCAAAATGGTTAGTCCAGCTTTCCTTTCATTTGTATTAGAATGGTATGTCTTTTTCCATCTCTTCAGTTTCTTTAATCTATCAGTGTCTTTACATTTAAGGTAGATTTCTTGTAGACAGTGTATTGTTTTTTCTCCTCTGAACATTTGTATTCTTTAAGTAGTGTATTTAGACCACTGACTTTTAAATTAATTATCGCTATAGTTGGATTTATATTTACCGTAATATTCTGACCCTGTTGTTTGTTGCTCTTGTTCTCTGTTTCTTTTTTGTCTCTCACCCTTTTACTACCTTCTCTGGCTTTAATTTAGTATTTTATAATTCCTTTTTCTCTCCTCTTTAGCATAGCAATTATTTTTACTTTTTTTTAGTGGATGCTCTAACTTTTGGAAGATGCGTTTATGACTACCTAAGTCCACTTTCGAATAATGCACTACAGATTCACAGGTAGTGCCAGTTCCTCCCTCCTGTTTCTTATAACATTGCTGTCATTCATCTTCCTTCCTCATAAGATATAATTACGGAATAGATTGTCTCTGTTATCATTTTGCACTATTATCTGTTAGATCAAATAAAGAAAAAAATGATTTTGCCTTCATTTATTCCTTCTCTGACATTCTTCTTGTCTCTATATGGGTCGGAGTTTCTGACTTATATTACTTTTCTTCTCCTTGAAAAAACTTAACATTTTTTTGCAAGGGAGGTCTTCTGGTACCAGATTTCCTCAGTTTGTGTTTGTCTGTGAGCGTCTTTTATTCTCCTTCACTTCAGAGGAGAATTTTACTCAATATAGAATTCTAGGTTGGTAGGGTTTTGTTTTTCGCTCTTTCAAGCTTTAATTTGACTCTCTTCTTGCTTGCATGTTTGTGAAGAGAAGGACAATGTGATTCTGACCCTTGTGTCTGTACACAAGGTGCCTTTTTCTCAAGAATTTCTCCTTTGGGTTGGTTTCCTACAGTTTGCATATGGTATGCCTAGGTGTAGTTTTTGTTCTTCATACCGCTTGGCACTCTTGGAGCCTCTTAGATCCGTGGTTTAGCATCTGTTGTTAATTTTGGAAAATTCTCTGTCATTTTTACTTCATGTGCTTGTTCCGTTTCTAGCTCTCTTTCTCCTTCTTCTAGTATTTCCATTACACAAATGTTACATCTTTTGTCATCCCACAGTTTTTGGCTCTTCTCTCCCATCTATTTCGTTCTTTTTTTTCTCTTTGCATTTCATCTGGAAGTTCCTGTTGACATGTTTTCAAATTTATTGATTTCATTCCTCAGCCATGTCCAGCCTATTGATGAACCCATCAAAGGTTTCTTCATGTCTTTTGCAGTGTTTTTGATGGCTAACATTGCCTTATGATTCTTTCTTGGAGCTTACATCTCTCTACTCACATTATCCCTTATTTATTCTTGCACAGTTTCCCTTTTCCTATTACAGCCCACAGCATATTAATCATAGTTATTTTAAATTCCTGATATGATGCCAAAATGTCTGCCATATCTGATTCTGGATCTGATGCTTGCTCTCCCTCTTCAAACTATGTTTTTTGTCTCTTATTATGCCTTATAATTTTTGTTATTGTTGTTGAATGCTAGATATAAAGTATTGGGTGAAAGATTTTATGATTTTCTGGCCTGGAGTCAGACAGTGTTTATTGTTTGCTGTAGCTGCAATTGTCGGAGACTAAATTTTCTCTGGTGTCCTTTTCATCTTCTCTTTTTTTTTTTTTTTTAAGATTTTACTTATTTATTTGACAGAGATAGAGACAGCCAGCGAGAGAGGGAACACAAGCAGGGGGGGTGGGAGAGGAAGAAGCAGGCTCATAGCAGAGGAGCCCGATGTGGGGCTCGATCCCATAACTCCGGGATCACGCCCTGAGCCGAAGGCAGACACCCAACCGCTGTGCCACCCAGGCACCCCCATCTTCTCTGTTTTTCTTAAATAAGGTCCAAGATGTACAGCTCTTTCAGTTGTAATCTTTTGTTATTAGACAGGAGCCCTGTTGGTGTGGTAGTGAGGTGTGGGACATGGGGGAGTAGTCCGTAATCTAATGATTAGGTCTCAGTTTTGTAGTGAGCCTGTGCCTCTGGGCTCTGACTTCGCAAGTGCTTCTCAGTTTTTTCACACCTTAGGTAAAACAGGAAGTAAGGAGGGCCTATTTTGGGGTATTTCTCTTCCTCCTCTTGGAAGGCTAGAGGGGGCTAGAGTTGGCATCATTTCCCCTGCCCCAGATGGCTTAGGCTCTAACAAAACCCTAGTCATTAAGGCTCTGGTAAATAGTTTCTCTGTAGGCAAGCCTTGTTACGAAGAACAGATCACTTTGGGCATTTTTCAAACTGGCTACTTTATAGTATCTTTCCCCTGCTAGAAGTACAATGGCACCGTTATCTGACCTTTATTGTCAGTATAAGAACCTGGTAGAGCTCCTGGAAGTAAAACTTAGAGACGTTTAGGAGCCCCTATTAGAGGAGACCTGCCTAGAGTTTTTAACTCGAAGCTGCTCTGCAGTGAGTCTCCAGAAATCTGTGACATACACTCTGAAGTTTCCCAGTCCTGGTGCCAGCTCCAGCACTGGCTTCTGCTCCTGGACTTATGATCCAGTGAGCTGTAATTCTCTATTCCAGCCGGTTTCTCTCTCCATTTTGGGGAGCAGCAGTTAGCCTTGTGACCTCAATTCTCTGATGGATATAAGAAGAATTGCCAATTTGCAGTTGGTTCAGATATTTTCTTGTTGTGAGGATGGGAGTGATAAAGTAAGTTCTGTTCATGTTAGACTAGAAACTGAAAGTGACCCCAAAAAAATCCACTCTCAAGCTCATTTTGTTTGCCAGAATTAATTTCCTTTTGTCTCTAGGCCTTAGAGGGTTTTTTTCTTGCTGTTATTTAGAGACTAACCTCAGTACCTAAACCTAGCCTGCAGTTTCATGCCACTTTGCCTGATCCATAGGCATTCAAAACATGGCAGATTTCCTCTTCAAAAACAAGCAAGATGCCAAGAGCATATCTGATACCAATATTGTATCTTACTATATAAGACACTCTATGTCTGTTATCAGAGGAGTGTTGTCTTGTCTTACCTTTGATGTGTAATGTAATGTAATAATTGGAGTGACATCCCAACACCTTTGTCATAATCTCTTCCTTAGAATCCAGCGTAGGTCCTACACTTGAGGGTAGAAGTATGCAAAGATATGATCCCTGGGGGGTGGGGAATCATGGGCCCCCATACAGTTGTGTATGCCACACTCTATCCTCTAGGCCCCATTGTTTCATGTCCCTACCTGATACAAAATACATTTCCCCCATCTAAGATCCTCAAAAGCCTGATCCAATTACAACATCACCTCGGATTTCGAATCTTATTATTTAGATCAGGTCCACCTACCAATGATTAGAATCCTAGGTGTAGTCGTTAAGTATACCAACTGGACACATGACATCTTTCTGTGTGGATCTATGAAACATGTTATCCTTACTTTTTGAATGAAAGGCAGACTGAGTTTGCAGTTGAGAATGTCGATAAATACTTTGCAAACGGTTATCAAATGCAGTGGGACAAGTGCCCATAACACATACCTTGCCTGCTCCAATAAAAACGCTCTCCCTAGTTTATTCAGGATTCATGTATAACTGCTAAGAGCTACTTAGCATTGCGGGCTTTAGTCTCTCAACTCTGAGACACATCATTTGAGGTTTTGGCACCAGTTCACCACTCCCACAGCCTTACCTCTCAGACCGCAGGGCGAAACTTGAACTTCAGTACCTCTGAAGAACTGCAGTTACTGAAATCCTGAATAGACTTGTCTCAGAATGTTTATGCTTAATTGCTCTTGCTTAGATTCTTCTTCTAAATTATCCGTGTGCCCTAGCATAATACCCCACCAGCTTCCAACTGCTCCTATGCGAGAAATCTTAGCATCCCCAGAAACAGCATGGTGTTTTCCAAAAAGCAGGTATTCGGTTAATGCTTAGGGAATAAATGAGCCAATGAACATAGTATCTAATTTATTAAAATTTAGTTTCTCCCACATTCTTGAATAAGCTAAATAAATCTGTGTGTGTTTAAATTTTTCAGAGCAACAAACTGAACGTTCAGGGAATTCAAGAGTTGAGAGTTTGTTTTTCACTTCATCACTGTTTCTTGAGCACAACAATTTTACTGTTGAATCCATTCATATTTCCAAAGAAGCAATTACTCAATTGCCACATTATTCTGTTTTAGATCACAAAATAAGATGGAAATTGTCCCAGTTGGTTTTACAAAACAGCATAGCTTCTACTCCTAAACTTGATGCAAAGCAATAAATGTATAATCAAAGTGGTGATTCATAAGCTTACATTCCGAAGCTGTTTAAATTTTCTATTTAAAGGAACAACATTTAGAAACTAAGTGGAGGGGCGCCTGGGTGGCACAGCGGTTAAGCGTCTGCCTTCGGCTCAGGGCGTGATCCCGGCGTTATGGGATCGAGCCCCACATCAGGCTCCTCCGCTATGAGCCTGCTTCTTCCTCTCCCACTCCCCCTGCCTGTGTTCCCTCTCTCGCTGGCTGTCTCTATCTCTGTCGAATAAATAATAAAATAAAATCTTAAAAAAAAAAAGAAACTAAGTGGAAAGAAAGAAGGAAAGAAAGAAATGAAGTAAGGAAGGGTGGAAAGAAGGAAGGAAAATCTCCAAGTTACCCAGTAAAACAGGAATACGATGATATGGAATGTCTTCCCTCCTCCCATCAGCAGCCCCTCCCTACTTGTAAGGTTGATGGACCTATTCGACCGGAAAGTGCAGAACCTGCCTAAAACCTCACTAGGGATAATGAAGCTGCTGGTTGTGACCTGGGACCGTGTCCGAGCCATAGCAGTAGCGTCCACAGCTCTGGCTCAGGCCCTCCCTTCCTCATCTCACGAAGGCTTTATATTGGCATAGGCGGAAATGGGGCCTTCTCATTGACCTTGGTCAGAAATCTCAGAACTTTCATCTTGTGGTTCCTTTGAGCTCTTGGACCCCACAGGAGTTTATAGCATGTAGGATCACTATCAGGAGCTCGCTTGATACTCCAAGTACTTCCCCTGTACCAAATCTCTGGTAATGAGCTTTCTGGCCTCTCCACAGATGAAGGGCTTTCTCCCAGCATATATCTACATCATACTCAGGAGTTCTCAGATATTCTCCTCAGTGGTGCAGTTGCCCTTCACAAAGGTCATGCCCAGGAAGGTCATCAGGAGACCAGTCTTTCATAACCACTGGCAGCACTCTAATTCCCATGATGGGTGAAATCCATTTTGCTAACAAGGACAATGTTTAGTTGTGTCAAAATCCTTCAAGCAAGGGCAAAGACTAGCTCCACATGTTAGAGGCTTTCCACAGGATCGCAGGAAAAGGGTCCTTACACATTTTGTTGACCTTTTTCAGCATGTGTGCTTTTGTGATGGGCTCTTTAATTTTATATATGAGCAAAAGGAACTGTATCAACTAAGCCTCCGTCTTGGTTAAAGGGCCTCTGCATGAGGTCTCTGTGGCAGGTGGGCCTTGTGAAGTGCTTAGATTTTCATCCTCTTGGCTGTTGGCATCTTCCTCAGTTCTGCTACATGAAAAATCTGCATCTGGGTGGTGGATGGGGGAATCTGAGAGGCCCGGAGAATGCTTTGTGTCCAAATGGCAGGCAGCATCCGGGGAATACCCAGAAAAGAGGAGAGCAGGAGATGAAGGGTGCGTCTTCTCTTGCTGCAGGGACCTGATGTCCTAGATCCTGGGTACCGCTCACCAAAGCTGAATACAGCTGCCTGGACCTCTCAGGTCTGAAAGCAGAGGCGAGGATGTAGTAATGCTTATGTTCTGACGTTTGTGGTCACCTTAGTCCTCCCTCAGGCAGATCCTTATATGTGGTTATTGCTCCTTGTCTAAGACTTTCTAGTAATATGTCGTCGCTACAGGCTCTGAGATTTTGCCCAGGCTAGACGTGAGCTGAAGAACCTGCCACAAAAGGCATCGTGCCCGGGACAGCTGATATGCTGTGTCTTAGTCCATTCGGCCTGCTCTACAGCATACCAGACTGCGTAGCTTCTAAACAACAGAAATTTCTCTCAGTTCTAGAGGCTGGGAGTCTCGGATCAGGATGCCAGTATGGTTGGTTGGTTTGGTGACGGCTCTCTGCTGGGTTGCAGACTGCTGACCTCTCACTGTGTCCTCACATGGTAGAAGGGGTGAGGGGTCCCTCAGGTGCCTTTTCACTAGAGCTGCTCCCTCATGACCTGGTGATGTAGGTTTCAGTGTATGCATTTTGGAGGGGACACAAACATTCAGGCCGTAGCAGGCTGTCAGATAATAAACCGACTTAACTCTTCTTTCTCCTCACCAACCAGACTTGATGTAGCTTCTGTCCAAAAAATATTGCCTTTCTAAAGGTAAGGTGCTGAACCAGATGTTTTTGGGAGCTGTCAATCTTTTGACATTGTGTAACATTGCAATGTCCGGCACAGTGACTTTGACCCTCAATTATAGTAAGATATATATGGAATAGTAAAAACACCCACCAACTGTGTGTGTTAGTGATTTCGTGTTCATATATACATAAGCATAATCTCAAAATTTCCATGAAAAACTATTTCGTCTTACCATGTGATTTGCTGTGATAATAACTACTCTATTTTTCATTCTTTATAGTTTATGAAAATGATCATGGAAAATTCTAGTACTTACCTAGAAAGAGTTGTCAGGTGTTTCTGTATTCCCTGGAGTCACAGTGCCACAGCTACGTAAACCCATGTTATGGGGAGGCTGAGGGGCTTCCTCTGATTCCTGTAGTGTAGCAGTAGTAAGTCAGTGTTCCCAGACTCACCGGGAAGCAAAAGGGGCAGAACTTTAAAACCTTTTCCTTCTCTGATCTTACCATCTACCTTTCATTGCAGGCTGCAGAGCCAGCACAAGGTATGGCATGCGCCTCCCCTCCACCATGAAGTGTTTTTGGATCTCACTTTAGATCTGCATTGATCAGTTGTACTTCATCAAAACTAAAATCTTTTGCTTTACAAGAGGCACTGTTAAAGACAGATAATAAAAACTGCAGATAGGATGATTTGCATATTTTTGCAATTTACCTTTGTGACAAAAGACTTATACCCAAATGAAATAAGGAAGAATATGCTGAACAACAATAAGATAAAAGAGTCCAATTAGAAAATATGCATAGAACTTGAACACATTTCACCAAAGAGGACCTGTGAATGGAAAATAGGCAGATGCAAATGTGTTCCACATAAGTGTCCATTAAGGAACTGTGATTTCATACAGTGATGAGTTGCAACTATACACCTACTATAATAGCTAAAATAGAAATTGCTGAAAATACCAAGTATCAGTGAGGATTTCAAGCAGTTGGCTTGCTCATAGATGGATGGTGAGAAAGCAAAATGGTCCCGGATCTCTGGAAATCAATTTGTCAGGTTTATGTAGTTAAACACACACCTACCATATGATCAAGCAGCCTTTTCCTAGGACTTCAGAGAAAAGATAGGCTGAAACATCACAAACAAATGTACATAGCAGCTTTATTTATAGCAGCCCAGAATTTAAGATAACCCAACTGTACTTCAATATACTGGTGAACGTATAAAAGACTCAGGCATATCAGTATGATAGAATACTCCTCAGCATTAAAAAGAGAACCAATTAATGATACATGAAACATGCTGGATGGATCTTGAGAGTATTATGCTGAGTGAAAAAGCTGACCTAAATGTGAAATCTTACATACCATAAATTTCCATTTATATAACATTCTCAGAATGACAGAATTATAGTAGTGGAAAATAGATCCATGGTTGTCAAGGTTTAAGGTTTGGGGAAAGGTGAGACTTCAGATGGGGAGTGTTGAAGACATTTTGTATGGTGAGAGAAGAGTTCTGTATCCTGATTTTGGTCGTTGTTACATAAATCAATACATGCAGGGGGGAAAAGAACTTAAGGAATTCTACCCCCCCGTCAAATAAGTGCATGTTAAAACTTTACACTCTGAATTAGATTGCAGTTTATTTAATTATCTTGTGCAACAGTGTTATTGCCATGATACGCGCCGACCTCACGGGAAGGAGGAGGTAAGAGCAGCGT
Source organism: Ursus americanus (assembly GCF_024610735.1). Lineage (NCBI taxonomy): Eukaryota > Metazoa > Chordata > Mammalia > Carnivora > Ursidae > Ursus > Ursus americanus. The sequence goes on from NC_142164.1 coordinate 101,529,786, forward strand.
GTGCCCCCTACACTGTTTCCTCCCCAGACGTGAAGGACAGAAGAGAAATGGATCTCTCTCTCTCGTTCTATTTCTCTCTCCTTCACTTTTGGTAGGATGAAAAAGAGCTGTGTCCGATAATGGCTTTAGTTTTCATTTTATGGGCCTTATCAATTACTTATTGTATTTGGTCTCCTTTTCACATTGGATGTTAGAAAGGACAGGTCCAAACTTTGTTCCCAAACAGGGATATACACAGACATTTTGTGTACTAGATCCTTGTTGAATTCAACTTGGCATTTCTACTCTAATTTTAAAAATCTAGCTTTAATCATTGAAATTTTAAATTATTATATTATTTTACTGTGAAGTCTTTTTTAATGTAAATATCCTTAAATTGTTCCTAGGACTAATGGGACTCAATTATATTGATGAATAATAAATGAAGCAGTGTTATGAAGGAAAATGAAAATGTATAAGAAAATGACATAGAAACGTTTTTCAAAGAATATAGATATAAAAGATATTTAGATGGTAGGAAGATTGTCATACCTTGATGCTTCAAATCAGAGTAAAATATAGAGGAGTTAGGAAATTTGCTCGTTGAGAGATGGGTGCTCAGGAACATGGAATCTGAATATCTAATGCCAGTTTAAGAAAACAATATATTTTTTGAAGATTTTATTTATTTATTTGACAGACAGCACAAGCAGGCAGAGCGACAGGCGACAGGCAGAGGGAGAGGGAGAAGCAGTCTCCCTGCTGATCAGGGAGCCCGATGCAGGGCTCAATCCCGGGACCCCAGGACCATGACCTGAGCCGAAGGCAGACACTCAACCGACCGAGCCACCCAGGCGCCCCGACAAAAAAGTATTGAGCAGAAGTGGTTTTCAGGGCAGCAAAAGTAGAGGAAACTGTCCATGTTCAGCAAGAAATATAGAATATAGGAGATGCGGAGAAGGCAAAAATGACAGAGCATATGTTATCATCATGTAACATAACAACAACTGCTGGGACCACTGGGAGGCACAGTCAGTTAAGCGTCCGAATCTTGGTTTTGGCTCAGATTGTGGTCTCAGGGTCGTGATCTCAGGGTAATGAGATGGAGCTTCACGTTGGGCTCCACGCTCAGCCCGACTCCCTCTGCCTTCTCCCCCCATCAAATAATAGATAAATCTTTTTAAAAAAAATAATACCAACTGTTTTATGATTCAGTAGGATTGTGTAACTACTTAAAAGCAAGAATGGGGCAGCAAGTAATTTAGATCCGCAGCAAAGGCATACTAAAGAAACAAGATGATAAAGTGGGAAAAGAAGGAAGAGTTTTGATTTGCAATGTTGAGGTGCTGCTCTAACTATAAAATGGTTTTAGGGAAAATACTGGTGTCTGTTCATTCTTCTTTACCTTTTTTGGAGAATATGGGCAATTTTTTAAAAAGAGAAAGTAAAGTAGTCTGAGAATTGCACTGCCAACTAGTATTTATATGCCCTTTGTAACAGAAAATCTGAAGAATCACCTTTAGATCAAAAGCATGTGGTAAAACTTGGGAATTGATGAGTTCTGAAAAGAGGGCCGTGGTTCAAAAGCAAAGAAATAAAACATGCTCACTTGAGAAGAGAGAATATAATTCTTTAATAAAGGAAAAGAAAATAACATGGAGCAGATAATACCATGGGGAGAAAATTACTTAGGCATAAGATAATATAAATTTATATCAATGTGAACAAAATCATTAGTGCCTTTGTTATCAGAACAATTTATGAATGCAAACATTGTAATAGAAGAATGTCAAAACCAGAAAATAAGTATGTGATGTGTAACTAACGACTGAGAAGTTAACAACATTGACAGTAGGGGAGAGGAATTAAGTAAGTCACGAATCCCAGTTCTGTTTACATGGTTTTTACTTTGTGAAAGATACTCACACGTCGGCTTAGGAAATGTGTTAAATAATAGTCTGTGAGGGAAAATAAGCTTTATCTGACATTGTTCTCATGAAAATCAGTAAGTAAAAAAAAAAGTACATTTGTAGTTACTACTTGGAATTAATGGCAGCAGTGAAAATATTACATATTTTAAATAGCACAATTTTTTATATGAGCTTGGGTAATATAGAAATACAGTGTGTAATACTGAAAGCAATCAATGTTTTTTGTTGTTGCCACTATTACTTGCATAACAGCACTTCATATAAATATTGAAAATAGTGAATGAATCCAATCATGTCAGGGAGGATTTGTGTAGGAGATATATATATTTCTGCTTTTAAAATACAACTTAAAACTTTCTGGAGGGCATCCTTTAAGCCGGTTAAATGCACATAGCCTAATAGTTAGATTTTAAATATTTTTCCTAATTATTAAAGGGTTAAGTTAGTCAGAGACTGCATGTTTATTTTCAGTGTCAGGATGGTTTGATTTATGTAGCAGTTTAACTGGGTCATGGGGTGCCATGGTCAAACATGATTCTGGGTGCTTCTGTGAGGGTGCTTTTGTATGAGATTAACATTTAAATTCACAGATTGTCCTCCCTAATGTGGGTACTCCTTTTATAATCACTTGAAGACCTACAGAACAAGGTCTAAGAGAGAATTCCTTCTGCCCGATTGCCGTTGAGATGGGACCTTTTTTTCCCCTATCTTTAGACTGAAAATATCAGCTCTTCTGGGGTTTCAAGTCTGCTGGCCTTTACACTGGAACTAAACCTTCAGCTCTCTTAAGTCTCCAGCTTGTCAACTTATCCTGCAGATCTTGGCAGTTGTCAGCCTCCATAATCATGTGAGTCAATTACTTACAATAAATATCTCTAGGTAGATCGATAGATACATAGATACATAGAGATGTATATACATACACACAAACATCCTATTGGTTCAGTTTCTCTGCAGGGTATGTAAATCATATTTTGAATATTTATAGTATTTTATAAACATAAAGGAAATGCATATGTGTTTTATCAGTGTTGGAAAATATAGAAACCATAAATAATTAAGTAATCATATACCTTTCCACAAGGAGGAGGAGAACATTTTTGATATTTTGCCCTGCATGTTTATACTCTGCTACTTATTTCTAAATGTGTGTCTATGAATGTATATATGTATTTACATACACATGCATACACACACAAACGCACTTCTGTGTGTTCCACAGTCTCTCCATCCAAGTTTTTATTCTAATGTGTTTTAAATGTTGGGTGGCTTGCAGTTTGAAGGCATTTGTCACAAAAATGTAGGTTTTAATTTTGGATTGTACTACTTATATTTCTGGAGAAGATGGAATAATAGGAAATGGATCTAGCCACCTGCCAGAAACAACTAAGAAAACAGGAAAAAGTGCCAAAATAAAAATGACAACCATTTTCAATATATTGGCCATCAGGGAAAGACAGTAACTCAGAAGAGATGGAAAAGAAAAAAAGTGAGCCTAGAAATGCACCAGCTTGTTGCCTTGAGTCCACAATGCAGAGACTGGTAGTTAAAGTGAAACCCGCAGCTCAGGAGCTGAGAAGATGAGACTGAGGGTTAGAGGAGGACCAGAAAGTTCGAGTTCAGAGGACAAAGTAGCAGAGAGAATTTCAGACTCCACATGGGGTATTTCCTACTTGTACAAGTCACAATGGAAAACCGTGTCATGCCCAGGGCATCAGAGAGAGTACTCAGAAAGTTGCTTCTGTCGTGATGCAGGCTTGGTCATAGATTTATGCAGCTTTGGCAACACCCAACAAACCTTTAAAGCAAAAATTGAAAAAAACATAGTGTTTCTAAGAATCTTACCTGAGTCACAGAATAAAGCTCAAGAATTTATAGGTATTGAAAAAATAGTATCCGACACACTGGGCCTTGATAAGTGTGAACAAGGCCAAATTCACAATGTTTAGCATCCAATCAAAAATTGCCAGGCATACAAACAAGCAGGAGAATATGTCCACTAGCAGGAATAAAAATTAACTGATCAAAATTTATCTAGAAATGATATAGATAATCGGACGAGTAGACAATGACATCAAAAGAATTATAACTATATTCCATTTTTTTCAAAAACCAAGAATAAAAATAAAACATGTTAAATAGAGACACATAAGATATAAAGAAACACAAATGAACTTTGTGGTACCAACTGCAATATCTGGGATAAAAATACACGTTCTTTTGGACTAATGACAGATTAGATATGACAGAAGAAAAGATTAGTGTATGTTGAAGTCACAATAAATTTTTATAGTACATCTGTATATCCAAAGGAAAGAAAACATTAAGCCAAAAATTTATCTGTAGTCCACGTTCATTGCAGCATTCTTTCAGTAACCAAGACATGGAAGGAATCTAAGTGTCCATTGATGGATGAATGGATAAATAAAATGTAATACCTATAAAATATTATACACTCATAAAAAGAAGGAAATCCTGCCATTTGCAACAACATGGATAGACCTTGAGGGCATTATGCTAAGTGAAATAATTCAGAGAAAGACAAATACCATATGATCTCACTCATATGTGAGAATCTTTAAAAACACCACCATCACCAAAAAAAATCCCCAATGGATAGATACAGAGAACAGATTTGTTGTTGCCAGAGGTGGAAAGTGGGGTGGGTGAAATGGGTAAAGGTGGTCAAAAGGTACAAACTCCCAGTTATAAAATAAATAAGTCCTGGTAGAAAAAAATTAAAGAATCATTTTTAAAATAACACCTATCACAGGCTAATTTTATTCACCACAGCGGATGTTGCTGAGTTTACTAGGCATGATGTAAAGCAGGCAGTTGTGATTTCTCTGTATTGTCTGAATTATTTTGCTGCAAGAATATATGCATCATTATCTTGGTAATTAAAATATTGAAATAAGTCTAACAACAGAAAGAGCAGCTGTGTATTAAAGTAGCTGCTAGCTGATGCAACGGACACAATGTGAAATCTGAACAGCTCCACAGAATGAAGGCTCATTTCTGGATGTGGGTTGGAAGGGGGTCTGTGCTATCATGTGACCCAGGGATTCAGGCTCCATCCATCATCTAATCACAGGTTTCAGTGCTTGCTATAGAGCAGAAGAAGAAAGTGTGGGGCTAGAATACTGTCTGTCAAATATGTAGGCACGAAAATGACAAAAAATGCTTCTACTTATATTTCAGTAGCAAGGGTAGTCACGTGACCCTTCCTACCTACAAGTAAGCTGGGCAGCATAGTCTACCGGTGTCCAAAGAGGGGGGCAAGACACCTGTAGATGTGTAGCTCTAGTCTCTCCCATAAACTTGCATAGTAGATACTCAGGAAAAGAGCACTTACTCAAATTCTTTAGGAAAACACAGGACGCCTGGGTAGCTCAGTCGATTAAACATCAGAATCCTAATTTCAGCTCAGGGCATGATCTCAGGGTTGTGAGATCGAGCCCCACATTGGCTCCACACTCAGCAGGAAGTCTGCTTAAGACTCTCTCCCTGTCCCTTGCTCATGCTCTCTCTTTCTCAAATAAATCTAAAAGGAGAATAAGGGGCGCCTGGGTAGCGCAGTCGTTAAAGCGTCTGCCTTCGGCTCAGGGCGTGATCCCGGCGTTCCGGGATCGAGTCCCACATCGGGCTCCTCCGCTGGGAGCCTGCTTCTTCCTCTCTCACTCCCCTGCTGTGTTCCCTCTCTCGCTGGCTGTCTCTCTGTCACATAAATAAATAAAATCTTTAAAAAAAAAAATAAAAGGAGAATAAGAACTTGTTACGAAAACAATCTCCTCCATTCCTGGTGGAGTTTCTGGCAAGGCTAAGTCTGCCTTGAAATTCTACATTTTTGAGAGCCTACTATGTGGCAGGTGCTTCACAATACAGGATCACATCAGGTTTATCCAAAGGATTCTGTAAAACTTCAGCAGGGAGGGATCATCTTATCATAAGAGCTTCTTTCTGGACTAACCATTGCAGTAGATTCCAGACTCTCAATAGGAAAAGAATGTTCTCTTTCTCTTGAAGCGTGGTCAAAAGCTTTGCTCATGAGTCCGGGCAACCCTCCGCCTGACTGAACATGCACGATGCTTTACAAGTGCCATTAGGCCCAGGGGAAAAAAACAAAAAAACAAAAAAAACAAGCTATTCCCCTGGGGCAAGGACTGAGGTAAGAGGGAGCAGAAAGATGGCGAACTATTTTTGATCTTTGCTGTACAAAGGTAGCCTGTCTACCAAGGAACCATTTTCCCCTCAGAAGTACTCTGCGGTTCTGAGGAATTCAGCCTCAGTGGGTGTTTGCTACATAGTGAAATCCCTGGGCGTTCCTCATCCCCAGACTGCGAGGGAGGCTTTGGTTATTGACCACTTAGTTAAGCTCACTCATCAGTGTATTTGCTCAGAGGCCAGGCTCAAATAGCACACCTTTAAAATTATACTGCATACACCAGGATGATTTCAAAAACCTTCTCTACTTGCAGGATCGTATCCCCAGACTATCCCCAGACATAGCTGTGCCAAAGCAAACTCTACTTATGAGCCCACTTGGGACATATTTCGAGAATGTAGTGAAAACACACATGGGTTCTAAACTTCTGTTTCTGAAGTGATCTTTGACATGGATGTGTCTAAACCTGTCTATAACCACCTTTTATATCCCAGGGTCTGTTGCTGTCATAGACGTTCCACATGAAGAAAATGACTGCCGGGGAGTTCAAATGTTCTAAGTCAAGAGGAAGGCAGGTGATTCTGGACTGTCTTTACATTGGCAACAAGCGATGGCCTTTAGAGAAAAAGGCGGTGAAGAATTGGCCAGCAGGTCAGCTTCCAGGCTTGGATAGTAGGTCACACTAGGAATGGCCTGGGAGAAGGATACTGTAATGTGGGAAAATGCCAGAATTGAACAAAAGCCAGCACTCGGCTCTCAAGAAGCCCTGGGGTGAGTGAGGTAGGGCAGGATCCTAAGTAGATGAAGCCCACGGGTAATCCCCCAACCGCGGTTTATTATCATACTCACCTTCCTTCCTTAGTCCCTGCTTGTAATGTTTTGGCTGCAAGGTCCTCTTATCACCTAGGAGCCATTGTGGAACAGTGAGAAGAGAAATGAATTAAGAGACACAAGATCAACCTTGGGCTGGGAGGAGTGGCACAATGTGGGCTCCAGAGAAATCAGACCAGGCTCTACTTCTGGTTTGGTCACTTCATTAGCCCTCTGAACTTGAGAATATTTCAAGTTCTTTCTCTGTTAAGTGCATTGGATAAGCCCCAGCCCACAGGACTGTTGGAACTGTACGTAATGTATAAAAAGCACCTAGTACAGTGATCGGCAAATATTTGGTCTCTTATGAATGACGATTATTACTCCGATCATTTTGGTCCCAGATGATACCACCCATACCTTTGCAATATTTTGTTTGTTTGCTTTGATCCAGCCTATGTCCGAGAATATGCACTGCAGGACAGAGAACACCAAAATAGCCAATATGTTGCCTGGCAAGAAAATTGTCCCTATTTGAGCATATGTTGTTTAATTTCAGTATGAGTCTTACCCAGTTAGAGGCAACTCAGTGGTCCCTAGTTTAGAATTTGCAGAATTGTACTCAAGAAAACCTAATTACAATGCCATTTCAATGGAGTAGGCTCTGGCTCTCCTCATCCAAGGCAGTGTGAACTTGGTGGCTTCTTGACCACACTTCAAGGGAGGATTGCCCTGTTTCTTAGAAGTTTCTTAGATATGTACATGGAATGCCTAGTTTGTACACTATGTTCACCTCCAGTGGGACAGGAGCACAGGACCCCATCCATTCCTGCTTCAGATGGAGAGGTCTGTCTGGTTTTCCCACATGCCCAAGGTAGCTGTTATGAGCAGTTTCCACTCCAGGCTTCAGTCTGTCCACTCCCAGCCACACAATCTACTATCTGCCCTTTCCTTACTATTCCCTTATCCTCACTTAGCCCAACACTCTGCCTCTGAAGGCTTGCAGAGTCCCAGCCCCAAACCGCCTGGCCTCAGGTAATTTACACTTGACTGTTCTCATCTGGAAGCTCCTTCTCTTCTTCACCCCTTCTTTTTTGTTGACTATTAGGTCTTAGAGTGTATCTCACCATCTTCCTTTTATGATAGCTGCTCCTAAACTGGTAATTCTATGGACAGTGGCTCAGTCTTCTTTTTCTTACTATTCCCTCATACTACCATGGACTCTTCCAAACAGCAGATGCTGAATTAATGCTTGGGAATTAGACAGCAGGATTTCTAATATATTATGATTTCATTACTTTTTTTAATTTTTATTTTTTTAAATTTCCAACTTTATTATTTTAAAGATTGTATTTGACAGAGAGACTGAGAGAGAGAACACAAGCAGGGGGAGCGGGAGAAGCAGGCTCGCCGCCCAGCAGGGAGCCCCACATGGGGCTGGATCCCAACACGCTGGGATCATGACCTGAGCCGAAGGCAGAAACTTAACAACTGAGCCACCCAGGCACCCCCTATGATTTCATTTCTCCCACATTCCTGAATAAGCAGAGAAAACCCAGCTATTTAAAGACTGAAAGAATAAGCCCAGCCAAGAGTTTAACGGTTTACTGTCCTATTTCTCTTTTTTGTGATTCCCAAGTAATTTTCCTGTGGAGTTATTTCATATTTCCATGACATTTCCTATGCCAATAACATGTTATCTGTTTCAGGTTAATAGAAAATATAGGTTAAAAAAAAAAAACTGGACTCCTTGTGCGACTTGCTAATGCTACTCCTGAGATACTTCACATCAGATTGGGGGCAGTTGGGGGCGTGTCCCCGTGGTTGTAACCCCCAACTCCTCGCACCTCGACCCCTACCGGCACGTGGGGCCTGTGTCTGTGCTCACCGTAGGCAGGAGTTGTCCGACAAGGCCTCACTGTGCACGGTGTGGTTAGTAGGAAGTTCTCAGGGGCTTCCAGATCCACTTCCGGTCATGTGGTTCTGGGCCCCCAGGAGGACTGCAGGGGGCGGGGTAATGTGGTGTGCTGGATTGTAGGGGAGAGTCCTGCAGGATTAGCACGGGTGTTTTCAGTGACTCTTAGCAGGTCGTGTGAATTTTCCCTCTGCTGTGCTGAGTTTGCTGGCCTCAGACCAAGGGTGGCATTTTGTTCCCAACCTCTGGTAGGAAGTTTTGGGGGCCTGAGCTTAGCTGCCATGCCTGGGGCTTCCCCAATCTGACAGTCACCAGGTGGTCGCTTTTGGGGGCCTGTGCACTTTTGGGGATTCTCTCAATCGTCTCTCAGTGTCTTTACTTGACTCCTTGTAAGAGTTGTGATAACCTCCCCTCCGCTAACTTAAGCCCTCACACTAGTGACTTAAACTCTCTGAGACTCCTCCTGATAAATAGTGCAGGTACCCCTCATCTGGCCACTCCTCCCTGTGACCTTCCAGAGCTTTCGTTAGACATTTATACCTTATTCAAGTCTTGTTTCAAATCACACCATACTGTCATTGTTAATACAAGTGTCTTATAGCAGAGTCTTCCCAGTTCCTCCCTTCCTATGTGTCATACCATTGATGCCATTAATTTTGCTTACCCATAAGATATAGTCACTGGTTACATTGTTGTTTAAAGTTATTTTGAACACATAGATATCTTTTTGAACAGATGAAAAATAAGAAAAAGGCTTTCTATTATTTTCATTTATTCCTTCTCCAACTCTCTTCCTTTATGTAGTTCCAAACTTCTGGTTATACCATTTTTTTTCCCCCTGAGAACTTCTTTTAACATTTTTTATAAAGTAGATCTTCTAGTGACAAATTCCCTTGGTTTTTGTTTGGCTGAAAGGGTCTTTATTTCTCATTAACTTCTAAGGTTTTTCACTGGCTACAGAATTCTAGTTGAATGGTGATATTGGGGTTTTGTTTTCAATGTTTTAAGAAAGGTACGGTCTTTTTGCTTCCATGGTTTGTGAAGAGAAATAGGATGTAACTGTTTGTGTCTTTAAGTCCTACCTGTACCCAGCTTCTCTCAAGAATTCTTTCTCTTTGGTTTTCTGCAGTGTTTGATATGCCTGTGTGTAGTCTTTTTGTTTTTTGTTGGTTGGTTGGTATTTATCCTGCATGGTTTTCTCTGATCTTCTTAGTTCTGTGGCTTATTTTCTCATTAATTTTGGAAAATTCCCATTCATTATTTGTTTAAATATTGTTTTTTCTCCTTGTCTTATTACTGCTATGCAAGGTTATGTGTTTTATAATCGTCCCACTATCCTTGATTATTTTCTTCTGCTTTTCTTTTTTCCCCTAATTTCTCTTGGACTCTTACTTTGGGGAGCTTACCTTGACCTATCTTTAATTTTCCTGGGACTTTCGTTGGTCGTGTCTAGTCTACTGTTGAGCCTCTCGTAGGCATTCTTCATTTCTGTTACAAGGGTTTTGATGACTCACCTTTCCTCTTGATGCTTTCCTAGAGTTTCCATCTCTCTACTTACGTTACCCACTGTTCTTGTGTTTCTCATTTTTACCATTAGAGACATAGCATCTCAATTATAGCTATTCTAAAATTCTAGTCTGATAATTCCAAATTATCTTCCATATCTGAGTGTGGTTAATTTGCTTTGTCTCATCAGGCTTGTTTTTCCTGCCACTTAGCATACCTTCTAATTTTTTGTTGAAACATGACTTATTAGATAATAGGAACTGAGTGAAATTGGTCCTTAAGTGTGAGAGTATATGTTTTTCTGAATAAGAGTTAAACTGTGTTTACTGTTTGCTGTTACTGTTGGTATCTGAGGTTTCCATTTCCATCTAGGAACTCCTCCATAAACAGTCTGTGCCTTGCAGTTTTTAGCCATAATTCTCTAGTATTATAGTGGAACCTTGCTGGTGTGCTGCTAAGGTGTGCGGGGAGGAGAAGTGGCCTGTAATCCTATTATTCGTTCATCATATTTTAGTAATTCTGTGTCCCTGGGCTGTTAGCTTCACAGATGCTTCCCAGCTCTCCCTCCACCCGCCCCCTTATATGAGACAGGGTGGCAAGAGGGGGCTGGAGTCAGGATTTTTACTTCACCCGGATTTGTTGGTTTCAGAAAGTAGAGAAAACTGTCTGGGCCTGTCTTTCAAAATGGTAACTTTTACTTAGGTGTTATTTCAAAAGGGTTTTCCCCCTCTTCCTGTGAGAAACATGAGGAAATTTTTCATGGATCTTTACTATGAGAACTTGGTATAGCTCTAGAAGGTGAAACGTAGAAAAGTGTGGGGGATCCCCTGTGATTAGGTACCTTGGAGTGTTTAGTTCCGAAGCTTGCCGTATACCGCTTCCTTCTAGTGTTGCCTCAATTACAGTTTAAGGTCTTTTTTTTATTTTAATTTTTTTCTTTATATTCAATTCAGTTAACATATAGTGTATTATTAGTTTCAGGGGTAGAATTTAGTGATTCATCAATTGCATATAACACTGGTGCTCATTACATCTCGTGCCCTCCTTAATGCCCGTCACCCAATTACCCCATCCCTCCAGCAACCCTCAGTTTGTTTCCTATACTTAAGAGTCTCTTATGGTGTGTCTCCCTCTATGATTTCGTTTTATTTTATTTTCCCCTCCTTTCCCCTATGCTTTTCTGTTTTGTTTCTTAAATTCCACGAGTGAAATCATATAATAGTTTTTCTCTGATTGACTTATTTCACTTAGCATAATACCCTCTAGTTCCACCCACATCATTGCAAATGGCAAGATTTCATTCTTTCTGATGGCTGAGTAATATTCCATTGTATATATGAACCACATCTTTATCAGTTCATCTGTGGAAGGACATTTGGGTTCTTTCCACAGTTTGGCTCTCGTGGGCATTGCTGCTATAAACACTGGCGTCCATGTGCCCCTTCAAATCAGTATTTTTGTATACTTTGGATAAATACCTAGTAGTGCTGTTGCTGGGTCATAGGGTGGTTCTATTTTAACTTTTTGAGGCACCTCGATACTGTTTTCCAGAGTGGCTGCACCAGCTTGCACTCCTACCATCAGAGTAAGAGGGTTCCTCTTTCTCTGCATCCTAGCTAACACCTGCTGCTTCCTGAGTTGTTCATTTTAGTCATTCTGACAGGTGTGAGGTGGTAGCTCCTGCGTGGTTTTCATTTGTACTTCCCAGCTGTCAGGTGATGTTTACAGTTTGTTTTCCTGCCCCTTCCTGAATCCAGGGGCTTCTGCTCCCAGGAAGCTGTGATTCCCTGTATTTGCCCGTCTCTTTAGTTTTGGGCTTATTAGTTTGCCCTGTAACTTCAATTCTCTTAATAGGTCTAAGAAAAATTACTGACTTTTCAGTTTGTTGGGCTTTTTTTCTTGTTGTGGGGATGGTAGTGATGACTTTTAACATCTTTACATGCCAGAGCAGGAAAATTGTTTAATTTCAAATAGTAGAGTTGGTACCAAACATCCATATCTTGTTTCTTACTTTATTGGAAATTGTTATAGCATTTGGCATTTATGTATGCTTACTACAGATTATACAAAGCGGAAATTCCCTTCTAATGTAAGTTTGCTAAAATTCCTTAACCTAAACCAGTGAATTTTTACCAAAGGCCTTTTCCTTACTTCTGCATATAATTACATTGTGATGTCGTGATTTATAATAGGAAATACCTGTTGTGTCTTCATCCCCATTCCTGACACAGAGCACCTAAAACTCTTGAAATTTCCTAAGTGATAAGAGCAATAAAGGTGACAGCAGTGTTTTTTGTATAATTCAAAACAAGTGCCTTTCAACCATACCTGAGTGTATGTTCATGAAGTGACTTTGGAAAGCCACTAAATATGGGCACTGGCTGCCAGGGGAACGAGCTGTATATGGAAAGGTTTGGAAGCTTCAGCCCCACCTCCTGACTGCAGGGAGGGGAAAGAGGCTGGACATTGACCTAATCACCAGTGGCCAGTGATTTAATTAATTGTGCTTATGTAATGAAGCCTCAGTAACAATCCTAACCAGGGGCACCTGGGTGGCTCAGGTGGTTAAGCATCAGACTCTTGATTTCTACTCATGATCGCTGCGAGGTGGTGAGATGAGATCGAGGCCGGCACTGGGTTCCATGCTGGGCTTGGAGCCGCCTTAGGATTCCCTCTCTCCCTATGCCCCTCCCCACATATGCTCTCTCTTGCTCTTAAAAAAAACCAAAACAAAACCTAACCAAAGCGTTTTGGAGAGCTTCCAGTTTGCTGAACTCGTGGAGGTACTGGGAGGGTGGTGCAGCTGGAGAGAGGGCATGGAAGATCTGTGCACCTTCCCCACACCATGCTTTATGCATTTCTTATGTTTGGTTGTTACTGGGGTCATTTCGTTGTTACTGGGGTCATTTCGTTTTTACAGTAAGTCAGTAACCTAGCAAGTAAATTGTTTTCCTGAGTTCTAGGAGCCATTTTAGAAAATTTTCAAACCCAAGGAGGGGTTTGTGGGAACCCCTGATTTATAGCCAGTCAAAAGTATGGGAAATTTGTGATTAAGTATTGGATAGTCTTAATGGGAATGGGCCCTTAACTTGTGAGATTTGATGCTAATTTCAGGTAAATATTGTCAGAATGGAATTGAATCGTAGGATACCTAGCTGGTGTGGGGGATAAAAACCCAAAAACCCATATGTTTGGTGTCAGTAGTACTGAAAGTAGAAGTGTAAAGAAAAATAATCGTTCCCTTTACAAATGCATTTTCTTTTTCTGTGAATGTAGTGATTTCCATTTGTCAGTATTTTTTTCTGTGATGTAATCACTGTGTTTCTTAGTCACCCTGTTTATTCATTTAATTCATGCTTATATTGAATATCTGTAAATCTATTTTAATGATTATTTGTCTCCATGTGAGTGATCTTTGATCAAGTATTCTTTTATTAGGCATTCTTACCTGGCATTTGTATCAAGGAGAGCTACTCTGTTAAAAATGGTTGATCCATTTCCCATCATTTTGTATGATTTGGAAGAATTTAAATAAGATGGTGATTACTTTTTCCCTAACCATTTGGTATAATCGGCCTCCAAACCTGACTTGTCCTGGAAAATTTAATGGTGCTGTAGGTTTTGACTCTATCTTCAGCATAGTGATTTATGTATTGTAGAATTTGTTCTGTTTTATGCGGATTATCAAATTTAAAGGCATGATACTTTTATAATTAAAACAATCATACACAACATTACAGAGAAGAGAATAATGAATCCAGTGTACCTGAAACTCAGCAACAATAATCCTCAATGGTTACAGGACAAATATTGTTTAAATTAAGATTTATTTATCAGTTTATTGGCACATCCAATTCTGAGACAAAGCTGTACCATTCACAGATACCTACTGTCTGTTTTCTGCTTTGTGGTGATGTTGATAGTTGTTGAGATCTTCACCCTTTTCTATAAATCCATTAGGGGCTGCAGAATGGTATCCTCTGTCATTCCACTGATTGTGTGTGTGTGTGTGTGTTTTATATATAACATTTAAAGTGAACGATTCGGTAGTATTAGTACATTCATAATGTCGTACAACCACCACCTCTGCCTAGTTCCAAACACAATCATTCCAAAAATTAGCTTCCTACCCTTCAAAAAGTTACTTACCGTTCACTGTTCTCCCTAGCCTCTGGCAATCATCATTCTGTTTTCCCTTTCTATGAATTTACTTAGACTGGATAATTCCTCTACATGTCATACAATATGTGACCTTTTGTGTCTGGTTTCTTTCACCTATCCTGATGTTTTCAAGGTTCATCCATGGTCTATCGTGCGTTGGTATTTCATTCCTTTTTATGACCAAATAACACTGCATTGCAAGGATATACTCTGTTTTGTTTATTTATCTGTTGGAAATTTTGGGTTGTCTGCATTTTGGGGCTTTAACAATAATAATGCTTCTGTGAATACTTGTGCACAAATATTCCTTTGAATACACTTAAAATTATGTTGGTTATATACCTAGGAGTAGAATTGCTGAGTCATATGGTAATTCTTTGTTTAAATTTGAGGGACCGCCAAACTGTTTTGCAAAGAGCCTGAACCATTTTATATTCCTACCAGCACTGTATGTGGGTTCCAATTTCTCCACGTTCTTGCTAGCACTTGTTTTTTTGTTTTTCCATTTTTGTAACCATCCTAGTAAAATGCTATCCCATTGTGTCTTTGTTTCATATTTTCCTAATGACTAATGAGACTGGGCTGCTTTTCATGTTAGCCATTTGTAGATCTTCTTTGGAGAAACTTGTATTCAATTTCTTTGCTTTTTTTTTAGTTGAGTTGTTGGTCTTTTTGTTTTTTGGCTTTTTTCCTCCCACAGTGACTGGGAGACAGGCCTATCCTTCCTGATGACTACATTTCAGTGGAAATGCTTTCAGATCTTTGAGAAAGACACTCCTGGGTTGTTGGAGATAAATATGCACCTCAAAGGGACAGAGGATGGATTTATAATTAAAAGTTTTTGTTGTTGCTTTGTTTTTTAAAATAGACTCTCTAAAGGAAGATCAGGGCCCCATCATCAGATGTTGGCTGAAACAAATGGTAATTCTTTTGGTAGACTTGATATGTTCCAAATAGGAACTCAAGAGCAGCTGGGTTGTCCTAAGATGCAGCCTTAGGCTGCGAAAAGCCGTGCTTTAGTTCAGTTAAGTTTCTTAGTGCAGGGGTTTAGACGGACAACAGTTTATGCAGTTCTTGGTTCCCAAATTCTCCAACTCCATGCCATATAACCCTCTCCATAAGCAGTTTAAAACTTGGCAGGTTTCTTTATTCAAGGCAAGTAGGGAAGCAAGAACTTATTTGCTAGCAGAACAGTATCTTCCGTAATGTCTGTAACTAAAGGAGTGATGTCGTACCTTTGGCATATACCGTAATGTAGTAAATGGAGTGACACCCATCACCTCGACATCATCTGTTGATTAGAAACAAGCCACCAGGCCCTCCCCCCACTTCAGCATAGAAGTACACAAAGGTCTGCCGCATCCCATCCCCTGGGCCCCATTATTTCATATCCCTGCCTTATACAGAATTCATCCATGCCATCCCAAGACCCCCAAAAGCCTGATCCCATTACAACCTGAATTCAATTTTCAAACCTCATTATCTAAATAAGGTCCAGCTGCAGATGAAGCTTTTGCTGTGTAGTTTAAGTATATCTCAACAAGTCAACTTCGTACCTCTCTATTTGTGAACCTATTAAACAAAAAGGTTACGTGTTTTAACATACTCAGTATACAATGCTAGGACAGGAATGGGATAACAGCTACAGAAATTCCGGTGTAAAACAGGTGTCTTGGGAGGTACAGGAGAGTCATTTAGCTGTTTTGAAATTCCACTAGGCAAAAGTTGTCAATTTCTTGATAAGATTTTGAAGTTTGAGAATAATTCTGGCTGTCAGCTTCATTCTGTGGGTTCCTGGTTTCAACCTCTGTGTTACCCTTCTTTTGTAATGAAAGGTAACATGTGTTCAATGTAAAACAATTACTTTGCAGATAGTGATCAAATGCCCTGGGATTAGTACTCAAAACACCTCCCTTGCCTTCTCCAGTGGAAACTTTCTTTCAAGTTTATCTGAAATTCCTTAGTAACTGCTAAAAGTCGCTTTTACATTCCAGGCTCTAGTCCTGAAATATGCAAGCGCCATCCATCCAAGTTTCCGTCACCTGTTTACGCCTCCCACAACCTTACCAACCATCGTATAGCTACTCTTAAACTTTGGTACCACTAAAGAAATATAGTTTTCCAAATGCCCAAATAGACTTGTCTCAGGGTGTTTACGCTAGAAATCCACTTCCTCACTCCTTTTTGTTCATTGTCCCTCTGGGTTACCATGATAGCCCACCAACTTAAAATTGCTCCTATCCTAAATCCTAACATCTCCAGCAATACCATGGTCTTTTCCAAAGACTAGATACTCAATTAATGTTAAGGGAATAAATGAACCAGTGAATATAGTATGCCATTTATTAAGATTTATTGTAGCCTACATCCTTGGATAAGTTAAACAAATCTATCCAAGTACGCATTTTTAAATTTTACAGAATGACAGACGGGAAGTATTAGGGAATCCATGAGTTGACAATCTTTGATTGTATTTTTCTCTATTTCATGAGCGCAACAGTATTACTGCTGAGTTGTTTGGTATTTCCAAAGAAAGGCCTATTAGAAGGCCACATTATCACTTTTTTTTTTTTTAAGATTTTATTTATTTATTTGACAAAGAGAGACAGTGAGAGATGGAACACAAGCAGGGGGAACTGGAGAGGGAGAAACAGACTCCCCGCTGAGCAAGAAGCCCAATGTGGGACCCGATCCCAATCATGACCTGAGCCGAAGGCAGACGCTTAACCAACTGAGCCAGGTGCCCCACATTATCACGTTCCTAATCATAAAATAAGATGTAAGAATTCTTAGTTTGATTTATAAAATAGCATAGCTTCTCTTTTTTATAACATTTAAATTTTTATTGATATATAATTAACACAGTGTTCTATTTTCAGATACACAGTACAATGATTCAACCATTCTATACATTTCTCGTTCATAAAAAAACACAAAACTGTGCTCTTAATCCCTTTCATCTATTTCACCGATCCCCCCGCCCACCTACCCTCTGGCAACCACCAGTTCTCTGTAGATGAGTCTATTTTTTGTCTCTTTGTTTCTTTGTTTTGTTTCTTAAATTCTACATATGAGTGAAATCATATGGTATTTGTCTTCCTTTGAGTTATTTCACTTAGTATTATACCCTCTAGGTCCATCTATGTTGTCTCAGAGGCAAGATATCGTTCTTTTTTATGGCTAAGTTATTTTATATATATATGCCCCACATCTTTATCCATTCATCTGTCAGGGGACATTTGAGTTGCTCCCAAATCATGGCTATTATAAGTAATGCTGCAGTAAACATAGGGGTGCACATATCTTTTCAAATTAGTGTTTTCATTTTCTTTGGGTAAATATCCAGTAGTGGAATTACTGGATCCTATGGTATTTTTGTTTTTTGGTTTCTTTTAAGTTGTATTTATTTATTTATTTGAGAGAGAAAGAGCTGGCCCGGGGGGGGGGGGGCGGGGTTGGGCAAAGGAGAGAGTCCTCAAGCAGACTCCCCACTGAGCCTGGAGCCTGACATGGGACTCAATCCTATGACCCTGAGATCATGACTTGAGCCAAAATCAAAAGTCTGATATTCAGCCAACTGAGCCATCCAGGCACCCCATCTATTTTTAGGTTTTGGGGGAAGCTTTTTCCACATTGGATGCAGCAATTTGCATTCCCACCAACAGTGCATGAGAGTTCCTTTTTCTCTACATCCTCGTCAACACTTATTTCTTGTGTTTTTGATTGTAACCATTCTGACAGGTGTAAAGTGATATCTCATTGTGGTTTTAATTTGCACTTCTCTGCTGAGAGTGATGTTGAGCGTCTTTTCCTGTGTCAGCCATCTGTATGTCGTTTTTGGGAAAATGTGTTTTCAGGTCCTCTGTCCATTTTTAACCATATTATTTGTTTTTGTGTGTGTGTTGTTAAATTCTTTGTATATTTTCAATATTAACTCCTTATCGTATATATCATTTACAGATATCCTCTCCCTTTCAGTTGGTTGCCTTTTTGTTTTGTTGATGGTTTCCTGTACTATGCAAAAGCTTATTTTGATGTAGTCCTGACAGTTTAATTTTGCTTTTGTTTCCCTTGCCTAAGGAGGCAAGTCTAGAAAGATGTTTTTATGGCTCACATCAAAGAAATTACTGCTTATGTTTTCTTCTGGGAATTTTATGGTTTCAAGTCTCACATTTAGGTCTATAATCTATTTTGAGTTTGTGTGTGGTGTAAGAAAGTGGTCCAGTTTTCTCAGCATCATTTGTTGAAGAGATTGTCTTTTCCCCATTGTATATTCTTGCCTTCTTTGTTATAGATATATTGACCATATAAGTGTGGGTTTATTTCTGGGCTCTCTTTTCTGCTATTGATCTATGTGTCTGTTTTTGTTCCCATACCATACTGTTTGGATTACTACAGCTTTGTAGTATATCTTGAAATCTGGGATTGTGATACCTCCAGTTTTGTTTTTCTTTTTCAAGATTGTTCTGCCTGTTTGGGGTCTCCTGTGATTCCATAAAAATTTTGGTATTATTTTTTGTAGTTCTGTGAGAAATGCCATTGATAGCTAGGGATTGCTTTGAATCTACATATTGCTTTATGTAGTATGGATATTTTAACATTGGTTCCTCCAATCCATACACATGGAGTATCTTTCCATTTGTTTGTGTTGTCTTCCATTTCTTTCATCATTGTTTTATAGTTTTCAGAGTACAGGTCTTTATTCCTTTTGGTGCAGTTTTAAATAGGCTTGTTTTCTTAATTTCTCTTTCTACTAATTCATTGTTAGTTTATAGAAATGCAACAAATTTCTACAAATGTATTTTGTATCCTGCGACTTTACTGAATGCATTTATCAGTTCTGGAACGTTTTTGGTGGAGTCTTTTGGGTCTATATATAATATCATGTCATCTGCAAATAATATAAGTTTTACTTTTTCCTTACCAGTTTGAATGCCTTTGATTTCTTTTTGTTGTCCGATCGCTGTGGCTAGGACTTCCAATATCGTGTTGAATAAAAGTGGTGAGAGTGAACATCCTTGTCTTTTTATTTTTTTTTTAAGATTTTATTTATTAATTTGACACAGAGACAGCCAGTGAGAGCGAGACAAGCTGGGGGAGTGGGAGAGGAAGAAGCAGGCTCCCAGCAGAGGAGACTGATGTGGGGCTCAATCCCAGAATGCTGGGATCACGCCCTGAGCTGAAGGCAGACGCTTAACAACTGAGCCACCCAGGCGCCCCTGAACATCCTTGTCTTGTTCCTGATTTTAAAGAATAGCTCTCAAGTTTTTCAGTATTGAGTACGATGATAGCTGTGGGTTGTTCATAGATAGCTTTTTTAAGTTGAGGTATGTTCCCTTTAAAACTACTTTGTTGAGACCTTTTATCATGAATGCATGTTGTACTTTGTCAAGTGCTTTTTCTTCATCTCTTGAAATGATCATATGGTTTTATCCTTTACTCTTATTGATGTGATGTATCACCTTGATTCATTTGCCAGTATTGAACCACCCTGGCATCCCAGGAATAAATCCCACTTGATCGTGATGAATGATCTTTTTAATGTATTGTTGAATTTGGTTTACTAGCATTTTGTTGAGAATTTTTGCATGTTTATTCATCAGAGATATCACCTTCTAAGGTTTTTGCTGTAGTGTCTTTAACTGGCTTTAGTATCAGGGTAATGCTGGCCTCGTAGAATGATTTTGAAAGCTTTCCTTCCTCTTCTATTTTTTTGGAACAGTTTCAGAAGAATAGGGATTAACTCTTCTTCAAATGTTTGTTAGAATTGACCTGTGATGTAATCTGTTCCGGGATTGTTGTTTGTTAATTGTTTGATTACTGATTGAGTTGCAATGCTACTGATCAGTCTGTTCACATTCCCTGTTTCTTCCTGATTCATTTTTAGAAGGTTATGTGTGTCTAGGAATGTATTTTTTTCTGGTTTGTCCAATCTGTTAGCATGTAATTTTTCATAATATTGTTTTATAATCCTTTGTATTTCTTTGGTGATGCTTGTTCTTTCTCCTCCATTTCTAATTTTATTTGAGTCCTCTCTCTCTCTCTCTCTCTCGCTCGCTCTCTTTTTGGTTATAAGTGTGACTAAAGGCATGTCATTTTTACTGATCTCTTCAAAGAACCAGTTCTTGAGTTCATGGATCTGTTCTATTGTTTAAGTCACTTTTTCATTTACTTCTGCTCTAATCTTCATTATTCTTTCTATTAGTTTGGGGTTTTGTTTGTTCTTCTTTTTCTAGCTCCTTTAAGTGTGAGGTTAGTTTGTTTATTTGAGTTTTTTGTTTGTTTGTTTCTTCCCTTTTAGAACAGTTTTTGCTGAATCCCAAAGATTCTGAATCACTGTGGTTTCATTTTTCTTTTGTCTCCATGTATTTTTTTTTTATTTCCTCTTTGATTTCTTGGTTGACGCATTCATTGTTTAGTAGTATATATTTAGCCTTCCATGTATTGTGTTCTTTCCAGATTTTTCTTGTGATTGATTTCTAGTTTCATACAGTTGTGGTCAGAAGAGATACATGATATGATAATCTTTTTGAATTTGTTGAGGCTTGTTTTATGGCCTAACATGTGATCTGTTCTGGAGAATGTTCCATGTGCACTTGAAAACAATGTTCTGTTTCCAGATGAAATGTTCTAAGTATAGCTGTTAGATCCATCTGGTTCAGTATGCCATTCAAAACCGCTGTTTCCTGATTGATTTTCTGTCCAGATTATATATCCATTGATGTAAAGGGGTGTTAAAGTTCCCTACCTTTATTGTATTACTGGCAGTTTTTCCTTTATGTTTGTTAATATTTGCTTTATGGATTTAGGTGCCCCAGTATTGGTTGCATAAATATATACAGTTGTTAAATACTCTTCTGGATTGTTCCCTTTATCATTATGTAGTGTCCTTCTTTGTTTATTACAGTCTTTATTTTTATTTTATTTTTTTATTTTTATTTTTTTTAGATTTTTATTTATTTATTTCACAGAGAGACAGCTATCGAGAGAGGGAACACAGGCAGGGGGAGTGGGAGAGGAAGAAGCAGGCTCCCAGTGGAGGAGCCCGATGTGGGGCTCGATCCCAGGATCCTGGGATCACGCCCTGAGCTGAAGGCAGATGCTTAACGACTGAGCCACCCAGGCGCCCCACAGTCTTTGTCTTAAAGTCTATTTTGTATGATGTAAGAACTGCTACCCCAGCTTTCTTTTCACTTCCATTTGGATCATAAATGTTTTTTCATCCCTGTACTTTCAGTCTGCATGTGCCTTTAGGTCTCCACTGAGTCTCTTGTAGGCAGCATATAGAGGCATCTTGCTTTTTTATCCATTCTGTCACCCTAGGTCTTTTGATTGGAGCATTTAGTCCATTTACATTGAAAGCAATTATTGATATGTACTTATTGCCATTTTGTTGTTTTACAGTTGTTCTTGTAGTTCTTTTCTATTCCTTTTTTCTTCTGTTGCTCTCTTCCCTTGGGGTTTGATGGCTTCCTTTAGTGATATACTTGGATTCCCTTTGATTTGGGGTTGCCATTAGGTTCATTTGGAGATCTAACACATGAAGCTGTCTATATTAGGTGAGGGTCACTTAAGTTTGAACCCATCCTAAACCACTTAATTTTTACTCCCTCCCCTTCATATTTGATGTATATGATATAATACTTTATATCTTTACATCCTTTTATTTGTGAATCCCTTGACTGATTTTTCTGCTTTTGTGCTTTATCCTCCATACTGGTTTTTTAAGTAATCTACTACTTGTATTTTACATTTACCTGTGAAATTCTTTCTTTCAGTAATTTTCTTTTTTAAGTTTTTATTTGAATTCCAGTTAGTTAACATACAGTGTTATATTAGTTTCAGGTGCACAATACAGTGATTCAACACTTCCACAGAACACCTGGTGCTCATCACAAGGATACTCCTTAATCCCCGTTACCTGTTTCCCTCATAACCCCCCCCCCCAACCATCAGTTTGTTCTTAATAGTTAAGAGTCTGTTTCTTGGCCTTCTCTAATTTTCTTACTCCTGATTATGGCCTTTTCTTTCCACTCAAAGAATTTCCTTTAATGTTTCTTGTAAAGCTGTCTTAGTGGTGATGAACTCCTTTAACTTTTGTTTGCCCTGGAAACTCCATCTTTCCCTCTGTTCTGAATGATAATCTTGCTAGTGTTCTTGGTTGCAGGTTTTCTCCTTTCAGTACTTTGACTATATCACGCCACTCTCTTATGGCTTGCAAGGTCTCTGCTGAAAAATCAGCTGATAGCCATATTGGGTTTCCCTTGCATGTAACTGTTATCTCTTGCTGATTTTGCCATTTTAATCATTATGTGTCTTGATGTAGACCTTCTTGGGTTGACTTCGTTGGGGGCTCTCTGTGCTTTGGGATCTGGATGTCTGTTTCCTTCCCTAGGTTAGGGAAATTTCAGCTAGTATTTCTTGAAATAAATTTTATGCCCCCTTTCCTCTGTCTTCTTCTGGGATCCCTGTAATGCAAATGTTATGCTTAATGATGTCACTGAATTCCCTTAACCTATTCTCACTTCGAATTCTTTTCTTTTTTTTAAATTAAATTAAATTTATTTATTTACGCTGTTTGGCTTGGTTATGTTCCATTACTCTGTCTTCCATGTTGCTGATTTGTTCTTTGGTTTCCTCTAATCTGCTATTTACTACCTGTAGTGTATTTTAAATTTCAGCTAACAAATTCTTCATCTCCGACTGGTTCTCTTTTACATTTTCTTTCTGCTGAAGGTCTCACTGAGATCCTCCACTCTTCTCAAGTCCGGTGAGTATCTTTTTGAGCATTACTTTGAATTCTTTATCAGGTATATTACAAATTTCTGTTTCATTAGCTGTTTGGTTGTGATTTTATACTGTTCTTTGATTTGTGATGTATTCCTCTGTTTCCTCCTTTTGTCTAACTCTTTATGTTTCTAAATATTAGGAAAGTCAGCTACCTGTCCTGATTTTAAAAGTAGTGGCGTTATGGATAAGCGGTCCTGTGATGGCCTACAACACAATGTCCCCTGTTAACCAGAATTAGGTGCCTCAGAGTTGTCTCCTATGTAGGTTGCATACAGTCTGCTGCTGTGACCCCCTTTGCCTATTGTGCATGCACTAGGCAGGATTTGGTGCCTTTGCTGTTCAGGAGCCAGTCTGTGGCTGCCGTAGCTTTGTAGTTGGGTGGTGTTCAGAGTCAGACCAGATGCCTGCTTTCAGCCTGTCCACTGGAGTTCTGGTTACACTGAACTGCGGGGCACTCTCCCTGCATTGTCCCGTGAGAGGCTTTTGTTGGTGGGTGGAGCCTGCAGTTAAACCACATGCCTGCCCCCAGTCCATCTGCTGGTTGCACTGGTTACACTGTTGGTTGTAATGACCTTCGCTCCTTAGGACATGAGTAACTTTGGAGTGGTGCTTGTCCCTGCTGGGTCTGCTTGCAGGGTGTGTTGTTGCAAGAGCTTTTTTGATGGAGCTAATCCACAGAAGCATATGGGGGCTGGCATTGAGAGCAAGGTAGGTGAAGAGTGTTCATGCTGGTTTTTACAAATGTCAAGCTATCTAGGCAAGGGGGCAAGGAGAGAAGTGGCACCTACCAGCTCTTTCTTTCTTGGAGAAGTCTTCTAAAGATCCCTGCCCCTCCATTGCAATTCTGGGATTTGTAAATAACTCTTCTTCGTGGATATCCTAGGTGTTTTTCAAACTGCTGCCTCTACACTTCTATGTCAGTGGAGTTGTTTGTTAAGTTCTCCCTTCCAGGGCAGAGACTCAGTTTTCTCTTGCCCTTTGGGTTTCCTAGAGCTAAGCCTGCTGATTTTTGAAGTGCCCAGAGTTAAGCCCCACTGGTTGTAAAACCCCAAATTAAGCCCCAGTGTTTTCAAAGCCAAATGTTAGGGGACTCATCTTCCCACTGCAGGGGCCCCATGTATGGGATGTCTGGTATGGGGGCTGTTCCTCTCCCTTCTCTATACCTGTGTTGTGTCTCCCATTTGTGGTTGATCTGAAGGGGACTTTGGTCCCCGACTGTGTCTCTGCCCCTCCTACCCTTTATGATGTGTCCCCCTCTCTCTGATTGATGGTGGAAAGTCTGTTCTGCCAGTCTTCAGGTCGTTTTCTGGGTGAGTTGCACCAATGTGGCTGTTATCTAGGCAAGATAGGACCTTAAAAACCCAGGTATCCGTCAGGGTCGGGGTCCAGCTCCCTTGCAGGGTTTGACCCTTCTGGATGTGGCCTTGGCACAATCAGCATGGGGTCCTTGTCATCCTGCAGCCAGGTCTGGGGGTCTCCCTCCATCACTGTGCAGCACACCTTCCATGGCAGTGCCGGCTGTAGCTCTTTCTGAAAATCCAAAGAAGGCTCCACGGAGCCGTGCAGGTGGAGTGCAGGGTGTGCGGGATTGCACTTCTGTCCCTCGAAGGCAGTGAAGATGGCTCCAACTGCCAGCACAGATCCTCCCTGTGGGGATGGGACCAACGGGGCACCTATTTTATACACAAGTTTAAAACGAATAGGCAGGCTACCATGCATGGTATAATTACCAGTGTCCACCAGGGTTCCATTCTCCCCTTATAGGACAGCATTTCTGGGGCCCATTGCAGTTAACTGGCCACCTGATTAGAATATGCTTCTGGTAGAGGCAGTGATCTAAAACAAAACGCAGAGCCACACATAGACAGTGGAATATGAGAAAACTGTGCGAGTAAACAGAGGCAAGAAATAACCTCTGAGTTACAAGAGGTGAGAAAGATTTAAAAAAAAAAAAGGATAGAGTATCTGCTAAAGGGAGAATATACCAACTTGAAGAAACAATAACAGAGAGAAAACTATCACTTGCACCTTTTGTGGTTCAGTGGTTTTACTCTGTTGGCACACACCAGCCACGGATGCCACATTGTTAGTCCCTCAAGAGAACTCTTCCTTCAGCAGTAGCATGTCAAACAGAGAAAGATGATTTACATTTTACGGTAGATCCTGTGAACACTGTGGGGATGCCTGCTTCTTAATAGGCTTTCTTAATTATCAAATGCATAAAGTCAGCATCGTTGCAATAATAAAGATGGGGTTTTATGTCTACATTCTCCACAGCCACGTAACGTTTCTTGGGGATGCAGTTCCTCCATCTGGACAATAAGAAGGGAGAGGAAGTTAGCCTAGGTCCTGTTAGATTCTGAGAACATTGATGAAACTGGAGGACAGGAGGGCTTCTGTCCTGCCAGGGGACATGTCAGGAAGAGCTCTTCCACAAGGAGGAAGAATGGGGCTGACAGGAGGGGACAGGAAGAAGAAAAGTGAAGTCAAGGGGAGCTTCGGAGATGAGGAGAGTCTCCTCAGAAGCTCGGCAGAGCAGAAGTGTAACTTGGGAGAGAGACTGGCTGGAGAGGTGCGCAGTCCGTGCATTCCTCTGAGCCACTGAAGCCACCGGAGAGAGCCGTGACCTGCATCACACTCATGGGAAGGAGGAGGTAAGAGCAGCGTGTGCCACCTGCAGTTTCCTCCTCAGACGTTGAAGGATAGAAGGCAAATAGAGATATATTTATTAATTTATGTATATAATTATTTCTATATAAGTTTTTTCTATACATAGTTGTCTCTTTCTCTGGTGCTGTCTCTCCTTATAGTAGGTAAGAGAGTACTTTTTGCCAGACAGTGCCCTCGGTTTCTATCTTATGGACATTATAAATTACTTATATTTGTATTTCCTTTTTGGGTTGGATGTTGGAAAGGATAGGCCCAAATGAACGGGACTGCACTACCAACATTCTTCATGCTACCTCCTTGAGCTACTTACTATTTCTACTCTCATTTTTTATCCTGTTTTTAATTATTCATATTTTGAAGAAGGTATATTACTATACAGTATGTTGTTACATAAATCCCTGTAAAGTGTTTCTGGGACTAATGGGACCCAACCACATCAATGAATAACTCCAGTAGTATTACAAAGGGAAGAAATAGGCACAGGAGGATGTGAAAAGGTGTAGAAACATTTTTCAAAAGTACAGGATACAGAGGACTTGGAGGAAGATGTAATTTTAGGTGGTGTGAGTGTGTCCAAACCTTGAAGTTCAAATCAGAGTAAAATGCAAGAGTTAAGGAATTTTCTTGTCGAGAGATGGATGTTCAGGGACACAGAAGCTGAATATCTGATGTCAGTCTGAGAAATTAAAAAAAAAAAATGTTGAGCAGCAGTCGTTCTGCATACAAGCTCTATGTATAGGAAACTCTGTGTTCAGCAAGGAATATATAATACAGGATTTGCAGAGAGGGCAGAAATGGCAAAATACATGATAAAGCGAAATAATGATGAGTGCCCGGTGACCCAATAGTACTGTATCACTGTTTAAACATATATAAGCTCCAGCCAATCATTTAGACCTTCAGCGAGGGCATATTCAAGAAGCAGGATGATAAAGTGTCAAAATAAGGAGCGTGTTTTATTTGTAAGGCTGAAGTACGGGTTGAGGTATAAAACAGTATTGGGACAAATACGGGTGTTTATTCCTTTCTTTTGATCCTTTGTGGAGTACGTCAACCTCTCTTTTGAAAAGGAAAGATAAAACTGTTAGAAGACAATCGCACCGTAAACAAATAATGTACGTGCTTTCTATAATGGAAAGTGTACAGCATCACCTTTGGATCAAAAACATATTTGAGGAAAGCTCAGGGATTAATGAATTTTGGAAAGAGGGCATGGTTTACAAAAATAAAGAGTTAAAATGTTCACTGGACCAGAGAGAATATATTGCTTTTTAAAAAGAAAAGAAAAGAACAGTGGTAGATAATACTGTGAGGATAAAATGTCTGAGGCACAAAGAAATAGAGAATTATATTAGTAAGAGTGAAATCATGAATGACTTTGTTAGCAGTACAGTATGTGATAGAAATCTTCTATAGAGGAACTTTGAGCACAGAAAACAAGTATGTGGGACGTGGCTAACGTGGAAGGTAACAACGTTTATGGGAGAACAAATTAAGAAAGTCATGAATTCCGGTTCTGCTTACATGATACATTGTGAAATATTGTCACATGTTACCTTAAGAAACACTTTGTGAAATAATAGCCTAAGAAAGAAAATGCTGATTTCCTTTGCATTGTTGTTAGGAAAATCAAGGAGTATTAAAAGTGCATTTGCAGTCTCACTACTTAGAATTAATTGCAGCTACGAGGAAACAACATATTTTTGAATAACACCATTTATTAATACTGAGCTTTTCCAAAGAATATATAAACTTAAAATTTACAACACTGAAAGTAATTATTATTTATCGCTGCCTATATCGCCTGCATATAGTCCTCCATGTAATTGAAGGATACAGTCATCTCAGGGAGACTGTTTTAGATAAAAATATAATTTTTGCTTTTAAAATACTTTCTCTGGAGGGAGTTGGTTGAGTATACATATCTTACTACTGGTGATTCATTTTTTTTTCCCTAGTTGAGAAAGGGGTAAGTAAATTAGATGCTGAATAGAATCAGGCAAGAGGTTAATATTGGCCCAAAAAAATCTAGAGGATATATGTTTATTTTTAGTCTGTAAATCACATTTTGAATATTTATAGTATTTTATAATTTAAATGTAATTCCTAGGTGTTTCAGCAGTGTTGGAAAATATTGAACATAAATGAGATTTTTAAAGCCTGTGATTTTCACCATCAAGATAGGAACCCTGCTTATATTTTGTTTTACAGGCTTATACTCTCCTACTTACATGTAAATATGCCCATATGAGCATATATATATTAGTGTGTGTCCCACAGTCTTTTGAGCCTCATTTTGATTTGAATGTGTTTGAAATGTTAGCTTTCACCTTGGGATACTTGCATGTGCCGTAACTTGGGTTTTAGATTTGTAGTCTTACTACTTCTGGCAAAGATGGAATAACAGGAAGCAGATTTTTAAGCACTTGCCTGAACATGTACCGAAAACAAGACCAAATGGTAAAATACATATGATGAACCATTTTCAGTATATTGGGCATCAGGCAAGGGAAGACAGTGACTCCTAAGAGAATCAAAAGAAACAAAGCAAGTCTAGAATAGGCCTGGCTTGCTGCCTTGAGTAGTTCAGGTGAAATCTGGTGGTCTTCCGGAGTTGAGGACAAGAGGCCAAGGGTCCAAGGAGGACCGTGGGGCTAGCATCCACAGGATAAAGTACCAGAGAGGAAAATTTTGGAGTCCATACACTGCTCAGAATACTTCTTATTCCATTTAGTCAAAGTGTCAAACCGTATCGTGCTCAGAGCGCCACAGCAAGTCCACAGAAAGGTTTTCTATCTCTAGTGATAAAAAATTAGCCCTAGATTTTTGTTTTCTGGTCTCACCTAACAGAGCTCAAAATCAAGAACCAGAAAGATCATAGAGAGCAAAAAGGAACTAGGTCTATCAAAACAATAGGTGTATTGAAAAAAACTGCTGAGGTCACTTACGCTGGATAAGTGTGAACAAGACAAAATTCACAGTCTTCAGCATCCAATTGAAAGTCACTAGGTGTGCAAAGAAGCAGAAAATATGTCCAGCAGTGTGGACAAACAGTAATTGCTAAAACTGATCTAGAAGTGAGACATGCTGCACTGATGAGATGAGGCACCACGAGATTTAGGACGATTCCATTTGTTCAGAACACAAGAGGAAAGATGAAACATGTTAAATATAGACATGGAATATATAAAAGAACATTCTCATCCTTTCTGTTCTCACCTCTTAAATAGAGTCTAGAGTCTCAATAGGATGAGAAAGTTCTCTTGAAGCGTGGTCAAAAGCTTTGCTCATGAGTCCGGGCAACCCTCCACCTGACTGAACATGCACGATGCTTTACAAGTGCCATTAGGCCCAGGGAAAAAACCAAGCTATTCCCCTGGGGCAAGGACTGAGGTAAGAGGGAGCAGAAAGATGGCGAACTATTTTTGATCTTTGCTGTACAAAGGTAGCCTGTCTACCAAGGAACCATTTTCCCCTCAGAAGTACTCTGCGGTTCTGAGGAATTCAGCCTCAGTGGGTGTTTGCTACATAGTGAAATCCCTGGGCGTTCCTCATCCCCAGACTGCGAAGGAGGCTTTGGTTATTGACCACTTAGTTAAGCTCACTCATCAGTGTATTTGCTCAGAGGCCAGGCTCAAATAGCACACCGTTAACAGACTCCAGATTTGGACAGGAGGGCACGGCAGGGAAGGTCCAGGGCAAGGGTGCTGTAACTCAGGAAAGTGTTGGAACTGGACACACGTGTGGGGAACCGGGGCAAAGTCTGCTCTCCAGGATCCACAGGGCTAGTGGTAGGTGGATCTCAGGTAAATGCAGCCCATAGCCAATCCCCAAATTGTGGATTCTTCTCATATTAACCATGCTCCTTTATGCCTGCTTTTAATATTTTGGCTACAAGTTCCTCTTTCTTATTGTCTGAGATCTGTTTTGGAGTAGCGGGAAGAAAAGTGACTTAAAGGACTCTACATGTGTCTTCAGCTGGGAAGAGTGGCACAGTGTGGCCTCTGGGAACATTCACACCAGGGCTCTGGTCCCAGCTCTGTCACTTACAAGCCAGGTGAACTTGAGAAAATTGTAAGTTCATCATCTGCAAAGTGAGTCTGATGTGTCCTATCTGGTAGGACAGTTGGAATAGGTGTGATGTTTGCAAAGCACCTGATACAGTGATCTTTAAAGGGGGGCATTTATTGCTATGATAATTATGACCCCAGATGACAATACCAACTCCCTTGGGATTTTTTTCTTTTCTAATTTTATGAGATGTCAGAAAATATGCAGCACCTTTGGAAGCAATGAAATACTGCATGGCCAGTAAAACTATGTAAATTTTCCCCATTTGAGAAGATGTTATTTAATTTGAGTGTGGAAGAGTCTCCCCCCACTAGATGTAATTCAGGGGTCCTAGTATTTGTGTCAGGGACCAAAAGTTTCCCTCCAGATGCCTCTGCATCCAAACCACCCTGATTTTTATTCATTTCGCCACCACCAGAAATCACGCCTTCATATAGAGGTTGCCAGATTACACTCAGAATAATTTAATTAATAGAATGTCCCTTTAATGGAGTAGCCTCTGGCCCTCCCAGCCAAGTGCAAAAACAATGAAGTGACATCTCACTTTAGAGGAGTGTCACCTTTGTTTCCTAGAATTTTCCTAGAGATCATGTCCATAAAATACCTAGTTTGTACACTGTGTTCACACGCACTGGGACCAGAGCACAGGCCCCCTTCTATTCCTGCCCCAGGTGGAGATACTCTCCGTTTTATCCACCGTCCCAAAGTAACTAGCAAGGGCAGTTTTTCGTTCTAGTCTTTAATCTCTCAACTCTGAGACCCGCCCTGTGAGGGTAAGTTCCTTGCTCACCATTCTCACAACTTCGTCTAGTCCGCTCTCCTGCTCACCTTACAATGACCTCCTCTAAGGCGGGTGCAGCATCGCGTGGCTCCGAAGTGCCTTGCTTCGGAGCATTTGCTCGTGGCCGCGCTCATCGGGAACCTCGTCTCGCCCTCACCCCTTCTTTTGTCATTTGTGTGGGTCACAGAGTGGAGTTCATGGTCTTCCTTACATGGCAGCAGCCCCTAGACTAAAATACTATAGACAGTGGCCTGGTCTTCTTTTTCTTACCGTCCCCAGTACTAGCATGAGGCCTCCCAAAGAAGAGGTGCTCAGTTAGTGGTTGGGGGGAGAGAGCAGAATGTCTACTTTATTATTATTTAATTCCTCCCACAATCTTGAATAATCCAAGATATTCTAGATACATATCTTTTAGTTTTACAAAAAGTACTAAAAGAGTAAAACAAACCAAAACTTTTGTAGACTGGGAACACAAAACATGCACTGTGTTTCTTCCAGTCCCATCTGGGTCTCCACTGCTTAAAACACTAACTGCATTCTTCAGGGAAAAGATAAAGCATCTCCGTCAGACCCTATCTGGTGCAGGAGTAGTTATTGGTAATGGCCCAGGACTGCGTGCTGGTCTTGGCGTTAAACCTGGCTGCATCTGTTCCATAGGCTCTCTTCCTCCTCTCTCAAAGCCTTTTCATAATGGGATGGGAAGGCACCGAGGATGGTGGCATTGACTTCGAGTTTTCTCTTGCTGGTGATTTCAGCGCGGGCTCTTGGACCCCACAGGAATTCGTAGCGTGGAGGATCACCGTGGAGCTCCGGCCAGAACTCCAGCTCCTTGAGCTTCACCAAATCTTTGGTGATGAGCTTCCTGGACTCTTCATATATGAAGTTGTTCTCCCAACATATACCCAAATCTTACTCAGAACTTCTCAGATCTTCTCTTCCATGGCACAGTTGCCCGTCACGAAGCTCATGCTCAGTAGTGTCACCAGGAGGGTCTGGACAGACCCTTATCATTCAAACTTCCACTGTTAGGAGGTCCAGTACCACATGAGCATCAGAGAGATGGTGAGGGTTCACGTCCTTTAATTCAAGGCTAAAAACCGGTTCCATCCACTCAGAGGTTCTCTTCAGGATCTCAGGTAAGTGATTCTCGTGCTTTTTGTCAACAACTTGCAGCATGACTGTTTTTGTAATGCGTCTTTGTTTTATAAGATGTGGAGCAGAAATTGTACCAATATGTTCACCTTCCTGGTTGGAGGAGTTGCGTGTTAGCTCCCCGGGAAGGGTGCTCTCGGTGACATGCTTTTCCTATCCTCAACTTGGTTCTTGGCACTCTCACCCGGTCTTAGGCATGAAACCCCTACGGTGGCTATAATGGTGGATGGGGCTCTCTGTGGCTCCTGGGAAGTGCCAGCAACAGGGGACCTCTGGGGAGTACCCCCAAAATGAGAGGAGGAGGATGGGGGACTCTTGCTGCTGCTGCAGTAGACTGGGCACCCTCAAGACCCTAGGGGCATTTCTCATGGAGGCAAATCTTGTTCTTCTGCGCCTGAGGCATGATGGCACTAAGCAGGGCTGGCAGGCAGTGAGGGCACTTGGAGGGGGGGGGGCAGTGAGGTGGGGTGAGCCCCTTCAGCAGAGAGATCCCACCTTGGCTTTGACCACGGCCACCCCTGCAGGGTCCCCGAGGGCACCGCTGTAGGACCCCACAGGGCTCGCATTATTCTGGTCAGCCTGGGCCCTGAGCGCCCTGTGGAGGAAGGTGGTGTGAGCCTTGGGCCCCAGCTGCACAGCCCTGCCCGGGGTTTACTGGGGTGATGGCGGGGGCTGGCAGTGGGGCCTCCTGTGTTCTAGCATAGGGAGTCTACTCAGTGTGCCGCATAGGGGCTTGGGCCCACCCTCCTGTCCTCTAGTGACTTCACCCTCAGACTAAGGATTTTACCTCCCTTACACATGATACAAAGGAGGAATAGGGGATCCTCTGTCTGTCACCCCTGCCCTGAGCCTTGAAGTGCTGAAAGCAAGGGCAAAGCTGGACTCTTTGTTGTTTCCTTTACTCAGGGATTGGGGTGTCACCCCCTCAGTCTTCAGTCAGGATTCTCAAATTGAATCTTAGGAGGGCCAGTGGCTCCTCTCTACCTTCACCTGAAGCCATCTCCTCACAGTAAGGCAACAACTCTCTGAGACCCATTAGAAAGAGTGAGGATAGCCATATTTGGCCACACCTGCCTGTGGTAGGCAAATCTGGACCTTGTGGTGGTTCACCTCACTGGTCCTCACTCAGGTTGCTCAGTTTGACTCTGAGATGGCCTCATTCCTTCCTCTTTTGATCTTTTACTGTCCTCATTTCTCTGTCACCCCGACAGGAATTGAGGGTTGCCTTTGCTCTGCCTGACAGCTATCCAAATGTCTCCCAGGACTGACAGCTGGGAAGATAGTATGCAGGGCCCCCATTGTTATGATTTTCACGCACTGCTCCGTTTTCAGGGTCCTTCCTTACCCTTAACTCTGGCACAACCTAGAAATTGTCTCTGTGCTAGTTTCAGACCAAGGGCCTCACCGCCCTGAGTCCCCAGAAGTGGAAGTCGGGTAAACTACATCTATTCACAGCTGTTTGGAGATTCTGAGAGCTAATAGAAGGGGACAAAACTCTGTGAGACTCTACTGTTCTGAGGTTGGTGACCTATAGTGCTCACTCTGTCAAACTCTATGATGCCTCCTTCTACTGACCTAAGTCCCCCAGGGTGGGTGCCAGTGGGTGACACATTTGAATACTCCTTCCTAGAGCTCCTCAGGTCAGAGAAGATGGTGAGACTATTTGTTCCTCTCTTTTCGGTTGGGTGTTTCCCTTAGTCCTCACTCAGAGTCTTCACACTAGTTCTTTATATGACCTGGAGGCCTGTTCTCTCACACTAACTCCTTTAATTCCCTCTGACCACCTAGGATTGCCTTGCATGGCAAATCTTCTTGTGGTCACATGGCTGACAGTAGGAGAGGTATTCTGTGGTATCTCCACTTTTATGATCTGGGTGGTTCTCTCTGTACTTAGGGACCTGTGCTTGACTCTTGGCATGACCTGGAATTTCTCCCTCTGCTAACCTGATGCTTATTCCTTAGACCAAGTGCTTCACCTCCCTGAGATGGCCCTAAAAGGAAATGAGTGGGACTCATCATGCCACCATTCCTGGGTTTCCTGAGGGAAGACAGCAGTGGCAGAGCTTTGTGTGGCCCCTTCTGTTCTGGTTGGGGTCCCCTTATCCTCCTTTAGAGTGATCAGCTTGACTCCAGTTAGGAAGTAGTTTTCCACCCTCTACTGAGTGAGGCCGCTCCCATTAGAAAAAGGCCCTCTCCTCTGTGAGACAACTTCCTGTGGAAAGAGGGACACCTCAGTTGGAGAGCGTTGCCCTGGGCCTCCTAGGTCTGACAGCAAGGATAGGACTCTGGGCATTCTCCTCGATTCTGGGGTGAGTGGTCCCCCTTGCTCCTCATTCGTGGTCCTCATCTTGACTCATGACCAGACCTGGTCATTTCTACCCTCCACTCACCTAAAAAGGCCATACTCAGACTAAGGCCATTACCTGCCTGGAAGCTCCAAATTGGAAGTCGGGATGAACCCTTATCTGTCCAGGGCTGTTGGGATCTTCTGAAAGATGATAGTAGAGGCACAATTTTATGACACCGCGCTCTTCTGGGGTTAGTAGCCCCTCGGTCCTTGCTCAGGTCTTTGACCTTGACTCTGGGTAGCATATGGGGCTCCTTTCTCTGCTAAGTCTGCCAGCCTTACACCAAGGTTGTCACCTTCCTGAGACACTAGAGGGGGAAGTCAGGCTGCTGTTCGCTGGCTTACCCCTCCCTGAGGTCTCTGTGTGGCCCCCTCTGTTATGGGGGTCCACTCACCAGTACTCATCATCCTCACTTTAAATACAATTAAGGCCTATGAGGATCTCCTACTGGGGCAGAATCGGAGCTGCTGCGCAGGCCCGAGGGCCTCACCTCCCCACGAACTCACTTCCTCTGCTCCCCACCAAAGGAAACAAGGAGACACCTCAGCCAGACAGCTCTGACCATAGCCACACAAGGCAGAAAGCCCGGTATGTGTTGTGGAGCCCCGACTGTTCTGGGGTGGGCAGTTCCTTCTTCCTCATTCAGCGTCCTCACCATGATACCTGCTGGCTGGGGACCCTTCCTCCGACTGACCTGAGGACACAACCCTTAAACCAAGGCTCTTGCATCCCTGAGAACCTCGAAGAATGAGCTAGGGGATGCTCAGGCTGCAGCTGTACCCGAGGCCCTCTAGGTCTGAGAGTCGCTAAGGCACGGTCTCCCAGCAGTCCCTAAATCTGCCATGTTGGTGTCTAGCCCCCCATTCATACCTGGTCCTCATTTTGTCTTCTGTCTCTTTGATTAAAGGCTGCTGAGAAATCCTCATCCCTGCAAACACTTGAGCAGGTTCCTGACTGTAAACCCTGCAGACACTGGGACATTGTCCCTAGGAAGATGTGAGATGGGGGAGCTGGGGCACAAAGGAGGGGGCTGCCCAGGTGTTACGCTGTCAGAGAAGAATCCCCCTGATCGCTTCCTTCTCTGCGCCAGCTAGACAGCATCTTACATAGTTTCCCTCCTGACAGGTTTCCTTCCGACACAGAAAGGGCAGAGCAGGGTAATTTTGAGAGCCCCTGATCTTTTCAGGTTCTCTGACATTGCATATATAGATGATCATATTGTCACCGAATATAATTTTTTTTCTTTTTCTGTTCACACTACTCATTTACTCAGCATTATTATTACTGTGGCTGTGTATTCCAAAAAACTGCTTTGAGTCAGGGTTTTGTTTATCCCAGGAGATATATTTTGGAGTAATGAGAAGAAAAACGAAATAAAAGGTAGAAGGTCTGGCTCAGGCTGGGAAGAAAGGAAGAGAGCATGGGTCTCTACACTGATCTATCAATCCAGACCAGGGATCCAGGCCCAGTGAGGTCACTTACCACTCCTGTGAACTTGAGATATTTACAAGTCATTTATCGGTAATGAAGTTTGCTAAGTTCTAACCTCTAGGAATGTTGGAATTTATGTACTATATAAAACACTTGGCATACTCAAGAAATATTGGGTCTGAATGAATGGCACTTATGATTATTATGAACCCCAAAAATACCTCCCTCCCATCTATTTTTAATCCAGTAAATAGCAGAGAATATACAGTGCACAGGAACAAAAAACATTCTTCAGCTGAGTAAGTTAAAGTACCTTGTATTTTTACTAAGACTAAAAGGAAAAAGGAAACCATGAATTAAACCTTTTATTTTTTTTAACTTTTTTTCCATTTTGTGTTTCTAAATATTCTACTATGTTCTTCTTTCACATTTCCATTCAAATCCCTATTGCAGTGCCGTGTTATCTGCTTTTGGACCGCAAATACAATATAGATGGTTTGTGACTTTCTTTTTCCTCCACCGAAACTGTAACTCTCAGTTGTTAAACAGCAATAAATATGAGAGCCCTGCCATTCTTAAGTTTATATTCTAAAGCTAAATGAGCTATTACAAGAAACAAACATTTGAAAACACCTAAATAAATAGAACTGTGTATGTGTTGCTAGAAGCTACCAGTTTAGAACAAATAGGAAGATGATGTATGCTTTGTTCCCTCCAACCCCCAGGACTCTGCACCGCTTGGAAGGTCGACTGCCCTCTTCCACCCCAGGGAAAAGCAGCCGCCCCGACGGACTGACTAGACGCGGCGAGGGCCACGGGCCACCGCGCGCTCCCCCTCCTCTAGCAGAGCCTCCTCGTACAGCTGCGGGAAGCACCTGGGCACGGTGTTGTTGATCTTGGCCAGGACCTGCAGCACCTGCATCTTGCTGGTCTGCTCGTGGGCCCGCGGGCCCCACAGGAACTCGTAGCGCGGAGGGTCGCTGGCGGGCACCGGGCGGTACTGCAGGTAGCCCTGGCGCACCAGGTCTTCGGTGATGAGCTTCCTGGGCTCGCCGAAGATCGGGTGCCTCCTGCCCGCCTGGACGCCCAGCACGGTGAGGAACTCCCAGACCTCCTCCTCGGTGGCGCGGTTGCCCTTCATGAAGATCACGCCCAGGAGCGCCATCAGGAGGCCGGTCTTGGGCGGCCCCTTGCCGCCGCCGCCCAGGCTGCCGTCGCTCGGGAGGGCCAGCTTGCTGACCAGGACGTAGGTCTGGCTGCGGGCGTCGGCCTCCCTGAGCTCGAGCCCGAACACCAGCTCCATGCGCTCCGAGGTGAGCCTGAGGATCTCGGGGAAGTGCTCGCGGTACTTCCTGCTGACGAGCTTCAGCAGCGCGGCGTGCGCCACGGGCTCCCCGGCCGCGTACTTCTCCAGCAGGAACTGCACCAGCACGCTGGCCTTGCGGGTGAGGGGGTTTTTGCGCTCGGCCGGGGCCGGGCCCCCGGCGCCCTGGTCACGTGGCGGGCCTGCAGGGCCCTCGCCAGGAGAGTCGGGGGCCCGGGCGCCCTGGTCAC
Organism: Ursus americanus; assembly: GCF_024610735.1. Taxonomy (NCBI): domain Eukaryota; kingdom Metazoa; phylum Chordata; class Mammalia; order Carnivora; family Ursidae; genus Ursus; species Ursus americanus. The sequence goes on from NC_142164.1 coordinate 101,567,050, forward strand.
GTGGCGGGCCTGCAGGGCCCTCGCCAGGAGAGTCGGGGGCCCGGGCGCCCTGGGGCTGCGGGGGTGTACCCTCCTCGGGGGAGCCCGGGGGCATCCCCCCCACAGCGGGCTGGGGGGAGTGGGGGGGCTCTTCTGCTGCTGCGGCTGCGGCTGCGGCTGCGGCTGCTGCAGCAGGAGCACCCCCGAGACTCTGAGCCTCACCGCGGCCCTGGTGGCGTTTCTCCCAGGCACGGACCTTGCTCTTGCCCCGAGGCATGGCGACGCTGGGCAGGGCTGGCAAGCAGCAAGGGCACCTGGAGAGGGGGGTCGGTGAGGTGGGGTGAGCCCCTTCGGTGGAGAGATGCCACTTTGGCTTTGAACACGGCCGCCCCTCCAGCCCCCCCCCTCCCCGCCCCGCGCACGGCTCTAGGACCCCACAGGGCTGCCGTTACCCTGGTCAGCCTGGGCCCCGAGCACCCTGTGGAGGAAGGTGGCGTGACCCTTGGGTCCCAGCCGCACAGCCCTGCCTGGGGGTTACTGGGGTGACCGTGAAGACCCCTGTGTCCGGGTTTGGCGGGGGGTGGGGGTCCTCTCCGTTCACATTCAAGATCGTCCTGTTAATGGTTGGCAAGGCCCGGGCCCCCGCCGCCCTCCCCCACTCTGCAGGCCACCCTGCTGATATTCCATGGTTCCCTGGGGGAGGAAAGGAGGGAGCACTTCAGCCCACCCCTGAAGTCGGGGCACCTAGTGCTGCACACTTATGGGAGGGCTTCTCTGCCCTGAGTTCGTGGGGTCCTCGGAATGATGCAGAAGCCCCACTTTGGCTCCGTGTAGGACCTGGGACCCTCCCTCCCTCTGACCGCTGGCTGCACCTGCCGATTAAAGCTCCCACCTGCCTGAGACCTGATAGAAGAAATGCTGGGATGTCTCTGCCTGGCATTCCTTTCTTGGGATCTTAAGGGTCGACAGGACGGGACAGGCCATATTCTCTCTGGTCCCCTCTCTTCAAGTGGGTGGTTCCCTCAGTCCTTACTCAGGGCCCTCCCTTGACTGCTGGTAGAACCCGGAGCTTGCCCTGTGGCTGGCCACTCAAGCTACGCTGATGGCAGCAGGTGCTGGAGACTCATTAGGAGCAAGTGAGGGTGACCGTGTGTGTAGCCCCACGTGCCGGAGATTCACCAAGTCTGAAAGTTACAGCAGACACATAAAGGCTCTGTGGTTCAGGGCCCCAGTGGTCCTCACTTAGGCTCTCAGTTTGACTCCTGGGAGGCCCTAGGAATCCTCCTGCTGATCCGTGCCTCCCCTCCCAGGCAGTAGCCCTCACCTCCCTCTGCTGACCTGCTGCCATCCCCTTAGACCAAGGCCCCTACCTCGCCGAGTCTCCAGAGCACAAAGTGAGGGAGCACCTCCGTCTGAAACCAGCCCGGACCCTCCGAGGCCAAGGCCAGGAGCGGGGAGTCTGCGTGGCCCCTGTTCTGGGGTATGGAGTCCCCCCAATCCTCACTAGGGTCCTCTCCTTCCCACCAGTGGGCCTGGGATCTCTGCGTGTGCTGAACCGAGCCAGGGTCAAGCAGCCCCGGGTCGAGGCCTGCCATCCCTGAGACCCCGCGGGGTAAGTGAAGGGACTTGGGGCTTAACCGCCATGTTGGGGCCTCCGAGGCCCAAGAGCAGGGGCGGAGCGGGGCAGGGTCTGTTGGACCCCTTTCCAGGGGAGATGGGGCTGGGGGGTAGTCGGGCGCGTGTCCCCCTGGTTGTAACCCCCAACTCCTCGCACCTCGACCCCTACCGGCACGTGGGGCCCGTGTCTGTGCTCACCCTAGGCAGGAGTTGTCCAACAAGGCCTCACTGCGCACGGTGTGGTTAGGAGGAAGTTCTCGAGGGCCTCGAGATCCACTTCCGGTCATGTGGTTCTGGGCCCCCAGGAGGACTGCAGGGGGCGGGGTAATGTGGTGTGCTGGATTGTAGGGGAGAGTCCTGCAGGATTAGCACGGGTGTTTTCAGTGACTCTTAGCAGGTCGTGTGAATTTTCCCTCTGCTGTGCTGAGTTTGCTGGCCTCAGACCAAGGGTGGCATTTCGTTGCCAACCTCTGGTAGGAAGTTTTGGGGGCCTGAGCTTAGCTGCCATGCCTGGGGCTTCCCCAATCTGATAGTCACCAGGTGGTAGCTTTTGGGGGCCTGTGCACTTTGGTGGGGATTCCACTCCCTCATTCGTCTCACAGAGTCTTTCCTTGATCCCTTGTGGGTGCTGGGCAAACTCCCTCTGCTGATTTGAGGTTAATCCCTCAGATAATGCCATCAGTTCCCTGTGACTCCCGATGTGAAGTGAAGGTGTACTTCTTTGGGTTACTCCTGCCTAAGGCCTTCCAGAGATGGCTGCAGGAAAATGAGAATGCTCTGGGGTCCAGTGTTCTGGGGTGGGGATCTTGCACTGAGTTCCTTACAGTCCTGGAGTTCCTCCCTTTTGTAAATGTACCTCCCCCCCCCACCACCACCACACACACCATGGTCCTCAAGAACCCTATGGAGAAACTGGGGTACTTCTTAGCCTGATAGCTTGCCCTAGGACCTCTCCTGGCTGATATCACTGTCATTTCTGAAAGCTTCTGGGGTAAGTTTCTGCCCTATGTATAACTACTATGATACTTGCTATTCTATTTCAATATTTATGTTTTTGATATATAAAAATTTTATATACACACAATGTGATGTTTTCATATATGCACTGTGAAATGATTATCATAAACTATTCAACCTATCGCCTTCTGTCGTTACCATTTTCACGTGTGTTGTAAGAAATCCTGCTATTTTCAACAACATGGATGAATCAGAAGGACATTATGCTATGTGAAAGTGGCCAGACCCAGAGAGACAAATATTATATGATCTCACTTACATGTGGAATCTCGAGAGGAAGCAAAGACATAACTCAGTAACAGAAAAGAATGGTGGTTACCAGAGGCTGGGGGGGTGACACAAGACGGGAGATACTGATGAAAGGGTTCAGTCTTTCAGTTATGAGTAAGTTCTGGAAAACTGTACAGCACAGTGACTGTAGTTAATAATAATATATTATTTATCTGAAATTTGCTAAGAGACTAGATCTCAAGTGTTCTTTCTATTCTACTTTCATTCATGCCTTGTAATCTATTAAGGTGACCATGAAAAATAAAGGCCCAGTCCTCAGCAACAAAAGAAATTTCAGGTAGTTATTATGACGGTATCTGGACTCATTGACTCAGAGCACCACAACCAAACCAAACTTCGGTGCCACGCTGGTATTACCCTATAATCCTGGCACATGGGCCCTGAGGAGCTGCCTTCAGTGAAGCAGCAGAAATGGGCTATTCTAGGGAATGCTGGAAAAATCAAGGCTAAACTTAAAACCTTTCCTCCCACCAATGCTGTCTTCCCCAGACCTGTCTCAACTTCCAGACCTGCCCCCACACAAGTCCTAGTTCAGAACACTCTTAGTGCCCCTCAGGGTTTTCACAGTATTGTTGTTGATATTTTTTTGTTTATTCCTTTAGTTTTTCCAAGGGTTGATTCTGGGCACAGGAAAACAGCAGCCTGAGGTCAGTTTTCATCTTGGAAGCTACAGGTGAGGCTCTAAATCTTTAAATAATTTAAGGAGGATTTATATCTTCACAGTATTCTCTTCCCCTGAATAAACATATTTTACAGCTCCATTTGGGACATTTTCTTTCTCTATCAGTAAATTTTTTTAGTTGCCTCCATAAGGATCTTCAGTTTTGCGAGGTTTCATTTTAGGTACATTTTTGATACTGTTGTTTTTGTAAATGGTACCTCATCCATATGTGTTCTAATTCAGTATCGGTTTTCTGTGACCAGGCTTCTGATTTTACTACAGGAATTTTCTGTATATTAGCAATCTGATGTTCCTTATATATTTGAATATTGTGTTTGCTTATTACTTTAGATATTTTAGTTATGAGACTTCTGTATATTAGCAATCTGATGTTCCTTATATATTTGAATATTGTGTTTGCCTATTTAGATATTTTAGTTATGAGACTTCTTGTGCATGGCTGTGCCCTGCTATACATTCACATCCAAGTTTGTGGGACCATAATTCTGTGTTTTTCCAAACTTTATTGGGAATATTTCTAATATTTCACGTTTATGTATATTTGCTGATGATTTTACAATATGAAAATCCCTTTCTTAGAAGTTTACTAAACTTACTACCATGAAATTGTGCAGAATTTTTATCAAAAGCTTTTTCTTTACCCCTACACGTTGTCAGATGCTTTCCCTCCCCTTAGTGTTGTGAATTCTGATTCATATTTTCTAAGTGATACCATCTTTGCATTCCTTTGACACAACTTATGTCTTTATTGGCCACTGTGTTGCGTATGCTATGAAGTTGTTTATGTTATTTGTCTCAGTAGGAGTGAGCCCAGGTCAAGTGCTCTTTTTTTCAGGGTATCTTTGTTTGGTGTTCGTATCAAGGAGAGCAAAGGCAGTAGAGTGGGTGAGTCATTTCCCTTCTTTTCGTATGGTTTGAAAAAGTTTATGTAGAAGTTTTATTTGTTTATCCTCCACCATTTGGTGTAAGGAGGCTTCAAATTTGGCTGGTCCAGGAACATTTTGAGGGTACCTTGTGTTTTACCTACAGTTTTAGTTTGTGTGGTTAAAGTACGTTTTCTCTTTCTCTATGAACCTATTTAATCATATTTTGCTGAAAAATGGTCCATTTCTCTTGGATTTTTAAATTTAAAGGCATGTTATTTAAAATAATATCACATTATCATTGAAATTTTCAAAATGTACAACACTGTACAGAGAACAGAATATTGAACCCCGTGTACCTGGCACTCAGCAGTAACAGGAAGAAGCTTAGTCGGATTAAACTTTGTTTATTCCAGAGGGGCCGCTGTGCACTTCCATTAGCAGATACGTAATGTCTGTGATCCCCCTGGTGGTGATGTTAGCAATTATTGAGGATTATCACCCTCACCCGTTAATCCATTAGGGGCTGCTGCATGGTAATTCTATCCTTCCTTTGTTTCTGTTAGCGAAAATAATTCTCTAGGTAGAATCTTTTCCTTATCTACCATTTGTTATCCTGATAAAATGGTAAAAGTATTTATAGTGTTAATTACAGCCTGTAAATCTCTTCTAAACGTACACTTTGTAGAATTTTATTTAATATCACTTGTTTCTGCTGCTTTCTTTTGTAACTGGTAAGACCTACAGAAGGTGTTGCAGAAATATTTGTAAAGAACTGGCTTTCATTAGTTGGCTCTGCTGTCATCTGAGTCATCATTTCTGCATTTGTCTTCATTATCCCTGCCCTCTAATTATCTGGGTGTACTGTGCTGCTGTTCCGGTGATTCTTGAATCATTCAGATGCTTTAAATATTTTTCTGATAAATCTGTTTAGTGCTATCATAGCCAAGTAGCATTTGGGCTGTTTCCCACAGGTGATACTGTAGACTTTTATGTGTAGTGCTTGAAAATTTTTAAAGTTATCTCTCCATTATACTCCTGGAAATTTTTTAAAGTTATCTCTCCATTATACTCCTGGAATTTTTTAGCGTGTGTGTATACACACACACATACGTGATAGACCTATGTTTTTCCTAGGAATGAAAGGCGGATTTCACCTGAAAAAAAATCATAGTGTTTTATGAAATTTATCATTCATGATAAAAGAACATATGTTACAAGTAAACGATACCTACAAAAACCACAAATAAGGATAAACTATTAAAAGTTCTTGAGTAAAAGATCACTATAAAAACATACACTTTATTTCTGCAGCAACAAGCAGTTTGACCATGAAATTAAGAAACTATAACCTGTAAAGTACTATAACTGATACCTGGCATCTAATATGTGTATTTATATATAAAATACATGATAAAAATGAAGCATACGCAGCTACTACATAGAGAAATTAATGAAAACCTGAGTAAATAGACGATTATCCTATACATGGAAGGGAGTACTCAATATTGTAAACATGTTAATTCTGCCAAATGTAATCTACAGTGTAGATTAATACCCAGTCTCCCCAAAAGAAACTACATAGCTTTTGTATATGGAATTTGACAAGCTGATTCTAAACTTTAAATTTACTTACAAATTACCAAGAATAGTCACAGAGCTCTTGATACAAAGAAATAGGACTTAACTCTTCTGAATATTAATAATTTTTAAAAACCTGTAGTAATTAAAAATGTGTGCTACTTGCCGATATAAACAAAGGGACCAATAGAACTGAATAGAGTGTCCCACAACACCCATTTATACATGAACTTCTGATTATTAAAACTGTCATTGTAGAGAAGTAGAGAAAGAACAGTTTTGTTTTTTTCGTTTTTGTTTTTTTTTTTTTTTTTTTACTAAGATAGGACAATGGAGCAACTGGAAATCCAAATTGAAAAATAACACAACTATAACACTTCCCTCATGCTAGACACAAAATTCAATTCGAGAAGGGATTAAAAACCTTCCATTATATATAATGACAATTTTCAATCTCACAGGCAAGAAGAGCAAAAAGACTGTATATTTTGTCACCTAGAAAGACACCAGCATGGGTCAAGTAGGACATTTGGAGGGAAGGAGAGGAAAGAACTTGTGGACATCAGTCACTTGAGTAACAGAAGGACTGGGGATGATGTGAGCTGGAGAGGAGGAGAAGAAATGGCAGCTCTTTTCAGCCCCCCTTGTCCCCTGCTTGCTTGGCCTGGATACTACTGTGGGCCTTCACTTTCAGAGAGGAGTGCTTGTGTACTCAGCGCTAGCGTAGGAGAAAACTCCCTGGGCCAGTGATCCATTCATCCCATCCACCTCTGCACTAGTCCCTGATGGACCTGTCAATCTCTGCACCTTAAGGAAGCATAACCTGGACAATAGCATTACAGACAGTAGTGACCGGGGCTGTAGCACTGATTACAGACACACTGAAGAGAACCAAGATGATGTTAGGAACTTAGAGATGGTCCCAGCTTTTGCAGATGTGATGGGAGCAGTGTCCCACCTCCTTCTCCACCAGAATGAGTACTCCTACAGTGGGGTAAGAAAACTGGGAGCCTGGGACTCTCCATGCTCCTCCCCCCCTCCCCCCCCGCCGGGTTTTTCTATATTTTACCTTTTTTTTTTTTTTTTTAATTTGAGTATAGTTGTCACATAATGTTCCATTAGATTCAGGTGTATAACTTAGTGATTTGACAAGTTTATGTATTATGCTATGTTTGCCACGAGTGTAGCTACCATCTGTCCTATTATATCACTATTACAGCATCACTGACTATATTTCTTATGCTGTGATTTTTTCCCCCATGATTTATTCATTCTACAAATGGAATCCTGTATCTCCCTTTCACCCATTTTGCCCATCACCCCAGCCCCTTCCCCTTTGGCAACCATCAGTTTGTTCTCTGTATTTATAGGTCTGATTGATTCTGCTGTTTATTTGTTCATTTGGGGGTTTTTTTGGTTGGTTGGTTGGGTGTGGTTTTTTTTGTTTTTTTAGATTCTACTTTAGAGTGGAATCATATGGTATTTGTCTTTCTCAGTCTGACTTATTTCACTAGCTTAATGTACTCTAGGTCCATCTGTCTTGTCTCAAATGACACAGTCTCATCCTTTCTTATGACTATTCCATCGTATGTGTGTGTAAAACATTTTCCTTATCCATTCGTCTGTTGATGGACACTTAATTGCTTCCATATCTTGGCTATTATAAATAATGCAGTTAACATAGGGATGCATATATCTTTTTGAATTCGTGTTTTGTTTTCTTTCGGTAAATACCCAATAGAATTATTGGACCCTGTGGTATTTCTAATGTTTTGAGGGATTCCATACTGTTTTCCAGAGTTGCTGTACCCATTTACATTCCCACCAACAGCACACAACCGTTCCTTTTTCTCCACATCATCGTCAACACTTGTTATTGTCATTTTGAGTGTAGCCATTCTAACAGGTGTAAGGTGATACCTTGTTGTGGTTTTGATTTGCATTTCCCTGAAGATTTACGATGCTCAGTATCTTTTCATGTGTCTGTTGGCCACCTGGATGTCTGCTTTGGTAAAATAGCCATTCAGTTCTTTTGGGGCCTCTCGCCATTTTTTGCACATGTGGGTTTGTCCTGTAGATTCTACCATTTATCAAGTCTCATGTGGACACCCACACTGGGGTTTAGAGCACTTAGGGAGCAAGGAGGATCTCTCTCCTTGTTGTCATCAGAGCAACTGTGAGCAGAGAGAGGTCAGGAAGCAGGGACTGACTAGTGGGCAGACAGCTTTGACTGAGTTCGTTGTGAGCACCCCCTCCTCTGGCGAGTGAACTACCAGTCAGGGCAGGTTGTGCCCTGGCGGGGTGTAAATGGGGACTCTCCACGGTCTAAATGGTATCTGGAATTCTAGTGAGAAAGACTTAATTCTGACAGTCTATCCTTAAATGTGGAAGGAGTAACCCAGAAGTAAGTAAGTCCATAGGGTCTGAAGTTGAGGGGAAATGGAGGAAGATGGTGCTGTCTTGGTTATCATCATCTCATTGATATACTCGTGATCATGGGCAGCTCTCAGCCCGGAACAAGGCCTGCCTTTACCTTGGTTTTACATTCTTCCTTCCAGGTACCCTCAACTTTGACAGAGTGAACAGTTCTTACATACTTACTCAAATGTTTCATGAACCTGTCAACAGGTAACTACTTTAGGCTTAGAACCTTGGTATACAAGGGATGAAGAAAGACTGAGAGAGTTAATATGCAGGTTAAAAAAAAAAAAGTCAACCGTATTTAAGATTTTATTTATTTATTTGCTGAGGGCCAGGGGGGGGGAGGAGCAGCAGGCAGAGGGAGAAGGAGGCTCCCCGCTGAGCAAGGAGCCTGATGTGGGGCTCGATCCCAGGACCCTGAGATCATGACCTGAGCCGAAGGCAGACGCTTAACCGACTGAGCCACCCAGGCGCCCCTTGTCTTCATTTTCTCCTGCTGCTGCATAACAACTCAGCACTGATTTAGCAGGATAAACACAAATTTATTATCTTGTGGTTTCTAGGTGCAAGATGTCCAGGTAAAAGTCAATTGTGGTCTCTGCTTTCGAGTCTCACCTAGCTGCGTTGAAGGTGTCGTGTGAGCTGTGTGGTCATCTGAAGGCTAAACTAGAGGTAAATCTAAGCTCCCTCACATTGTTGGCAGCGGTGCTCCGAAGTTTGTGTTTTTGCTGTTCCGGTTGGTGTTGCTGGCTGTTGGTTAGAGGCCAGGCTGCAGTTCCATGACGTGGGACCCATCCCACACCGGCCCTCTCCACAGGCACTTGACAGCATGACAGGCTTTTTCTTCAGGGCCACCTGCATAGCAAGAGCATTTCTGTTAACAAAATGGAATGTTATATAATATCCAGTGTCAGGGGAGTCCTATATCCCCTTTGACATACATAAGGGCAAATAAAAATTTAAGGAAAAAGTACAAATATCAAATTGTGTACACCTGAAACTAAACATACTATATGTCAATTATACCTCAATAAAAAAATATTCAATTCTTCCTCGTGCAAATCAAGAAATGAGACTTCTTTTAGAGCATTTATTTTAGAAAACTTGTGAAAACTTTCTCTGCTTCACTCTTAAGAGCTGATGACACTTCCTGCCAGTCTACAGCCTAGGAATTTTTTCTCAAGTAACTGGGAGTCGGGCCCTTGAAATGTAAACATTAAGTAAAAGAGCATCACTATCTCCCAGTCTCCATGAAAGTTTAACTTCAGCGCCTCTCTCCAAGTTGTAAAAAACTGGCTCCTGTCATAAAGAAATGAGAACTTGTTTTTCTTTTTTCCATTTGGATAAAGGCAATTAGCTAACAAAGGTGCTCTCCCCCGCCCTAAATTAGCAGGTGATTTTAGGCTGAACTCTGTGTAGTAAATGGTGCTGTCAAGTCCTCTTACTTGAGGAATGGTTACTATTAGCTTAAGATCACGGATGTGATGGGTTATATCTATTTGGCTCTATAAAAGGGTGCTATAACTTTCTGTCTTTAACAATGTGATGGGTGTCACATTCTGGTTCAATGCCTATTAAATAATACAACAACTGTTTTCTCTCCTATGTTTTGTGGAGAGGCATTTCTGAGGTGGCAGGAGATTCTGTTTTCAGTTAATTACCCCAACAAATTTGGCCATGAGGATAAGACTTCTGGAAGTTCCTGAATCGCGTAAATAAATTCTGTGGACACAGAATGGTCAGGTAAGAGACCTTAACTTCTAAAGTCTCCCTTCTAACTCTCCGCTCTTTTGGAAACTAACCTCTCTGAATTCAAGATCTACGGGATCTAAAATGCCATTAGGATCACCGTTAGCTTTGATTTTGGAAAAATACGGGAAGCTGGGAATATTACCTACATTTCTTTGTCCTCTCTCTGTCAGTCACATTAGGAATAGTATACCTATAAGAATCTAGTCCTGCAGTGGCCTGAGGACACTTCTTTTAATTTGTATGAATTAATGTGTTTGCAGAGGTTCTCAAAAGGGCCTCATCGCAACCAAATGAGTTCGTTATTGGTATGTGTGGGATTCGTATAGGAAAGTTAAATATGAGTTGAGTTGAATAGCCAGAAGGAAAAATTGAAAAAAAAAAAAAGGAAATAAAGGAATTAAAGGCCCTTTTCTCAGCTATTCACACTGTCGTCTGCTGCCCACATTAAATCAGGTCCTGGAAGGAAGGAGGCAGTGATCTTTTAGATGCGTTGTTCCCTTCGTTAGTGGCTTTCCCTGCACAGAGGGACTAAGGCATGACTTTGTTGGCTGCTAATGAATTACCTGCCCTGAGGACACACATTTGTGTAGGTCATGCTCTAGCCGGAGTCCACTTTATGTCTTAGCCAAGGTTTGCCCTACAAGATTTCTTCGTGTCATCCATCCACACACCCAGTAGATAGATAGGAAAGCAATATGATAAAGAAACGTGATTACGGAATAATAATTGAGAGCTTGAAAAGTTGATGCCCTCATATGAAGGCAACAGGATCAAGAGTAGTTCAACTTGTCACTTGGGACAAAGCAAACAAACAAAAAAAGGTGTTAAGCTAATGAATGTCAGTCAGTATGGGAAGGTTAACCAAAAGACCATGTAACTTACGTTTTTCTTCCCTCAGTATGAGAAAAAACAGCCCTTCCTATGAGGACCACCAGCACTTTTTTTTTTTTTTTCCAGGTGGGGCAGCCTGTTTATTGACCAGGCAGGTAGTGGCCGCGAGCAGTGTGGGAGCTGGGCTACAAGCTGAGGTAATACCCTTCCCTGCACCGCGGGTGCCCTGGGGGCTACACGGCCCCCAACAGGTAGACCTGCTCTGAGAGGCAGGGCCTCATGGCCCAGCCAGCAGCTCCCGGTCTGGAGCAAAGCTGTTACCTAGGAGGACAGACCAAGTGTCACCCCATTCACTTTGGGATGCACGTTCTCTCCAGCCCCAATATATAGAGATAATAAACAAAGGCTGGCTATTATTCCTCAAGGCTTAAAAACAAACAAACGCCAAAAACTCAGACTGTACCCTGTGACAGGCATCTCTTAATCAATCAGATTTGGATACTAGATAATGGCTGTGGGTATCTGTGTTTCACATGTGGGAAAAATTATTTGGGGGAGACGGAGCAGTTGCTGAAGGGCCTAAGCCACCATGTAGATGTTACTTATATGACTAAGGGAAACTCAAGAGAAATACAACCCTTAGTTAAAAATTTAGATTACCAGGCTCTAGAGTTGGGTAATATTTTATAAGGAATTACAAAAATAGTACTCAGATAGTTAACTTAGGCAATAAAGCATCGCAACAATTTGTAAAATTCATATTTGATGAAGTTTTGCATGTTGATAAGAATCTGCTTCAGCCATCCACTATTAGACTGCTATATTATGTAAAGGTTTCTTCCCCCAAGGCGAATAATGTACAGCATTTACCCTACTTTATTTTTGTAATTGCCTCGTCTTATAATTTACCATGGACTTGGTGGCTATTTAGATGGCTGCAGCTTGCCCAGAGAAAGGGAGAAGTGGCAATGGAGAGAATTTGTAAGACTGTACTGTTACTATTTTGTAGTAACAAAGGTAGGGTATTATAAGGATAAATAAAGTTATATTCTTCTGGTGCCACAATAAAGGGGGGGGGAGACTCGTCCCCCCTCCTTTTTAAATAGCATTTACTTTAGAAAAAGTATAAACAGAAAACCTTTCTCTTGGAAAAGCTGAAGAAGCTTCTTACCAATGTTGGAATGGTTTCCTTTGGATAAAGGCTATCACAGAGGACCACCCCAGTGACCAGGTGCATTTAGGAAGAAATAGGTGTGACGCATGGAGACATCAAGTCAAGTCCTCTTCCTTGTGGACTACTTTTCCTTCTGGAGAGAATGTATAGAAAGGGTTGTATCTGCTTGGCGACACAGAATAAGATTTCTTTTTGACTTTGCTTTTTCTTCAGTTACTTGCCTAGGAAGTACATCATAGTCCAGTGTAATGCTTATTCAGTAATAAAGCTTTGTTCTCTCCTATATGATAATGTTGAACACTACCTGAGCCCTGTGATCCGGACCGACAGTGAAGGTTAAGAAGTCCACCTCCTTTGTGTTCCAGGAAACAGCTGGCCTCAAAGATCCATTCTCCATATGAGTTAGATAAGAGACGCGGCTGCTCCTTTCTTTCTTGACCTATGACAAGGCCAGACACAGATACTCAAATCCCATTCTTGGCCTCGTAAATGGTTAGCCCAACTTTGCTTAAGCTTCTCTTCCTCCTCCAGACCCACCCTCAGCTGAGCCAGCATATAACCCCTCTTGCGAATAGGCTGTCCTCAAACATTCTCTAATCTTCTGTCCAATCACACCATCCTTTATCCTGCTTCCCCACATACACAGCTTTGTGTATCCTCGCTTCAAATGGAAAACTCTTTTGGCCTAACTAACGCTCAACATTCTCGCAGATCTTATGGGCATATATTCTCCCTACTGCAATAGTTCCCCTTATGAAGGAAGGTCTCTCCTTACTAAGTCTGATTTGTTTTTTATTTTACATCTATTTTGTGGAGACGAATTTTTGAGTCAGCATGGTAGTTTGCTTCTCATTTCCCCAACACATGTGGGGGTGCCATCTCATCACCTTCGCTAGAATGTTGGTTAGAAGCAAGTCACAGGCCCTACCTAACCTTAAGGATAAGAGTACACAAACATCATCACCAGGAGGTGGGTATCATAGGAGCCCCAAGAGGTTCTGTCTGCCCCCGTCCACCCTCTGGGCCCCAATGTCTCATGTTCCTACTTTATGTAAAATTAATTCACCCTCTCCCCAGATCCCAAAACATCTGATCCTACTACAACATCAGCTCAAAATCCAAGTCTCAAATCTCTAACACATGCAATGTACAGCGGCAGGAGAGGAGTAGGGTCACATCTGTAGACACTTTTGTGGAGAAACAGGCACATGGGAACTACAAGAGTCGGTGGACAACAGCACTTAACAACTATTGTCAGTTCCTTGATTAGATGTCACAGCCTAATTCCCCAGTCGATCACCTCCAGCCTGGGGTTCTTGTATCCATGCTCTGAGTCATCCTTCTTTTTTAAGTAATCTCTACACCCAACATGGGGCTGTAACTCACGACCCCGAGATCAAGAATTCTATACTCGACCGACTGAACCAGCCAGGTGCCCCTCATCTTTCCTTCTTTTTTTTTTTTGATGGAAGATAGCATGGATTTGGTGTTGAGAATATAAAACAATTACTTTGCAAACCGTGATCAAATGCACAGAGGCAAGGACTCGTAACACCTGCCTTGCCTCTCCCAGAGCCTTACCTCATCCACCACATAGCTAAGCTTAAAACTTCCTTTCCACTGAAAAACTGGTTTTCCAAATGTCCAAATGGACACTTACCTGCTCTCACCTGGACTTGCAACTCTTCCATCCTTCTTATACTACCCTGGTATCTCGTAGCTTCCAGCTGCTCCTAGACACAAAATCCACAGCAACCTCAAGAATATCTACATGTCTTCCAAAGAGCATGTGTTCAGCTAATGTTTAGAGAATGAATAAATGAGCCAATGAACATGTTATCTCATTTAAGTTTTAATTTCTCCTGCATTCTTGGGTAAGTTAAGCAAATTCATATTTGCATCTTTTAATTTTACAGAGTGACGGACTGAAAGTATTACGAAAGCCATGAGTCATCTGTCTTTGAAACACCCACTCAGTGCAGTGATACCCTGTTCTGTATCATAAGAGGGAGGAGTTGCCAGATTTCTTTTGAAACTACATATCTCCTACTCTTAAACCTGACACACAGCAATAAGAGAGTTCTGGTCCAAGCAGGCAATGTAGGAAGACCCTGAACTCACCTCCTCTATGGAGACACCAAATCTATACCTATTTATGGAACAATTCTTTCTGAAGCAGAACTAAGGGCTGAGCTTTGGCACAAGAAAAGACCACGAAGAGAATGGCAAGAGAGATGGACACGGTAGTGTTGAAGGGAGGGGACAGACAACATGAAAGTATAGCATAATGTAGTATCTGGGTGTGGAGAAGGGGAGGGAGGTAAAGACAGTTTGGGGCTGGGGAGAAGGAAAGTGGAATGAATATGGGTGAGCAGGGAAGGGATAGTGTAGTGTTGTGTGTGTGTTGGACAAGGGGTAGTATAGACTGCACAGAGAAGGAAGGGGAAGGAATAATGTATTTTGTGTGTGTGTGGTTGAGGAAAGGGAAGAGAAGGGAGAATATAGTGTGAGAAGAAGGGGAAGTGAAGGGAAGGGACCACCTAGAATGTGTATGTGCAGAAGGAAAGGGGAGAGAAAGGAATAGACGGTTTGGGGGGGGCAGGGAGGGAAGCAACAGTATAGAGTGTGTGCCTACAGAAAAAAGGCGAAGGTAGCACACGAGAGGGAAGGAATAGTGTAGTGTGTGTATAGGAAAAAAGGAGGGGATAATGTAGCATGTGGAGATGGGAAGGGAGGCAAGGGCTAGTGTTGTGTGTGTGTATGGTGAAGGGAAGGAAGGCATAGAACAGGGTAGCATGGGTGAAGAGGGAAGGGAAGAGAAAATGGGAAAGGCTAGTGTAATCATGTGTGGAGATGGGAAGGAAAGGGAGAGTATAGTGTTGTGTGTGTAGAAAAAGGAAGAGAACAAAAGGAAAAGTGTACTGTGCGGAAGGAGGGGAAGGGACAGTGTAGTGTGGGTGAGGTTGAGAAGAGTGCGGAGAAGGGCAGAAATGGGATGGTGCTGTGCGTGCGTGCCGAAGGGATGGGAATGGAAGGCGTGGGGGGGGGGGGGGAGGCAATCCCGAGACTTGGTCTTCAACCACAAACTAAAGAAACCAGCCAACGCTTGCTACAAGTCCCTTTTGCTCTCTCTCCCTGACTTCTGAAAGCCTTGTTCTATTGGTACGGGAAGGAACTGTGGACATTCTAATTGACCTTTCTCAAACCTCCCGGACTTCACTCTTTCTGGTCTCTCCGTGGGCACTTGGGCCCCACATCTCTGGGCGTGAGCTTCCTGAGCTCCCACAGATGAAGTGCTTCCCCTCAGCCTGCATGGCATTTGCCCTTCATGGAGGTCACGGCCCAGGAGTGTCGTCCAGAGACCAGTCTCGGAAAATTGCTGCCACCATTCAAGCTCCCGTCCTTTGAAGTTAAGGCAAGAGACTAGCTCGGAGGTGTTCAGAAGCATTCCAGAAGGTCACGAGGAGGAGTTTCTTGTGTTCTTTTCACTATGTCTGTCTGCCTTCGTAATGAGTGTTCATTTTCTACTTGAGCACAAGGAACTGTACCAACGAAGTTACCTTCTTGATGAGAAAGTCTCAGTGTGGTTATGCACACAGATATCTACCAGTTGTGTGTATCTGTGAGCATGCATATCTATATATACGCACTCTCGAAAGTTTGCTGGAAAAAAAATACTAGCCTTACTAAGTGTGATTTACTGTGATATTCGCTGATTCTACTTAAAATAACAATAAAGGCCCGTACTTACCTGTAAGGAGGTTTCGGATGTGCTGTCTCTGTATAACCCCATGGGTGCTGAGAGCAGTGTTCTCTGGTGCTCAGATTCACACAATGAAGGAGTAGAAACTATTTGTCCCAAGACACACTGGGAACATATAGGGAGGGACAGAACTTGAAAATTTTTCCTCTACTGATGTTGTCCTGTGCATTTATTGCAGACTACAGAACCACCCCAACTTTAAGACACCTCACCTCCACCACGTACTAGGGGAAAATACCAGTCACCTCTCTGATCAAAGACTTAAACGTTTTGTTTTCTTTGCTATATAGCTAAAGACACTTTTATCCCATGCATATCATCCCCCACCCCCCAAAAATGTTCTATTTAACAGCGAGAAACAATCTAATTAGAAAATGAGCATAAGGCTCGAACACAGTTCACCAGAGGGGATATATGGATAGTAAATAAGGAGATGACAAAATACATCATTATCCATTAGCCACGGCAACATACTGCCACCTACCTACTAGAACAGGTCACGTATAAATTACTGACAATAGCAAGTGCTGTTGTGGGTATAGAACAACTAGATAGGACATTCACTGATGGTGAGAATGTGACATGGTCCAGGATCTCTAGAAATCAACTTACTTGTTTCTTACCAAGTTAAACATATACTTACCGTATGACAGAACAAGCCGCTTCTGAAAAATGAAAATAGATGTTCACACAAAACACCATACACAAATGTACGTAACAACTGTATTTGTAATAGCCCCAAACCAGAGAGAACTCCAATCTCCTGCAGTGGATAAATGGCAAAACTGCTAGAATACTATTCAGCAATCAAAAGGGATATACTATTTATCCTCACAACTTGGGTGGGTCTCAAGTGCATTATGCCAACTGAAAAAGTCGATTTCATAAAATTACATAAATTTTTAATTCCAATTGTGTAACATTTTCAGAAAAGAAAAATTTTACTAATAGAGAATAGATCAGTGGTTGCCAAGGATTACATTTGCTGTGATTATAAAGAAGGAACATTAAAAATAGAACTACCCTGTGATCCAGTAATCACACTACTGGGTATTTACCAAAAAAATACAAATACAATAATTCAAATATGATACATGCACTCTGATGTTCACTCTAGCATTATTTACAATAGCCACACTATGGAAGCAGCCCAAGCGTCCATCAATTGTTGACTGGATAAAGACGACGTTGTGTGTGTATGTATGTGTATGTATGCATTTTGTGTGTATATATATATATGCGTGCATGCATACATACCCACAATGGAATATTATGCAGCCATATAAAGGGAACGAAATCTTGCCATTTGTAATGGAGCTAGAGTATAAAGCTAAATGAAATCAGGGAAAGACAAATACCTTATGATCTCACTCATGTGGAATTCAGAAACAAAAGACGAACAAAGAAATAGACTCTGAACTATAGAGAAGAAACCGATGGTTATTACCAGAGGGGAGCTGAGTGGGGGAATGGGGATTAAAGAGTACACTTATCATGATGAAAAAAAATAAACCCCGAAAGAGAAGGAACATACAGAGTTTCTTTGGGGTTTGGGGAAATTTCTGTGTCTGTATTCTGGAAGAATTCATACAGATTTACACATGGGATAAAAATGTCTTTAGCTATATACCAAAGAAAACAAAACATAACAAAAAGCACTGATTGCCTGTCTACTTGAGTCTGGTGAAATGCAGACTTGATTGCTGTTAAAGACTACTCTACCAATGTCAATCTACGAGTTCTGGTAAATGAACTATCACAATGTAAACAGATTTGTTTGGCTGCACTGGTTGTAAGAGCCACAGAAACACTGCACTATTTTTACAATTTCTATGTAAGTATAAAATTATTTCAAAATGAAAGACTTTAGGGAGGCTGTAACCAGTACAATTATTAGTGTTTGCCAATATCCAGTTTTATGTCCTTCTGGGACACAATTTCTGGGGTCTAACTGCAGTTTATTGAGCCAAATGATAATAATATGCTTCTGATAGATGCAGTGATTTCAAATAAAATGCAGAGCTATACAAAGATTGAGACTTACTTATGCAAATGTGGGAGGAGAGGGAGGAGTAATCTCTGTTGTGATTGGTGGAAAAAATAAAGCAGCAGTCACAAATAAAAGGGGAAAACCTGTGAAAGGGAGAATATACAACTTCTATTAAATTTCTAATACAGGGAAACGAACCTTATTTCCTGTCCCCTTCACCGTACATTACTCTCACTCAGTTGCCTCTTAGGCGATAAATGCATCTTCCTTAGAAACACAAATCCTCCCCACACTACACAGTGAGTAGTGATTTACATTGTGCTACAGATCAGGTGATAGCCTGGCAAAGGCTAGTACAGATTTGTTTCTTTTCAGTACATCCACTCTAGGTTATTACAACCATAAAGATACAGCTCTGGACTCCATGTATGCCTGTCATCCGTGCTCAGTTTAATGAACAGTGCCATCGTCACAGATTCTCCATCCACCCTACAAATGTCTGCATTCTCAGTCAACCTCTTATCCTAGGGAATAGGTGGTGGCAATAGAGGCCACCAAATACAGCCAGAGGACATGTGGCCTCTGGTGTGCCAGGAGCCCAAGAACCAGGGAGGACAGCCTGAGTTGCAGGTACCATCTAGATCATCTTTTCCAGACATGTCCACACGCGGCCCTTTATCTGTAGAACCACTGAGGCAATTGGCCTAAGCCTATCTCCCCTCGATTTCCACCTCCCTGCAGTGGTAGGCCCCTTCCGCTGCTCACGGGTACCGTTGGCCCGTCTCAGCTGTCATCACTTAGCAAACCTACCCACTCATACTGCCCCAAACTCAGCAGACGAGGGAGAAATGCCAGTCTCCTGCAGCCATCAACACTGTGCCCAGCCTGCAACACTGGCAAGGCTGCCGTGAGCCACCACAGTAGCCAAGAGATGTAGCCCTCCCAGGATCCAGCATGCAGCATCACCGCGTGATGCAGGAAAGGCATCTGTGGCTCGCCCGACTTTGGGCAAAGAGACTTCAGAGGCAGGGTGGGGTGTCTGGCACACCTCTAGTCCTTCCATCCAGCAGACCTGCCCACTGGGGCCACCTCACAACTTCAGCTGGTGGTGACAATTCAGAGACTTGCCAAGCCTGTTAACAGAAGTTCTTGGACCCTCTACCCACATTCCCACCTCTTCTCCTTATGGTTCTTTGTCCACTTTATGCTCAACTCTCGATCCAGAATGCTGACCACCAGCCCTGCCCTGGGCTCTCCAGATGACGTTTTACACGTGGTCTCTCTCTCATGGGCTCTGGCAATTGCGCTGACCTCTAACCTTCACTAGCTAAGGGTGTCCTGCCTGGCTCCACTGCTCAGCAACTGATCCTTCTGTCAAGTCCTTGCTTTTATAAGTAAAGGAGGAATGCCTTTTTCAAAATATAAAAGTATGCTGAGAAAAATCCAGGCACTCAAGACATTAATGCAGGAATCCCACTCTATAGGGGTAAGGGATTCATTGAATTTTATATTCAACCTGTTTGGAAAAAAGGAAAGCAATATTGAGACCATCTTTCACCCCAAAGTTTGACCAAAATTTCGAAGTGTGATAAATAAAATGCCTAGGAGGACATAAGGCACTCACACACATTAACTGGACACACTGTGAAGTGGTATAGCATTTTTGGAACAGAAGTTCAACAATACTTGTAAAAATTCCCAATCTTCACACTCACCCGCTTTAATCAGGCTTGCACTTTGCTATGTCTTTCCTATGAGAAAGCACGCACATTTGCCCAAGATTTCATGTTCGAAGATGTTGATTTCAGTCCTGTTAATCACAGCAACAGATGGGAAACAATTTATATGCCCATTAGGAGGAGAATGGTTAAATTAATTATTGCACAAACATAAGTAGGATGATCCTTACCTGGTCCTTTTGGGGGGAGGGCTTGGAACTAGATGATTGGAGTTTCCAACAATACATGATTAACGTCTCTGTGTAATCAAGACTTACAATGCCCTGATTGCTCCTATCTTCTTCCTGACGAGGTCTCCTTCAATAGGCCAAAAGGTCTATGAAAAGATGCTCAACATCGTTAACTATGAGGGAAATGCAAATCAAAGCCACAATGAAATATCACCTCATATCAGTTAGGATGGTTATTATAAAAAAAAAAAAAGTGTTGGCGAGAATGTGGAGAAATTAGAGAAATTGAAGCCTTGCACACCGTTAGTAGGAATGTAAAGTGGTGCAGCCACTATAGAAAATAGCATGGAGGTTCCTCAAATAATTAAAAATAGAACGACCATATGATCCAGCAATCTCATTCCTGGGTATAAATACTCAAAAGAATGGAATTCAGGATCTTAAAGAGATATCTGCATTTTTGCCCTCCTTGTAGTACTATTCACAATAGCCAAGTTCTGTAAAGAACCTAAATGTCCATTGAAGACAAATGGATAAACAAAATGTGATAAATATATACATGCATGTCTTTAAGATTTACTTATTTATTTTAGAGAGAGCACGTTCGGAAGTTGGGAAGGGGAAAAGGGAGAGAGAATCTCAAGCCGACTCCCCGCTGAGCACAGAGCCCCATGCAGGGCTCAATTCCACAACCCCAAGCACCATGACCTGAGTCGAAACCAAGAGCCAGCCACTTAACCGATTGAATCACCCAGGCGCCCCGTATGTTTTAATAAATATATACACATTCATACACACACACAGTTGATAAAGGAAATTTTCAACTTACATGTTTGTGGGCCCTGCTCCTAGGCTCCTACAGAAGCTTTAACACTGACCAAGGTCAAAATGACTCGGCAAAACCTTGAAACATGAGCTCTATTTCTGCCCCGAACACACTGCACACCTGCTCCGCTAAAACAACGAGGAAAGGAACATTCCAAACATGAAGGGAAAAAAACCTCCCTGGTTCCCGTAAGATGAAAGTCACAGCCTTGCACATACTAAAAACACAAGGTAAAGTCTGTAACTTTCTGTAATGTCCTTTGCCACGATGATTTGTCATTCTTTATGTAAACAAAAGCCATATCTACCCCTGCAACAAATGTTCTTGCCCTGAAGCGCTCTCTTTTTGAAGATTGTGTATCCAGGGAGCTGTCCTAACTTGGGCTCAAGTAAAACTCCTTTCCTTTTCGCTTAAAATTAAAAAAAAAAAAAAAAAAAAAAAAAAGATCTGTTCGTTTTGCGTCAACACAGTGGAGTATTATTCTGCCTTAAAAGAGGAACTCTTGCCCTTTGCGGCAGCGTGGGTAACCCTGAAGGACGTTATGCTAAGTGAAATGAGCCAGTCACAGGACAAACACTGCGCGGTTCCACTTACATGAGGTACCTAAAGTCATCATAGTTGTGGAATCAGAAAATAGGACTGTGGGCTGGGAGGAGGGGGAAATGGGGAGTTGTTCTATTGACAGTTTCAGGAAGGCAGGATGAATGAATTCTAGACATCTGCCGTACAACACTGGGCCTACAGGTAACAGTACTGTATTATACACTTGAAATTTTGAGAAATTTCATATGACGTGTTTTTAGAAAAACAAAAAACCAAAGGGACACAAGGAACCTTCTGGAGGTGATGGGTATGTCTGCTACCTTGATCGTGATGATGATTCCACGGATGTGTACATATGTCCAAACTCATCAAACTATACAGATTAAGTATGAGCTGGTTTTTGTATATCTCAATAAACCTGTTTTAAAAGAAGAAAGAATTCTAGGGCTCAGTTAAAGGAGTGTGGTGGATCTATAGGTCCCGTCATGGAAATATCTTGTGTTCACTATATTAAGTCAAGGTTAAGAGGCAGAACAATATGTACATTGTTCATGACAAATCTTAAAAATTCAATATATTTTTATAGCACATCTACATAAGAAAAAGCCTCAGGTCAGCTTTAAAACAACACACACCACATTGTTCATTGTGATTACCTCTGAGGATGGGGCTGAACTTTGGGGAAAGGGGAGATTGTAATTAATGTGTACTGTTCGAAGTTTTTACAAGAACCTTTGTTATTAAAATATTTAAATACATCTCACCACAAAGATAGTAGCTGTGTAGTAATCAGATAGAGTGACTGATGGCTAATCCAACAGCAAACCTGCCAAGGCTCAAAACAACAAACGTTTGTTTGTCATACACATAGTCCGATGTGAGTTGGCAGGGGGCCTCCTCCGTCAGATGACCCAGGGGTCCAGGCAACTCCCATCAAATGGCTCCACTTCACAACAAGGGTCTCCGGGTTTGCTGCTGAACAGAACAGAAAGCATGGAGGAGGCCTACTGGCTCTCAGAAACCTTGGCCTGGAGGTGACAAACACTGTGTCTGTTCTTATTTCACTGTCCACGGTAGTCGCATGACCCTTCCTAAGTAAGGTGGGAATGTAGTCTCCCCGTGAGCCCAGGAAGAAGACCAAGACATGACGTCCATGAGCACTTGCAGCCTCTCCCATAAATTGTAACATGGTAGGTGCTCGACAGAGAGCAACTATTAGAATTTGTTATGAAAACAGCCCTCTTCCTGGAGTTTCTAAGGAGGCCAGTTTGCCTTGCAATTCTTCCATCTTTTTCCAATCCTGCTATGTGGCAGGTGCTTTCAAAGACTGGATCACATTTCATTTTCAAAAGCGTCCTGTAAAATCTCAGTAAGGAGGGCTCACCTTTTGCACTCAATGGCACCTTCCTGTGCTCACCTCTTAGATGAATTCTAGAATCTCTATTGGATGAGAATGGCCTCCCTCTATGGAAGCATGGTCAAAACTTGTGAGACTGGGCCATCCCTGGCATGACTGAACGTGCAGGACACTTTGACAGATGCCATTAGGCCCAAAGACAAACCAGCATTTTCCTCTGGGGCAGGTACTGAGATAAGATGCAGCAGCAGGATGGCAAATTATTTTAGCCATTGCTGTTCCAAGACAGTATGTCTGTCAAGAAACCCTTTTTTTTCCCCTTAGAAAAACTCTGGGTTCTGAGGAATTCAGCCTTAGTAGATGTTTGCTGCACAGGGATTTCTACGGTGAACAAATTACAAGGGAGGCTTTCATTACTGACCATCTGTGTAAGCTCAGTCACTGGTGTATGTGTTCAGTGGCCAGTCTCAAACACCACACTCCTGCAAAATCCTACTCACAGCATCTGTGCTGTTTACAAAACCCCCTATCTAACTTCGGTGACATCCCAAGAGCCAGCATATTCTGTAAGTAAGACTCTAACCCCCCGTTCATTTGCAATACACTTCGAGACTGTTGTAGGGATGGGGGGAGGGATGCTGTGGTAAGCCGGGATCTAAACTTCACTGTCTATGGTTCCACTGAGGGATGGGACCTCCGAGGTCCACCTGCAGAGAGGTGGAAGGCTTTAAGGGAACGGCAGGTGATTCCAGACTGTCTTTATCACAAGAAGCGGGGTGCAGCCTCCAGCAGACACAGTGGTCAGCAAAGGAGGTTCCAATTCGGACAGGAGGGCACACTGAGGAACACACAGGAGACAAGGGTTGTAATGCAGGCAAGTGCTGGGACAAGAGGAGCCTCACTAAACAAAGCCCACAGATAACCCCCAAATCATGCCTTATTCTCATATCACCTTCCTTCATCAGGACTGCTTTTAGCACTGTGGCTAGAGCACCTGAGTTTTTAATGACCTGTGGTACACCTTGGACCAGTGAGAAGAATGGAACATGAAGAGACAGAAAGTCGCCTCAGGCTGGAGGAATGGAAAGGTGTGGGCCCCAGTCAAATACAACCAGGGATCAAGTCCTGGCTTTGCCACTTACCAGCCATGTGAACTTGAGAAAATTACAAGTTCTTCAGCTGCAAAGTATGTCTGGTAAGCCCCACCTGTGGGACTACTGGAATAAAAGCAGTGGGTACGAGGCACTTGGCAGAGTAACTGGAAAGTAGTAGGTCTTCAGTGAATCGTAGTTATCATAGGATTTGATTTTTTTTTTTCTTTTACCTGCAGACAATACCATCCTTCCCTCTGGGGAGATTTATTTACTTCTTTTTTTATTTTTTTGAGATTTATTTTTTAATTCAGGAGGTATCACAGAATATGCAGCTTTCTAAGACAAATAACACCAAATTAACGCATAATGCTGCTTAGCAAGTAAAACTAAAGAAAGCTTTCCCCAGTTCAGGATAAGTTACTTAACTGGGGTGTGGAAGAGTCTCCCCCAGCCAGAGGCAACTCAGATGTCCCAGAATGTGTCAAGGACCAAGCCCTTCCCAAGTGCCTTTCCATCCAAACCACCCCTATTTTCACTCATTTCACCACCACCAAAAATTCAATCCTCCCTTAGAATTGGCAAAATTACACTCATGATAATCTAATTAAAATGCCCTTTAAATGCATTGGGACCTGGTTGCCCACCCAGTTCAGAGCAAAGAAAGCCGACACAGTAACCTCGCAGCACCCTACCTTAAAGGAGTAGCGCCCTTGCTCGGCAGTCCCTGAAGATGCTATGCCTAAAATGACGAGATTGTGCTCTTCGCCCAACTGCCCTTGAACAAGAACACAGGATACCTTCCATTTCTGCCTGTGGAGGAGGTCTTCCTCTGGTGTACTGACTATACCAAAATAATGTAAGAGCAGGTTTGCATTCCACTTGGCATTTCATGTCCTTCAACACCGAGAAACCATCTGTCTGTCTGGCCTCTGCTCGCCAGTCCCACAGCCCCATGTAGCCCACCATGCAGCTTAAACTAACAGTCTATCCCACTGAGCTACTCATAGTTTCCTAAAAATCCCAAACTGCCTTTCTTCAGGGAATTTATATCTTATTGTTCAGCCAGACACCCTCCCTGCCCCACCTCTCCCAACCCTCTCCCTGCCTCCTTACCTCTTTCCTCCTTATTGGTCCTTGAGGTCTTAAACGGTCCTTCACCATCTTCTTTATATGATTACTGTTCCTGGACTGCACAGTCTAAGGCCAGGAGAGTTTTACATCCCAGCTTCCCCTTTTCTAACACTGACTTTTACAGAACAGACGCTCAATTAGTATTTGGAAAATAAATGAGCCAGCAAGCATGAATTCTAGTATTTAAACACTTTATTTCTCCTCCATTCTTTAATAAGCCAAACAAATCCGTGTATGCATCTTCTATCCTTACAGAACAGACTAAAATATATAGGGGAAACCAAGACTGGAACCTCTTTTACTTCTTTCCCCTCCATTTTTTGATGCCAGTAATTTAACTGCTAAATTTTTTCGCATTTCCAAGGGAATGCCTGTTACAATGCCATTTTTATTGCTCTGTTTTGGTTACTACGAAAGGTTTCCCAATTTGTTTTACTAAATAATAAAACTCCTAATCTTAAACCTATTAAGTAGCAATAAACAACCAAAATCATTAATAAATTTAGACTGGAAAATTATGTAAACTTTGTTAAAGAAGTAACATTTGAAATATAACAAAAAGAAAAAGAAAGCAGAAGGAAGAGAGAAGAAAAAAGAAAAGGGAAAAAAAACCTCTACATTTATGAGATATAACAGGAACACAAAGATGATATCCACTGTGTTCCTTCCAGATCCACCCTCGCCATCTATTACTTAGAACGTTGACTGCTTGGTCCTTCCACAAAGAAAACAATCTGCTTCAAACTTCAACATTTGATATAAAACCTAAAAAAAAAAAAAAAAAGGTGAAATTCCGCGTTACCAATACACAAGAGGAACACAAAGACGACACACGCCTCTCCAGCCCCGCCCCGCCCCGCCCCGCCCCTCCGCGGTCAGAACAGCGATGCACCTGTTCAACCGGCACAGACTTCACTTAGACTGGGAGAAGCTGCCGGCCAAGGCCCGGGCACGCGCACTGGCCATGGCGGCGGTCCGAGCTCTGGCTGCGGCTCGGGCTCGGGCTCGCTCTTCCTCATCTTTCAGAGCCTCTTCATACCACGACGGGAAGGCACTGGGGACGGTATCATGAATCTTGGCCAAAAACTCCAGGACTCTCATCTTGCTGGTCTCGGCGTAGGCTCGCGGGCCCCACAGGAACTCGAAGCGTGGGGGCTCGCTGCCGGGCGCCTGGCGGTACTCCAGGTACTTCAGCTGCACCAGATCTTGCGTGATGACCTTCTTGGGCTCCCCATATATGAAGTGCTTCCTTTCAGCATAGACGCCCATCATATTCAGCACTTCCCAGACCTCCTCCTCGGGGGCGCAGCTGCCTTTCATGAAGATCACGCCCAGCACGATCATCAGCAGGCCGGTCTTGGGCATGTTCTCTTCTTCATGCATCGTGCCGTCGAAGGTGAGGTCTAGTTTGTTGACGAGGGTGTAGCAGTGCCGCACGGGATCCACTTCCTTCAAATCAACACCGAAGGCCAGCTCCATGTGCTCAGAGGCTCTCTTGAGGATCTCATTGAAATGATACTTGTACCTCTTGATGACAAACTTCAGCATGTCTGCCTTCGTAATTGGCTCTCTCTTCTTATACTTCTGCAGCAGGAACTGCACCAACAAAACTACCTTCTTGTTTAGTGGGTCTCTGCGTAAGACCTCAGCGCCGTTAGACGAGCTGGGGCTCCCCTCATCTTGGCTTCTGGCACCTTCATCTGAATCGGTGCATGAAAGAGCTGCATCAGCACTCACGGAAGATGGGCTTCCCTGAGGACGGCGAGGAGTCGCAGCACGTCTACCCCCAGAGGGGGGACAGGCGGCGGAGGAGGACTCTCCCGTAGCCTGAGCAGCCTCCAGAGCCTGGGTCTCACTGCGGGCCTGGCGGCGTTTCTCACGGGCACGGAGCTTACTCTTCTGACCTCTAGGCATGGTGACTCTGGTCAGGGCCAGCAGGCAGGAGTGCAAGTGGTTAGGAGGACGAAGAGGTCACCCTAGAATACGGAAAAAGAGATGGTGTGCATAGCCTCGATCAGGATATTCTACTTGGGCTCCAGAAAAGGTGCCTCTGCTTCTCCCCTTAAGGGTACTGTTTTAGGAGCCCACAAAACAGGGGTGAGCAGGACTCCACGCACCTCCTCTTTTCTGCGGGGGCTTGTCACCTCAGTTCTAACTCAGAATGCTAAACTTGACTCCGGATCGGTCTTTTGAAACCTCCCTCTGCTGACTTGACCCTGCCCCTTCAGACAAAGACCTCCCATCCCACGAATGCCCACGGCGGAATTGAGGGGGCGTTAAGCCTAACAGCCACCCTTCAGGCACGAGTTCAGGGTGGGGGCGGGGCATGCCAGAGGAGGGCCGGGCTCTTTGGGCCACCTCGGTTCTGAAAGGAGTGCATCCCTTCAGGTCTAGCAAGTTACTCACCTTGACACCTGTCCAGTCCTGGGTCCCCTCCCTTTGCTGGCATGAGACCACACCTCTACACCTCTTCCACCGAGGACTCAGGCTCCGCTGCGCATGTAACGGAAGTCAGGGTGAGCACTTCCGGCCACGCCCACCTGGGCTTCCCAGCATAAAAGCTCACGTGGGGTTCTGGGGGACTGGTAGTGGAGGAATTATGCGGAAGTCAAATAGGGGTCCTTCCAAACTCCTGACAGGCAGGGCCTGGGACTTCTTCCTCTGGTGAAGTTAGCTCACATCAGACCAAGGCTTTCATTTCCCTCAGAACCCCAGTAGGAAGTAAGGCGGGTGCAGAGCCGAGCAGCCATAACTAGGACCTTCCAAGACTGACCGGGGCGGGAACCTCTCTGTTGCCCTTTCTTTTTGGGTGGGTTCTCCCCTCAGTCCTCACTCAGTGTCATACCTTGATTCCTTGTTGGTGCTGGGCTGTGTCTCTTCTGCTGACCCGAAGCCAAATCCATCAGGTAAGGCAGAAATCTGTAAATAATTTAAGGAGAATTGACATCTGTACAATATTCTGCTCACTTTAAATGAGCGTGGTGTATTATTGCTCTATTTGAGACTTCTTTGACCCAAGTCTATTAGTAACTTTCTTTTATATTTGCTTCCATTAAGCTCATGTACATATTTCTTAGGGTTTCTTTTTTAGGTGTATTTTGGATATTGCTACTGTTTTGAATGGTATATTTTCCATGATACATTCTGTTATTTATTGTGTGTGGCTAGACTTCTGATTTTGCTGTAGTGCTCTATATCAGTCTCCCGAAGTTCCTTATAAATTTGAGTATTTGACAGCCAATTTCTTTGGAGTTATTAATTAGGGGATCTTATTATCTCTTTTCACAATCCATAAATTTTATTTTGGTATTCCTATGTATGGCTCTATGCTGGCTATGCAAACCAGTCCGGGTTTGAACAGTAGAAATGGTACCACACCTCCATGTCCAGTTCTGACTTTGGTGGGAATGTTTTAACAGATCACACTTACGTATGTGTGCTGTTGATTTTAGAATACGGAAGTTCTATTCTATTATACGTTTGCTAACTAACAGTTACTAGTATGAACTGGTGACGGATTTTTATCAAAGGTTTTTCCCTTTACTTTCAGAACATGATAAAATGCTTTCTGTTCTGTTAACGTAGCAAATTCCAATTCACAGTTTTTTCTAATGTCATATGATCTTTGCATTCCTTGGACACAGCCTCTTTCTGCATTAATTCGCAGCTGTACCGGACATGCTATGAATTCATTTAGAATATGTCTATGAGTGAGCTTGACTCAAATATTTTTTTCTTGGGGCATACTTATCTGGTCTTTGTATCAAGGACAGTTAGCCTGTTAAAGTGTTTGAGTAATTTCCCATCTTCTTATATGGCTTGTAAGAGCTTACTTAATGTGCTGACTAGCTTTTCCTTCATCATTTGGTGTAATGACCTTTCAACCTGGCTGATCCTGGTACAGTTTGAGGGCAAAATTTGCCCTGAAAATACATCAGGACTACAGTTTCAGGTGCTATTGTTCAATAAAAGTTTTATATTTTTTTATGAACCTATTTAGTGATTTCTGTTTTGCTAAAAATGCTTCCATTTTACTTGGGTTTTCAAATTTAAAGACATATTTATAATAAAATAGTTTTATTATAGAAAATTCTCCATCACATACATTACAAAGGATAAAATAACTCAATATACCTGATGCTCAGTATCATTTATCTTCAGTAGTTATAGGAAGCTTGTTCAGATTAAGGTTTATTTACTTATTTGTCTCTTTTTTGGCAGAATTACTCCTGAAGTGACATTGTGTTAATTCCATCAGGAGACACATAACATCTGTTGTTTCCTTTGTGGTAATGTTGGCAATCACTGAGGATCATCAGTGTCACCCATTAATTCATTAGGGGCTGCTGAATTGTAATTCTGGAGTTCTGTCATTTTTCTGAGGTTATTAGCTGAAATATATCTATAGGTAGAACCTTCTGTTACCTTCCATTCTGTTTTCTTGACGTAAGACTTACAGTTGCCCCATTTTACTGCCTAGAGAGCTAGATATATAGATAGATAAAGAAAGCTAGATTTATTTATTTATTTTTTTTGTCTAATCAATATCAGTAAACTCTAGCTCGGAATTGAATTTTTTGTAATTTTAAATAACAAAAAAATCTCGCTGGAGAACTAAATCAGTAACTGGATGAATAATTCATCCATTAATAATAATTATTAATGAGCAGCATTGGAATAATCCATGTTCAGGCCCTAGTCTTTGTCACATGACATATTATTTGTGCCTACAGATAGCTATAATTTCGGAAAATAGAAAATTTTACTATAATTTATTCAAAGCCAGTTTTCTTTGAAGGAATATACTTTCTATGTTCTTTCTATACAGCTAACCAACCAGTATGCCAGTTGAGTTTTTTTTCTTTATAAATTCTAATGTGGACATGGCAACTAGTTTGAGTGTTATTACTATCTTAGCTTGTATGCATGTACATAAAAGATAAAATTGAGTACTCCCTCTCTGGGGTCACAAATTTATTCAATATAGGGCTGTCCTAATAGACTCAGGACTTTATTCATTAATGTAGCCAATGCAGAAATATCTGACTTGTTTGAATAAATATGCTAACATGTACTCTCAATTTATTAAAGATTTTCCAACTTCTCATTTTACTTGTTAGTAAATTAAATACTTGGATTTTTGAATGAATACTTACTTCTTGAGTAGGTCATTTTTTAGACATGTTTCTAGTTTAATTAGCCTGGCAATACAAAATGTTGTTGAGCAAAGACACTGAAAACTATGGATAAGGAGTCAGGTTATAAAACCAGGTTTGTCACTATTCAGTTGTTAGAACTGTATCCCCCTGTGCCTTCACCCATCCTGCTCCTCTGTGAACGATGTAACAACACATTCTCAAGCAGAAGTTACCTAGAATGATTTGGCCTCTGATGACAGTTTTAGCTTTCAGTGGCTGAAGACCTTGTTCACCTTTACCTTCTGCTCCAGTCCAACTTAGACAAACCGTCCCCTCTTAAACCTGCTGCCTCCAATACCATTTCAGCCATTTCAATGGCTACACTGCCAGTGAAGGACTGAATTTCTGAAGGCTTCCTCATCCCCATGCCTCATTCTCTTAGACATCAACTCCAGCCAAGATAATAATGTTTAGGAGACACAGGACATATCTGTTAGTGATCCAGGCTAATTCAGAAGAATGGATGCACTGTCTTTGGTGAGCACAATACCTGTGACACCATGCTCAGATTAACATAGCCAGGAATGCTATTTTGTGGGGGGTTTTGGTTTGTTTTTAATTTAAGTTTTAGTTAGTGGACATACAGTGCTGTATTGGTTTCTGGAGTAGAATTCAGTGATTCATCACTTACATACAACATCCAGCACTCATCACAACAGGTGCCCTCTTTAATCCCCATCACCCATCGAGCCCATCCCCCCCGTCCTCCCTCCATCAACCCTTAGTTTGTTCTCTATCATTTAGAGTCTCTTATGGTTTGTTTCCCCTCTCTCCTTTTTTTCTTTTCCCCCTTCCCATATGTTCATCTGTTTTCTTTCTTAAATTCCACGTATGAGTGAGATCATGTGGTATAAGTCTTTCTCTGACTTATTTCACTTAGCATAATACACTCTAGCTCCATCCACATCATTGCAAATGGCAAGGTTTCATTCTTTTTGATGGCTGAGTAATATTCCACATCTACTTTATCCATTCATCAGTTGATGGACATTTGGGCTCTCTCCACAGTTTGGCTATTGTTGATAATGCTGCTATAAACATCAGGGTGCATGTACCCCTTCAAATCTGTAATTTTGTATCCTTTGGGTAAATACCTAGTAGTGCAATTGCTGGATCATAGGGTAGTTCTATTTTTAACTTTCTGAGGAACCTCCATACTGTTTTCCAGAGTGGCTGTACCAGTTTGCCTTCCCACCAATGGTGTAAGAGGGTTCCCATTTCTCCACATCCTCACCAACACCTGTTGTTTCCTGTGTTGTTGACTTTAGCCATTCTGACAGGTGTGAGGTGGTATCTCATCATAGTTTTGATTTGTATCCCCTGATGATGAGTGCTGTGGAGCATTGTTCATGTGTCTGTTGGCCATCTGGATGTCTTCTTTGGAAAAATGTCTTTTCATGTCTTCTGCCCATTTCTTCACTGGATTATTTGTTTTTTGGGTGTTGAGTTTGATAAGGAGAACTATTTTTGAGCACATAACTTTGCCACTTGCCAAGCAACCAAAATAACTGAGTAGAAAGTTTCTGAATAGGGGCACCTGGGTGGCTCAGCAGTTTGGGCGGCTGCCTTTGGCTCAGGTCAGATCCCAGGTTTCTGGGATCGAGTCCCACATCTGGCTCCCTGCTCAGCAGGGAGTCTCTTTCTCCCTCTACCCTCCCCCCCCCCCCGCTCATGATCTCTCTCTCACTCTCTCAAATAAAATAAAATAGAAAGTTTCTGAATAAACTTCAGAAATAAGATAGTATGTTAATACTTCCTAGTAACTAGAAGACAAGGAAGTGTCAAGGGTACATGTTACTGAGTCAGGACCAGGATTAAGGTGAGGGGAGTGCGGAATAAAATATTAAAGTTTTAAAGAGGTGGGATTTGACCCTGCACTTGCATGACCCCTACAGTCTGTGCCTCACTTGTTTTCAGGCCATGGATGGTGTCTTTATTTAAAAGTGTGGTATTTTCTCATCATGGATTTTTGGCATTAACTTTGTTTTGTTTAATATTGAATGAAAGCATAATTTATCTTGATTACTGAGATGGTTTGTTCTGCCCCTGACCTTAAATTTCTAGTTCAAGGTCAATGCCTCACTTGTCTCACCCTAGTCTCAGTCCTGGTCAGTCTTCAGTGTTTAATACTGATCCTGTCCTCACACACTAAGAGCAGTAATACATAATTATACCTGGCCTTGTTTTAAATTCCAGGCATCATTCCACTGTCTGCCTTTGTAATCTTGAGCAATAAAATTACCCTATATGAGATTATGTTAAAAAAAATTTAGGGGGGGGCGCCTGGGTGGCACAGCAGTTAAGCGTCTGCCTTCGGCTCAGGGCGTGATCCCAGCGTTGTGGGATCGAGCCCCACATCAGGCTCCTCCGCTATGAGCCTGCTTCTTCCTCTCCCACTCTCCCTGCTTGTGTTCCCTCTCTCGCTGGCTGTCTCTATCTCTGTCAAATAAATAAATAAAATCTTTAAAAAAAAATTTAGGGGGTGCCTGGGTGGCTCAGTCGTTAAGCGTCTGCCTTCGGCTCGGGGTGTGATCCCGGAGTTCTGGGATCGAGCCCCACATGGGGCTCCTCTGCTGGGAGCCTGCTTCTTCCTCTCCTACTCCCCCTGCTTGTGTTCCCTCTCTCGCTGGCTGTGTCTCTCTCTGTCAAATAAATAAACAAAATCTAAAAAAAAAAAAATTTAGAGTAGAGAATAAGGATATTCTTTTTACTGAAATGGCAGGATGATGAAATAAAAGTATATGTAAGAAAATACTTTGTAAGTTTCACAAATTACTAGTTGTTTAGAAATATTTCTTGGATTGAAACTTTGAGAAAGTTCTAAAAATCAGTCTTGATCCATCCTTTGAGATACCCACTACCCTAGTTTTTCATTGCTGCATAACAAATTACGTCAAACCATCTATTATCTCACATTTCTGTTGGTCAGTAGTGTAGATGCAACTCATTTGTGTTCTCTGCTCGGGTCCTCACTCTCAAGGTGTCTTGTTGCTGGGATGCATTCTTATCAGGAGGCTCTTGGGAAGGGTCTACTTGCAAGATTCCGGTTGTTGGAAGAATCAAGTTAACCTGTCACTGTAGGGCTGAGCTCTCTGTTTCTTTGCTAGCTGTCAGACAGGGGCCACTCTTGGCTCCTAGAAATTGACTGCATTCCTTGCCATTTGGCCCTCTCCATTTTCAGAGCCATCAGTGGAGACTCTCCCTTATGTAGAATCCCCAGCCCCTGAATCTCTTTGTCCATGAAGAAGGAAACTTGCCCCTTTTGAGGGCCCACCTAATTAGGTCCAGTCCACCAAGGATAATGTCCCTTCCTTAAAGTTAGCTGTGCTACATAATATAACTTAATCAAGGGAGTGATATCCCATCATATTCACAGGTGCCTCCTGCATTCAATGGGAGGTGATTATACAGGGGTGTGAACTATTGAGGGCAATCTTCGAATTC
This sequence comes from Ursus americanus, assembly GCF_024610735.1. Classification (NCBI taxonomy): domain Eukaryota; kingdom Metazoa; phylum Chordata; class Mammalia; order Carnivora; family Ursidae; genus Ursus; species Ursus americanus. The sequence goes on from NC_142164.1 coordinate 101,600,513, forward strand.
TGCCTATTACACCTAGAAAAAATAAATGATTACAGAATTTCTGACCATAACTGTGGATGGAACTCCCAAGTTGCATAGAGTGTACTAAATTTAGAGCAACAGTTTTTAAGAGTCTCTAATGCTGTGGTTCATTTTGGTTTGGGTTTTTGTTTTGTTTTGTTTTTTTACCTTCTTTGAAACAACTGTGCCTCACGGCTGTTAGCATCCATCAGGCTTAAATGGGATATGTGCCATAAGAGGCAAAATTGAGGCTTCTAATTCCCAAACTGAAAGGCTGCATTCAAACACTGAACTTTAAGGGGTCTGTTGTTTCGTCATGAATGTCTTCATGTTTTATCAACTCAGCAGCTACTCCCTTTCTGCTTGTCATTTGTTTAACAAATACATATAAGGCTAAGTTAGAATGGCAAAAATAGACAAGGCAAGAAACAACAATTGCTGGAGAAGATGTGGAGAAAGGGGATCCCTCCTACATTGTTGGTGGGAATGCAAGTTGGTACAGCCACTCTGGAAAACAGTGTGGAGGTCCCTTAAAAAGTTAAAAATGGAGCTACCCTATGACCCAGCCATTGCACTACTGGGTATTTACCCCAAAGATACGGACGTAGTGAAGAGAAGGGCCATATGCACCCCAGTGTTCATAGCAGCATTGTCCACAATAGCCAAAGCGTGGAAGGAGCTGAGATGCCCTTCAACAGATGACTGGATTAAGAAGATGTGGTCCATATATACAATGGAATATTACTCAGCTATCAGAACGAATTCTCAACATTTGCTGCAACATGGACGGCACTGGAGCAGATAATGCTGAGTGAAATAAGTCAAGCAGAGAAAGACAATTATCATATGATTTCTCTCATCTATGGAACATAAGAACTAGGAAGATCGGTAGGGGAAGAAAGGGATAAAGAAAGGGGGGGTAATCAGAAGGGGGAATGAAGCATGAGAGACTATGGACTATGAGAAACAAACTGAGGGCCTCAGAGGGGAGGGGGGTGGGGGAATGGGATAGACCAGTGATGGGTAGTAAGGAGGGCACGTATTGCATGGTGCACTGGGTGTTATACACAACTAATGAATCATCGAACTTTACATCGGAAACCGGGGACGTACTGTATGGTGACTAACATAATATAATAAAAAAAATTTAAAAAAATACATATAAGGCTAAGCACCATGCCAAGAGTGGAATATGCAGGAATGAAGGAGCCCTCTTGTGTGTTTTAGTGTACTAAATGGAAATCCACAAGGTTTACAACTCATTCATTCTTCTTTCCATCACAGTACCTTTAAATGTAAGGAGCAATAAATTACTCTTACATCCTATGATTTTCAGGTTTTGGTCATATAACAAAATGAGGAGTGATGCACGGACTGCTCAACTGGAACATGGACATCTGGGCTTCAGTGACAGCCCGCCTCCAGCATGCCTCTCAACTGGACCATACCTGCGCCTGTCTAGGCTTCAGATTCTATTCTGAAAGGTTGGTGGACTAGCCTATTGCAAGTATTTACTGTTTGTCACTCGCGCTTACTACAAACGGAAAAGAATTTTAGATGCTACAGAAAACGCGTAGGTAATATAAAAGTTTCAAATGAAATGCCATTAATTTACTTGGAAAGGAGTAATCTGCTGAACAAATATAATAACAGTGTATACAGAATAATAATCATGTAAGTTCTGACCAGGTAGTTGGTAAAAATTTTCCTTGGCTGAAAATGGAAAAAGTACTAGGATTTAAGGAGGAAAAAAAAAAGATGCCTACCAAAGACACAAGTTTAGTCAACTTAAACACTAGGGGCCTGCATATTTTATCTTTAAAAGAAGGATTGTTGGGGATCTCTTCAAAATGAAGGGGAAAAAGTAAAGGATGCCTGCCAAGCAAAGAGAAAAGTTTGGCTATTTTAGACATTAGCAGTCATTTAAGTTTTATATCAAGAGAGTATATTTTTACCTGCAAAGAAAACACCGTTTGGAAGTTCTGAAGGGATACTGGGCTATTTCGAACATTTAAAATCTGATGGGTTAAGAGGTTTGGGTTTGTTGTTCATTTGTTTTCTTTATACGCTCACTCTTAGTAGCACGGTCAAACAGAGCGTCTCAGCGCATGCGTGTGCACTCACGGGGCAGGTAAGAAGGGACGGGACGGAAAAACCAATTCTCAACCATTACAAGACAAGTGAGATGTGTCCTAAGAAACTGTAAAAAGCAGTTGTGACTGGAAAATGTCATTAGCTTAGCTCCCCAGACTGCTTTTTACATCTACAGTGTGACTGAGTTGTGGGATGGGGCGCACAGGTTTTCCCACCCCATTCTCTAAAATATCTGTCTGCTGTGGAGTCACGGGGATAGAAGGGGGAAAAGGAAGGAGGCAGAACAAACACTGTAAAATGAAAATCATCAGAACTACTTATTTCCTGAGGACCCCTGACGTTACAAGTGTGCTCTGTGCCTCATCGTACGCAGCCTCTGGTGTCACTTTTAGTCCCTGGATTACATAGGCAAAGAGAGGGAGGCTCATGAGATTAAAAAGCTTTCATTTATGTATTTAGTTTCTATTTACTATAGCCAGAAGTCATAAAAATGGCAAAGGGCTAGACTGAGCAGGAGACAGAGAGGGGTGTCAGAATCTGAATTCTTTTTCGGGTCAGAAGAGGCAAAGACTCCTTGACAGTGGATAAGCAACCTTCTGCGGTATCATGTAGTGTAATTGGCCCTGATCAATACTTTCTCTTTCATATTATTCAAAATTTTGATAATCTAAATGAATGGTCTCAACTATAAACTAGCATTAAAGTCATTATAAGGAAAAAATTAATGTGGTATTTATTGCAAGGACATTGCTCATGATAGAATCACCCTGAGCATTCAGTTGAGAAGACCCTTAGGAAATACCCTCTTAGCTTAGCTCTCTTATTTAGGAGAAACCATGTTGTTTTCATCTGATGGACAGTTAGTTGTCTTTTTTACTCAAGTCACAAGTGGAATCTCAAAGTCAGATTCACACATTCTCACAGCAAGTGAACATGATCGGATTCTGTGCAGTTTGAATACCAACCAGACTTCATATATTTCACCCCCCTCACTTTAATATCTTCCTGAATACAAAATATCACAATCCTCCATTCAGTAGTTATTTACTGGTAAAGAGTCTGGCCATGTGCCATGCTGGGAGCTGAGGATAAAATGATGAACAAACTATGGGCACACCCTGCCTTCATGGAGCTTATCATCTAGTGGGAGAGACAGGTATAAATCCAGTGCACGCGCGTGCACACACACACATATTTATTACAAACTATTCATGGTTATGAAGGTAAAGGACAGGGAGATAAAATAGTAAGATACTATTTGATTAAGTTTGGAAAGGCTGTCCAGAAGAATTAGTATTTTAGTCTAGGGAAAGGATAGATGTGACTTAGAATAACGAAGGTGGGGTAGGGTTTCAAGACTGTTCCTTGAGGGCCCTGCCTGTGTGAGGGCCCGACAGAAGAATAAGTTCTGTGCACTCAGCAGACGAAGAAGACCACTTTGGTTTGAGTGTGAAAATCAATGGGAAGAGTGGTACGGAGTTTGAGTTTCTTCTCAGATGTAAAATAAAACGACTGAAGGTATTAAAGCAGAGACAAGACCTGATCAGATATGCATTTTCTAAAGATCTCTGTGGCCGCAATGTAGAAAACAGATTAAGAGAAATGACAAAAAGAAAACAAAAACATGTAGGAAAAAGAACTCTGGGTACTTGCACAGTATTGCAGGACCGTGACACTGGAGACGGAGAAACTGCATAGACGAGAAAGCCACGTACGAACAGACTCACATGCTAGTTTGCATATGGACGGTGTGGGAGAAAACAGTCTCCCAAATGCCTGCTTCTATCCGTGGCATGCGCGCGTGCACGCACACTTGCATCACCTGCCGAGACTGGGGAATCGGCAAGTGTTGGGGCGTCCGAATGGATGTAATTTGGGGGTATGGTTGTGAGTTCAATTTAAAAAAGGTTGCATGTGAAGCACCTTTGATAAATACTCAAGGGAAGGTATCAGGCAAGCAGAAATCTATATGAAGCTGAACGTTCAGAGAGGTCTGACCTTGAGATGCACTTCTGAAGTCATGAGCAGGTATTTGAAAATGGAAGCAATGAACATGAATGAGATTGGCAAGAAAAAGAGTGCAGAGTACGATAAGAAATTTGAAGGCAAGCCAGCATTTCAAGAATGGGCAGAGAAGCTTACCCATTACAGAAGACTTAGAATATATAGAAAATAATTTAAGGACCTGTAATTCTCTTGAATATACATAAAAATTGTTAACATTTTGGTACCAGAGCTTACAATTCCTATGAGTACCCAAAATATCTTTACTCTTAATTAGCAGAGATAGTAAGTTCTCATTCAGTGTCAATGAATCAATTAATCCACTCAGAATATTGTTAAACTTGGGGCGCCTGGGTGGCACAGCAGTTAAGCGTCTGCCTTCGGCTCAGGGCGTGATCCCGGCGTTGCAGGATCGAGCCCCACATCGGGCTCTTCCGCTATGAGCCTGCTTCTTCCTCTCCCACTCCCCCTGCTTGTGTTCCCTCTCTCGCTGGCTGTCTCTCTCTAATAAATAAATAAAATCTTTAAAAAAAAAAAAGAATATTGTTAAACTAGAAGCATAATAAAGTAATTAATAAATAAATACATTCTGTAAAGAGTTAAACTTATATACTCAGTACCTCTAGTTAAGGCATCTAGAGAATTTGGTGAAATTAAGTTCTATAGTGTAGTTGCTCCAGAAAAAACTCACTGTCACATTTGAAGAACAGCAGAAAACAGATGTTCTGTTAATGGTGGCATCGTGTTGCTGTGTGAAGGACAACACATTAAATGTGCATTACGATGGCAGAGTAGAACAACTCATTATTGGCTTTTCCTACACTGAGTCATTTGTGTTCCTATTAAAATGAATATTAACTGGTTGGTTCTAATTTGATTTCAACTTGAACAGCTTTTAAAAATGTCAGTGTCTATAAGTATAATGCGTTTTTTAAATGCACCTAAAATTCATTCAAAAGAAAATGGCTGTGTGCATTGCAGTTATATGTAAATGTGAAATTGATGGCAAAACATACTGTGATTAATGTGTAATAGTTGGTATTTGCATTAGGGAGGTCCTTTCCTATTTTCAGTGGTACATGGTTTATGGGGTCTGTCACAACCATATTATGTATAATGTAAGACACTGAGCTGAGCCTTAGGATGAGTAGGATATTTAAAAATTTATTCTCTTAGAATGAATCAACAAGCTATGAAGTAATTAACTTCTTCATTGCTTAGAGTCATGGCTTTCCAAAATTGAAAAAACTCTCTCCAGATTTATTAAATTTCAGGTTCTACTGCACCGACACTTAATGTTGTGGTAACTGTTAAGGCATGTGTGTATTTGTTCTCATTTTAAGAAAATTATTCATAAAAGAACATTGGGCTTTTAAATCAAGATAAGTATTTCCTATTAAACTTTAGTTTTAATCTAGGTCTTTCAATATGAGTTTTATCTTAGCACCTGGATAGTTTTTTTTAAACTCTATTTTCATGCTTTGACATTTTTAAAACTGTAGAGGAATTTAAAGAGTAAGAAAGCTCTAAAGTATCCGTAGCAATGAGATATAGGATATATAGATAATAAAATATATACAGAGAAGTATATAATATAGAAATTATATTTGAAAATTTCAGTAATGGGTTTTTTTCTAAAGAGTTTATTTATTTGAGAGAGTGAGCAAGAGAGCATGAGTCAGGGGGAGCAGAGGGAGAGGGAGAAGCAGACTCCGCACTGAGCAGGGAGCCCAATGCTGGGCTTGATCCCGGGACTCTGGGATTATGACCAGAGCTGAAGGCAGCTGCTTAACCAACTGAGCCACCCAGGCACCTCTCAAAAATGGTTTTAACCAACAGTTCTCTTTTATACTTCTGCTGAGCCAAACCACTTACTATTTGAATGAAACCAGTTTTTGTTTCCTTTTTCTGGTGTTTGGACTGACGACTAGAGAAGGAGCCCAAAGACAAACACCAAGAAAGGTCACATGGCAATGACCAAGCTACAGCTGAATCAGACACATCAACTTCAAACAAAAACATCATGGAGAAATAAAAAAGAACAAAACCAAATAAAACAAAACGACATACATATTTTATGAAACACAACCGTGGTGTGAACTTATCAATCATAATAGCAAACTGTTCACTGACAAGATCTATTCTGGGCCATTTGGACCACTGTGTAGCAGTAAACTCACACACAAGCATATCCATAATACTGATGCTAGAAGACAAATTTAGAAAAAAAGTTTTTCCGTATAAAATTGTTTCCTTGCTTTTATAAAACGGAAATGCATTTTCATTTAGTGGGAGATGCTGTACAAGAGATATATTATTGCAATAGTGAAAGGCAGGTTTTGTTTTGTTTTTATAAGAAGAAAACAATATGGCTGAATGCTGCCTCTAAATAAAGAGAAAGAAATGACTTACATTAGTTTAGTGTTTTCAGACACATCATGTGATCATGTCAATGCTGAGGAGCCTGGGTATATATTATTCTTTTCCCCGTTTGATAGATGAGAAAGGAAACTGAGGCACAGTGAAGCTAAATGATTGGCTTGAAGCCAATAGAACATACATTTCACAGAGCATCATGGTAGAAAGTTGAGTAGTTTACATTCTTCTCTCCTATTACCAAGAACCAAATTGCTCTAACCTAGGAAGGTAGGTTTTCTAGGAGCATTTTCTCCTTGGTGACATTTTAGTTAAAATGCTATAAAAACAGTTGAAAACAAAGAGGTAGAGAAATGTACTGAACAGTATTAGTAGCAAAACTTCTGAAAATAGCCAAGTCAGCAGGAAAGAGGTTAGACACCAACTGAGACAACATGGCACGAAGGTGATGAGGAGAACATGTCAGAAAGTTCCTAGACGGATCTTATTTCCCGTGCTTACTGAACTCTGGGCCACTCCTTGTGCACACCTGGTTAGGGATCTCAATGATCCTCACATGTGCCCGGGAATGCATAAAAGACATTAGAAGATATTTGGTGAATGTCAGGATGAACATATTGTTGATAGTATAAGATAACTGAAATTTATGTGTACTTTCATAAAAACAAACGCTTAGTAATTTTGCATAAATAATATTTGTACGGAATGTTATTTTCATCTAATCTCATATTGTTTTGTGTCTAACAATTCTAGCAATGAATCTAATGTACCTTGCCTGGGTATGTGCTGAACCAGAGTTTGCCCTGGAAGAGCTTAAAAACGTCTGGGTAGTTCTTTGAATACTGGGTTGAATCAGTTTGCTATTGTCACGGTTGTGTAAAAAGGAGGACACCCAAATTCAATGCATACAGCAAGAATTTTTGTCTCTCTCATGCTTCTGCAGGTTGGCTGATGTTTTATATCTTGGCTGACTTTGTTTGGGCTTGGCTCCGAGCTGAAGGTAGGATCCAAGCCCGCTCTATGTATCTCTCATCCTCTTTGCACCAGGGGCTACCTGTACCCTCTTCTCGTGGCAGTGATACAGTGGGAACAGAATGAGCCCAAGCCCAGAATCACACAAGCACATTTCGAGTCTCAGCTTACTTCATGCCCACTGACATCCCATTGGCAGAGGCAAGTTACATGGCCAAACCCAATATCAGTGGATCATGGATGTATACTCTTCCCACCTGGGAGGGGCGGGGGCAGCTTGGGAACGAATATTTGCTCAACAGTAATCTAATCTACCATCCATACCTTAACCAAAATGCAGTGTGCCTTTGAGGTTTTATTATGGATTCCCCAGGACACAAACTATTTTCTACTTGTTACACTAAGAAAATAGTAAGGTAGCTAAAAGTGTTTTAAGGTCAGCAATTAAGACTTCTTTTGTTCATAAATAATGCAGAAACTTGAGTGTATGTGTGTATCACAGGCCTTTGTCATCAGAGCTCTCATGTATATACAGAGATTTTGCTTATAGTCTTAGTTTTTCCAGAATTCTTTATTAACATTTATAAAAGGTGGGGAGGACTCTCTAGATGCTGGAATTTCATATTAACATTTAGAAATAAGGCATAAACTGTAATCCACTGCCTTAGTGTGATACTTAAAACCATTGTATTTTTAATTAGAGATTTGTCAGGGAGATGCAAAAATAGCATTCAAACTGCACATTTGTTGATTGGGCTTAATAAAGACTCGGGATTTTTGAATAAGCTGAAGATTGGCAATTTTCTTACCAGGGCTATCATTACTAAGAAGCAAACATTTGGTAATCCCAGTTCTGTGATGGAGACTGAGCTCTCATGATGCCTTCTGTGAGGACAAAATGAAATTTGATTTACTACTTTATATTTTCAAAGCCATTGGAAGCCAGGAGACCTTCCTCACTATCACAGCCTTTATTGACTTACTGAATTTGACCATTTGCTTATTTTGTATCTTTTTAAGTTTCAAAATATCAGAGTTTCTGGAAATTGTCTGATATTTTATATCGGACTGTTTCTACATAAAGGAATGACTAATTCATAGCCAAAGGAATTCTAAAACCACATATAGAAAAAGAGAGAGCGCTCCATCATTCCTCAAGCTCAACATGCCGTTATCATACTTAATTTTATTTGTAAAAAGAGAAAAAAGAACTGTTGCTTTTTTGTCATGAACATTGCTTTTGGCAGTGGAGTCACTTTATTCTGCACAATGAAAATGATTTTTGTGACAGCAAAGTTACTACTCTTGGCTGAGTGAGCACATGGAAGCTGACTGGGCCACAAGAGATACCCCGGGTTGACACTTAGGGAGAAGGGATGTACTTGTCGCTGGCCCTCCTCTGAATAGTTAATAAAGAGCTTTCAGGGAACATTCTTTGGAACATCTGTCTCAGGAATCGCAAAACTTCTTGATCTTTCAGTCTTTCTGATAAAAATATGTCAAATACTGTAGTGATAAATGATAAAGTAGCATATTCTTCACGTACAAAAATGTCTGCCCCCAAAAGTTATTTGCTGAATGATGGACATTTTATCTACAAATATTTCATACATGCATCTACTTACTGATAACGTACATACAAATAAACATTAAAATTTTTTTAAAAATTTCTAATCAAAATTAGATGATTTCATAGTTAACCAAATATTGAAGTCAGGGCCAGGTAAGTAATTTGCCAGGCCCAGTGAAAAATGAAAATGCAAGGCTCCTTCTTCAAAAATTACTAAGGATTTCAAGATGGTGACAAGCATGAGGCCTTCTAAGCGTGGGCCCCTGTTCATCTGCACAGGTCGTGTGCCCATGAAGCTGGTCCTGACCGAAGTACATGCTACATGTGTAGAATGCTCTTTCTTGAGTGCAACAAAAATAATACATTACTGACTTTAGGAAGATTAACAGAATGACTCTTTTAGCATATGTATATGCAAATATATATAAGAAGTTAGATGAAAATATATACATCTGTGTGTTATATATTTATATCACATATAATATTTCAATATGGAGAGTCTACTTCATATAATTATATTACTATTATATATTTGAATTATGTAACCAAAGCAACTGATAGGAAGTCTGTGATATATTGTCCTAGATCTTTCCTCTCAGGATCTTATTCCATTTGTATGTTGGGGTGAAAATCAGCAATCTCCAGCTTCTTCACAATCTGCCTAAAATTGGTAATGTGTGGTTTATCCTTAATTCTCTAAGATTTCCTTCCATTTAAGAGGCTCTTGACATGAGAAGACTAGAGTGTCTCACAGGAGTGGCTCAGAAGAGCATCACAATTTTCTTCTAGTCTTTCTATTTGCCTTCCGAATAGAAAGGATTCTAGGAAGAAGTGTTCTAGGAAGCTATTCCCCAACATTCATCTAATAATAAAAATAATAACAACAGCAGACATTCTTAAGCACCTGATATATGCCAATCTCTTCATATAAGTCTCTAATTCTCATAACTATCCAAGGTAGTAACATTATCCCAATTTCATAGATATAAAAGACATTGTTCAGGTGGGCTTTTATTATATTGCATTATCTAATTGAGAAGAGGTAGAACCATGATTCAACTCATATGTTCAACTATAAGTTCCCACATTGCCCTATATTTGCTTGTACACATTGTCAGAAGATGAGCCCAGAGCTACTCTGGGAACAGGAGGAAGGCCAGTCTGGGACTCTAAGTCACCCCCATAGAGATACAGTGTTTCATCTCCAAAGGTGACCACATCAATACTTTCCCTTTTTGAATGCACATCATGAAGAGATGGAGTCAGTTTCCGCTCCTCTTGAATCTGAGCCAGCTTTGTGACTTACTCTGACCACAGGAGAGAGCAGATTTGACACAGTGTGAGTCCCAGGCCTAACTTGGAAGAGGCATCTTCTGCTTTCTCTGGACAGGAGGGCAGCCTCCACGATGTAAAGGAAGCTTAGGCCATACAACTGGAGGATGAACCATCACATGAGAACAGAGAGGCCACAGGGAAGAACACTGAGACACAAGACATAGGAGTGAAGCTTTGTATCTCCTAGACTAGCTCAGCCACCAGCCAAATGCAGCCAAGTGTGACTACTGCCATTGTTACCTGGAACAGACGAAATGCCCAGCCAAGCCCTGCATCAGTTCGTGACCTAGAGAATTCTAAAAAGCAATACATTGCTGTTGTTTAAAGCAACTAAGTGATTTGTTTGGTAGCAGCAGATACTGAAACACAGGGAAACTTGGGACTATTATGTTTTAGCAAAGCTGGCAATTTCAGCAGGTACAAAGCCCTGGCTGACTGGCTTGAGTACACGCATGTTTGGGCTAAGATGTGTTCTGAGACTCCGTGGGAGTTCCAGTAGAGTTGCTTAGGTCTCCTTTGGGAGAAAACCTATCTGTAGAAGTTTTGATGTGACTTTACCTTTCCATCAGAGCAAGCCATGAGTACCCTTGTTAGAGGAATGAAATACTTAAGGCAACTATGTCCTTCTCAAGATGTCAGAGTCATGATATGTCTGGTATCCTGCTCTCTTAGTCATGGTTTCTGCTCTTGTGAAAACAAAACAGTAATTTAAGATAATTTGTATGAAACATAAACTTTTCATGGAGGTAGATACTTCTGAAATTCCGGCCTACGCATGACTTTCAAATTTCTAAGTGTACCTGCTTGTCAGTCCTCTTTGATCATATACTGGCCTCTACAACAGAGCACTTGGGGATGAGTACTTGATAATTTTAATATGGCCCCGAACTTTGGCATAAAAGGCACAATAAAATCACCTCGAAAATATTTTTAACATTAATTTCATTTAATGGGAAATTCTGTGATGAAAGCAGACACACTTGATTAAATAAAATTCAACTATTTTCAGTAGAGTACAATCAGCTTGTCCTATTGTATCAAGTTGAGAACTTCATTCAGAAGATACAGTTGGAAGCCTCAGGTTTCTAAGTCGTGGTTCTAAGAAGACTGACAACGAAGTACAAGATTGTTCTGTCTTTTTTTTTTTTTTTACCCCCACTAAATATACTCTTTAATGCAAGAAACTGTTTAAAAGGAGTTTTAAAGAGTCTTTCCCCTCATGTAGTTCAGTTGACAACTAAAGTTTGCGTTAGTATTTAAAGGGAATAAAACTTCTTTAAAAGTGAGACTTTTTTTCTGCAACACATCACATTTCGTCACTCAAATAATAGTTGCCCCTAAACTGAAATAGTTATTATTTGACATTAATAACATCAGTTCTTGGTTTTCTCACCTAGTATCTTCATGTGATGCTAAACCATAAAGAATGGTTTGAAGCTTATGTCTTCCAGGATTTTCCAATTACCAAAGTTCTTCTCTGGCTTTTTAAATGCTTGTATAACAGAGTAACTTTAATTAATGTCCCTCAACAGTTCTGTCAAATGAGCCATATTAGTTATGTCATACAGAACAAGACCAGAAAGAAATTACAGCCTAACATTCTCAGGATAAACAAACAAACAAACAAACAAACAAGAACAGCAAAACTCTGCAAATTCAGTGAAAACAATTACAACCTCCTCTGGCCTTTGGATTCTAACAGCGATAGCTCCCCTTTTGCCCAAAGTGCATCCAAACCAAACAGCTCTATTTGCTATTTAAGACTTTAAATATCGCCACTCCTATGCAGTCTCCTACCGGCCAACATCATCTCACAGCGCCAAATCCCCCTGCCTCCTCGCCCTGGCCGCACTCATGCTTCACTCCCACCTCTGTGCCTGTTCTCGCACTGTTTCCTCTGCAGCCGCGCTGCCCCTCCACTAAGTCAATGTCACCTTATTTGGTGGTTTCGGATTGAGTCTTACATTCCCTGTAGCCTTCCCTGCCCACTGCATCCTCGCTGGAGTCTAGTGTTAGCTCCCGTACTTCGCCATCCAGCCATCAAGTACATACTGAGCCGTCCAAGCGGCCAGGCATTCTGCACAGTGCTGAAGCTAGAGAAATGGAACATACTCTTCCACTTCGCAGCTGCTAATCATCTCTCCATGGGGACAAGTACGTAAACAAAAGGAAGAATGGCTGGGGAGAGTGCTCTGAAGGAGTTTTGTTTTTTGTTTTTGTTTTTTTTTTTTTACAGAGAAGGAGAGCAGTACATATTAGAAATACCTAACTCATGCAGTGGGAAGAGGAGGACAGATGTAACTCCTGGGAGACCCTTTGTTATTGTGAGAACTGAAAAATCAGCCACACAGAGAGGCTAGGTGAGGTCATTTTGGGAAGAGGGAGCAAGCAGAGCAAAAATGGTATTTCCTGCACCTCAGGGTCTCACTGTATTTTAACTCCGCGATTTCATATTTTTCCCTAGATCAGGCATAGATAATCTGCCTATCTAGTCCTTTTGCCATTTTGGGGGGAACCTGCTCTTCTATCTTCCAAACCACGTGAAAGACATACACAGGATGTAGTTCAGAAATCAAAAGTAACGATGATAAGGGACAATAAGGTAACAGAAAAAAAGAGAAAGAAAAAAAAAACAACCCACAAACTACAAGTATTGTGATAGATACGAATGGACTTAAGTGTTCTAGATGAATAAAAAGCCAAACTCAGGACATTTTTGGTTGCATGATGAGATGAACTGAAACAAGATAATGTAATTAATTAAGGAAAAGTTTTAAGTTAAATTGTTTCAATGCAGTAGATCCCTTCTTCAAATGAATCCTAAAATCCAGTAATGGGCCCAGAGGAGCCTGAATATCTTCCTTTAAAAAATTATTTTTGAGTTCTTAAAGTGTGTCTGCTACAGTGGTCAAGGCAAATGCAGATTTGGGGGAGGGCAGTACTCATTAAATTTGGGAGGCCCCTTGAAGAAAATAATATAAATTTACTAATATAAGTAAGTACCTTTGAAGCTTACACTTCACTGACTTCATGGTCACTCAGCCTACACTTGAGGTACAATAGCTTTGTAAGACCTTATATCCCAAAGGGAACCACAAAATTCAACAAGTACACAAATAAGTAGAATACATACAAATATTAGAATATAAGGGCAAATATGAATACTGTGAGAACGATGGGGGGCTGGCAAAAGTGAATCAGAGACAGCCTCCCTCTGCAAGTATCTGTCATTTAGGTCAAGACCTAAGGACAAAAAAGAGGTTGGTAAAAACATTCCCGGCAAAGAACAAGCATGTACGGAAACATCCCCAAGCTGGAAGGGGCATGCGGTATTCAAGAAACAGAAGAACCAGTGTGTTTCCCATCATGTTTACAAAATAAAACCCATTATTTAAGCTTTCTAGATAGGAGATGTGAGAACGTGTCGTCGTCTTCCTTTCTTCAGATTTGTGAAAGCCTGCACATTTAGCATGACCTTGCGACTAAACATATCTATTACCTGATTTGATTATGACTGACGTTTAGATACAGAAGTTGAAGATTCCAGAAATACGGTGGCCATTGATGTCTATAATATATTGGCCACATTTGGTCTTTTAATCGATAATGGTTATTTTTTGGGTGGGGTCTGATTACGCCAAGAACTACTGAGAAAATGGCTACCTAGCTGCTCCTCAGCTTTCTCTAACCACGGTCACATCAAAGAGGATAAAAAATAAAAAGATTCAACTCTTTGCTCACTTGGAAGTATATGTTTTTAATTTTCCTTTTGATTTCTTTAGTCTTACTAGTGATTCATAAGCCAAGAAGTAAATCGATAACTCTTCAAGGAAGACTGAGTTTATGGGAAAATCTCTGCTCAGGAAAATAATTTGTTCATTCAGGCGAGAGTGTTCTTTTCTGCCAACACCAAATTTTCAAGAAAGATTCTCTGTTAAAACGATGCCTAACAGAAAACACTTCATAACTCACTTCCTATGTACAATAAATCTATTGTAATCCTCTTTATGATGAAACCTGAGAGTTTCAGAAGGTCCCTGGCTCCTCAGAAGAGCACTACAGCACCAGTCAAGTGTTCTCTATCCACTCAGAGCTTCACAGCAGAAAACACAGGGACAGCGACAATTCGGAAGCCAAGCTTTACCTCAAAAGAACCTCTGTACTATATTAAGTAAGTTATCAAGAATTTCAGGGCAACAGAATTGCTTTAGTGCTCTACTGAAAAGGAATTTCCAGAAGTTCCAGTGCCTGAATAACTCAGAAAATTGCCACGGAAAAAAAAACTTTGCAACTTAAAGTTTATCTATTAGGAAGACTGTGCTTTTTGCAAAGTCTAAACTTAGGTCCTTTTGTCAGTTTCTATCGGTGGAGCAACATGAGACTTGTCAAAAGTGAAACAACAGGGGCACCTGGGTGGCACAGCGGTTAAGCGTCTACCTTCGGCTCAGGGCGTGATCCCGGCGTTCTGGGATCGAGCCCCATATCAGGCTCCTCCCCTAGGAGTCTGCTTCTTCCTCTCCCACTCCCCCTGCTTGTGTTCCCTCTCTTGCTGGCTGTCTCTATCTCTGTCAAATAAATAAATAAAATCTTAAAAAAAAAAAAGAAACAGACATTTGAGCACATTTGAATATATATATATACACATATATATACATATATACATACACATATATATACATACACACACATATACATACATATATATATATGGTTATGCTAATCATGTTTTAATGAGCTGGAGAAAAGGTTTTTCACTTATGGGATCGCTAAGGCAGACCCAATGGTGAACAGATAGACGCAGCTCCCATAATGTAATGACACTGGTCTTGATCCTGCAACTTCTTAAGGTTTATGGCATCCTTAGTGGTTACACCATGGCTGACCAATCACTTTCTTACCGTGTCTTGACTCCTCACTCTGAGAAAGCAACATGCTGCATAATTTCAAGCTCTCCTCTTACAAGGAATCGATGCTTTAGAATTTCAGAGCCAAAAATACTTTGAGGACCCCCGAGGTGGAAGGACATTAATGGGGAGAGTATGCCCTTTGGAACCAAGAAGCTTGGTTTTTTTAATTTTTTTTTAAGATTTTATTTATTTGAGAGAGAGGGCATGCATGTGAGCAAGCACAATGGGGAGGGGCAGAGGGAGAGAGAGAAGCAGGCTCCCTACTGAGCAGGGAGCCCAACACAGGCTCCATCTCAGAACCCTGGGATCGTGACCTGAGCTGAAGGCAGATGATTAACCCACTGAGCCACCCAGGCGCCCCAAGAAACTTGCTTTTAAGTCCAGGCTGGGCAACTCACCAGCTACACTATGTCAATCTAGTCAACCATATTTACATGGTCTTGATTTTATCATCTATAAAATAAGAATATTAACACCTGTCACAGGAGATTAAAATATTAAAAAGTAAAAACGTTGCTTTTTAAATGTATTTTGTTTGTATGTGTATGTGCATATGCACACAGGCAACGCCTGTTATAGATGGCAGGGGTGGTTCTGAAATTTGGAGGAAGACATTTAAGTCTGCAAGGAGCCTCGCTGGAAGCTGCATACAGCAAACTGCAGGTGGAAGAAACCATGTGGCCACATAATACTCGTCCAACTTTTATTATGGAAGAAACAGTTTTCCCCATGTGGCCTGTTTAGTATGCTTTGTGTGCAGAACCTGATTTTGGCAGTTTCCACCTGCTCACAGTTACCCCACTGGGTTTAAGAAGTGAGCACACAGGCCTCCAGTGCATCTCCTGGGGAAAAGAGAACAAAGTGGGAGGGCATCTCTACAATGTCTGGCTCATCTTGTGCTTCTAACACTGATTAATGTGTACAATTTTCTTTTAATTCACCGGTGATAAATCTTTGCTTTGACGCTCCTACTGTGAGTGTGTTCTAGAGGGTCTTTTTGCTCAGCTGAAATAACACTTAACTCACAGAGCTGTTTTGAGGGTCAAACTACCATTCCCGAACAGCCTTAAAAACACAACATAGAGTTCAAGAAAATGCTAATGTACTAACACTAAAGGTGTTGTAACACCTATGTTTTAATCTGTCTTTTTTCTTCATTGCTTTGTTTTTGCAGGTAATAAGTGTTAATTCTAAGTTTACAAAAAGAGAAGAAAATACGGAGTAGGAGTAAAAGTAATTTCTTCCTAATGAAAACTCACCAGCTGGAGAAAAACACCAGTTTTCATGGCATTTGTGTATTTAGTTTTACACAAATCAAATGCTATGCACATTTGTCTGAAAACTCGTACATAGATAACATAGTTTTATATCACAACTTGTAATGGTGCAAAGTACTCCAGTATAGAAGTGTAACATACTGCTCTTGCCCCATCTCCCTTTGTGCAATATTTATGTTGTTTCAAATTTTTCACACTTTTAAGCAATGCCACAACCTGTGTATGTATATACATATACATATATTAAATAATTTTAATATATTTGATAATTACATCCAAAAAGTTGTTAGTAGACTGCAGAATGCCTATTTCCCAACATTCAAATCAACACTGACTGTTCTCCTTTTTTAATCATTGGCAATTTAATCAGTAGAAAATTACATTTTATGGTTGTCTGGGTTGTACTTCTTTGGCTAAGTGTAAGGCTGTATTTATTTTTGATATTTATTGACCATTAATATTATTTCTATTAAACTATGAATTTCCTGTAAGCTTCCAATAAATTGTTAAATTTCTGATATTCTGCTCTTTTCCCATTACATAACTGTACCAGGCACAAAGTAGCAATCAATAGACACTTATATTTGTCTTCTAAAATGTTTGTTTCAGAAACAAAAAGCAGAATCAGACCTGTAAATACAGAGAACAAACTGATGGTTGCCAGAGGGGAGGCAGGTGGGGGATGGACAAAATGGGTGAAGGCAATTGGGAGATACAGGCTTCCAATCATGGAATGAATAAGTCATGGGAATAAAAGGAACAGCACAGAGAATGTAGTTAACGGTATTGTAATAGCGCTGTATGATGACAGATGGTAGCCACACTCTTGGTGAGCACAGCATAATATATAAACTTGTTGAGTCACTATGTTGTACACCTAAAACTAATGTAACATTGTGTGTCAACTATCCTCAAAAAAATGCTTGTTTAGGTCATTTTTATTCTACTGGAGAATTTATAGTTTTTTTTCTTTAATTATCAAGAGGCATTAATGAAATATGTATAACATTATATAAATATATGCTAACTATATTAACCTTTACCTGTATATATATATACACACACACACACACTCTAAAATATGTGACAACTCTACTATATACCTACTCTACTACAAAATATATAATGTTTTTCCATCCGTCACTTGTCTTTTAACTTATATATTAGGCTTTTGCCAAAAATATTATTTTGTATAAACTTTTTGAAAATGTCACTCTTTTATATTATTATGATGCTTTGAGAGTTTTCTCCAACCCCAAATTATATACATATGTGTCTACGTTTTTTCTAGTAATGGTACAATTTAACTTTTTACATTTAATACGTCTGAAACTGTTCTAAGATGTGAGGAGGGTTTAGAGTTAGTCAAGAAAAACTCACCCTTTGTCTTTTTCTTTTCCACAGCAAGAGCACACTTGTGCCTGGGCCCTGATGAGCACACAGACTATTAGCAGCAAAGAAGCCAGCTTGTTTTGTGCTCCAAAGGTAAGACAAACACCTGCTGCCAGCTCACTACGCGCCCTGGTACAGCAGCGCTCAGCGGCAACCGGGTCTCCTACTCTGACCTCTCTCAATGGTCCAGCCAACAAAGGACCATGCTGCTGACGCCTGGTATTGGCTGCCGGTTGGCCTTCTTTCCCCTCACTCTTACTTCATCCAAAGATCCAACAGTGGTCACTGATGTCAATGTGTATTGTTGGCCTTCTGTGGAAAAATAACCCCAACTGCTTCCCCAACCTTCTAGTGAGCACATTGCATCAACCCTCTAAACACACTATGGAAAAAGTGTCCCTTCACATATAAACTAGGTAACTGGGCTCTGGCAAGCCCTTTCGGAGTGTTTCTGGTTAGGAATGTGGTCCTACCTGCCTCTTAATCAGGACTAGGTGGCCAGCTATGGTCTGGCTTCTGTTCCCAGACATTAACAGAGGAGAGGTAGCAAGAGCAGATATTACAAGGAAAGATCCAGGGAAAGGCTCAACAATTAGCCAGATGAGAGACAGTATCTGCTTGAGATTGGTCACATGCATTGTACTGTATTCTTGCTGTTTAAAAATAAATAAAAATTTAAAAAATAAAAATAAGAGGGTTTTAAATTGTAGTACTCCATTATTAAAATAACAAAATTACAGAGATGGAAAACATATTAGTTGTTATCACAGTTCAGGGCTGGGGAGTACGCCACTATAAAGGGGAAGCACAGGGGAGTTCCTTTCTCACAATGGGACAGTTTGGTATTTTGACTGTGGCTGTAGTTACGTGAACCTACATGTGTGGTAAGAGTCATAGAACTACACACACACACACACACACACACACACACACACACACACACACAAAGCGCTTGTAAAAAGCGGTGACGCCTGAGTAAGCTCTATAGTCCCGGCTGTGATGCTGTACTGTAATTCTGCACGATTCTATTAGTGGAGGCAGCTGAACGTAAGATACAGGCCATCTCTCTCTCTCTTTTTGCAACTTCCTATGACCCTATAATTATTTCAAAACAAAACACACACAAAACTAACAAAAAGCCCTTTCTAATAAAAGATGGTCCTTGGAGTAAGTTATTTCCAGCTTTATAAACGTGCAGGGATAGTTCTTCTACACAGTCTGAGGCAGAGAGTAAACCAAATGCCACAGTATCTGCAGAATGAAGAGAAAGCACTGAGGTCTTCAGTTTTCCTGTCTCCTGCAGGCCTTAAAAACAAACTGGACTTGAAGGCTAGAAGTCAGTGAACCTCCAACATTCAGTGCCCTTTTTACATCATCTGTGTTTGGACTGAATGTTTGTGTACCTCAAACTTTATACACTGAAACTCTAAACGATGGTATTTGGAGGTAGGGCCCAGGGGAGGTACTTAGGTTTAGATGAGGTCATGAGGGTGCAGCTCCCATGATGCGGTTAGCATCCTTATAAAAAGAGGAAGAGAGACCAAAGCTTGCTCATGCTTTTGCCCCCCTCTCTGCTTCTCTGTCTGCCATGTGAGGACACAGCAAGAAGGCAGCCATCTGCAAGCCAGGAAAAAGGCCCTCACTAGGGAACCGAATCTGGCATCACCTTGATTTTGGACTCCCAGCCTCCAGAGCCATGAGAAATAAATGTCTGTAGTTTACGCCACCCAGCCTATGGTATTTTGTTATGGCGGCCTGAACAGCCAAACACAGTCTGGGAACCCCCCCTGAAACCCCTAGCATAAATAAGTGACTTTTTCTTTATTCTCCTATAAGACTTTGTTTCTTTCTCTACTACTGAATAGAGTGAGATGGTATTTATTTCCTTGCATGTCTGATATCGCACTGGGTTGCGAATAAGAGGATTCTACGTATCTTCCTCTCCCCCACGATGTGGCATGCCTGGAAAGTGTAGATCCTGTCTGAGTCTGTTCAGACTGCTGTAAACCAGGTGGCTTATAAAGAGCAGAAATCTATTTCTCAGAGCTGTGGAGGCTGGGAAGTCCAAGATCAAGGCACTGGCAGATCTGGTATGTCATGAGAGCTCCCTTCCTAGAAGGCTGTCTTTTTGCTATAACTTCACATGGCAAAAGAGACTAGGGTTCTCTCTGGGGCCTCTTTGATAAGAGCACTAATCCCATTCATGAGGCTTTGCCCTTACGGCCTGACCACTTCCCAAAGGCCCCATCTCTCAATACCATCACCTTGTGGGACAGAGTTTTAACATATAAATTTGGGGAGAACACAGACATTTAGTCTATAGCAGGGACTAATAAAATTCTGTTGAGAAACACTAATGAACTAAACCTGAATTAAAGCGTGAACAAGGAAACCTGTCAAATACTATATAAACATATAGAATGCACACCTGTGTCTTATAGTCCCATGATATGATGTGATTTTTGTCTCCCATTTTATATGCTAATTAGGTTGTTTCTTAGGTTTTTTGAAACTAAGAGCAGAAAGAAGGAGTGTAGGGTTGAGGTCGGGGTTAGGGTTAGGGTTAAAGTAGAGGGTGGGGGCAGAGTGACAGTAAAGAAAATCAGATAACTAAATAAGGCTAAATTTTCTAACAGAGTGGGAGTAGTTTACATTGAATTAAATAAGATGGGAAATGATTTCTCTGTCACATGTAGACACGTGTCCAGTAGTGAGTTTTGCAGGCTGGGAGGACGGAATTGCCACAACAGGCACCAGGTTCCTTCCATCTTGTTCTGCCACCTGCTGGGCTGGTTTCCTCCTCTGCATGGTAGAGTTTGGCCACTGCCACAACCAAATTCTAGCTTACAGACAGAGGAAAGACAGCGTCCGGGACCAGCAGCTTTGCCTGTAAGAAGACGACATGGATGGTTTCGTGCCGTGTCTTGAGCCCAGTTAGCAGCAAGAGAGTCTAGGAGATGTAGGCTGCGCTGTCCAGGCATTACGTCCAGCTTACATTCTGCAGATTCTCAAGACACATGTAATAACACACAGCTACGCATTTGTCTATAACACTCGAAAATCAATCAAGTCTATTTACTCAATAGCATATTGAATCCTACTCACTTTTCCATGAGGCCATATTTGAATCCGCTTCCTAGCTCTACAACACACTAGTCATGTTGATCTTGAATCTAAACTTCAGTTGTTTTTCATCCGTAAACAGCTACACTGACACAAGACTGCTTCGTGACAACTGTGATAATTAAACAATTTATTGTGACACTTACATGTGATAATGAATATAGTTGCTTCTCATAGATTCTGTACTCAAAAATGGTAGCTATTATTTTTAGATGGTCACATTTCATTATCATCTTTTGAAACATTCACTAGATGTCCTTATCTTAAGACCATTCCCATGCAAAATCAACTGTGTAGTGTGACAAAACTTGTACTTTTTGGCTTGCTAGGTTTAGTGGAAGGTTGGGGATTAAATCCCTCAAACCAATGCAGAAAAAGTAACTAACTCACACATCAGTTACTAGATGCAGAACCAAATGTGCCAGCCATCAGTATATTTCATATATAGTAAAGACAGCCACATGTGAGAAATATTTTCCAGTAATTTTCAAAGCTTCATATATTCCTAGATTTTTATCTATTTGAATATATAAAAGAAGGAGCATATATTCTGGGAAATTTTTAAACTCTGCATTAATCATGTTGATAGCTTTGCAGTCTGAATTTTTGTAAATACATGAGATGGATGTAAAGGAAAGAAAAATATGTACACATTTAGCATATAACCTATAAATCAGGAGATAAAGGACTATGAGAATACAGTAACACACATGTGACTACTGTGCTCCAATTAAAACATGTATATTTCTTTTTTTTTAAATATTTTTTTATTATATTATGTTAGTCACCACACAGTACATCCCTGGTTTCTGATGTAAAGTTCGATGATTCCTTAGTTGCGTATAACACTCAGTGTACCATGCAATACGTGCCCTCCTTACTACCCATCACCAGCCTATCCCATTCTCCCCCGCCCCGAAGCCCTCAGTTTGTTTCTCAGAGTCCATAGTCTCTCATGCTTCATTCCCCCTTCTGATTACCCCCCTTTCTTTATCCTTTTCTTCTCCTACCGATCTTCCTAGTTCTTATGTTCCACAGATGAGAGAAACCATATGATAATTGTCTTTCTCTGCTTGACTTATTTCACTTAGCATTATCTCCTCCAGTCCCATCCATGTTGCAGCAAATGTTGAGAAACCGTTCTTTTTGATAGCTGAGTAATATTCCATTGTATATATGGACCACATCTTCTTAATCCAGTCATCTGTTGAAGGGCATCTCGGTTCCTTCCACAATTTAGCTATTGTGGACAATGCTGCTATGAACATTGGGGTGCATGTGGCCCTTCTCTTCACTACGTCCGTATCTTTGGGGTAAATACCCAGTAGTGCAATGGCTGGATCATAGGGTAGCTCAATTTTTAACTTTCTAAGGGACCTCCACACTGTTTTCCAGAGTGGCTGTACCAACTTGCATTCCCACCAACAATGTAGGAGGGATCCCCTTTCTCCACATCCTCTCCAACAATTGTTGTTTCTTGCCTTGTCAATTTTTGCCATTCTAACTGGCGTAAGGTGGTATCTCAATGTGGTTTTGATTTGAATTTCCCTGATGGCTAATGATTTTGAACATTTTTTCATGTGTCTGTTAGCCATTTGTACGTCTTCATTGGAAAAGTGTCTGTTCATATCTTCTGCCCATTTTTTGATTTGTTTGTTTCTCGTGTATTGAGTTTGAGAAGTTCTTTGTAGATCTTGGATACCAGTCTTTTATCTGTAGTGTCATTTGCAAATATATTCTCCCATTCCGTGGGCTGCCTCTTAGTTTTTTTGACTGTTTTCTTGGCTGTGCAGAAGCTTTTTATCTTGATGAAGTCCCACAAGTTCATTTTATCTTTTGTTTCTCTTGCCTTTGGAGATGTGTCATGAAAAAAGTTGCTGTGGCTGATGTCGTAGAGGTTGCTGCCTATGCTCTCCTCTAGGATTTTGATGGATTCCTGTCTCACATCGCGGTCTTTCATCCATTTAGAGTTTATCTTTGTGTATGGTGTGAGAGAGTGGTCAAGTTTCATTCTTTTGCATGTAGCTGTCCAATTTTCCCAGCACCATTTATTGAAGAGACTGTCTTTTTTCCACCGGATGTTTTTTCCTGCTTTGTCAAAAATTAGTTGCCCAAAGAGCCGAGGGTCCATTTCTGGGTTCTCTACTCTGTTCCATTGGTCTATGTGTCTGTTTTTGTGCCAGTACCATGCTGTCTTTGTGATCACAGCTTTGTAATACAGCTTGAAATCCGGCATTGTGATGCCCCCAGCTTTGTTTTTCCAAATTAATAAAATTATGAATGAAAAGTGAGAGGTCACAACCAACACCAATGAAATTGGAAGGATTATTAGAAACTTTTAACAACAGCTTTATGCCAATAAATTAAGCAATCTGGAAGAGATGGAGGACTTCCTGGAAACCTATAAACTACCAAGACTGAAACAGGAAGAAATTGATTTTTTAAACAGGCCAATTAATTATGAAGAGATTGAAACAGTGATTAAAAACCTTCCAAAAAACAAAACGCCAGGACCAGATGGTTTTCCCGGGGAATTCTACCAAACATTCAAAGAAGAAATAATACCTATTCTCCTAAAGCTATTTCAAAAAATAGAAACAGAAGGAAAGCTACCAAACTCATTCTATGAGGCCAATATTACCTTGATCCCCAAACCAGGCAAAGGCCCCATCAAAAAGGAGAATTACAGACCGATTTCCCTAATGAATATGGACGCCAAAATTCTCAACAAGATCCTAGCTAATAGAATCCAACAGTACATTAAAAGGATTATCCATCATGACCAAGTGGGATTCATCCCTGGGATGCAAGGGTGGTTCAACATTTGCAAATCTATCAGTGTCATAGATTTTATCAACAAGAAAAAAGCCAAAAATCATATGATTCTCTCAACAGATGCAGAAAAAGCATTTGACAAAATACAGCATCCTTTCCTGATTAAAACCCTTCAGACTGTAGGGATAGAAGGTACATTCCTCAATCTCATAAAACCCATCTATGAAAAGCCTACAGCAAATATTATTCTCAATGGGGAAAAGCTGGAAGCCTTTCCCTTAAGATCAGGAACACGACAAGGATGCCCACTCTCGCCATTATTATTCAACATAGGACTAGAAGTCCTTGCAACAGCAGTCAGACAACAAAAAGTGA
Source organism: Ursus americanus (assembly GCF_024610735.1). NCBI lineage: Eukaryota > Metazoa > Chordata > Mammalia > Carnivora > Ursidae > Ursus > Ursus americanus. The sequence continues at coordinate 101,624,713 of NC_142164.1, forward strand.
TAAAAGGTATCCAAATCGGCAAAGAAGAAGTCAAACTGTCTCTCTTCGCAGATGACATGATACTCTATATGGAAAACCCAAAAGAATCCACTCCCAAACTATTAGAAATTCTAGAGCAATTCAGTAATGTGGCGGGATACAAAATCAATGCTCAGAAATCAGTTGCATTTCTATACACGAATAATGAGACTGAAGAAAGAAAAATTAGGGAATCCATCCCATTTACAATAGCACCAAAAATCATACGTTACCTTGGAATTAACTTAACCAGAGACGTAAAGGATCTATATTCTAGAAACTACAAATCACTCTTGAAAGACATTGAAGAAGACACAAAAAGATGGAAAAATATTCCATGCTCATGGATCGGAAGAATTAACATAGTTAAAATGTCCATGCTACCCAGAGCAATATACACTTTCAATGCCATCCCGATCAAAATACCAATGACATTTTTCAAAGAACTGGAACAAACAGCCCTTAAATTTGTGTGAACCAGAAAAGGCCCCGAATCGCCAAGAAATTGTTGAAAAAACATGTATATTTCTAAATTTAAGGTAGAGCTCTGAATTATTTTAAGAAAATTCTGGGGCACCTGGGTGGCTCAGTTGGTTAAGCAGCTGCCTTCGGCTCGGGTCGTGATCCCAGGGTCCTGGGATCGAGCCCCACATCAGGCTCCCTGCTCAGTGGGAAGCCTGCTTCTCCCTCTTCCTCTGTGCCTCCCCTTGCTTGTGCTTTCTCTCTCAAATAAATAAAAAATCTTTTAAAAAAATTCTGCATTATTCTTCACACTTATTATTAAGGTTCAATTCTAGCATATATACAATGTACTAGGTAAGGGATGATAAATAGGTTATATGTTGCCTGCCAAATTCTGATCAATGGCTAGTGGTTACCTGCTGGGTTGTGTTCATAATGATTCTGAAGTCATGTTTGGCATGAGTGCAAAAGAGGTGTGGAATTAGTTGGTCATGTCTGTTATGAGCACTGCAGGACACACCTAGGCATTTGTTTGGGTTCCTGTCACCTTGTATTATAATGCAGGCTGGCTCTTCAATGACGAGTAGACTGCCTGGAACAACTGTGCACATTGTTACCCCCATGAATGAACAAACGAATTCCCTTTTAGTGATTTCGTTTTTCCCAAATAAGTTATTATGATTTGAATCTTTTAAAGGACTTGATATAGTAAAATGTGTAAATGTATAATGGCACGTATCTATCATATAGTATCGTACAGAGTATTTTCAATGCCCTAAAAATTTACTGGGCTCTGCCTATTCATCCCTCCTTCCCCCACCTTTGGCAACCATTGATCTTTTTACTGTCTCCAGAGTTTTGCTTTTTCCAGAACGTTATACAGTTGGAATCAGACAGTATGTAGCCTTTTCAGATTAGCTTCTTTCACTTAGTAATATGCATTTAAGGTTCTCCCATATCTTTTCATGGCTTGATAGCTTGTTTCTTTTTAGCACGGAATAATATTCCATTGTCAGGACGTACCACAGTTTATCCATTCACCTGCTGAAGGACATCATGAGCACTTCCAAGTTTTGGCAATTATGAATAAAGCTGCTATAAATACTCATGGACAAGTTTTTCTGTAGACATAAGTTTTCAACTCCTTAGGGTAATACCAAGGAGTGGAACTGCTCGACTGTATGGAAAGGATATGTTTAGTTTTGTAAGAAATCGCTAGAGTGTCTTCCAAAGTGGCTACACCATTTTGCATTCCCACCAGCCATGCGAGTTCCTCTTCCTCCAAATCTTCACATTTGGTGCTGTTGGCATTCGGGACTTCGGCCATTCTATTAAGTGTGTAGTGGTACCTCATTATTCTAATTTGCATTCATGATGTGAAGCATCTTTTCATATGCTTATTTGCCATCTGTATATCTTCTTTGGTGAGGTGTCTATTCATAACTGGCCTATTTATTACTTTTATTTTTAAGTAGGCTCCATGCCCAACATGGGATTTGAACTCAAGACCCTGAGATTAAGAGTCACATGCTCTACTGACTGAGCTGGCCAGGGACCCGTCTATGGTCCATTTATTAATCATGTTGTATGTTTTCATTTTCTTGAGTTTTGAAAGTTCTTTGTATGTTTTGGATAACAGTCCTTTATCAAATGTATCTTTTGCAAATATTTTTTAACTCTATACACTTTCCCTGGACCTAGTGCTATAGAGTGAATTGCCATCTACATTTTGGGGCCTGACTGTATTGCCTCACTAACACAGGTACTATTATCAATCTCCTTTATTTCTTGACATCTCCCACTTTCAGACAACAAACTATAAGGGAAGTCTGCCAGGGAACTTTCTGATCAAAGTAGAGGAAAACTTGTTGGGCTCATCCCTTCCTTCTCATCCTTTGAACTCAGACATGATGCCTGGATCTGTGGCAGCCAAATACCATTAAGAGGAGACATTAAACAAACAGACAAAAACAAAAAAACAAAACAAAAAACCCCAGAACACTCTAGGTTATAGAAGAACAGAAATCTAAAAAGGGACAAGAATTTTATGGCATTTTTGAGCAACTAAAACAATGCCTAAAACTGCCTGCCTCAAATTATTTTTATATAAGAAAAATAAACCTGTGTTTTACAAGTCACTATTAGTCATATTTTCTGCTCTGTGGTGTTAAAAGCCTTCATAAGATATAAAATCCAGTGTTTATTACCTTGACTCTGGTGAAGGTAACATGAATGTATACACATGTCCAGACTCAAAAAATTTTATGTTTTAATTACGTGCAGTTTGTATATGCCAGTTATACCTCAGTAAAGCTGGGGGGGGGATCACTGCCCTGAACCCCAGAACTGAGCTGTCTACCCATCATGTGCCTTTGTATATCTCAGAAATGCCTCACACCAAGCAAGCCCAGAATGGGTATCATCATGTTCTCCCTGCAGAACTACGCTTCCTCGAGTCTCCTCTCATTAGTGAGCAGCATGGAAACTTTGGTGGCATTCTTGCTGTCTCACTCCTGCTTTCTCACTCCCACATCAAGTTCGGTAAGGACTGCTGATACTGCCTCCAAATTATCCTTGCCATTTGTCTCCTCATCCCTACTTCTGCTATCTTATTTTGGAACATTTCCTTATACTTTTTAAAATGTAAAATATAATTAATACACAGAGGAGAGCATATAAATACATGGACAACATAGTACTTTCTTAGGAAGCAAACACCCGTCTCCCATTTCCTCCTCCAATGTATTCTCTATGAGGTTAGCCCAGTAGTATTTCTATACTATGAGTAAGATTATGCCACTGCCTATTTCAGTGTTTCAAAAGCTTCCCATTTGGGCTCAGAATAAAATTCCAACTCTGTAACGCTCCTCATGATGCACTTTTTGAATGCTGCTCTGTTCAACTACTCTTGTTCTGTCTCTGAAGTGACCTTGCTATATGCCTAGCACTGTGCACATCGCACTTTAACAAAAGAACTCCACAGACTTGGCTTGATTTTACCTCCTCCACCGGATTCCGACCTCCACCAGGCTGGAGACCGTATCTCATTGACTACTCTATACTCAGGGCCTAACACCACCTGGCCCACTACAAGCATTCATAAAATATATGGAAAATCTGAATGGGAAAATTCCAAGCTTGTTTACAATCAGGTCTTCATAAATGGCTTTATACTTTAAAGTTGCTTTGTTAAATACTAAGCTGATATAAGAATTCATCCCCATAGTACAACAAAACAAATATACAAGTAAATAAAGAAAAAAACCCTCCTCTCCTCCTCCTCAATACTTCTGCAATTCAGAGCAACCACTTGTATCTGCTTTACGTGTAAAAAAGCAGCTTTGTGTGCATTATACGTGGCTTGGCTCTGTATTAGTTTTATCCTGCTGCCATAGTAAATTACTACAAACTTAGTGGCTTGAAACAATACCTATATAGTAGTTCACATTTCTGCATGCATAGATTCTCTACTTAGGGCTTCCCAAGTCCAAAGTCAAGGTTTTGGCTGGCTGTGTTCTCACCTGGAGCTTAGAGTCTTCTTCCAAGCTCATTTCTGTCATTGGCAGAATTTAGTTCCTTGTGATTGTAGGACTGACATCCCTGTTTACTTCCTGGCTGCAGACTGTGGACCATTCTCAGCTCTTCAAGGCTGCCTGCATTCCGTCTCATATAGTCACTTCACCTTCAGATCAGCAATGGTACTTGAAGTCTTTCTCATGATCCAGGTACCTTTCACACCTGCCATCAGCAGCCCAAGTTCTCAAGTGATTAGCAGGTGCATCTAGATCGTCTCTTTATCTTATTCTAGGGTCACTGTGCCACATAACTGCAGAAGGACAACTTGATCATCTTCACAGGATCTGCAGTTGAGAGCAGAATGGCTTTGCAGGGTATGTTAGAAATTCTGCTTATCACAGGCTCATTGGCTCACAATGTACACCATTCTCCAAATGCCACTTTTTCCCCACTCACAAAATATCTTAGAGATATTCTCATTTTAACCGGCCCATAATATCTCATACTCCATGTGTAATAAAGCCTATTTAATCAATTTCCTGTTGATGGGGATTTCAGTGTTTAATTTTGAATTATTACATAAAGATAGCAGTTGTTAAAGCCACAGACTCTGGCATTGCACGTTACAAGTAGACTGAAGTATGTGCACCATAGAAGAAACTTTAAGAAGATTTTTTCCATCACCTAGCAAAGTGAATTCTTGACTTGGGAAAAATCATCAGAAGAGTTCTTTATAGATAGAGACAAAGATAGGCAGGGGAATAGGGGTACATCTATACAGAGAGAGAACACCTTAAAATATTAAATTCTAGCATTACTGTTTTGAATTTTGATTATCTAGTCAAGATATACGTTCAAAAGTCAGAATCTCATAAACCCTTGTTATGATGTTCCTGGTGACATCTTCCACAGTCGTGTCTATGAACTTCAAGGAACATTTCTTTATTTATGTCATAGTTGTTTACATGTCTGTCTAGCCTACTGATTTACCTGAGTATAAGTATTGCCTCATTTGGTTTTATTGCCTTCCCAGCTTCTTTTACCTGAAGGGGAAAATTATCATGTAGTGTTTACAGACCGCAGTCAGATAGGTTGGTCAAATGCAAATAACAGAATAGGTATTCTCAAATTCTGTCTCTATATGGGTCCCTTTGCCTGCCTATAGGTATTTAAAGGGTCTTTACTCTTCATGGGTTTTCTCTCCCAGTGTCCCAACTAGCTCTACCACTTGTTAACCATGGGATATTGAGAATATCTTTAAAAACTTGTTATTAAAAAAAAAAAACGAACATAGGTGCGCCTGGGTGGCTCAGTCAGTTGAGTGTCCAGCACTTGATTTCGGCTCAAGTCATGAACTCAGGGTCCTGCTCAGTGGGAAGTCTGCTTGAGATTCTCTCTCTCCCTCTGCCCCCCCAATTCGTATGTGCTCTCTCTCTCTCTCAAATAATCTTAAAAAAAATAAAGAAATAAAAAAATGAATGTAGATTTACAGAAAAGTTGAAAAGATAGGACAGACAGTTCCTATATACCCTTCACCCAGCTTCCTCTAATATTATCTTACATAACTACGGTACATTTATTAAAACTAAGACATTTACAGTGGTACAATATTATTCACTCTAGACTTTATTCATGTTTCACCAGTTTTTCCATTAATGGCCTTTTCTGTTCTAGGGTCCAGTTCAGGATCCCATGCTGTATCTAGTCATTGTGCCTCCTTAGTATCTTTGAAAGATGTTTTTCAAACATAAATTGGGGATAATATCCATACCAACTTCTAGGTTCCTTGCGAGAGGTAGGTGAGCAAACATAGGCTAAGCACTTAGGACAGATATGATATTTGGACATATGATATTTGCTGTGTTAGAAAAAGAGGTGACAAATATTCTTGTACTTGAAATATTTGTGGGCAATTGCGTTATTCCTTCTGGATCAAAGACTTAAAAATGGAAATAAGGGATAAAAAGATAGCTACATTTTAAATTATGACTGGCACAATCAAATTTGTCTACCAAATAATACACTAATATGAAATAGAATATTCATTTTCCTATGTCCTCTCTCATAGTGGATTGTTAACAACTGTTTTCAGTCTGGCCTATGAGATGGATAAAAAATAATGTCCCTTAGTTTTTAAAACTCAAATATCTCTGATTACTACTACAATAATGCATTCTTTTAAAAGTTTATTGGCCATCTGGGGGTGCCTGTCTGGCTCAGTCCGTTGAACACATGACTCTTGATCTCAGGGTCATGAGTTCAAGCCCCAGCTTGGGCACAGAGCTTACTTAAAAATAAAAATAAATAAATAAATAATAAAGATTTAAAAGTTTATTGGCCATCTGCATTTTTCCCTCTGTCAACTGTCAGGTCATAGCCTTTGCACATTTTTCTATTAGAATCTGTGTTTCTTACTGATTTGTGTGATTTGTCCTATATTCTAGAAGTTAACTCTTTATATGTCATCTGCATTGCAGTATTTTCTCTCAGTTTTATACTTGAATGTTAACTTTAGAGTGCTTTTTTAAAAAACTTTGACCATGGTAATCTTTATGTAATAAAATTTACTAACATTAATAGTTTTTTACTTTATAGGTTCTGGATCTAATGTTTCACTTAAGATGGTATTTCTTAAGGTATATACTTTTTAAATAACTTTATAGATATTTTAAACCAGTTACTATATTAATTGATCTAGATTTCATTTTTGTATATGATATAAAGGAAGGTGGCTTCATTATATGTAGGTAAACTCCCAAAAAGCTATATATTCCATCTAATTTCAGTAGAATTATATATTTAAAAATTTAGGCAAATCTGTCATATCAGATCATCCAAAATGTTATTCCCTTCCATTAACCCTAATTATCAGGGTAGCTACATTTATAATTTCTATTATTATTATTATTATCAATATCCAAGGATAAACACACTAAGAAATGGAAAGAGCAAGAGAGTGAGAGAGAGGGTGCATACTGAGAGAAAAATCATCACAAAGCCCAAGCAAAATGTTGCCCATGGGCACAGTTATTTTCCAGTGATAAGTGGGTAATAGTTCTCTCTCTATCTCTGTCTCCCTCTCTTACACACACACATTTACACTCCCAGGATAACAAAATTAAGAGCTCTGATGTATGCATGTAATGTCACTTTTTTGTTAAAGATTTTATTTATTTATCTGACAGAGAGAGACAGAATACGTGAGTGGGGGAAGGAGCAGAGAGAGAGGGACAGGGACAAGCAGACTCCACGCTGAGCTAGGAGCTGCTGGTCACAGGGCTCAATCTCACGACCCTGAGGTCACAACCTGAGCCAAAATCAAGAGTCAGACGCTTAACCAACTGAGCCACCCAGGTGCCCCTATAACGTCACTTTTAATGGTAAAAATGTGTGTTCTGTGAGTAAAATCAGTCACCTATTCATTTGGAATGTTAGAAAAGTCAATGTAATTCTGATTATGGCATTAATGAAAACTGGTTTCTGATACCCAGCATCCTTTTCACTACATTAAAACTTAAAATGCAAAAAAAGGCAGATTTTATGAAACCTTGATTTTATATTAAAGGGGTAACAATTCACATGCAAGATTGTGAAGAGAAGCTACTCTTAGAGCCACCTCCCCTCTACTCGGGACCCTTTTAGAATTTTTTAAAGCCTCCCTCTGGGCAGTGCCCTGTGGCTTGGGTACAGACAATACTTTTTTTGTTAGGAAAAAAGTACCCCATCTTCTGTAAGCCTCCATTCCACTCAGGGGTGCAGGGCTTAGCGAGGCAAGCATGGGCTGAATTTGTACCCCAACTCACCCCCAGGGCAAGGCAAAAATGCACGGCCATGTGCAGTAGTTCTGATGCCTCTGACTTGAAACACTCACTAAAAGCTTCAATAACTCTACCAGTTTGAAGGTTGATGCACTGGTAAGACATAATCTCTCTCCAAACCAAATAGTACAGTAAGAGCATGATAACTAGCAATGAAGGGGAAAGGTTCCAGTCATCCCCAGCCAAACAACCCGGAACTAAATTATCAAGATCTGATAAATTGTCGCTGATAATTGATATTGTACTCACTATTAATGCTGGTAGAAGTAGAACTATTTATAAAACCAATCAAAGAAATAAATTTACCATTGTGAATATACTATCCATTAACTACACACGATTTTGCATTTATTTCTAGCTGCATTTAAGTTCATTAGTCCTTTGGGTAGGTTCTGTAATGCCTTATTTTATGGCCTCCAAAATGATGTGACCTAGGAATCACTTGGCTCAATTATGTGCATGGAATAGAGAAGAAGTAAGAGGAGAAAGTACTCTGGGTCCACATAAGCAGTGCCTCTACAGGGCACTAAAGGTAGAGGGGAAATTATTCAAGAGAATTAAGAATTAGAACTGGTCCCCTAAGATTTAAAGGAAATCTCAAGGGCCTAGAAGTTCCCCTTTGGTTAATTTAATATCTTTACTGAAACTAGGATTCTAATAAGCCTTTTACAGTACTGTGTAAGAGGGAGTACCATGAAAAAGTAAAGACAACAACCCAACGCAATCATTTATCAGCCTTAACATTATTCTTTCGAAAGAACCCCTGAGATATACAGTGGTAAATATTTGTTGACTATGGACCTTACTGGACAGAAGAAATGTTATTCTTGCTTCTGGTTGTGACAATAAAATACATAAAAACTGTTAACACACTAAGTGGATATTAACTTTTGATGATCATAAACCCTGAGTATATTTTGAAACAGGCTACCCTTATATATATGTAGGTATTTGTCTCTATGTACCATACAAAAATTATTCTTCTAAAACCAAGCAGTACTCTTCTATTTGCTTCCTTAAAACAGTGCCATATGAGAAATAATTAAATGATTGCATTGTATAAAGCTGACAGCTTTTACTAAAGGACGGTTAAAATAATCAATACTCATAGAGAACACAGGCAGTGCAGTGTGAGCAGTAGTGGGCCAAAGGGAAGCTGGGGTCATCTACTCCAGTACGCCTCGCTAATGCAGAACTATTCCAGGTTCCAGCTTTCTCTTCCCCTGTAATCTTCTAGAGCTAGGACGTAACTGGTTGTTAGTCTGAAAATTGTTTTTTTTTTTCTTTTCACTTTTTTCTTCTGATTTGGACCCCATCACTGTATTTCTTATATAAATGAAAGATCATGAAAGGAAGTAGAATATGCCACCCCAAAATAAGCCTCTTTGGCATAAAGTCTGATTATTTTTAAAAAAACATCAGACACAGGGGCGCCTGGGTAGCGCAGTCGTTAAGCGTCTGCCTTCGGCTCAAGGCGTGATCCCAGCGTTGTGGGATCGAGCCCCACATCAGGCTCCTCCGCTGGGAGCCTGCTTCTTCCTCTCCCACTCCCCCTGCTTGTGTTCCCTCTCTCGCTGGCTGTCTCTCTGTCAAATAAATAAATAAAATCTTTAAAAAAAAAAACAAAAAAACAAACAGCAGACATAGGAAAAGCTCTGAAAACCAAGTACGAGTTACCCTTTTATAAGAGATTTTTACATTTGTAAGAGAAATCTCCATTTGTGCAGATATCTTTACTCCCTGTACCAGAAAGAGAATGATGCAATCTCTAGAAACTCTTACAGTGGATAAGGCAGGGACTTAAATCTCGATAATGACCTTACCCTTGTTTACTGTGCCTTTCCTGAAAACTGGCAGCCCCTCCCCACTGCCACCAAACATCTTTTTTCTTTAGCTGAAGATGATATTTAAGGTGATGGCTTGGGCCATTTTAAAGAGTTACTCAATTCTTCCTGGGTGTGCCGCATGTCTACAGGAGGTGTCCCTCACATATACAGGAAGAAGTATACATGTTATTAAACTTCTGTTTTTTTCATGTTCATCTGTCTTTTTTTTTTTTTTTACTGGGGGGCAGGGGTCGTCTCAACTAATCACCTAGAAGGGTAGAAGGAAAATTATTTTTTCTTGCCCACAAACTTGTGAAAACTGGTAATAAGAAACCTCACTAAAATGGAGTCAGGAGGCTTTAGCAGTGGGAATTCTCACACCTTACCACTCATTGTCAGTTGTAGACCCTAAAGAAAGAGACTGACCTTGCACTTAGATACTACTTTAGTATTCCAGCCCGAGGAAGAGATGCTTACCCAACCCCCCAAAAGCTCAGTCAATGAAAAGCCACCATACTTCAAACTCCCAGTTTATTCCAATGGTCTTTTAGTTCATAACAGTCCTCCCAACTTACCCCCTTTCTCCTTAAAAACTGTACCTCTCCCTTGTTCCCCAGACTTGCCTATGGTTTTGCCACAACTTGTTTGCTCCACACTGAATTCTTTCATTCCTGAACAAACCCATCTTTTGCTGGTAAAATAACAGGCAGCTTTTATCTGGTTAAGGTTAACAATCTGCACATATTTCTTACTCATTTTCTCTGTGGCCTCTGTGATGTTTGAGGCAGAACTTCAATTATCAAATACTTACTGGCCATTTTAGTAAAAATACTTAATAAGTCCATATTTATTTCTGTTATTGTTAATTTAGTATTTAAAGATGTGTTTCCTGTATGTTTTACAATGCAGTGCCAGAAGCATTTTTTTTAGTAGAAGCAAATTTTAATATTATACTCCTGCAGTAAGAATCAATATTTCACTTAAGATATATAACAATGTAGAAAAACTGTCAAAAGCAGTGGGAAAATGAAACTGGGTGCCTGGCAGGTCAAGAAATGGGTTCTATTTGATGGTAAGAGTACAAATTTATTTTTATGGTGACTGAAAGCCTTGAAATTATTTTTAGAGAAAGACCAGAAAAGGAGTAGTATTCCTAAGAATCAACCCTAAATTGTGCTTGTAATATACATATATCATGCTATGTAATCCCAACAATGTACTTCAAAATGGAGAAGGCATTGCCCTGATGTTACAAATAAGGAGTGGTATTAGAAACAATATATTGCCCCACATAGTGCCCTCAGAGTCAGAGTTGGTCTGATACCAAAATTTGTCCCCTTTCCCTCTCTGTCATTTGGGAGTGGTGAGGAGGATGTAGTGGATGGGAATGAAACTAAACATACAGAGAATAATACATAGAGAATAACAGAATTATTCCAGGACTATTTCTATAGATAATAGCACGGGGTGCTGAGCTCCTGAACATAGGCTATAGAGGTAGATAATGAAAGGAGAGAACAGATCTAAGAAACATCTAAGAGAAATATACCAGACACATTGGAGAACAGAAAGAAAAGAAAAAAATGGCATATTTCAGCTTTGGTGATGGAATGACAGGTGATTTTTTTATCAAGATTTTAAACAATGCAGAAAAATGCTCCCCCCTCTCCTTCCTCGTCCCCCAGCTTTAGGAAGGGGAAATAATGATTTGATTAATGTTGTTTGTGTTGAATTTTCTTTTAAGAAGCATTTATTTATTTATTTTAGAGAGCACAAGTAAAAGGGAAGGGCAGGGGAAGGAGGAGGGAGAGAATCTCAAGCAGACTCCATGCTGAGCGTGGAGAACAAATCAGGGCTTGATTTCAACCCTGGGATCATGACCTGAGCCAAAATCAAGAGTCAGATGCTTAACCAACTGAGCCACCCAGGCACCCCTGTTTGTGTTAAATTTGAAGTGCCCATTTGATAACCAAGTAAATACATCTACCGTGAAATTGGGTAAAAGTATCTAAAGCAGGTAACGAAGGTCTAAGCCTGTATAAGAGTGGTAACTGATCACACACAGAGTGTATGTAAACTGAGATAAGAAGATGGTCATGGTAGTATCCTGACAAACATGAGTATTTAAGGCAGAAGTCCATGAATGTACTTTGAAGGATGTCAAACCCCCTTGCAGTTTTTAACATTTGTGTGTGTGAGGGGGACTTTCTGCCATTTTGTAAATAGTGTCCCAGATGAATAAGTTTCTCAAATGGGTGTTGAGAGACACAGTCCATGAACCTGAGTGTTTCTGCATGTTCCTGCTGGCTGTGCCAAGAATGCAAGGCCACGATGGCTCTTTTCTCAAGCCATTTGTTAGGGCTGGGTTAGCAGGAGCAATCTTGAGAGATGGGTAGGCTTATATACTGCTTGCTATAAAAAGGAGGATAGCCCAAGCTCAGTGTTCTTCAGCTGCAATGCAAGCCCACTACATGTGGAAGATTCTGGGCCCCGCCACATCACCACCATGTGACTCTGGGGCAAGGGGCACCAAAACAAACACCCTGATGCTCATAGGGCCTATTGGGCTACGAATAATAAAGTCCTCTGTCTTTGAATCAGGAGTCTTATGTCTTCTGTGAGCATCCATGAAAGAGTCACAAGGCTAGCTTAATAATTTATTAGTTTTTATGTAAGGTAAAACCAAATTCTGCACCTGATAATGGATCACGATGTGTTTTGTAAAAGGTTGACTATCACAGGTGAGAAATTGAAGTTGAGCCTATATGTAAACCTGAGAAGGGATAAAATATGAGTGATTTTATGGAAATAAAGGATGTGGGAGGTATAAAGGAAAAACAAACAGAAGAGAAAGTAATCCCTCAAATTTATGCAGTTCAAGTAAACAAAGACTGAAAAATGATAAGTGAACTTGACAATTAAGTTATTTGGGATCTGAATGGAAGCCAGTTCAGAGGAGGTGTGGGAAGTAAACTTTGGAATAACTAGGACAGTGGTTCTCAATCATGTTGGTCTCAGGACTCTTAAACTTATAAATTATTGAGGACTCCCAAGAACCTGTGTATATGTCAGATATATCTATTGATATTTACGTAAGAGAAATTAACACTAATTTTTAAAACAAATATTTACTTATTAATTCATTTTTAAGTAACAATAAACTCACTGCTGAATAACATACTACAGAAAACATGATTTTCCAAAAAAAAAAAAGCGGAAAGAGTGGCACCATTTTACATTGCTGTAAATCTCTTTAATACCTGGCTTAATAGAATGGAAGTGGATTCTCCTATTTGTTTCTGCGCTCAGTCTGTTGTGACATCATATCTTGAGGCCTCTGGAAAACCCTAGTATACATTTATGATAGAGTGAGTGAAAAAGGTGAACAGTGTTTTAGTATTATTAGGATAATAGTTTTGACCTTGAGGCCGCCCCCCCCAAAAGTTTCTCAGGTATGTCCCCAGGGTCCCTGGATCACACTTTGAGAGGCACCGGAATAGAAGAAATCCAGATATTTATGTGTGATAGCTTTTAGTAGCCATGCCAGACCCCGAAACAAAGGATAAAGATATCGCCACTGGCAGAAAGGACCAAGGTGTTCAAGGAAAGGTTAGTTGATTATCTGCTTTGATCTTCTATTAATCTTCTATAAAAGTAAAACTATTTGCTATTAGAAGACAAGTAGTGATAACTCTTGAGCAGGAGGTGAGCAGAAACCCCAAGGGGGCAAAAAGAGGCTTCTAGGGTAGCAAGGTACTGGTACTGTTTTTTGATCTGAGTGTTAATTCCATGATCGCATTCAGTTAGTAAAAATTCAACGAGTTATATACACTTATCACTCCCGCCTTTACCATATGTACGCCACACTTAAGTAAAAAGTTAGAGTATATGAAAGGAAAGCATAAGTGCCAGTCTCATTATCTTTACTACTTTTTAAAACACAAGACTTCACTCTGCCCATGAAATAAGACTGGAATCAATCATAGTTTGATTGACAGATGATGGAGGCAGAAGCATATATGTATGAAGTTAAAATTTATATTTGCAATTTAATACCAAAAAATCCAACTTTTTAAATAGTGACAAAGCTAAACATTCATTAGAGTTATGTTTATACTTCCATTTCTATACAAAGTGAATGTTTCTCATTTGATGACAGTCATTACCGCATGCCTGACAGGTAGACTGATGTCATTTCCCAGCTCCGTTAGAAGGGAATGGCACCCCTCCTTTCGTTTCCAGTAAACTCCTCCACCCTGTCAATATTTCCACTCTGCACAAGTTTCTTAAAAGGTAAAATCTTGGCTGGTTTAACGATTCTCTTCACTTGAATGTCGTGAAAGGATATTAATTAATAGCGCTTATCTCTTTCTATCTATTAATTCCAACCTCAGTATGAATGTATTGTTGTTGGACTCTGAGAAAGTGCCAAAAATAATTATTAATGTGACACACAAAAGTTCCCTGAGAGATGGTTTTCTTTGTTATCTATGCTTCTCACTTAGTTTGAACAATTTACAGGAAAGTCTCAACACATCTCCAGGGCACATATAAAGCTGTAAGTCTGTAGCACTTACACTAATGTGCTCCCCTGTTAAGGACATCAAATATGTCATAACTAATAGACCGTTGTTGTGGGTTAGCGCGGCTGAATATGCTTAACACTTTCATGAATATACCACAGGGGTGATCACTTCAATTATCTTGGGCACGAAGACTAACTTCTTTACACTTCCATGGAAGGTAGAACAAATATTTCATAGTTTGTAACAAAATAAGCATTACTGAAAGTAAAAGCAACTCATTCAATGCCATAATGGTGAAATGAACTAAGAGCCACACCACTGGAAAAGTATTTCAGCAAAGAGCAATTTTGCTTTGCTTAATACCGGGGAAAAGGCTTTAAATAACAGAAGACAAGTTATTTAAATAGTACAGAATATTTTTGCCTAGCCATTCCATTAATCCATCGTCTAGTCTTGGAAGAACACTAGAGGCTATCTTAAAATAAGAAAAGTCTTGTAACTACTTTCACTGTAGGAAAGTGCCCTATTCTACAGTGTGATCACTGTTAAGGGCAATCATTCATACTTTCATATACTTCTTGTTTACTTTGGAGTTTAAGCAGCATGAATCATCACTCCTTCTTCAGTTGAAAAGCACATTAAAACCAGTGAAGAATGCCTCCTTGCAGTAATATTTACTAGCAACGGGCTCTGATCTGAAACATTAGTGAATCGACATACAAACACAGAACCGTACAGACACCAGTTTAGATTAAAAAGCAGAGCTAAGAAATTTAAACAAGGGGCATCTGGGCAATGAGCTAGGGGAGAAAAAGAAAAGACAGTTCAATTTTGCAGAGGTTTTTAAGTTACTGAAGTAATTCCAGTAAGTCCGTGATCTCCATGTCATCGGCAGCTAATTAAAATGGCTATACAGCCCGATGTCCTGCTACCATGAAATTTCACAGGTTGGAACGGCTAAAGTAATGGAGAATTCTTGAATTAAACCAATTGGTATCAAGAGAGTCACTCTCAGAAGCTATGAGACAAGTTAATAGGCTAATCTGAAAAGCACACATAGGGCGTTTTTGCAAACATCTCGAATTTCAGGATTAGGCAAGTTGGAGGAAGGCCAGGAGGTTCTGGGAGATAAAACTCCCAGCCCTTTCCACATTTCGGGTTGCACTGAGCCCTACAATTCTGAAATGAGCAATTCTTTATATGTAGATGCTCTGTGACAGTGGTCTTTACCTTTTTTTTTTTTTTTTTTTTTTTTTTTTTTTTTTTTTTTTAAGCAGCAGAAGCCCCTGGAGGGCTTCTTAAAACACTGATGGCTGGGCCCCATTGCCAGAGTTCCTGATGTGGAAGGTCTGGATTGGGGCCTGAGAATTTACATCTCTAATAGATTCCATGCTCATGCTGACCTTGCTCCCCTTGGGATCACACTTCAAGAACAGTGCTCTGGAAAACAGCCACGTTCCTACCAGTGTTCTCAAAGTTGAACGTGCATATGAATCTCCTGATTATCTTATAAAATGTATATAAAACACATGGGGACCCTATGAAAATGCAGATTCTTACTCAGTAAACGTGGTGATACCAATTTCTCTGCTCTGGGGAACACACTCTGAGAAACAAAGAACTGTAGTCTCTTAGTATGAATCCATTTATTATACCATTCCTTTCTTCCTGAGAAAAACTGGATAAAGCTTGAAAGCACTGGGTGGGGGAAGGATTGTGAGAGAGAGAAGAGCAAAAGATTGAAGTTGGGGTTAAGCTCAGAAAGAAGGTGTCACGCTAAAGGCAAACTAAACCAATTTCATGGTTGGTCATTCGGTCACTTTTTTCCCCAGGTAGTATGAAATGTAGACTTTTCAATGGTTTATATTGCTTTATCTAACTTTGAAATTAAGTGTTCAGAGCCCAGTAGATTTGAAATACAACATTCTTACCTATATTCTCTGAATAGGGTTCTTGATTTCTAGAATTTCAAAAGGAAACAATGGAAACTAGAGAATTACTCCTTTTTACAAAAAGCTCAGTTTCCTGTTTTGGTCTTCTCTTTCAAACCTTATAGCCATCAACTCTCTAGTGGCAATACTCAGCCTTCAACGTATCTAGTGATTGTGTGTGTGTGTGTGTGTGTGTGTGTGTGTATTTAAAGCTTTTATTTTTAAGCCATCTCTACACATATCCAGTGATAACAGATGAGCCAGTGACTAAGCACTGTAGAAGGTAATTAGGCATCTGATGCCATGCTTTCTTAAAAAAAAAAAAAAGTGTACAATTTATACTTGGCAAGGAATAAAGAAAATAAGAACTCTTACCCCAAACCCAAAACTTTTTTCTACTCTGGTCTCTCTGTTGACGTACGTTCCAGATTTCCAGTGGAGAATTTCTTGCACATACAAGACTTCTTTGTATATTTTGGCTAACAGTCCTCTATCAGACATGTCTTTTGCAAATATTTTCTCCCGTTCTGTGGCTTGTCTTTTCATTCTCTTGACACTGTCTTTCTCAAAGCACAAGTTTTAAATTTTAATGAAGTCCAGCTTATCAATTATTTCTTTGATGGATCATACCTTTGGTGTCTTATCTGAGAAATCACCACCATACCCAAGGTCATCGAGATTTTCTCCTGTCTTCTGAGAGTTTTATCGTTTTGCATTTTACACTGAGCTTTGTGATCTTTAAGGGATCATTTTTGCCTGTTATAAAACAAGGCTTATAACTCACCATAAGCCGCAAGATCGCTATTTGACGGGGACATTTTAACATTAAATATTTACCAAGACCCTTTGCCAGGTCATTGATCGATGTGTAAATAATATAACATGGATAGTGCACTTTATAACAATGGTGAAAATTGGTTTGTGTATTCTTAATTATAAAACTTATAACTGATGTCTGAACAAAGTCCAAGGGGACTCTATGGAAGTAACTGATTACATTGGGCGAGGAAGCAGAGGAAAATTCCAAGAGAGGGTGAACTTCTTGAAAAGAGACCATGATTTATTTGTCTTTATGTCCCCAATGTGTTCCCTAATACCTGTGAGTCAGATGCAAATAAATGTTGACATATGAATGCATGAAAGAGTTAACAACACTGATTTCTTCTCTACTAGTTGTCATGTGTGATAGGATAGAACACCATCATATCAGACCAATATTATATCCCTTACAGTAGCTATCCTGTTCAGAGTAAGAAAGAGAGAAAGCAAATTCGTGTTTATGCAACAAAGAAATTTTACCTATGTATCATGTACTAGACACAGTTTGTATACATTATCTTTGGACATATATAATTTCATTTGTGTTTCTTGAGGTGGCTTTAGATGCAACTTTGATGAAAAGTTTAAGTTGTCAAGGTACTACACTAGCCACACAATAACAAGGCCCACGGTTCGGAGAGCATTCATTAAGGGATGTAGAGATGCTCCGTAACAACGGCAATGTGGCAGTGGTAGAACAGCCAAGTAGCCTTCAGCCCTGTTACGAGAGGCCATGCCTGGGCCAGTTGGAACGTTTATGAGCCCACACGTACAGTTATTAAGGGTCGTATGCAAGTACCATTCCACCTTAGTTCCTCAGTATTCTGGTCTAAGAGTAAAAAGAAGCCCTCTTCACTCTGCTTTAGCCTATAACCAATAGCCTGAAAGTATGTACACTGAGATTTTTATCCAGTCCCCTTTACGTGTTGCTCAGAACAGATCAACTAGTGGGCGAGACGGGAGGTAAGACCTGATTGCCCATAGTAACACTAAGCAAGCTAACAGGCTACATTCATAATTGAAATGAAATTGGAGGTAATAATTCTATACTTTTTAGAAACTCATTTAAACGTAAGGAAAATTAGAGGGGTGCCTAGCTGGCTCAGTAGGTAGAGCATGCGATTCTTGATCTCAGAGTCATGAGTTCGAGCCCCATGTTGGGTTTGGAGATTACTTAAAGATAAAATCTTAAAATAAGTTTAAGGAAAATTGCAATGTTAAAGAGGATCATTATAAAAAATTATTTCAAAACTGAAAATAGCTAAGAATCCACTTTTGGTTTATAACTGATGCGCATTTGAAAATCATCCATTAAATAATTCCATTAATCGAGGATTGTTATAAGAGTTCAAAGATAAATATGTGTGTATCAGTAATAATCATTTTGATAAAATATTACTAAGCACCTACTATGTGCAGGACACTTTATATACTCTCTGATGTTTAAAACAATCCTTCACCGTGGGTTTTATTCTTCTCCTTTTACAGATAATATCACAGGTTCAGAGAAATTAACTAAATGATCCAAGTGTACGGAGCTCATGAGTAACACGTGGGAGTAAAATCCTCTTTCTGACTCTGAAGCATTATGTATTTTGCTATCCTGCCTTTGTGAATTCAGTTCCCAATTCCTCCACTGTTTTTGGATTAAGAAAAAAAAGAATATAAAATTAACGCTTAAATGGTAGATCAACAGGATGACCGTATAAATTATCCTCCAACCCAGCATACTTCTGAGAGTAAAAGAGGAGTATGAAAAACCACCACAGGGAGTTATTGTTCAACGAGTTACTGTTCAATAAAGTTTCTATTAATACTAGATGAGTACGTTCTAGAGACCCACTGCACAACGTAGTGCCTATAGTTAGCAATATGGTACTGTGCACCTCAGAATTTGTTAAGAGGGTAGATGTGAAGTGTTCTTACC
Organism: Ursus americanus; assembly: GCF_024610735.1. Classification (NCBI taxonomy): domain Eukaryota; kingdom Metazoa; phylum Chordata; class Mammalia; order Carnivora; family Ursidae; genus Ursus; species Ursus americanus. Next base: position 101,643,556 of record NC_142164.1, read on the forward strand.
ATAAACACATAAAATAAGAAACAAAGAGACACAAGGAAACTTTCGGAAGTATTAGATACATCTATTACCTTGATTGTGGTGATGGTATCACGGGTGTTTATGCATGTCCCAACTCATCAAACATCAAATTATACACATTAAATATGTGTGGTTTTCTGTGTATCAATTATACCTCAATAAAGCTTATAAAAGGTAGCTTAAAAATTACCCCAAGGCAGTAGGTGTAACCCGTGGCATATGGTCCCTTTTGTATTAAAGTTCCAGACAGGAAGTAGATGGCACACTGGGAAAGATTTAACTGAAAATAATTCAACAAAGGAATAAAATGTGGAGATGTGGCAAGTGTAAAGCATCCAATATGGACAGCAGGACCCAATCAGCTAGCTACAACAGGCTTGAGGAACAATACGCAGAGCAGTGCTGGCTAGAGCCCTGTGGGAGCTGGAGCTGCTGGCAGGAAAGAGGGGCTGCCCTTTAGAACCATAGGTGTGAAAGCAGGCAGTTACCGCCAGGACTGGGGTGGGCAGGAACACTTACCCTAGTCTCTCTCTCTCTCACACACACTTTAGTCTCCAGCTGGTGCTTCTAGTTGATTGAATCCGACCAGAGTCCACAGGACAAGCTGACTAATGTCCTCTATGGAGGTCAGCCTCCGAGGATCTAGAACAGAGCAGAAAATGAGGGAAAATGGATTTGAGGGAAGAAAAAGAATAACCAGTATGGGTGGGCTTCTGATCATATCATCTATTTTTAAAATTAGCAAAAGAAACTTTAATACTTGAATGCCTCTAGTCTTATCCAACAATACGGGACTCAGCATGAAGATATTCTTTACTTGTCCTACTCTGAGCCTCGTTACTGACAAGTGATCCCAACATGAACCTTCTATCGAAATTCTGATAATCGCTTATTTTTGTGGGGGAGAGAGGCTGATTTTCTTGGTAACCTATCTAGTAATCAAGTCCTTCTACAAAGTGACAACCTTAGTCATAAAAAAAGCAGGAATCCTGAAGTCCTACTAACCTGAGTTTACAAATGAGTTGTCCCCATAACTGACTGTGTGACCATGAATATTATCTTTTCTGATTTTTAGTTTCTTTTTCCAGAATGTAGGGCAATAAAACTGACCTCCAGAAGAGATAACACATAAAATATACTTACCAGGTACCTAACATATAGCCAAAGGTCAAGAAATAGTACTTAATGCTATTACCATTAATACTGTTAGTATCATTAATATAATATTTAGTTATTATCCAAGAGAATAGACTATTAAATTTTTCCAGTATGTTGTCCTTAGGCTGATTGCCTAGATCTCAACCATAATGTTGCCCTCTGCTCACTTACTGGGATGTCCAATTTGACTTCTCTTTGACCCCAGATGGCTCTGTTTATATAATGGGCCCCTCCATCCATCAAGAGTTAGGCCATCCCTCACAAATATCTATGTATATATGACAACCACTAAGAGGAATCAAGAGTGGAGGTGATAAGGGTAATATAATAGCATCTAAGAAAAAAAAAGGTAAAATCATGGATTCATTCAATCCAATGCTTTGTTATAGCCACAGTAATTTATGATTAGCTTAAAATTCTCATTCAGTGCCAAGTCCTTTCATGTCCAACACTCAGCTTTTCAATCCCCATAGGGTTCATTTGGTATATTTCTTTATTCAAACTTAGGTTCGAGAAAAGTTTCTTTCAAAAGCATGCAGAGCCATCTGCTTAAGTAGACCACAAGCAAAGAGACTGGGTAAACAATTTTGGCTGTCACTCGATTATTGGTCTAATGTGAATACATATTTGTTACCTATTCACTGAAGTTCTCATGGATAACCTAATACAGATTTTTAAAGATGTTTTCTCTCTTTCATTCTTTCTTATTTGAAAAAGAAAAAGAGTCCCTCAGGTGCATTTTGATCTGTCTGGAACTCAGGATCTATTAATTCAACAGAGCATAACACATTTACTTTTCAGTTTGTAGCAACAATTACTGTGTCTTATTTATTTTATAATATCCACCTTCCTATTATTTTTTCCTGAATTCTTCCTGTCACTCTCACTCAACATCCAGCTCTCTAAAATCACACCTCTTAGTGACAAGTGAAACCACTAAAGCCATGACATTAACTGGCAAGGAGATGCGCTTGTAATAGTTAAACTGAGCATCCCTTCCAAAAGCTCATGATTGTCAGTCACCCGCAATGTCTTTTAGTCCCCTCCTATACAGTGCATTGTCAAGCAGAGATTTGGTTAATTTCATCATTATACATAACCTCTGAGTACACTTCAAGATAAAGGTTCTATAGAGACCCAGGTTTTCAGGAATAAAAATTCACAGCGTGTGGTAGATCAGTTGTGCTAATGGCCCTAACTGTTCACCCTTCTTTTATCCTGCCCCTTTCCATAGAATTTTGCAGTTCCTTCTCACTCTCTCAGGTCGTTCTGCTTCCACTCTTGATTCTGGACTCTTCCCTGTTACTTGCTTTGGTCAATAGGATATTAGCAAACTTGACCCAAGCAGAGGCTTGAAAAAGTACCTACATGTTTCCACTTCCTCTCTTGCTCATCTGCCTTTGCCTTGAGACCATCCCTACAAGAAGCGTGTAAGAGAAAATGGAGAGAATTGCATCATCACTCAAGAAGGAGGGATGTGAACATCAGGAAAGGCCTAAGAGAAGAAATGATATGACCTCTGGGCTGTCCCTTAAAGATTACTAGGAATTTATCAGATAGACCATGGAGCAGAAGGATATATCAGGTGGTAGAAATGGCATGTAAAAGCAAAACAAAACAAAAGAAAACAAAACCTCTGAGGTGTGAAAAAACTTGGCATGTTTAAAAAACTCAAATAGCTGGATAGGAACCATCTGAGCACAAAGGTCATGTGTGGCACGCTAGGAGTTTGTATTAATGTTATAGTTTTGACAATGGGGGGTTACTGAAGAGATTTTTAGCAAGTGTTAGTTGGTATCACTTTAAAATGAATATGATGGCAGCAGGTTCAAGGACAGACTAGAGACTGAAGAAAGAGAGCCTAAATGGGAGAGGACTGAAATGGTTTGAGTAAGAAATGATGGCTGCCATGTTTAAGCCATGAAAGTGGGAGAGTGAAGAGAGAAGCGGATTCAGGAAATATTTAGGAGTAGAAGTAAAAGGCCTGGTGAATAAACTGAATTTGGGTAAGGAGTGGGAACAAATGGTTCCCAGGTTCATGGGATTATTCACTGAGATAGATAGCATACCTGTGAGGAAGCAGGCCTAGGGTGAGGCAGGAAGAAAAAAGTAGAAGAGGGTGCCACGAACTCAGTTTCCTATTAATAGAGTATGAAGGTCATCTTAGATGTCATGAAGATGATCTAAGTTGATGGAGGAGCATAAATTCTATTCAATTTGAGTGTTTCATCATGGCATCCTAAGCTGTGGTCTTATAGGCAGAAATGCAAACTGATATATCAAAGGGGAAACAAACAGGGCTATATTATTCTTTGACAGAGTCTCTAATAAACAGAACCTGAGGGATAGGTTAAAGAACTGATAATTTATTTAGGAGATGGAAATCTAAGGCAGCATGCATGAGAAAAAGGCAAGTAAAGATGTGAAATAAAGTCTGTTTTACCCTGCTCGTTAACATGTCATGGTGAACGGAGAAGAGACACTGAGGGCTGCTCAGCAAGTGGGTCCACTCAGCACCTGAGATTTTTCCAGACAGGCCATGAGGCAAAACTGGGCCTCAGAGTACAGTGTGTGTAGTATAGTGTCCCATTCAAGTATAGAAGCAGTCAGAAGAACTGGAAACTCTGGGTGTTGGGTTGCTCTACCTGGCTGTGTGACAGGAAGCAAGGGGAAGAGTCTAGCAGAGAAAAATGACTGATTGGCCCCAGTCCAACGGGGTGTGGACAAAAAGACGGGGACACAACTGGAAGGAAGGAGGTAGTAAAGGGAATCTCCTCAGGGAGGCTCACCAACCACATGTCCAATACTATGTATTGACACAGTGCAAACCGAAAAACCTTAATTTTGAGTCCAAAAATAAAGCTGGAGAGTATGTTTTGCTGAAACACTTGCTAATGTGGCTGTAAAATATTTTTAATTTTCCTAACATATTCTCATGTGGGTTTTATGTGGGGAATTCCAGAGTTTGAATGGATACAACTTGACATATATAAAAGAAACATTCTACTGAGCGCATTTTGACAAATGCAACACAAGAGGAATATCCAATTTAAATAAAATATGGTGGAGAAAGTAGGGTCCTTCTAGAACATTATACAAACTCAAAAATGCATCCACCAATTAATTTATATTAATATATGTTATTGTTTATTTATGATGAACCATTATAAAACATGCTTTTATAGGACTTTTAAAATATCCACAATGTGTTTATACCAAATTACACTATATTAGGGGCCAAACTGCCTATCAAAAGAGAAATCTTCTAAAGACAAATCTGGTCAAATAACATATTTTAATGTCAACTTAATGATTTTTTGTGTGTGATTCACCTGAGTTATACCTTGAAATGGCAATAAATTTCTCTACATTCTTTCGAAAAAAAAAAAAAAAGCTGAAAAACTAACCATAAAATATCAAAGTTTAAAGCAGCAAAATAAGGTAACAATTTAAATAAATGCATATGCTGTTAAAGTACAAAGAAAATAATAGGATAAACATCAGTATCAGCAAAGAGATTTTCTCTGGCAAGAAGAAGAGGGCTATGACAAGGGAAAGCTATGTAGGGACCTTGAAGCATTATTTGTAATGGTTTGTTTCTGAACTTGGGTGGAGGAGCCTAGGTATTTTTTTAATGATATTTTTGTATACCATCTTTCTGCAGTGAAATATTTCATTAGATAAAATAAAATAATCATCACTAAAACTTAAGGACATTCATGTAAAATGGTACAAAAAGTAAGGAAACATAAATGGGACAAAAGTAAAACTTGACCAAACCAATGAATGGCAGGAAAGAAGCTAAAGATCAAGAAATTATGTAAAGTAGGAAAAAACAGGATGGCAAAAATATATCCAAATGTATCACTGATGACTATGAACATGCATAAACTAATTTGACTGTTTAAAAGATAGAGTCTTAGATTGGTATTTAAAATAAGCAAAACCTGGGGCACCTGGGTGGCTCAGCCAGTCAAGCATCCACCTCTTGATTTTGGCTCAGGTCATGATCTCAGGGTCGTGAGGTTGAGCCCTGCATCAGGTTCCATGCTGGGTATGGAGTCTGCTTAAAATTCTCGCTCTCCCTCTCCCTCTGCCCCTCCCCCGTGCCCCCTCTCTCTCTCTCTCTAAAAAAATAAAAAATAAAATAAAACAAGCAAAACCCAGCTATATTCTATTTATGAGGACATACAAGATAAAATAGTGGTTAAGACTGAAAATGAAGAGAAAATCCTATATTAGACATATGATAAGAAGGAGAAGGCAATAGTAGCAATACAAATAAGAGACCAAACAATATTCAAAGCCAAACAGGGACAGATCAATAAAAGTCGTTGAAAATTCCACCAATGTCTTAACATAAAGAGAACTTTCATGAGGATGTCTCCATCTAACTGGACAAGTGCAAATATAAAAAAAAATATAAGAAACTTCTCCAAAATACAGAGGAAATGGACACATAAATAATACCAACAAGAGCTATTACAGATGGTGAGAAGAGAGAATGGACCCAAACAAATTGATGACTGGTGCTCCTAAACAAAAACTAGAAACCAGCAGAAGCAGGGGTGAAAGATTTAGTAATCTATGTGATCTGAAACAAACAAAACCAAAAAGAACTCAAGAGTAATAAAAATATGCAGTATGAAAAAGTGCACAAATTGTACCTGGAAAAATTATTGGAATTTCACTAAAACCTCTCCCTCTCTCTCCCCCTCCCTCCCTCCCCCCATATACATCTGTATATATATATATATTTTTTTTAATTGCAAGGATGAAAAAAAGATCAGACAAGCATTCAGCAGAAATATGAAGTTACCTAGAAAGAGAAACCAATCTGAATCCTTTCACTATTCTTTTCCATGATGCTAAATACTATAAACACTAAATTTTGAGAGAAAAATATTTGTGACTCTATACTTCTTATAACAGATAAGAATTCATCATATGTTAACCTGTAAGCACACACAAAAAATTCTCTTTTGGTGTATATTACCAGGGCACTCTCCTGGTAAGTCCACTCCAATGGTGAGAATGGAGATGCAAGCTCAGGCATGAAATTTTGTTTTTCAAGACAGCATAGAAGTCTGCTCAGGCTGCCATAATGAAACCCCATAGCCTGAGTGGCTTAAACAAAAGACATTTATTCCCTTATGGTTCTGGAGACTAGAAGTCCCAGTTCAAGTTGCCAGCCTGGTTGGTTCCTGGTGAGCAGATGGCTACCTTCTCACTGTGTCCTCGTATGACCTTTCCTGGGGGTAAGCACATGGGGAGAGAGTTTGGCAGTGTCTCTTCTTACTAGGACACTATTCCTGTAGGATCATGTCCCCATTCTGATGACCTCATTTAACTTTAATTACTTCCATAAAGACCCCATCTCCAAATACAGGCGCATTAGGGGTTAGGGTTTTAACATATGAATTTGGGTGGGGAGACACAAGCATTTAGTCCATAACAGATAAGAAATGAACATTAAATCATTTAAAGATAAATCTGATTAGGACTGCATATGTACAATTAAAAACAAGTATCTTAAATCTCAAAATGGAAATGTACCAAGTAAAATAATATAATAAATAGATTTAGATTCCACGCTATAGTAACAAAAACCCAGACACAAAATAGGTTTAAATTCGAAGGGATACATACACCCTCATGTTTACTGCAGCAATATTTATTACAGTTTATTACAGCAATATTTATTACAGTGTTCATCAATAGAAGAATGGATAAAGAAGATGTGGTGCATGTATGTGTATATTTATATATAAATTTATGTACATATATGAATATACACACACAATGGAATATTATTCAGCCTACACAGAGAACGATATCTTGCCATTTGTAACAACATGGATGGAGTGAGACAGTATAACACTAAGTGACATAAGTCAGTCGGAGGAAGACAGATACCATATGATTTCACTCATGTGGAATTTAAGAAAAAAACAAATGAACAAAGGAAAAAAGAGAGAGAGACAAACCATAAAACAGACGCTTAGCTATAGAGAACAAATGAATGGTTACCAGGGAAAAGGTGGATGGGGGGATGGGTGAAATAGGTGATGGGCATTGAGAGTACACTTCTCACGATGAGCGCTGAGTAATGTATAGAAGTGCTGAATCACTATATTGTACACCCATATCCATGTTATGGTGTACATAACATAACATTACATTTAACACTGTATGTTAACTATAATGGAATTGAAATTTAAGAAAGAGCTTTAAATATCATCGTTTTATTATTTTTCTGTAATCCATAGCTACTTTTCTGACTCAACACTACTGTGTTTAATAATTTTTCTTTTAACCTTTCTCATGTTTTTCTGTAATCTTGTAACTCTTATTAATTGTTTGAATATGCTAACAGGTGATGATTTACTATTTACACAATGCAGGTACATTGTAATGCACTGTAAGCATCTGACAATTACTAATGTTTGCCATTTTTACAACTTGTCTCTTGTAACTCTAAATTCATTTACTAATAACATGAGAAATCTCTTCAATCAGCAATTTCACTGAATTGCATTAGTTAAACTCCCAAAGCATATGTGCTATCATTTTGGTTGCTCAGCAGGCTTTCTGCCTGAAACTTCTCAGTACTTCTGCATACCCTAAGAAAAATGACAATTAGAGTTGAATACCCAAGAGTGCTAAAATAGGAGCTTGCCATTTTTTCCTGAATTTTCAATGTAATTTGTCTCTTTTATTGAAATTTATTTTTGAAATTAGTTATTAAGCATAATATATAGGATCAATACCAGATGATTTTTAATGCATATTAGGTTTAAAAAAAAAGTATACTTTTATTAGAGTTTAAAAATATAAAATAGGAATCTGTCATAAAAAATAATCTATAATTTAACTTATTACTGAATTTTTTTCTCTTTTCATTTTCCTCTTTATATTGTAGTAAAATACACAAGATCGATACAATTATCACAAATTTTAACTCAGATTTCAAAATGTAACTATATTACTTGTTTTTTAAATTTAAGATTGATCAGTTAATCCATTTTATTTAGGTCCATTTTATTTTTTTCCAAAACTACCATAGAATGCAAAGGATAAACATTACTCTAGGGGGGTGGGGGAATGGGATAGGCCGGTGATGGGTAGTAAGGAGGGCACATATTGCATGGTGCACTGGGTGTTATACACAACTAATGAATCATCGAGCCTTACATCGAAAACCGGGGATGTACTGTATGGTGACTAACATAAAAAATCATTATTAAAAAAAAAAAAAACATTACTCTATAAAATGCCATAAGGCAAATTATTTATGTCTACAATTCTGATATCAACTATTAAAAGGCAAAAAGTATACCTCACAATGTATATACATGTGCCATGCATATACAAGTGCCATACAATGGCACTTACGAAGAAGAAAGACTAACAAAAGACCATATTTACTCAAACGAGATTGTATGGGTAAGATTGAAAAGTTTAGATGTAAACATTCTATGTGAAAGGATAATTAGTAGAAATTGGTATCTGTTTTTTGAGCTATTTGAAACTTGTTTCAAAGAGAACTTTAAGATTTAAATTTTTAAAATTCTAATTTTGATAGATATATATTTTATGTTATAGTAAATTAGAACTAGAAAAGTCATATGCTTGAACTTTTATTTATCTTTCATTCACGCAGTTCTCTTAAGACATTACAACTTTGACTCTTAAACTCACTTCCATCCAGAACTCTTTTTAATCTCATGATTCCATGTCCCAATCATTCTTGGGCCTTATAGAGCTCTAATGTATTCTCTGTATGTGGCCAGTAAATAAACTAAGAAACAGAGCATGGAAATTTCTGCAGAACTTTTAAAAACCAGTCTTGGAAGTAACATCTATCACTTCTGTCCATGTTTCATTGGCCAGAACACAACCATATGGCCCCACAAAACTGCCAAGGGCCTAAGAAATGTATGTGTCTCAAAAGAAGAGAAATAACACCGATACCGGTGAGAAACAACGTTCTCTGCCACAATATTTTAAAAAATGTTTTCTACCGCAGGATGTATACATCATACTTACAAGACTGACCAAATCACAAAACTGGATTTTGTTATCTCCCTCAGGAGTGCAATAAGACAAACCATGGTTTTTACTTAGACAACTTGAATCTTATCAAACACATAGCTAGACTTCATGCCAATCCTTTCATAAACTTAACCCTGAATACATCTTTGTCCTAAATTTCTCCCACTGAAATTAGGGAAAAAGTCCTCTACCACTGTCTATCCATGGGCCTTCCTTACAATAATAACATGGCATTTCCTATGATAAACGAGACCATGCATTTATAGTGCTTTTTATTTTTATTATTTTGGACGAATGGTTATTCACTGTGAAAATGACTGTTTTTGGTGGTTTGTTACTCTTAATTTTATCTAATAGCAAACAACCAGCTACCTTGGTGATACATAGACCGTGTGCTCAAAGCATGAAGTAACAGGAGATAAAAGATAAGTGGTATTTCTTCTTTCACTTCACAGAATTTGTGTGAATGAAGGAGTGCAGAAATGGTCAGTGATGACATCACAACGGCTCTGAGATGTGGAATTCACACTTCCGGCTCGGGGCTCAGCTTCCATATGAAACAGAACCCTTTTACTTGTGTGTGCTTGCATTCTATGTTGGAAGTCAGGGGTCAGCACTCTGCCTGTTTTTGGAAATACAGTGTATAGTCGTGCCCATTTGTCTACGTGCCGTCCGTGGCCGATTTCAAGCTCAAATGGCAGAGTTGAGTAGTGCAACCGATTGCCGTGTGGTCCACAGAGCTGAAAATACCTACTGTCTGCACTTTGCCATTAAACATTTGCCCACCCCTGCTTTAAACCCATGAGGTGAGATCATCAAGGTTCCAAAGTTGCTTAGCTTCCATTTTCATCCCACAGAAAACAAAGTAAGAGCTATTAAGATCCAACTCTAACACCTGGTTAACAATGTCGGTTGTTCAGCTTCAAAAGATTCAAACTGAAATTGAATTAAGGAACACTTGGAAACCTTATTGAACAACAGTTCTTTGTAATGATTTCCTGCCTGTGGTGGGCAGCTTTGAATGTATTTTATAGTCGTCTTTCATTTATAAATATAGGAACACAAAGACAAATTGTCTCTAAAATTATAGTTTTTAGTCTCAGATATTTCATATCACAGTGATATAAGTTTTAATATTTGTAGATAGTTTGAAAAATAGGTATAAAGGGGCTGTAAAATGTGGCATATATCTTACAGCTACCTGGGGCATGTTTTAAATAGGAGGCCTGTAAGGAGTTGCTAAAGTAAGGCTTTGTATCCTCAAGCCTATTTGTGCAATAAATAACGCATCAGACATTGCAATCTAAATGGAGCATACTGAGGTGCCTAACTTCCATTTTAATCATAAGTATTAAAATTGCATATAAGATTCTATTATTTTAATAATATCTAAAACAAAATATAATGGTATAAGCCATTCTTATCAAATGACTATCTGAAGACAGATTAGCCCCATTAAGGGTAAATATGCTCTAGTTGCTAGGACCATTAAAAAGTAGGAAATTATTCTTCATTATCTAAGGTCTTCCCATCTAACAGTTAAAAACTAAAATAAAAGATCATAAATGATGATTGCCAACTCCAGTTTCAAAATTAAAATGGACTGTTTTTATTTCACTGAGAGACACATGCGTTTCATAATGTGCTACCAGTCTACACTAGCATGTGATTTTCTTTCCATTGAGGTTGGGGTTCTTCCATGATATGTTCCACTGATATAGTGATGAAAACAGTAGACCCAATGTCTGCTCCCTTATACCTATAACAACAAAGAATTAAAAACAGATCCTAAAGTGGTCTTCATAAGTAAGAGTTTTGAAGACGAGCTGAATGCTACAGAAGGGGTTCCCAATCTAGGTTGACAAAATAAGAGTTTTCAACTTTCACAAACTTTCTATAGCAATTTCTGTGACCCTTCATAGTCGCACTAATGATTAAAATGAATGAAGATGCAAAGAAAAAATTAAATATGGGTGTAAAAATTTTAATTAAATCGTATTTTTGCAATTTGCCTTAATACGCTGTACTTTATAGTGATTTTTTTTTTACTTTTATATATATTCTCAGAGAGTTCAGATACCTTGAGGGATGGCCACATAAAGTAAAAAGAGATGCCATCAGAGGTCAGTCTTGGTTTAAACTACAAAATAGATTATTTGCTCTCAAAAATCCTGCTGCCTATCTTGTAATCGCTTTGCTATTTGAAGTCTCCCCCAGCTGTTTATTAACTTTGTGCAGCAGCCCTGATTTCCTAGGCGGCATTTCTAAAAATATTTTTCAAGACCAACTGCCAGAGACTCAGTAGGGATGCTTGTTACAATATACAGATTCCTTGGCCAGTTTTCAGTTTTACTGGATGAGATGTTGAGGGAGGTAGGCCTGGGAATTAGTCCAAAACTAATCAGAGAAAGTAGGCTAATGGCAGACAATGTCATAATGTGTTATCCTTCTGAATTAGACATTGCAATTTTAAGAGAGTTCTTTATGAGAAAATTACTTAAAACTGGAGAAGAGTGCTAAGTTGGAAGGATTTCAGGTGAATTGGAAAGATTATGTAGACATGTGGGAGTCTGTCTTGTTTTACGCTTCTCTACTTAGAAGTTGGTATCTGGAGGATCCATACTCGCTCCAGCTATACATGGGATTTTGACTTATTCGGCTTAGATACCGCTACCTGAGTTGCCTAATAGAAACTACGAATAGAAACCGTCCTATTAGGTAGATAATGACATATTTACCTACAAATGTATGCAAATATTACACATTTTTCCATGTTTAGAAAAAGCATGAAGGTTAGGTGAGTAATATTTCTTACCAAGTCAGAGTGGATACCTGAATGACTGGTATAAATACTTTATGTATTTGGAAATACGGGTCCAGTGACTTTAGATATGGTTTTTCCTTATGTAATTCTTACTTTCAACAAATATATCTCTTTAAAAAAAAATGTATCTCTTAAGGCAAAATTATTTTATTTTATTTTTTTTTTAGTATTTAAACCACCTAGAAATATAAGAAGCCAGTTATCTGTTGTTGCTGAGAGTAAAGTCATTTTTGTTTGAAGTTGTGCTTTAAGAAAATGACTTACAGACCACCTGGTGAATATTTACTAAACCTAAAACCTAGACCAACATATTTTATGAGGATTCAGAAACAAAACAAAAGGGAGCTTTATAATTTCCTTGTAAGAATCAGAAGAGAGGGGCACCTGGGTAGCTCAGTCAGTTAAGCATCTGCCTTTGGCTCAGGTCATGATACCAGGGTCCTGAGATCAAGTTCCACATCAGGCTCCATGCTCAGTGGGGAGTCTGCTTCTCCCTCTACCCTTTCCCCCTGCATGTGATCTCTCTCTCTCACTCTCTCTCAAATAAATAAATGAAATGAAATCTTAAAAAAAAAAAAGAATAAGAAGAGAAAAATCCTACAGTCAATGAGAAAAAGGGGAATTAGAGTTGTAATGTTCCTTAGGCAAGCTAGAAAAACACTAAATAGAACAACCATACACCAACAAACTAGACAACCTAGAAGAAAGGGAAAAACTCTCAGAAACGTACAACCTACCAAGATAGAAACAAAAAGATAATCTGAACAGCCCAATTACCAAGAAGGAGACTGAATCAGTAATCAAAAAATCTCCCTAGAAAGAAAAGCCCAGGACCGCATGGCTTCAATGGTGAATTTTACCAAATATTTAAAGAAGAATTAATGCCAGTCTTTCTCAAACTCTTCCAAAAAACTGAAGAGTAGGTAACACTCCCAAACTCATTTTATGTGGCCAGCATTACCTTGATACTAAAGCCAGAAAAGGACACTCCAAAAAATAGAACTACAGACCAAGATCCCTCATGAATACAGACATAAAAGTTCTCAATAAAACACAAGCAAATTGAATTCAATAGCACATTAAAAGGATCATTTACCGTGAGCAACTGAGATTTATCCCTGGGTTGCAAGGATAGTTCAACACATATAAATCAATAAATGTAAGACATCACGTTAATAGAATTTAAAAAAAAACCACATGATTATCTCAATAGATGCAGAAAAAGCATTTGATAAAATTCAACATCAGTTCATAATAAAAACTCTTAACAAATTAGGTATAGAAGGAATATACCTCAATATAACAAAGGCCATATATAATAAGCCTACAGCTAATGTCATACTCGATGATGAAAGGTTGAAAGCTATTCCTATCAGGGCACCTGGATGGCTCAGTTGGTTAAATATCTGACTCTTCGTTTCAGCTCAGGTCATGATCTCAGGGTCTTGAAATCAAGCCCCGTGTTGGGCCCCATGCTCTGTGGGGAGTCTGTTTGAGATTCTCTTTCTTCCTCTCCCTCTGCCCTGCTTATGCTCTCTCTCAAATAAGTAAATAAATCTTTTTTAAAAAATAAAAAAGCTGTTCCTCTAAGGTCAGAAACAAGACACTGGTACCCACCCTCACTAGTCATATTCAACAAAGTACTGGAAGTCCTAGCCAGAGCATTCACTCAAGAAAAAGAAATAAAAGTCATCAGAATTACAAAGGAGGAAGTAAAATTGGCTCTATTTGCAGATGGCATGATTTTACACAAACAAAATTCTATCTAAAGACTCCACCAAAAAACTGTTAGATCTAATCGATAAATGTAAAGAAAAAAAATACTGATTAGAAAATTTAAAACTAGGTAAGAATCATTAACATATCAAACACCTCCTGTGCAATGTCCTTGTTATTTACATTATCTCATTTAATCTTCATAAGAACTCTGGATTGAGTGTGTTGTTAATTTCACAGTTTGCAAATGATAAAATGGAGGCACAAGTATTAAATAACTTTCCATGCTCTGTATCCTACACAGGGTTACTTATATGCTACTTGGTGGCTTTGAAAAATGATATATAGCCAAGGTAAGTAAATGCTAAAGCAACATCAAGACAAGTAATGAGGAAGTCTCACTAACTGAAATGGAACATGTTTTCTTTTGACTAATTCAATATAGTAGAGGAAGTAATTACCAATACAAAAGCAAATTCAGACAGTGTAGAGGTTTTGACTTCAAAATTAATTAATATACTGGGTCTTTAAAACTAAACTAAGTAAATACTGTGGACTAAATGTTTGTGTCATCTCTAAATTCCATGTTGAAACCCTTATTCCCAGTGTGATGGTATTTGTTCACGGGGTCTTCGAGAGGTAATTGGGTCATAAAGGTAGAGCCCTCAGGATGACAGTAGTGTCCTTATAAGATGAGACAGGAAAAAGCTTGCCTCCTCTCTCACTCTCTTTTCTACCATATGAGGACCTAGCAAGAAGATGACCACCTTCTTTTTTTTTTTCCCTTTAAGGTGTGCACTTTATGGAACTGGTCTCAAGTCAGTGTACAGGTAAACCCTGGCTGCCTCTGTGCCTCAACCCCACTCCCAGGGAGACCAAAAGCCTTCATAAATCTTAAATTGGAGGGGACAAAAAAGGGGGGCCATGATGGCAGACCATTCAAATTAAAACAAAAAGAACAAGTATGAGGTGAGGGTTAAAAAAAATTTGCACTACATAATTCACACAAAAGCAATTCTATCACCCTCCCCTGTGTGGACTTGGGCGAGGACTGGCCCTTCTGAGGGAGAAATGGAGTGGCTTCTGGGAAGGCAAGGGACTTCCGGTAACAATGCATCTCACGATATTTGGAATGATTAAAAAAAAAAAATGTACAATCAAAGTCCTCAGCCACATTGTAGAACTTTGGAGATTCTTGCTCCAACCAACTGCTGTCACCTTCACCATTCCAGTTTTTAAATCCTGAGTCAAGTGCCAAAAATAAATAAATAAATCAACAACAACAAAAAAATCCAAAACCAAAAAACAACAAATTAAAAAAACAAACAAACAAATAAAGCCATACCAACCTCATCACATTTTCTGCACAAGTTAGGTTTTGTCAAGAAAGGATGTAATGCAACTAAAGTTATAGTCCACCTAAAAGCATTTGTGGTGGATGATGGAGGAGCCGGACTCGTCGTACTCCTGCTTGCTGATCCACATCTGCTAGAAGGTGGACAGCGAAGCCAGCATGGAGCCACTGATCCACACAGAGTATACCTTCAAACCAGAAAGAGGGCTCTCACCAGAACTCAGCCGTACAGGGACCTTGACCTTAGACTTCCCTGCCTCAGAACTATGAAACTAAACAACTGAAGAATCTAAGGATGAAAATGTATGTAAATTAATGCTTTTATTTTGTTACATTGTCATTATATCTTTACTTTCAAAGCTTTAAGGCAAGTTCAGTTTAAAAACCATTTTTGAAGTCATGATATCTATATCAAGATAATATTTCAAAATCTATTAATGTGCTTTTCTTTGAATATATTTTTATGTTGCCAGAGTGCTCCATTCCTCAGAGAGTCCTTTGTTATACCTGGAGAGTTGGAGAGTGCAAGAAAGTGTCCTTGTTCACCTCTTGAAATCTAAACAAGTTTCACAAAGCCAATTTTTAGAAATAAGAAAACCAGGTTTTCATTTTTCAAGAGCCAAGCACTTGAGAGAGTAAAGTAGAAACCCCAGCTAGGTTAAAGATGGAACCTAAGCTAGTGGGGGCCTGTGACTAATTTCCAAAATTGAACTCTGAGACTATACATGGTTCCATTTCTAGGGTTAAGATTGGGTTGATGTGGAAAGGAGAAATAGTAATAGGGTACACACAAGCAGAGAATGTCACCTGTTTATGGAAAACTTTCCACATGCCCCATTTGAGTACACAGGTGCTGTGAAGGCTAGTCAAGAGCAGGGAAGCAAAGATCGGCATAGGGATGGCCTTTAAACCGGAAATCATGGCAGGGATCGGGAATATCCAAAGCAGGTACTGCCCCATGTCCCACTGCTATGCAGGAGCAGCTATAACTTCTGTAGAAATCAACATCCAAAGACAAGGTAGCATAAGACTTCCCACTGGGAAGCCACTAGGGAACAAATCTCAGACTGTTCACCCCTGTTGCCATAATAAGCTTCCCACTGTCTCAGGTATGACCTTGGGAAACAACAGAGACCACAGTAACCTAAAAGAGGCTCACATGTAAGTGTAAGAGGATTAAAATGTAAAAGCAGAAATCAAGACAAGTTAGAGGTAAAGATAAGTAATTTATGCAAAAGAAAGTAATTCCTTGATCAAAATTTACTTGGCATTCTAAATGGGGCAAGAATCAGAGTGATTAAGCAAGGGGAGACCAAGTTCAGTGATTGAGAAGCGGTCATAATCATTCCTATAATTTTTTTACTTGGTCGCCTCTAGTTTGAGGTGGTCCATGAAATATATTTCCTACCATCTCCTCAGTATTTATTGCTCCTCAGAATTTCTAGAAATGATTTGCTTTTCTCAATTCTCAAAGCTGCCTTTAGGCACAGAAGTCCAATTTGAGGTTTACAAGTAAGCACAGAGCTTTACAAAGATAATTGTTGGCGGGAAAATTACGTTCCCCCCTCCCATTACAGGTTAAGAAATAAGAACTAATGAGCAAAGTGAATTGTATTAAAGAAATGTATTTTATTTTTTTTTAATGATTTTATTTTTAAGTAATTTCTACACCCAATGTAGCGCTCAAACTCACAACCCTGTGATCAAGAGTTGCATGCTCCACTGAGCCAGCTAGGCGCCCCTAAAGAAATATATTTTAATTCAATCAAAAAAGGAAACATCAAATTTAATTTAAAGGAAAAAAAATCAGAAATTGTGTGAGAAAACAACAGAGCAAATCAATTCCTGAAAAGAGAGTTCTGCATCTTGATGATAATATTTATTGAAAGGGTTAGAAAAAAATTAAAATGTCCTTTAGCGTAAGAATTTTTGAGTTACCTGCAATCAATTCATTTCAGAAGTGGAGCAATCCTTGGTCATTTCTTAATATCAAAATTTACGCAGGTTTCTCTCTTGAATATCTTCTACATTTAAAGAGGCAATCACACAAAATCTCCTATATTCCATACACGATAAATTCTTTGTTTCAGCCAACTCTTAATGGAGGGGTAACTAGTACACCACCACCTCCTTGGACAAAAAGCGTCGGAATATTCTGTTTTGTTGATTTATGTATCTCTTCGTATGTTTCCTCATCAATCTCTATAGTAGTCACAGTTTCTTCCACATCTCCCAATATTGTATGTAAATGCTGATCAGAAATATGTAATCTACCTTAAATATGTAATCTACCTTAAAAGCTGTCATTTCTCATTTACACATAAATACGCTCATCCAGGCTGAGCATGATGAGATCCAGGAGCTCTTCTATGGTGTTGGTAGTTTGTTGTTGGTCCGTGTCATCCAACATGTTTCAAACCCTGCGCCCTTCCCCAAAAAATGTATTTTGAAATTTACATTTCTGTATCTGAGTCAATGTAACTACAAATCGTAAAACAACTACATTTAAAGTCAGTGTTAATCATATTGTAGTTGAGAATGTTTTTGCTCTACTTTTTAGGAATAGTGGAGCATGCACAATGTGATATTCTAGCACCATATACACCATAAATTTCCTGTTGTAAAAGCTTTGTTTCTAAAAATAAATGGTATAGAAAAAAAATACCATAGAAATGGTATATATAAAGATTCACATGTCTTGTGAATCTTTAGTTTGGTATTTATGAAGTTTTACTGCTTCTTCCTAATCACGCAGCAATTTCGAAGAATCTTTAGATGGATAATCAGTATATCAATAAAGAGAATAGATTATAACAGAGTAAAAATATTAGGTCAGAGAATTATATTACACAATAGTATTTTTATAAGGACCCAAAATATGCAAAACTAAACATCATATTTTTAGGGATACAAACAAATATGACAGAACTATTCTTAAAAGGTAAAGGAATGAGGCCATCTGGTGACTTCTACCTCCAGAAAAGAGAGCTAGAGAATTATTACCAACTTTCCTGCTGAGGACAATTAAAAGAATTGTATGAACTTTAAAAAATAAATTCCTTAGTGCATCAAACAGCTCATAATAGGGTAAGAAATTACCAAACCAAGATGTAGGGGAGGTTGCAAGAATCAAGAGAAGCTCAGCACTGAAAGTAATTTTTTCCCTCGGGGCATCTGCTTCTTAGAAAGCAATAGCTATAAAACTAAACTAGTTTTTAGTGGCCTTGTGGGGATAGAGAAGCAGTAGAGAGAAGAGTAGAACACACAGATCACATCAATCTGAGAGCTATTGGAATTATCATGGTATAAAATAACTATCCTTTCTTTAATATAAGAAAGGCTTGAAAATATATGTAGGAAACAACTATCAATGTGACATAGCATATATGAAAACAAAACAGACTCACTAGAACAGAAAAAGAATTAAAATCAGGAATTCAATGTATGTGTGTGACAAGAGATTAACACAGTTTAAGAGAAAATTACTGAACTGGAAGCAAGTCAGAGAACATTTACAAAGAGAATTAGTTAAGTGAATGACAGGTCAGAAAATTACTCAGAATAAAACACTATAACACAAAAATCCAAAACAATGAAACAGAGCATAAAAGTCATAGATGATACAGTAAGAAGCTATAATATATTGCTAGTATCAGAGAGAGAGGAGAGAAATAATGGGGAAGAGGAAATACTTGAAGAGATAATGGTTGAAACAATTACCAAACTAATGACAGATACCACGCCACAGATTCAAGTAACCCAACAAATATCCATCGGGATGAAAAGAAAAATTAAGAATCATCTAATGAAAGTAAGATAACCCTCAAAAGGGAAACAGACTTTAAGTCGCAGTGGAATTCAAAAGACAATAAAATGATGTGTTCAATTCACTTTTTTAAAGTAAATTAAATTCTATATCCATATACAGGGAAGACTTTTTTTTCCCATAATTAAGTGTAAATAAGAATAGTTTGGGTCTGGGGGCGCCTGGGTGGCGCAGTCATTAAGCGTCTGCCTTCGGCTCAGGGCGTGGTCCCGGAGTCGTGGGATCGAGCCCCGCACTGGGCTCCCTGCTCTGCTGGGAGCCTGCTTCTTCCTCTCCCACTCCCCCTGCTTGTGTTCCCTCTCTCGCTGGCTGTCTCTCTCTCTCTGTCAAATAAATAAATAAAATCTTAAAAAAAAAAAAAAAAAAGAATAGTTTGGGTCACAAAGAAACAAAACAAAGCTAAAATCAGAATTTGCTACCAGCAGACTTGGTCTCAAGAAAATACTAAATGTTGCTCATCAGACACAAGGAAATCTCTGAAAGGCAGAGATTCCTGAAGGAATGAAAAGAAACTGCACAAAAGTAATAATGTCTGATTCTAAAATATACAAAATTAAAATACACGATAAGTCAAAAGAAAATTTAATGATTAATTAAAGTATTCTAGGTTTTTTTTTCTTAATTGGGAGAAAGGTAAAGGTATTAATGAACATTTTATTATGATAATATTTTTAAAGGCAAGAGAATAATAAATTCAGCCTTGAGAATAGTAGTTACCTCTGAAAAGGGAGGATGAATACATAAAATGGGCCCACAACTCGAAGCAAGAAGATGCTATGCTCTAGTTCTTAAGCTGGATGATGTGTTCTTGACTACTTATTTTATTATCATGCTTCTTAATGTGCACACAAAGTACATAATGTGGAGTATAGTACATAATTACATTTAAAAATTACCTATTGACCAAGAGTTACAAATTACATTTCATAAAATGATGGTCTGGCATACATAAAAGTGAATAAAAGAACTGAATTTGAGAAGTTTATCAACAATATGTATTATTTGTACAGCACTTAAAAATCAAGCTTCTCATAATATTTTGATGATTTTATGAATGTAATCAATTCAATTTGTTCAATTATCACTCCTCCAGTAGACTTGTATTCTTTGTCTGATTAGACATACATCAAAGCGATTCTTTTTTTCCTACTCCCTTCACAACACGCAGTTCTGAAAAGTTATTACATACCATAAATACTTACACAATTCTGGATTTATCTCTCACAAATCCTGCAAATTAGCACTTAGAAAAATCAGCAAATGTATGTCCTACTTCAGAATGAATGAATGCATTGGTATGAATGTATTCTCATTTGTGAGTAGACATGCTCATTCCAAACAAATATAGTCTCATCATTTTTATAAAAAATGTGGACTAGCGGATTTTATGTCATGTCTGTATCATTTAAGAGCCGTTTATATGAAAGTCTGTTATCAGTTTGATATAAAATTACATTTATTTTTTTCCTATTTATAGTCATTTTTTGGCTTTGCATTATCATCCTTTTTGTTTAATCTCATTTTTGGACATATATAAAATACATACAGGGTTTAAAATGTTTTATACTTTATATGTACACAAACTAAAATGACAAACTCTACTAAATAAGTGTGTGTGTGTGTAGTACTTAGCTGATTTCAACAGTTTATTATAATATGTAGCAATTAATCCATGTGATTTTTAAAATAATTATTTTCTAGGTTTTCAGATAATCCTTTGTTCCCGATTTTGACCATAATCCTAATAAGAATCATAATCCCCTTGCAGGTCACTTTAACATTTTATTAGGATATGCCAGTATTTCGTATATTGACAATCTCTTGGAATCTCAGTAATCTTGAATACTGTAGAAAACACAAAAGATATTTGAAAAAACCCCTAGGTTACAAAAACTACTTCACAAATAATAGGTTTTTAAACTATTTGGAGAACACCTCAGGCTCTCAGGTAGAGCTTATTTACTCAGAGTTTAACTTTGATTTGAACAAAGTTGGATATTTTGTTTCCTGGGGGGAGAATATTAAAAAGTAGAAAATTATATTTATGTTTGGGGGAATAAAGGAGCTATCAGGGATGCAGTCATAGTGCCTCTCTGACATAGCAGATGGTCTCATAGAGGAAAGACTTAGAAAGTCTTTAAAATACAGCATCCACTTTACATCAATGAATATTTTATATTTCAAAAAGGCCAAAAAGGGCATTAAACAAAACTTAACATTGAAAACATGGACAGATGAACCTAATGCTATATGAGACTGATCATGGGACCACACAGAAAAAATAATAAATTCAATTTTTTTTTACCCAGGACTATAACTGAATACTTCATGGATATATTTTCGGATACAAAAATCTACAAAGAAATATTGAATTTTACACAGTAAGTTTGCTGTTGGTAGTGGTACTGGTATAGCGATTCTAAACCGCATTGTGTTTATCATAGGGTACTGCAAATGAGAAATATATTGATGTTTTCCCTGTGGAAAAACAGAGATAAAACTATTAAATGGGGGAAAATAAGGAATAGCCTGTGGGGGTATATATGAATTAGAAATATCAATATGAGTTCCCATGTAATAATTCCATCTCTGTCTGCTGAAAGAACCCAGAAATAAGGGCACTCAGAGCAGTGAGCACCCCTGGATCAGTCTGGGCCCAATCAGGAGATAGAAATCTCAGTGTGGGTTAAAGAAGGGGATGTTTAATAAAGAATAATTAATAATCTGGGATACAGGATTGACTATAAGATATACAAAAACTCTATATGGTGCTCTTTGGCTGAAGAAGAGCACCCAAGCAAGGACAACTTGGAAGGGAGCCCCTTCCCAGGGCTGGGTTTCAGACCTCACTGGTGAAAGGTGTAGTTCAGCCCCCTAGACAGCAGAGAAGTTTCCTTGTTCCCCAAAGCCAGAGTTGGTCTAGAATCACTAGATAAGCAGGAGACCTTTCAGCGTACAGGCAAAGACTATGGCAGATAGCAGCCAATCGGCAACCACTGGTGTGTATGTGTGTGTGTACACGTGCACACATGCCCACACAAAGGAGGTGAAAACCCTGTGGGCCATGGGTGAGCAGCATGGGGCCTACAGAAGGATTTGGCAGCTGTAGGGAGGAAGCCTTGGAGGCACTGGTTTTGACAGAACAAGGATACAAACGTGCCAAGGACCCACAATCTAGGCGCATGGTAGGGGCACAGGTCCACCCTATGTCTTCTCACCTACACTGCGGTTCTACCATGCCCCAGAAGGGCCCATTTCTCCTGTAGTGACCCTCCAGTGCCCTCTTTTGAGATGTTTAACATCACGCTCACTTTCCAGGAGGTATGCTTAAAGGAATTTTGTGTATTATCATAGAGTCTATGTAGATGTGTACAACTGGAACAAAGAGATAATAAATTGACTACTGTCACAACATTTAACATCCAGATATTTGTTTCTAAATGCCACTACTCTTTAGAAAGATCAGGGCTCCTTGAATAAAAGATTGATTCTAGGTCTGGGTATGGAAGGAACTAAAAGCTTGGAACTTCTTGCCAAAGACTTGCTGTGATAGCAGTGGCAAGAGCCATCAGCATGAATGGGCTCCCACTCACCAAATTTTGTTCAAATGAGCATCAAAAAGGCTAGGGACAGTGAAGGCTAGGAAACAATTGGTGGGATGGCGGGGCCACGTGGAGGGGTGAATCCATTAAGGCCATAATAGTACTCAAAAAGATGGAATGGTGAGGGAAGTTGAAGTTCTTCTTTATGGAAGAATGATAGCTAAAAATATAGGTGGAATACAACAATTCAAAAGTCACAATTAGCAATAAACAAAGTGATCATTGCTTGAGGCAGGGATTTCAATGTATGCTCAAACCACTGAGGGCAAGTTCTTGGGAACTTCCAAATTCACTACCTTGAGATGTGTCACCCCACTGATGACGTATAACTGCAAAAGAACCGGGTGTCTCCACCAAAGATAAATGAGGAAAACTCTCGACTTAACTGTTACCGGCCTAGCAACCCCAATAATGGGACAAACTGACATTAGGTATCTCTCTGATGGGAAGCATCATGGGCTTTCAATATTTTGCATCAAGGAAGGGGCATTTTCTTCAGCAACATTTGTGATCTGAGCATTGGCATGACTATGGACTTTTTGTTATGCTTTTCAGGCTGACTACCATCTTTCCAAACTGGGAGAGATCACTCTTCTGCTTTGTGACTCTGTGGCTCGATTTTTGATTCTTTGTAAATTGCTCTTTGCTCACCATATTCATGAGAACCTTTCTACACAGCAGGTTACCTCTCAGCCCCGCTGCCTGCCCTTTCCCAGTCTCCAGGGACCTCACTGCCATAGCAGTGGGAGTTCCCTTCTCTCTCCTGCTGGTCCCTTAGCCTTCAGCCGCTGGCGATCTGCCTTGAAAGGCCTACAGTGCCTTAAGGGAATTTTTAACCAGTACTTGTCCTCACAGAGGTCGGGAGCGCTTCACTTGCTAAAGATTTGCCGTGCCTTGGAACGAATTCTCTCATTTCTCCAGCTCTAAGCTTGGCATTCAGATGGCTGCTGCCTGGCCCCAGTCACATCTCGGATCATCTTTCTCAACTCTCTCTGCTTGCACTACTCCTGCGCATTTACTGGAAGTTGGTAGAAACCCTGGGGCAGGTCAGGGCAGATACACTCTGGCTGGAGCTCAGCAAGAGTCTCATCCGTCACGTGATCCCACTCACTGCCATTAAAGTTTGTTCGATACCTGGCTGGTTTTTCCTTAATTCCATCTGTGGCAGATGTAATCTCCCACTGCTCCACTGGAGTGAAAAGAACTTCTAAGAACTTGTAGCTTTCTAGAATTTAGTCTATTTGGATTTTTTTGCATCCTCAGCTCTCCTATATGCTTAAGCATTTTGCATGTCTATATATTGAGCTTGTTAATATTGTTAAAATGTCAATAATTGAGAGTTTCTATACTAACTGGAAGTGGAAGTCTCTGATGCTTTTTAAAAACACTCGTAGAATATAGCTCGTACCGCTCCTCCCAAAGAGCTATACCCTATTCCAGTAGCTATTACTCATATCACAGCCAAGGCTGTCCTCTGCTCATCCTCTTAAAATGCAGTTTCTCAGATGTATTTTCAACTTAGTAGCAAACGAAAAGGAAAATGTTATCTTTTTAAGGAATAACAGACCTGCATTAGTTTTCTATTGCCATTGGAACAAATGATCACAAACTTGTGGACTCAAAAACAAAGGAAACCCAGTTCTGTAGTCATAAGCCTGACACAGGGCTCAGTGAGCTAAAATTAGGGTTTCAGCAGATTTACATTCCTTCTGGAGGCTCAAGAGGAGACTGTGTTTCCTTCTTTTTTCCAACTTTTAGAGGCAACCCATATTTCTTGGCCTGTGGTCCCCTTCCTCTATTCTTCAAGCCCGCAGTGCGGCCCCTCCCTGATCCTTTTTCCACATGGCCGCAGCCTTCGCTCTAACTCCTCTGCCTCCCTCTTCCACTTACAAAGACCCTTGTGATTACACTGGGCACCTGGACAATGGTCAGCTGATTAACAACCTTAATTCCTTCCTGCCTCCTAACCTAACATACTGACAGGTTCTGGGCATTAGGACATAGTTATGGGGGTGGGGGGGACAGGGACCATTATTCTGCCTGCCCCAAGATTCCTCATTGCTTGTCCTTCAGAATTCTCCGAAATTGATGAGTGTCCTCTCTAAAAGGACACCATTCTAATTCTTCAAAAGTTTACACAGACTATGATTAACCCTAATTTCATTCACATAGAAAACATTATGACCATTTTAAAAATGCATTTACTGCACAAAGATAGCAGCATTCCCAAATCCTAAGATCATTTTTTAGCAGTATTAACAAATTTTACTGGACAGAAATGTTTTCTATGCTCTTATAATACAAGATTCAAAGTAAAATGCATGTAGAAATTTAATCTTAAATTTATTTTCTTAAAAAAATTAAAAGTAAATTACAGGTAAAAGTGCATATTGTATCAAATATTTTATTGGTGTGTCCTAACTAGCTTGAGGCTATTATCAAATATCCCTCTGATAAAGGGCAAAATATATATGTCTTGCTTTGGAGACAACATACTATGAGGTAAATAATATGCTGAGAATTGGCTGGCAGGAAAGCAAGTCATTTTTTATAATAATCCAAGCATTTTAATGGAGAGCTATTTATCAAGCTTTCCTATTATCACTTGGTATTTGAACCATAAAGGTAATTAACTACAAATAAGTGAACCGAATAATATGCCTACACCTGTCCACCCTTTATCAGCATGACTTTATGATGCACAGTGGTAGGAGAAACGTTTTAGCTGGGAGGCAAAAAATAAAATATTAATGCTTTTAATATTGAATGCCTTTATGCCTTTGGAACAATGATTCAATAATCTGAGCCAGGTCTTGGGATTTAAAGGTGTTAGGGTCATACCTGAATAGCATAGCAGTTCCTTTGCCAGCCCCAAGCATTCTGACTTAAAACTTCCACCTGCAACTACAATTCCTTCATATGTTTAAATGATACCTAGCAAGATTTAGCAATATCGCCATGCCATGCCCAGTAGCTCTAAGGATTGATAGCTAGAATTTAATTTTTAAGATACCGTTTGTGAGATTCTGGCATATTTATAGAATTGCTTAATTATAATAGTAAAATTTAAAGTAATAACAATAAACAGTACAAATATCAGGCTTTTGTTTTCCTAATTTTGAGATCATAGACCATCAAAGGAATTATTACATTTTGAAATGCAGCAAGATATCCTGATGAATGAAAGCATTGTGTTTTTTTTTCAAGGATAAAAAACTAGGCATTGGCCAAACATAAAGGTGTGGGCCATAGAAAAAAAAGTACAAAGTAAAACCTAAATAAGTTAACTAAGTAATTTAACAAGGGCCCAAAGGAGTAAATGCTTTACCCATCTAAACTCACAGATACTGGACACAAGGTCTACATCTAAAGTTAAAAGTCAAATGTTAGGGGATAGGAGGAGGAAAGGGGACAAAAAATAGAGGTCTAGAGCCAGCTTTCAGCCATGAGTGCACTTAGTACACCTGCTTTGTACCATGGCCCCATCCCTGGATTTGCTCTTTTGTATGTCAGGGAGCAATTGAGGCAAATGTGTTTCTTGGGATTCCAACGTACAGCCTCTCTTGAGAATTTTTGCATTAATTTATAATTTAAAATTTAGAGTCCAAGTTAATAATGCAGAAGTGAAGAGTCAAGTATGTCAATCAGCATTAATAGGAATGAAACATATAAGGGCTTAAACTTCCTGCAATTTTCCAGACTAATGTTTCACACAGGCCTGTTGACATGGTAATATTTGGGGGAAATAGGTGCACAGCCGGTTACAGGTGTTAGTAGCAAAGGAAAAGCATCCTGAGGATCAGTTTATAGAACAATATAAAGATGAAAGACAGTATTTGACATCATGGAGAAAAATCCGTAAGTTGGTAGGCTTACTTATTTTTTTTTTTTTTTAAGATTTTAAAATTTACTTAGAGAGAGCATGTGCATGTTGGGGGAGGGGCAGAGGGAGAGAAAATCCTCAAGCAGACTCCTCCCCACTGAGTGCAAAGCCCAGTGCAGGGCTCAATCTCAGGACCCTAAGATCATGACCTGAGCCAAAATCAAGAGTCAGCCACTCAACCTTCTGAGCCACCCAGGCACCCCTGACTTATTTTCATTTTAAATCATTTGTTTGCATTTGTCCATATTTAGCACCTAAGAAAATCACTGGCCAATCGAGTCAATTTAGCAAAACAAATATAAAGGCAACTATGTACTATGAAAATTCTACTCTTCAACTGGCACAAAAATAGACACAGATTAATAAAACAGACTAGAGAGCTCAGAAATAAACCCACCCTTATATGGTCAATTAATCTATTACAAAGAAGGCAAGAATATACAATGGTGAAAAGATAGTCTCTACGATAAATGATGCTGGAAAAACTGGACAGTTATACACAAAAGAATGAAAGTGGAGCACTTTCTTACATCATACACACAAATAAACTCAAAATGGATGAAACACCTAAATGTGAGACCTCAAACCATAAAACTCCTAGAAAAAAACATAGGCACTAATCTCTTTGACATCAACCTTAGCAACATTTTTCTAGACTTGTCTCCTCAGGCAAGGGAAACAAAAAAATAGTAATAAACTATTGGGGGTTTGCCTTGGTGGCTCAGTCGGTTAAATGTCTGCCTTTGGATCAGGGATTAAGCCCCATGTTGGGCCCTGCTCAGCAGGGAGCCTGCTTCTCCCTCTCCCTGCCACTCCTCCTGCTTGTGCTCACATGCTCTCTCTCTCTCTCTCAAATAAATAAAATCCTTAAAAAATAATATTATTAATAATAAACTATTGGGACTATAAATAAAACCTTTTGCACAGCAAAGGATACCAACAAAACAGAAAAGCAACCCTACTGAATGGAAGAAGATATTTGCAAATGATTTATCTGGTAAGGGCTTAATATCCAAAATACATAGACAGTTCCTACAACTCAACACCAAAAATAATAATAATAATAATAATAATAATAATAATCCAAATAAAAAATGGGAAGAGAACCTGAATAGACGTGTTTCCAAAGAAGACATGAAGACGGCCAACAGATAATCTGAAAAGATGCTCAGCATCACTAATCATCAGGAAGATGCAAATCAAAACCACAATGAGATATCACCTTACACCTGTCAGATGGCTAGAATCAAAAAGACAAGTAATGGGGTATGTGGCTGGCTCAGTCAGAAGAGCGTGCAACTCTTGATCTCAGGGTCATGGGTTCAAGCCTCATGTTGTGCGTAGAGATTACAAAAAAAAAATAAACTTTATTTTTTAAAAAAGACAAAAAAATAACAAGCATGGCAAGGATGTGGGGAAAAGGGAATCTTTCTGCACTGTTGGTGGTAATGTAAATTGGTATAGCCACTGTGGAAAAAACAGTATGGGGGTTTTTCAAAAAAATTAAAAACAGAAATACCATGTGACCCAGTAATTCCACTACTGGGTATTTACTCAAGAGAATGAAAACCCTAGCTGGAAAAGATATATGCTCCCCTATGGTTACTGTAAGATTATTTACAATGGTCAAGATAAGAAAGCAACCCAAGTGTCCATCAACAGATGAATGAATAAAGAAGATGTGGTATATATATTTATATACTATGGAATATTACTCAGCCATAGAAAAGAATGAGATCTTACCACTTGTGACAACATGGAGGGACCTAGAGGGTAGAGGGTATTATGTTAAGTGAGGTAAGTCAAAGAAAGACAAATACCATATGATTTCACTTATATGTGGACTCTAATAAACAAAACAAATGAATAAGCAAACAAAAGCAGAAACAGACCTATAGATGCAGAGAACAAACTGATGGTTGTCAGAGGGGAGGGAGGTGTGGGGAAAATGAGTGAAGGGGAGTGGCAGATACAGGCTTGCAGTTAAGAAATGAGTAAATCATGGGGATGAAAGGTTCAGCATAGGAAATACAGTCAGTGGTATTTGTAATAGTATTGTATGGTGACGGATGGTAGTGTACTTGTGGTGACAAGAGCATAACATATAGACTTGTCAAGTCACAGTGTTACATACCTAAAGCTTATGTAACATTGTGTGTCAACCATATTTCCCTAAAATAGTCTACCATTCCGAAATGGGGAGGTGTGTTATACATTAAAATAATGAGGCCATCTTGTTGCTTACTCATACCTGTGTAACAAATGATATATAATAATAGTTATTCATGTAGTTGTAATATATAAATACAGTTTAGCCCATTCCATGAAATGCCTTAATGGTTTTGTTCAAATTGTTTGTTATGTAATGATGAATATGTATAAATTAAAATACATGCTACATAGAGGACATGCATGAATTAGCCAAAAGAAAAATACTATAAATGCTTATGTTGTTATAGGGTTGTCTTGTACTTTAAAAGGCAATTTTTAAAATCCAAAATCTGTAGAGTCAAATTATTAGGGTTCATTCACATTATAGAGTATCAATATACTTCTAAACAAATATAGTAAGTGGTTCTTGGTTTTGTTTTTTGGGAATGTGTTTTTGAGAGAGAGAGAGACAGGGAGAGCAGGGAAGGGACAGGCAGGGGGAGAGGGAGAGAGAGAATCTCAAGCAGGCTCCACGCTCGGCCCTGAGCCTGATGCAGGGCTTGATCTCCCGACCCTGAGATCATGACCTGAGCTGAAATCAAGAGTCCAACGCTCAACCCATTGCGCCACCCAGGTGCCCCTAGTAAGTGGTTCTTAAAAGGACTTCCACTATTTAAAATATGCTTTCATTCACACACACACATGTGTCAATTAATACGCAACCTTTATAAAAGCAGTTACATTTTACAAAATAAGGATAATCCTTTGATATTTGTCTGGAATTACAAAGTATCCTTTTTGGAAGATTCATTTAAGATCTCAAAAATTTTTTTAAACAAAAGTGGCACATTTACTATAATAGCTTGATACAATTAAAAGTACAAAGTAATTGTCATTGTACTCAGCAAACATAATTGTCCTTTGCTTTTATTATATCTCATCCCCTTTAATGTCACTGACAGTTTTGGTTTTTCTCAGGGACATACAGAAGAGGAGACAGCACTCATATTTTCTAATATATAAGGAAGATGTTACATTTATAGCCATTCAGCTATGTTTTTCACTAATACCATATTCTGCATTTACTTGCTTTTTGTGTATTATTTCCTTTCATAAGAACCACTACTTTCTGCTCTATCATCATTTTGCATGCTAAACATTAGTATTTTCCATACACTATTACTATGTTGGGGCTTTTAATGTTTTAAACACATTTAATTTAAAAACAAACTTGTACAATTTTTATCTTTGTTGATTTTTATCACCTCTCTCAGCGTTTTCTAAAACTAGGAGGAAAAAAACCTTTGCTTTGTCAATACAATCTGTCTTGATGTTTAAACAAAAGACACAGTTTTATTTTTTCAAAAAAATTTCAGTTTCAGCAGGACTATACATTTATAAATATTCTTAAAAATCTGCCCTATTATTTCGCTCCATTAAAATAGGAAATTGTCTAACACACCTAGCATAATGTGCTTTCCTGACATTTTCTGACTTAACATGAGAAGCAATGTAGTATGTGGAAAAGCCTGAACCAGACGGACTTAAGTTAAATCCTTGCCTCTGTCAATGGATGGTTGTGTGAATTAGGACACATTTATTAACCTCTTTGAACTGGGGGAAACGTACCCACTCTCTGAGATCTTATGATGTTTAAATGAGAAAATGAATACAAGGGACTGAGCAACAATAAAACTTCTTTAAAACATAATAAGATCCAAAAAAGTCAATCCACACTAATCTACAGGATGGAGTAATTGTGAATTTAATAAAATAGTAACCAGTACTAACAGCCCACCTACCTGGTGGGATGTTTCTGGATTTCAGTTGAAAGACCAACCCCTCACCAAGTCCCATATGCATGTTGATGTTACATGGTGGGGGCTGTATGCTTTCGCTTAAATAACCACTGGGATACTTCTGGGTCCTATTGCTAAGGTGACCCAATAAAAGACAGGATACCTAGTTAAATTTGAATTTCAGAAAAACCAGAAATACTTTCCTATAAGTTTGTCCCCCAAGTACTGCATGGGGAGGAGAGAGAGAAAGTGAGGAATGAAGTGAAAAGATCTTTGACTAGTTCTTCTACTGCGTTGGAACAGTAAGGCAACGGATCCTCAGAGCTTGAGATCATCATTTCCAGGCCTAGACTGGAGGTTGCTGCAAAGCTTCAAAGCAAGTCCCACATCCTATATGCTGCCATATTTGATAAATCATGGAAAGGATAGCAGAGCCAGTAGATCATCTGGCAGGGATCATAAACTTTGTGTGTGCGAGTGTGAGAGTGTGTGTGTGTGTGTGTGTGTGCGCGCGCGCGCCACAGAGACAGTCTGGTGCCTGTGGACTTTCCAAAATATTGTTTGTCAATATACTAAAAATGACATAATGGATTACAAAAGAAACCAATTATATGAAACCACATTTATCAAAATATTTTAGGGGGTTGGGTAAAATAGATGATGGGGATTAAAGAGTTACACTTATGATGAAAAAATAAAATAATAAAAAAATATTTATTGTAGAAAAAAATAAACTACAGCCTGATGGCTAAAAAAATTTTAAAACAAACTGTGATACTGCAATGTTGGCTGTTAATTATGAGATTAAATAATAAGAACTAATGATGACTCTAAAAATCACTGTAATTTCAAAATAGTGATAAATATGAACACTAACTCAGTTATGTGAAGCAACTGTAGTGTGATAAACAAATTGTGTCTTTTGATGACAAACTCATAGGCACTGTTAAAGCTACTAGGGTATGCTGCCTAAATTCATAAGTCAAAGGAAATGTTACATTTCAGTTGGGTATTTGTGAAAAATAAAGATGTGTGATTTCTTCCAATCCAAGTGTAAAAACCCCATGAACTCTAACCCTGGACCCCTAGGGCACAGTTATCCCAAGTTTAAAATCCCTGAGATAACGCACTGGCTCTCCATGGCTTAGCATTCCCTCCAAAATTTTATTATGAAAAATTTCAAATTTAGGGCAAAGTTAAAGGAGGTTTAAAGTAAAAACCTGCATAACCCTCTATGAGTTATATCATTAACATTTGACTCTATTTACCATCTATTTATCCGTTTCACAGCCCATCTTATTTGCTGATGCAATGCAGTGAAATGCAGACTTCTGAACAATTCTCCCCTAAATATTTCAGTATAAATATCGTTTGCAGCTAATATTTCTTTTGAAGTACAAATCACACACAATGAAGTATACACATTTTAAGTGTACTTACTAAATTTTAACAAATGCATACATTTATGTAACCCACATCACTGTCAAGATATAGCACTAATTCCCTTGTTTTCCTTCAGAATCAATCCCTGACACGGCTTATTTTTTTTTTTTTAAGATTGTTTGTATGTATGTATGTATATATGTATTTGTCAGAGAGAGAGCACAAGCAGGGGGAGCAGCAGGCAGGGGAGAAGCAGGCTCCCCACTGAGCAAGGAGCCCGATATAGGGACTCGATCCCAGGATCCTGGGATCATGACCTGAGCTGAAGGCAGACGCTTAACTGACTGAGCGACCCAGGCGTCCCTATTTTATTTTTTGGTATACAGGTGATTCAGAGGCTCCTATGTGCCACCTCCCCACCTACTATCAAACAACAGAAGTTGAAAGGACAGGTGGACCATTGGAGAACTGAGGTTGTAAACATAACTACATCAAAGCTGACGGTTTGACAACAGAATGACTGTAAGATCATAGTCGGCTGCACTAGATGGTAAGGTTTGCCCAAAGAGGAGGTGATTCCAGCCAGTTCGAGGAGAGCAAGGCACTACCATCTAAAGGCAAGTAGGTCAGTCTGATCTCCTTTTTGTGGTGAAAACATGGCCATATAAATTTAATACAATTGGTAGCTCAGGGTTGTGGTAACCATCAGAGACCATTATTAGTATGGTCATTCAACCAAGAATTATTAAGTAACCAGAATATACCAAATACAGATGTGGCTTTCCTGATTACTCATGTAAAATTGACCCTCTCCCTCAGGGTGCTTCTTACCACCTGGCGTGCACGCTTATTTAGTTGTTTTTCTGTGCTGGGCCTCACTAAAGTGGGTTTCGTCCATGTTTCTCACTGCCACTTTTTCCAATATTGATCGAATAGATTGACAAATGACTAGACAGAAAAACAGACAAGGACTTTACTCGCACACGGATTACTTTTCCTTCCTTTCTGAAATTCTTAGTTAAAATTTATTCCTAATAAAATATAGAAATTTACCTCCTAGCTCTAGTGGAACTATTAAAGATTCATCCATAACCCTTGGAGTGCTAGTTTTGGGTAGTGGTGAATGTGTGCGGCCTCTGAAGCCCACCTGCCTGGATATGAATACAAGTTTGTGCTCATCCTCGTGATGTGAGCTCAGTCAATTTATTTAACCTCCTCTCTGTGCTTCAGTTTCCTAACCTGCAAAATATGGGGGGTAATAATCCCAGAGGAGATGATTAAATGAGTTAATGCATGAAAATTACTCAGGACACATATTCAGTGCCTGATGCTGCTGGTTCTATTACTGTAAGTAATTCTGCAGCCTAAATTAGCAACTCTGGTCCTGGCCAGATGAAGAAATGACTAAGAACTCTGGCTAGTCACGCAGCTTCAGAGATGCAGCTTTGAACTGAATAAAACCAAAAGGTCCAGTCCAGTCTAGTCTGGAGCAGATGAAAAGGACTTATTTTAGTTCGAAGAAACAAAACCTTTATTCCAGGAAAAGCAAAGAGTCTGTTTCTAGGGCATCTTAGCCCTGTGGACCCTTATCAACTCAATGTACCCCCTCAAAGGTTCAACTTTTACTTAGAATCACAATAAAACAGGAAAAAAAAGCCAGAAACGAAATTTAGACATGAGCTTCATCCAGAGCTGATAAGTGAATGAAAACATACCCTAAGCTCCCTGGATCTTTTCCTCATTTGAGACAGTCAAATTAGACAGCAACTAGAAATATGATCAAATGATTCTACAGGGGGACGCCTGGGTAGCTCAGTGGATTAAGCATCTGCCTTCGGCTCAGGTCATGATCTCAGGGTCCTGGTTAGGGGAGGGGTCGGGCTCCCTGCTCACTGGGGAGCCTGCTTCTCCCTCTCCCTCTGCCTACCACTTCCCCTGCTTGTGCTCTCTCTCTCTCAAATAAACAAAATCTTTAAAAAAATGATCCTACAGCATCTATAACATCAGACAGTGAAAGACACAAACAATATGCCATTTGGCAAACATGCACACAAAGGCCAATTTTGATAGGCTTAGATATTTCTCTTTGCTTTGTTTGGAAGACCAAGATAAGAGGATTAAAGCATTTCCAAACTGCTGACATTGCTTCCAGCAGTGGTGCTATTTCATAGAATATTCCTTTAGTGAGCTGAGTCCAACACATGTAATGTGTTATAGATGTTATCACAGATGTGATTTCTCAGCTATAACCAGGCAACATGGGATATTCCATAGTATCAAACCCACAATGAAGAAAGTGATTCCACTCTAGGCCAAGTTAATTGTCTAGATAATTCAAATTTACCCTTTAATTACAAAGTCTTAGACAAAAAAAAAAGAGAAAAAAAAGCATTCTAAGAGGCATTTCTACAATACTCTAACAACTTCAAAAATATTTCAAAATTAATTGTAAACTGTTCATAAAAAAGATTATAAAGATTATTTCACCATTGTTATCGTTATTTCTAAAATCATCAGTGTGTCAACGTTTGAGCTGCAGCTTCCTATTTTCCTAAGCTTTCTAAGCAACACAATTGGAAAACCAAGTATTATAGAAATACATTTAAAGAAAGAGGAACTAAGGTACGAATGATGGCCTGAGAAGGTTTTTCTTTATGTTAAGGTTATTGAAAGTATGACATTGATATCAAATGGTCAGAAGCTTTTTTTTTTTTTTAAGATTTTATTTATTTGACACAGGCAGGTGGAGAGAGCAAGCACAAGCAGGCAGAGCGGCAGGCAGAGGGAGAAGCGGGCTCCCTGCTGAGCAAGGAGCCCCACGTGGGACTCGATCACCGGACCCTGGGATCACGACCCGAGCCGAAGGCAGCTGCTTAACCGACTGAGCCACCCAGGTGCTTCCAAATGGTCAGAACCTTTAAAAATACTTTCATATTTCTAACCTACATTCTGGATATATGAGCTTCTTACAAAAAATAGCCTTGCATAAGTTAGTGTAAAGTGCAATGGTGTCAGTAGGTAATAGTTTCCTTTGGATTCAATGATCAAATGGAATAAGAGCTTTCCAGTTCATATTTTATATCATTTAAACAATGGATTGTCTAAATGGAAAAAGACGGAGAGCAGATTATCTTTTCTTTTAAGTAAAAGGTCGCAGAATCACTTTAGAGTGCCAGCCATTACAAAGATAATAGGCAATAGGATGAAAAAGAAGTTGAATTTAAGAGTATTGAAACTAAATGCCAAAACCCCTTTCCACTCCTGTAACTTCTTTATCCATGAACTTTACTAATCAATATGTATGAAAATGATCATATCAGTATGGTCTTGACATCCTCATGGATGGTTCAGAATATATATATCTCATATACATATGTATATATACACAAACATGTGTGTGCATATATGTACACGCATATATATTACCTATATATCTCTCCCCGAGTGATGTGCTCACTTACAGCATTCTTTATGATTTTAAAGAGCCAGATATAAAATGATACAAACGCAAACTGATAGTGACTATAAAAATTTCACTTATTTTTTTATTTGTTAGAAGAATTTCAGTGTCATTTTGTCCTCATTTTCTCACTTCTATCATGCCGTTTCTCTGTTTATATCTTTCTGGGAGAAAAAGGTCTTATTTTCTAGTACTACGGAAACAAAATAACTTTACAGTATTATGCCATAGTGATGATATAAAATAATTCCACTCACCCCTGGAATTAAAAGTTATATCCCAGAATCCAATCTGTTATCATTTTACAAGTTATTTTTTTAAGTCCCAGACCTTTTAATGTTCAGCATATCAGAAATATTATTTATATTTTCTGTATTAGAAACATCAAAAGTATTGCCCCCAAAAATTTAAAAAAAAAAAAAAAGACATTATCAGTTCATTTATATTTTACCCTTTTGGTAAGATGATGTGATGACAAGACAATTCTAAAACCCCCGTTTTCTACATTAAACCTTTTGTGTCTAAGCTGGAAATTTATTGTATCTTCAAGATTCTGTCTTCATGATAAAAAAAAAAAATCATTAGGAGACCCAGAAGTTTAGTAGATTTCCAAACCTCCCACTTGTGATCCAAGTATATTTCACTCTAATTCAAACTAATGAGGCAGAACTGTCCTAACTATGAAAACTGTACTCTGATATATCCAAGTCTCTAGGAGGTATTTTATTTCATTTTATTTTTAAAGATTTTATTTATTTATTCGACAGAGATAGAGACAGCCAGCGAGAGAGGGAACACAAGCAGGGGGAGTGGGAGAGGAAGAAGCAGGCTCATAGTGGAGGAGCCTGATGTGGGGCTCGATCCCGTAACGCCGGGATCACGCCCTGAGCTGAAGGCAGATGCTTAACTGCTGTGCCACTCAGGCGCCCCTCTAGGAGGTATTTTAGAAGAAAACTTTCAAAATATAAGACAGCAAAGGACATTGAAATAGAATAGTTCTATACCAAAAACAAAGTTGAAATATGCAGAAGAATAAATAAAACATTAAGAATTGAAGAGATGTAATAACTTGCCTTAAAATAGTTGATTTTGTTTCTGTTACAATACTTTTTTTGCATTTCTATTTATTTTATTTTATTCTTGGATTTCAAATAACTACACTTATCATAATTAATTGTCCAGTGACAGATGAAGATGGTATGTAATAACATTAATGTGTTTAATGTGGAAGGCCTAGGTGGCTCAGTTGGCTGAGCATGCAACTTGATTTCAGCTCAGGTTATGATCTCAGGGCTGTGGGATTGAGCCCCGTGGCAGGCTCTGTGCTTAGTGGGGGGAGTCAGCTTGAGATTCTCTCTCTCCCTCTCCCTCTGCCCCTCCCTGCCCCACTCTCTCTCTGTCATTCCCTCTAAAATAAGAAATAAATAAATCTTTAAAACAAAAACAAAAAAATGTTTAAATTTGTTTAATGCTTACCATATTAATAGGAACAATCTCAAATGTTTTATAATTCATTTAGCCAATGTGACAACTCCATGAGATAAGTATTATATCAATTTTGCAGATGAAGAAACTGAGGGACAGAAAAGCTAAGGAATTTGTCCAGGGTCACACAGGTGATAAGCCAAGAATAAAATAAAATAAGCAGAAATGCAAAGAAATACTGTAATAAAACTCCCCGGTAAGAAAACCTGAACTGTAATTGATGAACTGCTGGAGGCTCAGTGTGGAGAACTGTCAGAGTTTAAAAAACTCCCAGGGACCCAGTATGTGAGGCTGGTTTAACATCTGAAGACCAATTAAGTTAACCATCACATCAACAAGCCAAAAGGAAGTCACATGATTATATCATAGATGTAGAAAAAGCATTTGACAAAATCCAACACCCGTTCGTGATAAAAACTCTTAGTAAACTAGGAATAGAGAACTTCCTCAAACTTGATAAAGAGTATCTACAAAAAACCTGCAGCTAACATTGTATCTCATGTTAAGAAACTTGAAGCTTTCCTAAGATCAGGTACCAAGCAAAGATATCTCCTCTCCCCACTCCTTTTCAACATCATACTGGAAGCAATAAGATCAGGAAGGGAAGTAAAAGGCATACAGATTTGGATGAAAGAAATAAAACTGTCTTTGTTCACAGATGACATGACAGTCCATGTAGAAAATTTGAAAGAAGTGACCAAAAACAAATAAACAAACAAAAACATTGGAACTAATAAGCAATTATAGTAAGGTTGCAGGATACAAGGTTAATAAACAAAAGTCAATGACTTTTCTATATACCAGCAATGAACAAGTGTAATTTGAAATTAAAACACAATTACCATTTACATTAGTACCCCCCAAAATAAAATACTTCAGTATAAATCTAACAAAACATATACAGGATCAACATGAGGAAAAGTATAAAACTTTGATGAATTAAAACAGTGAAACTATATAAATGGAGAGAATTCCTGTGTTCCTGGATGGGAAGTTGCAATATTATCAAGATGTCAGCTTATCCCAACCCAATCTGTATATTCAATACAGTATCAGTCAAAATCCCAGCACGTTATTCTGTGGACGGACAGCTATCAGATTCTAAAGTTTATATGGAGAGCCAAAAGACCCAGAAGAGCCAAGGCAATACTGAAGGAGAACAAAGTTGGAGGCGGAATTTATTCTTCTTAAAGGAAATCTCAGTTTTGCTTTTAGGGCTTTTCGACTGACTAGATGTGGCCCACCCAGATGACTGAGGATAACCTAACTTTACTTAAAGTCAACTGATTAAAGTTGTTAACCGTATCTATAAAATACCCTTCACAGCGGCACCCACATTAGTGTTTAAATAACTAGGAACTCTTGCCCTAGTTAAATTGGCACATGAAGCTGACCATGACAATCATGTATGTATTTTCTAAATATTTTCTCCCAGTTAGTAGCTTATCTTTTTATTTTCTCACACTATCTTTCAAAGAGAAGAATTTTTTAATTAAAAAATTAAAAATCACTTAGGTTTTAAAATTTGATTTTTAATTATAACTTTTAATTATAATTTAATTGTGTAGTACCAAATTTAATTAACCTTTTTTTCTTTCATGGACAGTACTTTTTGCAATCTATCCAAGAAATCTTTGCCTAACTCAGTCCTAAGTATTTTCTCTAATGTTTTCTTCCAAGAGCCTTATAGCTTTTAGTTTTAGATTTATACTTATCACTGATTTTGTGTTAATTTTTGTGTTTAATATGAGATAAAGTTTAAAAAAAATTTTGTGCATGGATGTCTAATAGTTCAGCACCGTTACTGAAGAGACTATGTTCTATCATATTTCCTTTGCACTTTTGTTAAAAATAAATTAACCAAGAATGTGTGGATCCCCTTTTAGACTATTCTGTTTCACTGATGTATGTGTTTATCTTCATAAGTTCTTAATCACTGCAGCTTTATAGATCTTATTATCAGGTAGTATGATTCTTCCACATTTTGCATTTTTGACATCATTTTGGCATTTCTATATCTGTTGCATTTCTCTACACACTGTTTTCCATTCTCAGTTATCACAGTCCTGTGCTCTCTGTTGTCCAATCTTTGAAAACTAGTGTTTCATATACTTGGTAGTTCTACTTTTCTCCAGGCTTTCCACATCCCCAAATGAACATAGCCATCTCTCCACTTCCTATGGTGATGCTTAAACTAAGCTGATACTGGAGTTTTTAGTGATATCACATTTTCTTAAAGGATGGAGGTAAAAGAGTAATTAGAGAATGCAAGGGCGTGGTATTTTGCATATCACTAATACTGTTTCCAAAGTCTGGCATAGGTCATTCTTAACCGACAGTTATTTTTTTTCCCCCCGAGTCTTGGCTTCCTGTAAAAAACTCCATTCCGAGAAATCAAGAGATAATCATTTCTCTCATATGTTCTTTAATCTACTTCCAGACAAACTGGTTTTTCAGACACCAAGGAAAAACTAAAATATCCTTTAAAAAATTCTTCAAATAAAATAACCATGTTACATTAGTATTCAGAACACTATAAGCTCCCGATATTGTTCTGAACTTTGCCATTCTGGATTTTTCTTTTGCTTCATCTGACTCCAGGCCCTTTCAACTATATTTTCCTAAAGGAAAGAGCTTTCTACCATCAAAACTGATTTCAAGACTCCATCTTTAGCAACACACAGATCCTTTGAAATGACAGTTTTCTTGAAGAACCTCACTGGTGTTAGATAAATTTCTGAGGCAAAACTGAAGGTCAAGGCTCCTGTGCGGCTTTCCTTACATGTATGTGTGTGTTGACCAGGGGTGCAGACGAGGTTCACCTTCCCCTTTCCTGAGCAAACACCACGGGTAGCAGTTGTTTTTTCACTCCCATAAGATTATATTACATTAAGACTCAGATGGGAAAATAAAAAATAGAAATGTTCTTTGTATAAATAGGGCTTTAAAAAATAATAGGATATTATTACACTTTTGACAACTCGCCAAATAGGTTTGCTTAAAAATGAAATCACCTATTAAGCAATGGAATATTTGGTGTAACAATATAAATAGCGTATGTATACTATTTTCTTATTAACATGTGTTTTCTCTCCCACTGGGAGAAAGAATAAACTCTGAGTGTTTGAAAATAGACCCAGCTGTCAAATAATTAACTTTAACACAATTGGAAACCAAATAAGCATGCCATTGTGTTACTCCAACCTTTTTGTCTTTCTTGAGATTGTTACCATTTCGTTATTAACCCCAATTTCAGGAAACTTTTAAAAGTATATAAAGTCTTCTGTTTCTGTAAGTATTTTATATACAGATTTTGATCCAAAATGGATATAAACTATTTCCCGCTCAGAAAAAATTGGTTTGTGGGGCACCCGGCTGGCTCAGTCAGTGGAGTGTGCAACTCTTGATCTTGGGGTCATGAGTTCAAGCCTCACATTGGGGGTAGAGAATATTCTAAAAAAATTGGTTTGTGGATTCTGGAAATTTTTCTGAACACTAAATGTTAAGTATAACCAAAGGTTCTGCCTTCAGCCTAGACTTTCTCCTTTGGTGACCTTACCCCCTTTGTCATCAACTGTGACCTCTTCTCTCTAAAGGTCTTGACTAGAGTTTCCAAAGGCTTTTTTATCTTCCTGCTTCTTGAGCTGCATTCCAAATGTTAAAATTCATTATCTTTCCTACTGAAGTTAATTTTCCTCTTGACTTTCCTAGATAGATAAGAAGGAAGGAGGAATCTTTTTGCTGTTACTCGGGTTGAAAACTTTAGAATCAGTGGTGATTTTGCTTCTCCTTTGATCCTCACGCACTGGTATCTACACATGCGGAATCTACTTTCCCGGTCTCTCTCCATTTCACTCCCTCTTTTTTTCTCCTACTCATTCTTGTGCTACAAGCCCTGATTCTGAGATCATCACATAAACTATTCAGTGCTTCCCAAATTCATTTCTATATTCAATCAACTTGATAAGCTAATTGTCCTTTGTTCCAGCTTTACTGTGATTATAAATATGTTCAAAAATTTAAAAAACAAACACAATAAGGATGGAAACCAATGACATAAAAAGATTCAAATTACATTTACAGAAAGAAAAGGGGCACCTGGGTGGCTCCGTCAGTTGAGCATTTGACTCTTGATTTCAGCTGAGGTCATGGTGTCAGGGTTGTGAGATGTAGCCCCACACTGGGCTCCACGCTCAGCACAGAATTTGCCTGAGTCTCTCTCTCCCTCTCCTTTTGCCCCTCCCCCCAAATAAATTAATATATAAAAATATTTTTTTTAAAAAGAAAGAAAAACGTACAACATTTGAAATGAAAATTTCACTGGATGGAATTATAGCAGAATAGACCTAACAGAAGATCAAGGGAGATAAAGGCATGGGGATAAAAACTATCCAAAATGAAGCACAAATAGAGAGGGAAGAAAGGACTGAATAAAGAAATTACAGGATATTATTAAATGGTCTAGAATATGTGTAACTGGAGTCCCAGACAAAAGAGGAAGGCAGAACGAGAGAGAGAAAAAAAGTAAAGAAATAGTACCAAAACATTCACATCTTCGAGAAACTAAAATCGCCAGATCCAAGAACCTCACTGAATCAGAAGCAGGGTGCAGACAGACAGAAAGGCAGACACAAGCACATCATGATACAATTTCAGAAACACAGTGATACAAAGAAAATCTTAACAGTCACCAGCAATTCTACTCCCAGGCACTTCCTAAAGACAACTCAGACAGGAAATAATTTTGCATTATTTAGTCCAAAATGCCTGATACTGGGCAGATGGAAGCTCAATTTGTTGGCCTTAGGGAATAAGAGAGGGCCTCATTTTTTGAAAGATGAGACAACTGGCAAGATTATTAAAACATGAATCCTGTTACTGGAAAAGAGAAAATACAAAGCTGCTTTCAGGGGTCAGGCAAAATCCATACTAAAAGCTGGTTTGATTTAAGGCTGAGTCACCTAAGTATCAACCTAGACAGAGTCCCATAAATTCTTCCCAACATAGGAGGCAGTTAGGAAGTTAATTTATATTACATTAAGTTTTACCTAAATTTCTCCTATCTCACAAAGTCTCTTGGAATCCTTTATTTTAAAGTTCTCTTCAAGGGGCGCCTGGGTGGCTCAGTTGGCGAAGCAGCTGCCTTTGGCTCAGGTCATGATCCTGGAGTCCCAGGATCAAGTCCTACATCGGGCTCTCTGCTCAGCAGGGAGCCTGCTTCTCCTTCTGACCCTCCCTCCTCTGGTGCTTCCTCTCTCTCTCTCACTCTTTCTCACTAAAACAAATAAAATCTTTAAATGAATGAATCAATGAATGAATGAATGAAATTCTCTTCAAAAAATCACAAAAAATGAACAAATTGTTCCCTGACACGAAACCATGACAAAAGCCCTACTGAACGAAGCAATAAAGGCGAGAGTCTGAGAACAGATTTGGGTGGCTGTGGTGTCCGAGGATCATACCATACTAGCTTGAGGACAGTAA
Source organism: Ursus americanus (assembly GCF_024610735.1). NCBI lineage: Eukaryota > Metazoa > Chordata > Mammalia > Carnivora > Ursidae > Ursus > Ursus americanus. Next base: position 101,685,754 of record NC_142164.1, read on the forward strand.
AACCAATCACTAACTTCATTTGCTTCAGAGGACAGGGCTCTTGCACACTCAGGGGAAGACTGGCTCTGAAGTGAGCAATGAAGTGGAATCTCCAGATTGGAGCTGTACAAACCCTGCAGTGCGGAGTGGTGCCCAGGGTTTAGGAGGGATGGAACTAGAGAGGACCAGGTTTGCCATAGTCTAACAGCAAGGAAACGTGTGTGTTTCAGGTGTCACCTAGATTTGATATCATTTTAAAAATTCGACCTAACTTTTGCTTTTCTTCATTAGTCTCTCTCAATTTTGAAATGGGTTTTGAATGTGTTCTATTCTGTGTAAAAGGAATCCTCACAATCTGCCCTTAACCAGCTTCTCTCACCTCCTTTTGAAATTATGGCACTTCAGACCAAAGACTCTTTTTGATTACTTTATATCTTGAGACTTGCTTAAAATGACAAAGATCATCACTCCTCTCTCCCAAATCTCAATAGATGAAACGTGTGTTACCACCTAATGCCCAATATGTAATTAACTGGGCTTTATTTTAGAGACTTCGGTAGTCTCACAAGTTCAAAGGATTTCTCTCTACAACTTGTCAAATATGTATATGAGGAATTGCCATGGCAAACTCGGTATTTGTTCTCTTCTATAAGAAATCCTTACCACTTTAAGATATCTACTGTCAGTTCACAGAGCGCGAACCATGCCCATTCAGCTTCTTTTCAACACATAAACTCTTCTGATGGATTATAAAGTGTAAACATAAATAATTAATTCCACGGTCTTCCTTTTGGAAAAAAACAAGTTTTTAGTTTGATAGATTTTTAATAATTATTAATCTTATTGCAAATTTCATTTCCTTCCTCTTTATTACTATCATGAATGAAGTAGACTATCTTTAATTATGTGTATCTCTGTACGTACTGATAAGTAGAAGTTCTAAGAGGGAATAAAAGTACAAGCCTAGATATATTTGTTGTTTAAGTAACAAAGCCTGTATTTGCCATAAAGATCACTATATGAGTTTTCAAAATTTCATGCAATTTGGTAACAGCTACGGTTTTTTACTCTACAAGGATATACCTTTGGTAAGATTTAGTTATCCTGAAGTTTTAACAGACATGTAACTGTCTTCCGTTTTTGCTGGAATGTTCAAGTGATTCTCTACTGTCTCAAGCTATATATTATTCCAACCCAGCTGTGTGTGACATTTCAGACTAGTGGGTGAGAATCATGAATACTATCGAGCTCAGTCCCAACAGATATTTAAGTTTCAAGACTAGAATTCAATGTGTTTATAGGACCCAGTGTTTAATGATCGGGACATTTGTCTGCATGGGTTTAGGTCTGTATAAGCCTTACCCCTGAATCCTAAAATTATTTATGCAAACAACCAGACATCACCCTTATTCAGATACCTTTTAAATAACATATCTTTTAACTGACAGTGATAGTAGTAGTGGTAATATTGATGATAATAAATTATATGTGTACAATACTTGCTTGCCAGGTTAATACACATTATACAAATTATCTTATTAAACCTACATCCTACATAATAACCCCATGAAAAGATATTACGATGATTTTCAATTTACTTAAAAATAGTACAGAGATGTAATACATAGCATGGTGACTACAGTTAGTAATATTGTATTGCATATATGCAAAGTGAGTAAATCTCACAAGTCTTTATCATAACAGAGAAATTCTGTAACTATACATGATGATAGATGTTAACTAGACTTATTGCGGTGATTATTTCATAATATATACAAATTGAATTATGTTGTATAACTGAAACTAATATGTTATATATCAATTATACCTCAATAAAACAGTTAAATATACCTACATACATACATAATAAGACCAATACTTGAAGTCCAGAGAAATGAATTACTTTGCCCAGGGCACAAGGCAAGTCAGTGGCCATTTCATTATTCCATTCAAGTTTTTCCAATTCTGATCTTGAGCTAGCAGAAACTTCTTCATTATTTATAGTATATTCTCATTTAGGAGTTTGGAAAATGAGAATAAAGGAGATGTAAAAAAAAAAAAAATCTCTTCTTCATTTAATTATGTGTATACCCTGGTAACTGCCTGCCTTGGAATATGGAGATGAATTGATGCAACACTGCCTTCAAAGGAATTCAGACTAAAATACATTAACTATTTTCAGTTAAATCACTAAATATTCTAAAATAACGTTATTTAAATGTTAAAATGTAAATACTATTTAAACTGAAATAACAACTTGAAAATAGTTATAAGTAGAATATTCTGATTCAGTCATTAAAATACAAGTCAAGAAAAAGTATGTTCCATTTCAGAAACTTAAACCAAATAATAAAAAGTTAAAGACTTATGTAAAAGTTCTGAATGGTAGAAAATATGGTAGAATCTTGACACCAAATTGCAATTATAAAAGTAAAACCAATGTTGAGAATTATGGAAGTTGCAATTCTAAACTTAATTTCAAACAACAAACACTAGTTGGTGATGTGAACATGGGATAGATAAGTGCAAAGGAAATGAAACTGAGCATATTTAGATAAGGTCGAAACTCAGGAATGCTTAAAAACTCAGAGAAAATAGTAAAACAGAAATACCAAACAAACAAAAAGTCTAAAAGGAATGAGGATAAAAAAATTTTGATGATGCTGAGGCGCCTGGGTGGCTCAGTCATTAAATGTCTGCCTTTGGCTCAGGTCATGATCCCAGGGTCCTGGGATTGAGCCCTGCACTGAGCCCCGTATCGGGCTCCCTGTTCAGCAGGAAGCCTGCTTCTCCCTCTCCCACTCCCCCTGCTTGTGTTCCCTCTCTGCCTATCTCTCTCTCTCTGTCAAATTAATAAATAAAATCTTTAAAAAAAAAAAAAAGTTAAAAAAATTATGACAATTCTAAATAATATCATTAAGAAAAAAAGACAATTTTAAAATTAACTAATACAGATTTATATTTGAACTTAGAGATACAAACAAAACTAAAAAAGAACACACTTGTATATGTTATTTTTTGAAATTATATTTTTAGGGACTAATGACATTTTGCATGCTTTTGCACACATTTTAGGGGGAAGTGTTACACTGCTAATAAATGACAAAAATGTGTGGTAACGGTTCAATAATAAGAAGAAATTACTGAAACACAGAAACATGGATGAATTTCTCAAAGATTATTTTGAGCAAAAGAAGGCAGTTATTATGATTCAATTTATACGAAGTTCTAGAATAGGCAAAATTGGTAAATGGTGATAGAAATGAGAACAGTGGTTGTCTGGAGGGAGAGTGGAAAAGACTGGAAAGAGTTTCTAGAAAAATTTTTGAGAAGATGGAAATGCTCTATATCTTGAGAGCAGTGTGTGCTATATGGGTGTAATACTTTTACCAAAGTTCACTGAACCTTACATTTAACAACGGCACATTTCTTCACATTTAAATTATACTGAATGAAGTGCTTACTACTTTCTGGTAACTCTATTTGATAGTTTATATGTTTTGCCATTCAAATTCAAGTCTCACAGCAACTTGCTGAGATAGGAACCATTTCATTTAAGAAATGAGAAAAAGGATGTTAAATAACATCAGAGGCAGAATTGGAATCCAGGATAAGCTGCCGGCTGAACAGGACTATTAATCATCACTGTTTATTTTTGTCTTCCGTGAGACACAAGTTAATTACAATTATATTGGCAAAAATATTATACTATATGAAGCTGATTTCAGAAAACAGAGTGTTTTATATAATTATGTACTTGAATAATCAAATAAGTTTTCATTCAAAGCTAAAATAATGAGCACTATTAGGATAAACGAGTGAAATAGTGGGTAAGTATAAGTAAAAGTTTCTAGTGGGAAGAAAATTATTTACAAGAAAAAACTTGATAATTATGTTTGGTTTGTGACTGAGTACCTGGGTAAATATCTTTTAAAAGAATTGATTTGAGAGGGACACAAATCAAAGAAGATAGTGTCTTATTCACTATACTTGTATGAGGAACAGAACACCCAATAAAAAAATAATAAATAATACAAGTAAACATAGTGATGAAAATTAAGAAACATAAATATTCAGAAGTCCCTAGAAGTATGACGGAAAAACCAGAGAAATAGGAATTTGAACGTGACGCCACGTGAAATGTGCACTGCAGTTACACTGCAAAATTGCTCTTTCTGCAGCACTACCCAAAGAGCAGTTCCATCGAATGCTAAATATACAGAAAAACAAAGGTAAGGAGTTTTTCTTGCTTTGGAAAGCTGGGTTCAACAACACTTCTTAGAAGTAACAGCATCCTAGGGATACCTGGGTGCCTCAGTAGGTTAAGCGTCTGCCTTCAGCTCAGGTCATGATCCCGGGGGCCTGGGATTGAGTCCCATATGGGGCTCCTTGCTCAGCGGGGAGTCTGTTTCTCCCTCTGCCCGTGCCTGTTCTGCCTGCCGCTCCCCCTGCTTGGGCTCGTCTGTCTCTCTCTCTCTCTCTGACAAATAAATAAAATCTTAAAAAAAAAAAAAAAGTAATGGCATGCTAAGGTGACATAAGAATCTCCAACACTGGGATATACAACAAAGAGTTTTACAAATATATTTGAATCTAAAACCATTTTGTAGATTATTTTAATGCAGAAGCACTTGTGGAATATGCTTTAGAATTTTAGAGGATTTGGCTGGTTTTGATGTAACCACTCATAGTAACGAAGGTAACTAAGAATGAACAAAGATTGTAGTAAATGATGGAGCATGCTTATATTTATCTAGAAAAATAGTATCTAATGAATATTTGAACCCTAATATAACTAAGAAGCTTAGTAATTCAATTGCTTTCTTTGAGATCCTGCCCCACAAACATAAACTTTTGCGTTACTCTTCTTGAATAAGGATTTTACACTTTCTAATAAGTAACATTACTTCCAATTTGTGAAATTTATGACAAATGATTTAGTACAAGCTCAAAATCAATAAAATTCCAAAGATAATAAAAGTAGAATAGCAACTACCTGCTATAAATGAGGTCAGATCTCATATTTCAATAAATTATGTCCAAAGACAATCAAAGTATGTTAGATATGATCACAGAAACATAGTACAAAAATTTGTGAGGAACGAGACAATCAAAGTTACGCAGGAGAGTGAAGGAAATACATATGCTGATTTTTCAGAACAGGAAAAACAGGTAATGGGAAGCATTATAACATTATTAATTAGTTAATAATAAACAACTAAGCTAGAAAAAATGGTAGTAAACAGAAGCCAAGTGGATTATGGGAAACATTTTTCTTTGGTAAGTTTCCTAGATTGATAACTACAGGAATATTGCAGGTATTATATTTCAATTTCAGGAAAACTTATTTTTCAGCCTCTCTAATGAGATCCTGTGGATGAGATTCAAAATAACTGTAGACACTTGGGTGCAATCCCAGTATAGATTAGTAGCTCATTGTCAGTTGTGCAGCACGCTATAGGACATGCTCCGGGTCTGTTTCCCTCAGGGCATTCTGTCTGCAAAGGCAGAGAAACATGCTGATGGGATCCAGGACAGGTTACCCCCAAATATGACACCTTGCCATATTGAATATATTAAGCTGAAGGAGTCTGAGAAAACAGCAGAGGCAGGAAGGTCACTCTGACCTTCCCGGCCCTTGTCTCCTGAAACAGGTCCTAAAAGCCTCATGTGAGAGGTGCCTTCTCTATGCCTAGAAGAGAGTAGTATCCTTTATCTCTGAAGTCACACTCCAAAAGGAATCCACACAAACAGCACTTGCTGTGTATCCCCAGTTTACTACATTTACCTCATACTCTTTGACCTAGCATATTTCTACATGACTGTCCCAGCTTCATCAAAGCTAACATAAGAATACTCCAGTTTAATTGTTTCTGCGGGCCTTCATTTTGTTATGATGGCTCCCGTGTGACATAAAACTTATATTCAATGAACTTGTATGCTTTTCTTTTCTTTTCTTTTTTCTTTTCTTTAAGATTGTATTTATTTATTTGACAGAGGCAGAGAGGGAGAGCAAGCAGGAGCAGTGGAGAGGGGCAGTGGGAGAGGGAGAAGCAGACTCCCCGCTGAGCAGGGAGCCCAATGTGGAACTCGATCCCAGGACCCTGAGATCATGACCTGAGCCAAAGGCAGACGCTTGACCAACTGAGCCATCCAGGTGCCGTGAACGGGTATGCTTTTCTTTTGCAACTCTTTGTCAGTTTAATTTTCAGACACAGCCAGGGGCCCTAAGGGTCAAGGAAAACTTTTTGCCTCCTACAATGTGAAATAACATTTAGCGAGAATGAAAGCTCAGAGTAATACTAACATAACTGGCAGCAGAAGCAACATTAAAAATGTAACAAATGTGCTGGGATTATACACCAGAGCTCCAAAATGAAATTTAAGTGAGCTTAAATGTCTTGTCCTGTAATGTGGTTTTCAAACAATAATTAATCAACATAAAAAGGAAAACATAGTTTGACAATAGTCAACAAGTCAAAGAACAGCAAGTTTCACTTCTAAAGAAGTTAAGTTAAAAAAATTAAACCAAATAGAAAAAATGAAAATCTAACACGGCAAAAGGCTATAGTAGTACAACTACGGTCTCAAGAAAACGGAAACTGGTACCTCACTATTTTATATTGGTCAGAGTGGATCACAAGTTTTGTGTTTATTTCTAGTATCACATTTAAACAGGGTCTTCGGAAAACCATACTTGATAGAAAAGAGAGAACATAAGACAACGGGAATACTCGTGACGATGAGGATCACTTTAAAATTTCAAGATAATGAATACAGAGTGAACAGAAGTACGAGTTATGAAGTGCCCATGAAGGGAGGGCAGAAACAATGCCAGTGATGGAACGACCCTTCTTTTTATAAATGACAACACTCTGCCCTAGATACCTTGCCAAAGTCACACCCAGTTCATGACATTCAGCATAATGATTCCCATTACAGCATACTCTGTTTTCAAATACCTTATGAATTGTCATGTGGAAGCAAAAGCAGACAAATACAAATGGCAGATAACGGACTGGGAAAAGATACTGGAGTGTCCCCTAAAGAACACACAGATGCTTTGACCCAGCAATCTCAAAGGCTTACGTTTTATCTTATGGATATATTTGCACAAGTGGGCGATGGAAGCAGACGGTCACTGCAAAATTGTCCTGACAAGATAATATACTAATCATGAAAATAAATGAAGGAATCCAGCTGACAATTGGGTTATAGAGTAGTATACACCTATGCTAATGGAACTGAGATTGAAGAATACAGAGCCATTTGCAGAGAGAAAAGGAGATGCAGAAGGGACCTAATACCTCTATTTAGAAATAGTGACTGGAGGTAAGGCAGGGGTAAATGTTGAAACCATGATTAAAATACAGGGAAGTCATGCAGAAGCCAAATAAGGCTGAATGTTCCCTTTGGTTTCAAAAGGTCAAAAGGGAATGAAGAAATGGAGCATCTATTTCCTACCCTTAAAACTGGCCCAAAATGTCTCGGTTGCCCAAGAAATGAGTGTTCTCTCTCTGGGTGCGTTGAGCATAGGCTGAGAGTGCTTATTACAAACCAAATATTATAAAGATGCTTTAAGAATTAACTGTGTGGTTAGACTAGGAAACTTTTAGTATATCATACTACCTTGCTGACTTAACACTATCAATTATCAGTTGACATATCTTGGACAAGTCACATAATTTTTGGAACTCAAAATTTTCATCTTTAAAATTAGGGTTTGGGGAGGCACCTGGGTGGCTCAATGGGTTAAGTGGCTGACTCAGCTCAGCTCATGATCTCAGGGTCATGAGATCGAGTATCATGCTGGGCTCCATGCTCAGTGGGGCGTCTGCTTCTCTCTAGCTCTTTGCCTCTCCCCCCCACTCATGCTCGCTCTCTCTCTCTCTCTTTTGCTCTCAAATATATAAATAAAATCTTTAAAAAATAATTAAGGCTTAGGTGTGCCTGGGTGGCTCAGTTGGTTGGGCATCAGACTTGATTTCAGCTCAGGTTGTGATCTCAGGGTCATGGGTTGGAGCCCTGCTCAGGCTCTGCTCTCAGAGGGGAGTGTGCTTGAGATTCTCTCTCTCCCTCTCCCTCTGCCCCTCCCACCCGCTCCTGCTCTCTTGCTCTCTAAAATAAATAAATCAATCTTTTTTAAAAATTAGGGCTTAAAAATCAAACAAGGAAGGGATTAGTGACAAATCCTTTTTATCCTTCTCAGCAGTGAGCAGCTTTATTTTTTTTTAATGTTATCGTTCAGTGTTAAATTAGTGGTAGCTCAACTGATTGCATTTCCTTAATGCCTGTTATTTCTGTGCACACGGAGCTCTGCTATCTTTGTCGGAAGAGAGAATGATTCAACTGCATAGTTCACCCTAGAAGCAATATGATGGGAAACCATTTAGTTGCCTGCACAGCTGTGCAAAAACTTTAGGACCCCGAGGGAAGGGTGTTGCTCTCAGAGCAGCTCCGTAAGGGAGAAAAGATGCTTTGGGGCAGAGGGGCTTCAGGGCCAGAAGTCAAGATAGCAAAGCTGCTGTCTCTCCCTTTCGCCACATGACCTTTACACACGTCCAGGAGCCCTGGCTCTGCGGGTACTTCACAGCGGTACTCAGTTCCCGGCTTTTGCTTGGCGTGTCTTGCCTCCTTTAGTTTCCCAGGACAGGTACATTACGTGAGAAGATGATTTTGGAATGCCAGTGAGACTACTTGCTAATTGTGACTGGAAGCAGAAACGAGTTCTCTTGGCAGTGGCACAGCGCGGTGCACAGACTGGGAAAAGAGCCATCTTAAAGGAGGAGGGGACCAAGTGAAGTAGCGAGACCTTGCGTCTTTAATCAGCCTGTGCCCTGGGTGACTTGGGGCTCCGAGTGTGTAATTCTCTGTTGTTCAGTTCTGATGTACTGTGGTTGCATAGAGAAAAACAGAGGCAAAAAAATCAGCAGGAAAGAGGGAAATGCAAAAAGGCAGTGCCTCATGATGTGGTAGTTCTCTTAAAAGTCATTTCCTTGTTGTTTTATGGGCTATAAAATCTTTGAATACTTCATTCTTTCACAAATTGCTCTTTAGATGTAATGCGAGCTCATAACAATGAAATATTTAACAACAAAATGTCTTTTAATGGATCAACTCACTGGCGGGTCGGCCACACTCTGCAGACCTAATTAGAGCCTGGTAAGAGGGAGGGAAGGCACAGGAAGCAGAGGGCGGCGGGGTTCAGAAGAACCTACGGTTCTCGTCCAAAGCCAGGGGATTTCCTTTTGGGCTTCTCTGTGCTTCGAGTACTGAATGTGAGTGGCTGAGAAAGAAGCATTGCTCTGCGTCATAGGCTCAGGTGGTGAGTAGGGGAGGGAGGGATTTTTATGGCATTTGTGGATTTTAATTGTTTTTTAATGTTTCATGAGAACCAATCTCCAAGATCACAAAATACAAATACAAAATAACCTACAATATGAAGACACTGACGTATTTTTGAAACACTGATTAACACTACTTCGCGTGGAAGATGTGGTATATTGCATAGGATTTCAAGTTAGAAGACCAGGCTTTAAAAATGGCTCTGAGGCTTCATTACTTGTTTGACCAGAAGCAGGTCGGTCAATCACTGTGCCTCGAGGGATTCATCTCTAAAATGGACGGGGTTCCTTTATTTGCCTCATGAAGTAAGTTTAAGACATTTTAACAATTGTTTGTTTGCAAGTACTTTTGAAACCAAAAGTTACACAAAGTTTTCGTATTTGTTGAATCCCTCTTAGAGAAAAACTAATCTAGAAACTCAATAAAGATAATCACTAAAATCTTGCTGACTATGTGAGTACATATAGTGTATATGTGTAACTATGTGTAAACCACTTGACTAATTGTGGTTTTTTTTCTTGTAAAAAAAATCTGACTGTTTTTCTCAATAAATGATTTTGCCCAAGCAATATGGGTATTTATATTTCATTTCTCTGTTTTTTTCTTGGCTATTAACAATATTGAAAACATATTGATAACTCTTATTTGGAACAAATATTAATTGATAATTAAATGGTCCTAATTTTATAAATACATATACATATATATAGGATGCCTGGCTGGCTCAGTGGAGCGTGCAGCTCTTGGTCTCAGGGTCATGGATTCAAGCCCCACACAAAGCATAGAGATTACTTAAAAATATATAGAGAGAGATAAACATAAGTATATATAAAACTATACATATAAATGTTTTACATATATGTTACATATCTATATATGTTATATATAGATATATAAACATATGTAATATGTATTATATTGCCTCATGGCCCCTTCACCTGGGTAATCAGTGAAGTACAAATCTAGCCCTGCTTGTCAGCACCAATGAACCCTTCTTAAAAACAACTTACCTAATCTTCCTTCTTTTCCCCCATAAAAACTCTGAGTCCACCTCCTGTAATCAGGGTACAATTTGGGTTTCTACCTAAATTCCTGTACCCTGAATTACATTTCTTTGATCCCACATAAACACTTTGTCTCTTGAACTGGTTTCCTGTTTTTACATTGAAAACTACAGCTCTGAAAATCCCAAGATGGCAAAATTTAAAGGGATTTATGTGTCACTAACACCAATCATCACTCTATCCATTTAAATTTATTTATCTTATATCCTTCTTTCCAACTGCGATCCAATTTATCTCCAGACACTCACCTTAATGTGGAACTCCCTACTTCCTGAGGTAGGCAATTTCCCTTTTCAGGATTTTCACTTGATTTCTCAAACATTCCTTTATCATTAATAAGTCTCAACAGGTTTTTTTTCCTTAATATTTGTTGGATTTTCTTCTGGGAACTAATCATCATGATTCTTTATCTATTTTCCTGTTTTTTTCTTACTGATTATATATCAATCTTTAGATAAATGATTGATACATTAATAAATAGATATCCCTTTATGAGTTGTACAAATTGGAAATGACTTCTCCAAATATGTACCTTGAATTTTCTTTCTTTTCCAAGTGTCTCTTGTTAATTCAATATTTTTAATTATCAGGTGACAATTTCTTCTATTTATACCTACAGGTTTTTAGTCTTATGAAATTCTTCCTACTTCTAAGAGTTTTACTTTTTGATTTACATACTTCAGTATCTAATCCAACTCAGCTGTGGTAGGATATGACGGTAGGGATCAAATCTGCTTTTCCACAGAGATCACAAATTGTCTCAGTGCCCGGCTGAATAATCCACCCCTCCCCAATTTTCTACATTTTCTATTCCTTTAGTCAGGATGTGTGTTGCAATACCAAATCTGTGCCTTAATTACAACTATTGCTTTTAATGTTCTGACCTGTGATTGGGCCAAATCTCTGTTCTGTTCTTCTTCAGAGTACTGTCTTCTTTTACATTTACACGTAAGAATCAGTTTAAGCATTACAATGAGGATCACTATTAGGATTTTGATTAGAATAACTGGAATCTAAAGATAGTTTAGGTTTGTATTTAGATCTTAACTGTACTGAACAGCTTTACTGAGGTATAACATTCACACATCAACTGAGTATTTTCTCATACCTTTATTATTTTTATTTAATTCACGGAAACATTCTTTGCATGTTTTTTTTTAATTTCCAAGGATAAAAATATTTAAAATTATCTTCTGTTTTTATTCTCTTAAAATACAAATGCACTGTGGTCAAAGAACATGATCTGTATTATAGCATTCTCTTGAATTTTGTTGAGACTTGCTTTATCATCTAACACATGATTCGTTTCCTTAAACATCCCATGTGTTTTTAAAAAGAAATGAGAACAATTTTTTTTTGTTTAGTGTCCTATATAGGTTAATTAGATAAAGCATGTTAATCTCTTGTATTTTTACTGATTTTTTTATACACTTGATTGAGAGAAATGTGTTAACATCTTCCACTATGTTGATGTATTTGTCTGTTTCCTCTTTTATGACTGTAAATTTGTGGTGTAGTTGTTTTGATACCATGTATTATATGCACATAAGTCTTGAATTTCCATATCTTCTTGGTAAATTGAAGCTTTTATCATTAAAACATGATCCTCTTCATTATAAGTAATATACACTTTTTTTGTGTTCAACTCTATTTTATTATTGGTTTATATAAACCAGCTTTTATTTTTATTAGCATTGGCCTGGTACGTATGATTCCACCCTCTGATTTTCAAACTTCTGTATCCTAATGTTTCGAGGGTGACTTTTATACATAAAATTGGCTAGATGTAATAAATCCAGAACTTTCTTTTACTTTTAAATGAATATTTTTGTCCGTATGTACTTATTATGATTATCTACTCAAATGAATTTACTTCTACTCTTGATTATTACATTTTCTGTATATCCTCCTTTGTGTCATTTTTTTGTCCTGTCCTTTCTTTTTTTTTTCTTTCTATCATTCAATTATTTTCTTCTAATAGATCGCAGCTTACACTCTATAGAACCTCTTTTAAAGTCAAGGTAGGTACGTTTTCTGCCTTTGTGGTGCCATGCTCTTCTTTTCATTTAACATCAAAGCGAGGAAGTAGCTCTCTTTTTAGACTCTGCTGTGAGCAGACCATAGCTTTTTCTCCTGTCTTCTAATCCTGATCAGGCAACAGAAATAAAGCTTATATTCACTCTGTATCTGCAGTTACCCTCACCTCAAAAACGTATTTCATCATTCATCTTCCAGTTGTTCTGTTCACACTTTGTTTTGAACTTGGAATTTTTTTCTTGTCAGCCCAGGGATGCATTAAATTATTTTCATGTTATTTCATACAGATTTTTTTTTTAAGCTTAGCAGAGTGGTTTAGGTTATCTAACCCATCATATCAGCAGCAACTAAAGCCCCTCAGAAGACTTTTTTAAAATCTGTGGTTATAATCTACAGATTCAATGCAATCCCTCTCAAAATACCATTTTTTTTTCACAGAACTGGAACAAATAATACTAAAATTTGTATGGAACCACAAAGACCCCAGTTAGCCAAAGCAATCTTCATAAAAATAAAGCTGGAGGTAACACAATCCTTAATTTCAAGGTATACTACAAAGTGGTAGTGATACCGGCAAAAAAAAAAAAAAATGATACTGGAAAAAAGAAAAAAAAAAAAAAGACCTAATGGAACCGATTAATGGAACCAGAAATAAACTTACACTTATATGGTCAATCTACAACAAAGGACACAAGAATATACAATGGGGAAAAGACAGCTTCTTCAATAAATAGTGCTGGGGAAACTGGACAGCTACATGCAAAAGAATGACGCTGCACCACTTTCTTATACCACACAAAGAATAAACTCAAAAGGAATTAAAGGTCCAAATGTGAGACCAGAAAACAAAACTCCTAGAAGAAAACAGGCAATAATCTCTTTGATATCGACCTTAGCAACATTTTTCTAGACTTGTCTCCTCAAGCAAAGGAAACAAAAGTAAAAATAAATTATTGGAAATAAATCAAAATAAGCTTTTGCAGTGAAGGGAACCATCGACAAAATGACAAAACAACCTACTGAATGCGAAAAGATATTTGCAAATGATTTCTCTGATAAGGGCTTAATACCCAAAATAAATAAAGAGCTCATGCAATTCAACACCAAAAAACGATGATTAGAAATGGGCAGAGGGGGCGCCTGGGTGGCACAGCGGTTAAGCGTCTGCCTTTGGCTCAGGGTGTGATCCTGGTGTTATGGGATCAAGCCCCACATCAGGCTCCTCCGCTATGAGCCTGCTTCTTTCTCTCCCACTCCCCCTGCTTGTGTTCCCTCTCTCGCTGGCTGTCTCTATCTCTGTCGAATAAATAAATAAAATCTTAAAAAAAAAAAAAAAAAGAAATGGGCAGAGAGATATTCCAATCAAAATACCAATGACATTTTTCAAAGAACTGGAACAAACAGCCCTTAAATTTGTGTGGAACCAGAAAAAGCCCCGAATCACCAAGGAACTGTTGAAAAGGAAAAACAAAGCTGGGGGCATCACGTTGCCGGATTTCAAGCTGTACTACAAAGCTGTGATCACAAAGACAGCATGGTACTGGCACAAAAACAGACACATAGACCAGTGGAACAGAATAGAGAACCCAGAAATGGACCCTTGGCTTGTTGGGCAACTAATCTTTGACAAAGCAGGAAAAAACATCCAGTGGAAAAAAGACAGTCTCTTCAATAAATGGTGCTGGGAAAATTGGACAGCTACATGCAAAAGAATGAAACTTGACCACTCTCTCACACCATACACAAAGATAAACTCCAAATGGATGAAAGACCTCAATGTGAGACAGGAATCCATCAAAATTCTAGAGGAGAGCATAGGCTGCAACCTCTACAACATCAGCCACAGCAACTTTTTTCATGACACATCTCCAAAGGCAAGAGAAACAAAAGAAAAAATGAACTTGTGGGACTTCATCAAGATAAAAAGCTTCTGCACAGCCAAGGAAACAGTCAAGAAAACTAAGAGGCAGCCCACGGAATGGGAGAAGATATTTGCAAATGACACTACAGATAAAAGACTGGTATCTAAGATCTACAAAGAACTTCTCAAACTCAATACACAAGAAACAAATAAACAAATCATAAAATGGGCAGAAGATATGAACAGACACTTTTCCAATGAAGACATACAAATGGCTAACAGACACATGAAAAAAATGTTCAAAATCATTAGCCATCAGGGAAATTCAAATCAAAACCACACTAAGATACCACCTTACTCCAGTTAGAATGGAGCAATTGCATTACTGGGTATTTACCCCAAAGATACAGACGTAGTGAAGAGAAGGGCCCTATGCACCCCAATGTTCATAGTAGCATTGGCCACAATAGCTAAATTGTGGAAGGAGCTGAGATGCCCTTCAACAGATGACTGGATTAAGAAGATGTGGTCAATATATACAATGGAATATTACTCAGCTATCACAAAGAATGATTTCTCAACATTTGCTGCAACATGGACGGCACTGGAGGAGATAATGCTAAGTGAAATAAATCAAGCAGAGAATTTATCATATGGTTTTACTCATCTATGGAACATAAGAAGTAGGAAGATTGGTAGGAGAAGAAAGGAATAAAGAAAGGGGGGTAATCAGAAGGGGGAATGAAGCATGAGAAACTATGGACTCTGAGAAACAAACTGAGGGCTTCGAGGGGGGGATGGGATAGGCTGGTGATGGGTGGTAAGGAGGGCACGTATTGCATGGTGCACTGGGTGTTATACACAAGTAATGAATCATGGAACCTTACATCAAAAACCAGGGATGTACTGTATGGTGACTAACATAATATAATAAAAAAATATTATTATAAAAAATTAAAAGTTCTACCTTAAAAAAAAAGAAAGAAAAAAAGAAATGGGCAGAGAACCTGAACAGACATTTGCAAAGACGACAGAGAGATGGCAAACAGACACATGAACAGATGCTCAGCATCACCCATCATCAGAGAAATGGAAATCAAAACCACAATGAGATATCCCCTCACACCTGTCAGATGGCTAGAATCAAAAAGACAAGAAATAACAAATGTTGTTGAGGATGTGGAGAAAAGGAAACCCTGTGCAGTGTCAGTGAACATACAATTTGGTGCACACACTGAGGAAAACAATATGGAGGTTCCTCAAAAAACTAAAAATAGAAATACCATGAGATCCAGTAATTCCACTACAGAGTATTTACCAACAGAAAGTGAAAACACTAATTCAAAAAGATACACGTACCCCCATGTTTAATGGAGCATTACTACAATCGCCAACGTGTGGAAGCAACCCAAGTGTCCATCGATAGATGAATGAATAAATACACACACACACACACACACACACACACACACACAATGGAGTGTTACTCCACCATAAAAAAGAGTGAGATTTTGCTATTTGTGACAATGTGATGGAGCTAGAGTGTATTATGCTAAATGAAATCAGTTAGAGAAAGAGAAATATATGATTTCACTTATATGTGGAATCTAAAAAGCAAAAAAATAAGCAAACAAAAAGCAGAAACAGACCCATAAATACAGAGAACAAGCTGATGGTTACCAGAGGGGAGGGGCATGGGAGTGGGCAAAGCTGGTGATGAGGAGTGGGTGATAAGACTTTCAGTTGGGGAACGGATTAAGTCATGGGGATGAAAGGTACAGAATGGGAAATACAATTCATGCTATTCTAATAGCGTACAGTGACAAACAGTAGCTACACTTGTGAGCATAGTGTAATGTATAGACTTGTTGAATCACTATGTAACATTGTAAACTACAGTTCAACTAAAAAAAATGGACGCTGGGGTGGCGTAGCCGGTTAAGCATCCAACTCTCAATTTCAGTTCAGGTCATGATTTTAGGGTCCTGAGATCGAGCCTCACCAGGCTCCGCACTCAGCGTGGAGTCTGCTTCTCCCTCTCCCTCCCCCTTTGCCCCTTCCCCTGCTCATTCTCTCTCTCTCTCTCTAATAAATAAAATCTTTAAAAATAAATAAAAGTAAGAAATATGTATTGAGCAAAAAGTTACTAAAATGAATAACTTATTCCTAAGTTACCTAATTCAAATTACTTAGGAAGTAGAGGGGCGCCGGGGTGGCTCAGTTGGTTAAGCATCAGCCTTCAGCTCAGGTCATGATCCCAGGGTCCTGGGATGGAGCCCCATGTCAGACTTCCCTGCTCAGTAGGGTGTCTGCTTCTCCCTCTCCCTCTGACCCCCTTGCCTCTTGCTCTCACTCGTGCTCTCACTCATGCTTTCTCTCTCTCAAATGAATAAAAAATTACTTAGGAAGTAGAAAGTATAAAGGAAAAAGGCAACCCAAAAACTGCTTTCTAAACATTATATGAATAGTCAAAATAATTTATGAGATGACAATTACATTGATTTTTATAAATATTATAGAAGATCAAAATTTTATTATCATAATTAACACCTATCTCTATATTCCCTAATTTCTGCTTCAATCTATGTATTAAAGTGACTATTAAAAAAAGAGGAAAAATCTCTATGTCTGTGAGAATGGGGGCAGATATATTTTAAATTTCCAACATAATCTCTTCAAGGATCTCTTTTATTTCACCTTTGAAATACAAACATTTACAAATATAACTTCTCAAAGGATCTATTATAAAATATTTGCTTTGAGCTTGTCTAGCGATGAGTGAGGTAATACATTTCTGAATCCTCCAGGAAACAGAATCTCTTGTTTCAACTCTTCTTCGACCATGAATGCCCTTTCTGATTCCAGGGAGACTCAGAAAAACGAAAGACCTATTTATGAAAGTTAGAACCCAGAAAGTAAAAGTTGACGATCTAAGAAGTAACAGCACCCCAGGAACCACTGGAATTACTACAAGGCAGCCCTCCTTGACAAAACTGAAAATCAACCATATGGACTAGGGAGATCGTAATTGTGTCTTTTGGACTGGCACTTGCTCTGAATTGAGGAGGCTTTTGTAGATCTGCCCAATCTTTGTGATTAAGGTCACCTCATTGCTAATCCCCTTCTACTACTAAGCACGTAATAAGGACTTAGTGTAAAGTTTGTGCTAGAAATGATAGGAGGGTGACATTTGTTCCAGTTAATATTAGAAGACACAACATGTAGCCTATCACCAACCCCTCTTAATTAGAATGCCTATTTCACCCTACAGGATTTTAAGTTCAATACATTACATTCTTGGAGAAATTGATTCTCTGTTGCTGAAAGAATTTTTGGAGTTAAGTTCTGCTGAAGTCCTGGAAATCAATCCTAATGGACAGGTAGCTGCTCTGTGATTAATAAAACTGGTCGGCAACAAAAAAAGAAAGTGCCAGAGATTTCTATGCCCCGTAAAAACTGCTCATTAAATCAAGCTTCATATAAAATTGATTTTGACAAAAGAGTTTTCTTTGCAGATATTCTGGCACTTTCTGATGGGAGAATATCACGATTGTGAAAGTGCGTACCTATTCTCACACATCTCTCGCTTCCTTTCCTGTCAAAGGTAGACAGACATTTAAGTGGAAGTCTAATTTTCCTGAGAAGAGATCACTCCCATTACACTATAAAGTGAAAAACTCAAATTGGGGCCTTCTTGTTTAATTTAGGACACACAAGAATGTACAGAAGGCTTCTCCAGTTCCTCACAAAGATATCATAAAGAGTTTAATTAAAAATAAAATATTTGAAAAATTCCATTACCTATATATATAAAGAACTTTTGAAATAACTAAAGGATTAACAGCACCGAAAAATATAAATATTCACTAAAACGGACTGTTAGCTTTACTGCATATAGACACACACTCAGTAAAAATTGCTTAACTTGCTAAAAAATAATTCATTTAAAAATACCCAGATCCATATTACTAAACCAGTACAATCAGCAACTTGTAAGGGAGAGCTCTGACCTCACTTTTCTCTATATCTCAAGTTCTTCATCTGTATGGCTAAGATGTATTCCAACATTTCTATGATCTTCCCATCTTGAATATTCCTTGAATCTGTGAAATCAGGCTCTTTTTTACAAGCTGTCAGGATCACGTGTGGTCTCTCTACTACAGAACTTAGATGATTGTATAACCTTTTCTTGAATATAATTCAGCAACACCCAAACAAATACTGGTTTTCCAAGGGAGAGCAATACTAAATATTATATATCTTTGATGAATTGAATGTTTAGGCAAAAGAGATACGTCACCAACAAAGCAGCTCATATCAAGACTTTTGTTTGTTGTTATTAACTTTTGATTCCTGGAGTTGGAACATATTCAGCTTAAGCCTTTTATAGTCATATTTCCACATCACACAGTAACCCTGTAATGCATGCTTATGAAGTGAATGTAGAAAGGCAAATAAACCCCATTTTTACTGATTTCAAGGTCTGATGCAAAGAAAAGGGGGAAAATCAATGAAGAAAATACCGTAAAAAGAAGAAAATTGGTAGAGAGATTTCCTTTTTAATCATGAGGATGTTGCAAGAAAGAACACCTAAAAATGAATGATACAGGAGTATCTGCTCATGGATGATTCACTCATTCAAAAACAAGTTTTGCCTCCTGGCATTTGTCTTTGCTCATGTGTATGTTGTATGTGTATTTGTGTGTTTCAGAATATAGATGTGTAGATATAATTAATACAAGAGTGGTTCAAACAGTATATATATGTGTGTGTGTGTGTTGTACGTATGTGTATATTTAAAACTATGTTACTATTCTGATTCTACATGCTCTATTATGTGTTTAAAACTTCGAGTTTGCTGATTTCCCTTTTTCTTACTGATAGAAAAGGTCCCAGCCAGAAGGGAAATATATGTCCAAAACTTCCAGTTTAAGTACTGCCTCTTCTATGAAGCCTATGTCCATTTGCTTAGATAATCACATCATTCTGCTGTAATCATGATCAATCATCTATTTTGGTATGTATCATTTTTGTTTATGTTTTTCTTTTCGCTGAGCAGTGGCGCTTTCAAAAACAGCAATCAGATTTTATTCCTCTTTGCATTGCTGGGAGGCAGGGGCAGAGGCAGTTTAAATTGAGAGAAGGAGAAATCAACTACTGTCCTCCCTTTTCATGAACGGAAGCTTTACATGGCTAAGGTTCACATTGCCTGCAACCATACGACTGCTTCAGGAGTGCTGTCCAGTTATGAAATTATTTTCTGATTTCATGATACCAATGACAGGCAATAATTTGGATGGGACACAATACTGAGAACTGTGGCAAACATTAGTGAAAATAGTCCTGTGTATGCCTGGATTATACCCTAATATCTCTGCCAAGCTAAGCAAGTTATACCTTTTGCTCTAAAAACATTTTCATAAAAATAAATATATGTTTTCCCCCACAAACAAAACATGATTAAAAAGGAAAAATAATTCACTAGATTTCTCTATTTACTCTAATTAGTAGTGTGGCAGGAGAGGGAAATTTTAAGGAAGGGGGGTCATTTTCTCCTGCTCACGGAGTAAAAATTACCAAACATCATCTTACTCTTTCTGATCCCGGCTAGTTTCTGAAAGGGTGAAGTCCAGAAAAGGTACACGTATTCTACCAACATGATCTATGGGTGAAAAAAAGCTTTATGATGGTCATAAATCTCACAGCCTCTGAGAAAAAGTCCAGAGCGGGCATGTGATGCCATCCGACTGACACATATAAATGATGCATTTTCTGCTAGAACCACAGCTCATCTCCATAATCCACACAACTGCTGAGAAGACAAAGTGAGTAATGCCATCTATCCAATGCCATGGCTAAAACAAAATAAGTTGTAGTTAATCATTTATGGACCTCCCCAAATAAGAAGCCCAGAAAGTAAATATCAACAGTAGACTGCAGTGATCCGGGGAATTTTGTGGGAAATCTTGCATTTATAAGTAAAACCCTGAACAACCAGGACTGGCATCTATGCGAAAGCATCAGTACCCTACACATCTTTTATTTCACCAGATTTGCATCCTCAGGAGTAAAGATTCACCTTAAATGTGAAGCTATTACCCTAGGAAAAGAGTTTTTATTTGAACCTTCAGAAGCTAAATTTTCTTGAGAGCGCACCAACAATTCCTACTTCCGCTAAATTTAAGAGGATTTCTGTAGAATTTCAACTAATTTGCTTAGTCCGCAGAGTTGACAATTGACAGTACGCACGTCACAGGGGATGGGAGATTGTTGTGGGCTTGTGCAAATGGAGACACACAGGTTAATGTATGGAAGAACCCTCCATAACATCCTTTCAACGTTTAGTCCCCACGCGGGGTCCAGGAGCCACCGAACACGTAGGAAACCAGTGGGAACTGCAAATGGCAATTCTCTGCTTTTCTTCTTCCAGTCTTTGCCTCAGTCTATTTTTTGCCACAACCCTGATCCTCGTTGTCCCTCCTGTCAAGCCGTTGCCCAGATGTAACAGTCCTCCTATTCCTCTCTATTGAGGAAATAAACGAAGGCTGAGAATGCGAAGAAAAGTGGCTGACCTTCTTTTAGGTATTCATTGAATATGACTTTACTTGAAGATGAAACAGTGATAAACCACTGCACAGACACACAGCACGTGCAAAATTCACTCCTGCCATTACCTGAAATCATGTAGATAAGAAAGTATCTTATGCAAACAGGAAAAACACACATATGTGCAAGTTAGCCTGGATATGACACAATTGTAAGATTTGATTATATGCAAAATCAGTGATGCCACCAGACAGAAGTCAGTTGCTTATCATCAAAAATATTCCCTTCTCCATTAGAACTTTTAAAATATGTTTTCAAATTGGTACTTCCATGTAGATGTTATCTTCTCTGTAGGTTTTAAACCCCTGCAGAGTAAGGCACAGGACTTAAAATCTGCTTTTGCCTCCCACAGGGCTAAGGACGCTGTTGCCTCCTAATGCTTGTGGAGGTTGTTTGAAAAGCACAGGTCTAGACCTAAATCCATTCTTTTTGTGTCACATCCTGACAGCAGTGGAATCAGGCCTTTGCTTGTTAGCATAATCATGCTTTCTCACTCCTGCTGGCTCTGCAGGGGTACAGAGATACCCCCCATAATGCCGTGCCAGACAGTTCCACTCATTCTCACCCCCCACTGCAAGCCAACTGCCAGGGTCCGATCCACCCGTCTCCGTGCCCCCAAGAACCCGTTGCTCGGCCAGGCACCATTTCCAGATCAGCAGACCTTGGACCACTGGCACTTCCAGCAGGATTACCGGATAGAAAGGTAGAAGCCTAAAGTTGAAAGTCATAGCTATACCTTAAAAAAAAAAAAAAAAAAAAAAAAAATATATATATATATATATATATATATATATATATATATCAAAGATGATGCCCTGACTAAAGAAGAAATTTTCTATGCTAAAAACACTACAACTTGGTCCACAAATATTATGACCTCTCTAGGCAAACAATTCACACCGTAGTGATATAAAAATAAATTGTAAGACTAATTGAGATGGCCCACATACTCAAAAAGATGTGCTCGTGTAGGGGCAGGTTACATTTGACTTCTTATAAAAATACGAATAAGAAATCTGTCTAAATAGTGATTTAGGGGCGCCTGGGTGGCACAGCGGTTAAGCGTCTGCCTTCGGCTCAGGGCGTGATCCTGGCGTTATGGGATCGAGCCCCACATCAGGCTCCTCCGCTATGAGCCTGCTTCTTCCTCTCCCACTCCCCCTGCTTGTGTTCCCTCTCTCGCTGGCTGTGTCTCTCTCTGTCAAATAAATAAAATCTTTAAAAAAAAAAAAAAATAAATAAATAAATAGTGATTTAATTCTGGATTTATTTATATGTGGTTTTAAATGATAAAATACCTCAAATATACCAATAGCATAGGAGAGAGATGTAACAGAAATATATGTGCCCACCCCTACAGATGAAACAGATGTGCCCTCTTGCTATGGAGGCTTTAGATCTTTACAGAAAAGCACTAGTAAGTATTTCTGATTCTAAAACTAATCTAAGTTGATTATTAAAAATTTAAGAAAAACACCAAAAAGAAAAATCCTAATGAGGGTCTACTATCTCTCTCTGTGTGTTATGCCTGTTCTACAGTTGGGATCATGTTGTAAGTCTTGTTTGCCCACGTGAAAAAGATTGTTTAAAAGCATGATTTTGGGGTTTCATATAATATTCTATCTGCTTTCATTAGCCTATTACTGGATAATTAAGGTGTTTTTATATTTCACTACCATAAAGAATTCTAGCAGCCAGAACATTCATTTCTTTCTCTTACTCCCCAAATCCATCCCTACGACAGTACCTACCAGTTTTAAATCCAAATGTAAAGGGAAACTGTATTCTTTCTTCGTTCTCTGACTTGAAACCATACCATCTAGACTACAGCTTTACTACTCAAAGTGTGGTCTATGGGCCTAGGAGCTTGATAGGGGTGGAGGATCTCAGGCACTACCTCAAACTTACCGCGTCAGAATCTATACTCCATCCTCTCCTTAACCAAAGTGATTCTTCTAATGAGTTAAATCAGTTATCAATGCTTCCCTGCCTAAAACTCTACAATAACTCACAGTGGGCCTAGAACAAAATCCAAATTCTTTTGTAGGGTTTAGATATCTCCCTGCCTACCTGTCTTGTTGGCTTCTACCTCTCTTCCTCTCTTTCTGTTCTAGCTGGCCTTCCTTACACACTCCTTGTTTCTATTGCTCAAATATTCCAATTTCATCCTCTCCTTGTCTTTGCTGTTTCCTCTGCCTGTAAAGTACTCTGTCCTCAAAGCCATGGGGACTCCTTTATAACAGTCAGATCTCATCAGAAATTTCACTACCTTACGGAGCCCTTTGCTTCTCAACTATCTAACATACTACCCCCATTTTAGGATTTTCACAGTCTGTATCACTTTATGTAGTTATCATTTTTATTCATTGCATTTTTCATTGTGTGTCTTCTTTTAAAAGTAAACTCTGAAACATGGAATTAAAATAGGATCCAGAACACTGATTTTTAGATGATCACGCCCAATATCTATTTGTCGAATGAATGAGTGAACGCATGCTATGGTGAACATCCTTACACACTAAACTTTGTACATATCATTGAAGATTTCCTAAGCATAATGCTTTTGAGATTTTTTTTCACTGTAACTATTTTAGGATTTGTTACCATATTGCTAAAATTAACTACAGACAGGTTTTGTAAGGATTTACACTTCCAAAAATAATTTTTTCCCGAATTTTTATCAATTCCAGGATTTTTGTCATGTACACACATACATACACACACACACACACACCATACACACCCCATACACACGCCATCAACATGACTGCCAATTTCTTGGGGGAAATAAGAATCTTAAGCCTTTTTTTTTTTTGATAACTACTGAAACTTGGGCAACACTTCTATGATGCTCTGTAATTGTTATACCCAATTTTTTTTTCCTTCTAATGGAGTATCCATTTCCTTTTCCCACGTCTCTTGGCATGCTCATAATTTTCTCATTAATTTTTAGTTTTTGTGAATTGTATGAGAATTTTGAGAATTGTATGAAAAAAATGCATTCATTTATTTGAATATATGCATTTTTCAAGAGTAACCATTTTTCTCAAAATATTTATTCAATAATAATTTGTTTCCATGACTGGTCATAACTTATTTTTAAAACCATATAGTTGGAGGGATACCTAGGTGGCTCAGTCAGTTAGGTGTCGGACTCTTAATTTCAGCTCAGGTCATGATCTCAGAGTTGTAAGATCCAGCCCCACATCAGGCTCTGTGCCAGAGTCGGCTTGTACCTCTCCCTCCCCCTCTGCCCCAGCCCTCTCCCTGTCTCTCTAAAAATGAATAAAGAGAACATGTTTTTCAAGGTTTTATTTATTTACTTGATAGAAAGAGCAAGCACACAAGCAGGGGAAGCAGCAGGCAGAGGGAGAGGGAGAAGCAGGCTCCCTGAGGAACAGAGGAGCAAGGAGCCCAACATGGGGCTCAATCCCAGGACACTAGGATCATGACCTAAGCTGAAAGCAGCCGCTCAACTGACTTAGCCACCCATGTGACCCAACAAAATCTTAGAAAACAAACAAACAAACAAAACCGTATAGTTGGCATGCCTGGGTGGCTCGGTTGATTGAGCATCTCACTCCTGATTTCAGCTCAGGTTGTGATCTCAGGGTTGTGAAACTGAGCCCTGCATGAAGCTCATGCTCAGTGCGCAGTCTGCTTATCCCTCTCCTTCTGCTCCATCCCCCCCCCCAGTCTTTCTCTTTCTCTCTCAAATAAATTAAATAAAATCTTTTAAAAAGAAAACCACACAGTTAATTTTTTTTTATATATGCCTGGATATATCTCCAGGTTTTCTTAACTTGGTTATGGAATTAGTGCCAAACTCTTTTTTAAAATTATTTTATTTATTTGGTGGAGAGGGGAGCACAAGTGGGGGAAGCATGAGTCGGGGGAGAGACAGAGGGAGAGGGGGAAGAGGACTCCCTGTTGAGTGCAGAGCCTGAGGGCTGAGTGGAGAGCCTGAGGCCAGGCTCAATCCCAGGCCCCTGAGATGATGACCTGAGCAGAAGTCAGATGCTTAACTAACCCAGGTGCCTCTAGTGCCAAACTCTTTTAAACATAACTCTACAAGCAGTTACGATAATTAATACTGAAAATTTCACCACATTTTATTCTTTTTCAAAACGTAGTTTTTCCTAGAAAAACTTTAGAATCATGTTAATAATTAAAACAAAATAAATAGATTTATACTGCTATTGCATTAAGCCTACACGGTAATTTAGGAATAGTTTTAATCCTTATTCAAACTCTAGGTACCCCGTTTAAGTGGAATCGTATGACATTTGCCCTGCTGTGACTGGCTTATTTCAACAAGAATAATGTGTACAAGATTCACCCAAGCTATAACATATGTCAGAATTGTCTTTCTTTTTAAGGGCAGAATAATATTCCACTGCATGTATGTACCTTATTTTGTTTATGCATTCATCCATCCAAAGACACTTAGATGGCATACCTCCACCTTTTGGCTATTGTGAATAATACTGTTATAAACATGAGTGTACAAATACATGAGTTCCTTCTTTCAATAAGGAATTCTCAGAAGTAGAACTGCTGAATCATGTGGAAATTCCATGTTTAATTTCTTGAGGAATCACCATACCATTTTCCATAGCACCTGTACAATTTAATATTTCCAACAGCAATGCATAGTAGTTCCATTTCATCTACGTGATTCCAAGTACTTGTTATTTTCTGCTTTTGATAACCATCATCCTAATGTGTATGAGGTGGTATCTTATTGTGGTTTTGATTTGGATTTCCCTAATGGTTTGTAATGCTGAGCATCTTTTCATGTATTTATTAGCCATCAGTATATCTTTTTGGAGAAATGTCTATTCAAGCTCATTTTTCAGTTGGGTTGGATTTTTGTTGTTGTTGAACTCTAAGAGTTCTTTAAATATTCTAGATATTAATTAGATATTAATCCTTTATCAGCTAGATGATTTGCAGAGATTTTCTTCTATTCCATGGGTTGCCTTTTCACTTTTTGGTCTTTTCCTCTGATGTATAAAAGTGTGTTTTTTTTTTTTTAATCAATCTTGATGAAATTCAATTTATTTTTTCTTTTACTGTTTGTGCTCTTGGTGTGATATCTAAGAAATAATTGCCAAATTGTATGTCATGGAGCATTTCCCCCTATGCTCCCTCTAAGAGTTTATTGTTTTAGCTCTTACATTTAGATCTTTGATCAAATTTGAGTTAATTTTTTTGCATATGGATTAAGATAAGAGTCTGACCACAGTTTTTTGTTTGTTTTTGTTTTGTTTTGTTTTTGCAGGTAGATATACAGTTTTCCCAACACTATCTGTTGAAAAGACTGTCCTTTGAATGGTCTTGGCATCCTTGTTAAAAATCATTTTACCATATATGTGAGAGTTGACTTCTGGGCTCTCTATTCTACTCTATAGACCTTTATGTCTGTCTTCATGCCAGGACCACACTTTTGATTATGGTAGCTTTGCATTAAGTTTTGAAATCTGGAAGTGTGAACTACCAACTTTGTTCTTTCTCAAGATTGCTTTGGCTATTTGTGCTCTCTTGTTATTCCATATGAATTTTAAGATGGAGTTTTCTCTTTATGCAGAAAAAAGTCATTGGAATATTGATAAGGATTAGATTAAATCTAGAGTGCAGGGGAAATACTGACAATTTTACATTGCTAAATCTTCCAATCCATGAACACAAGATGTCTTTTTATCTGTTTGTGTCTTCTTTAATATCTTTCAGCAGTGTGGCTTTGTAGTTTTTTTTAAAGATTTTATTTATTTGAGAGAGAGAGAGAGAGAGAGAGAGCATATGCATGCAAGTGGGGGGAGGGGCACAGAGCGAGGGAAAAGAAGAGGGAGAGAATTCCAAGCAGACTTCTCACTGAGCGTGGAGCCCACCACAGGGCTTGACTGCATGACCCTGAGATCATGACCTGGGCTGAAACCAAGAGTCGGATGCTTAATTGACTGAGTCACCCAGATACCCCAGCTTTGGTTTTCAGTGTACAAGTCTTTCACCTCCCTGATTAAGTTTATTCTTAATTTTTTTTTCTTTTGAGGCTACTGTAAATGAAACAGTTTTCTTAATATCCTTTTTGTATTTTTTACTGTTAGTGTATAGAAATGAAACTGAATGTTGTCTGTTCACTTCGTGTCCAGCAAGCTGGATGAATTTATTTATTAGTTCTAACGGTTTGTGTGTGTGTGTGTGTGTGTGTGTGTGTGTGTGTGTGTAATCTTCAGGGTTTTCTACATATAAGATCATGTCATCTACAAACAGAAATAATTTTACTCCTTCCTTCCCAGCTGATGCCTTTTATTTATTTTCTTGCCTGATTGTTCTGACTGTAACTCTCAATACATTGTTGAATATAATTGGTAAAAGCAGGTATCCTTGTCCAGTTCCTGATTTTGACAGAAAGGCATTCTGTCTCTCACCAATGAGCATGTTAGCTGTGGGTTTTTCATATATGCCCTGTATTATGCTGAAGTAGTTTTCTTATATTTCTAGCTGTTGAGTGTTTTTATAATAAGGGCATTAAATTTTGTCAAACACTTTTTTTGCATCAGTGGAGATGATCATATGGTTTTTTCTTAATTCTGTGAATGTGGTGCATTACACTGATTGATTTTCATATGCTGTACCATCCTTGCATTCTAGGAATAAATCCCACTGGGTCATGGTGTCTAATTCTGTTAATGTGCTGTTGAATTTGGCTTGCTTGTATTCTGTTGATGACTTTTGCATTGATATTCGTAAGTGATATCAGTCTGTGATTTTATTTTCATGTAGTAGTCACAGCATTGTCCCTTCTAATTTATTTAGAATGTGTTCCTCTTAATCCACTATCTTTGCAGGGCACACTGTCAGTTGCCTTCTTCTCAATCCTGTTCTCAGTTAGCTCAGTCTTCCTTCCTCTGTCCCCCATAATGACTCAGGGGATGCTCATCCTATCCTGAACTCCATACTGTGCTACACTGATCTTATTCTCATTGCCAGGTACTGGTTCAGGATTCAGCATGTGAATCAACTACAAGTAATAATTCAGAATGGAATTTACTGATGACTCCTGGGAAAGCTTTTTTTCACTACTAAGATAGAATGCCAATAATAGAAAGTCTTTTACATTCCTCTGAATATCATCATGTCTGTATACTCATCAAACATGCAGCCATTTTGCATTTAAACCAATAATTAAGCCAACAATGAGAATGGAAAAGAAGAATATTTGAAATTATGTGGATCTTTAATGAGATTAGTGAACCAATGAGTAAGCCAACTTATCTATGGACTTCCTATCATTTTATATATTTTCTTTATTGTTTATAACTAGTTAAGTGAAGGTTCTTGTAATTTGTAGGCAGAAATTATTTAAACTCATACAGTCCCACTTGTCTTTAACGATAGAGCCAGAATTCAAAGGCAAACCTGATATATTTTCCCTTGCTTCTCTATAAGGATGCTTTTAGAATTTCTCTTTATCCTTCAATTATAAACATTTTTACAGAATATATTTATGCTTTAATCTGTTCATTATTTCTGGAACATGAAACATGCTGATTGTTTTAAACTACAAATTCAAGTCTCCCTTTATTTCAGGATATCTGTCCTCTACTGTATTAGAATTTATGTTTTTTTTTTCTTGAGAATTTTGGGAATGTTGCCTGTTTGCTCTGCAGTGTCTTGTTCTTCATATCTGCCCTATTTTCTCCCTCTTAGATCTGTCCTTTTGTGTGATTTTTCTTAAGACTATTTTTCATGTTCTTTATACTAATCACTTTCAATGAATCCTCACATTCGTTATTACACCTACCACATGAGGTAGGTACTTACATGAGATTCATTTATGTAAAATTAAATTAAGGAATTGATAGACCAAATAATTTTCCTAAAGGGGCATGTATTTAGTTAGAGGCACAATCAAATCAGAATCAGGTCTGACTCTCAATGTGAAATCTTAAATACTTGGAGTATAAAAAGTGATTTAGTCTAAGAGATTCAAATTATGACCTTAATAGAAAGTATATTTTATGATATATAATTTATACCAAAATACACTATACTCTAATGTAATGCTTCCCACCAGTAATTATTTACTAAATGGTAGAGTGATAGATTAGGATATTTTCATGAATCTCTGCTTTCAGTAGTGGGAGACTATTCAGTCATAGTGACCAGCCGGGCTCACTGTTTCTAGTCCTCTTCAATCTTTCACTGGTTCCCCCACATTTAGTCATGTAGTCTCCACTTCTAAGCTGATCATCACCATCATTTGGTAAAAACTCCAAGTGCTTTGGAATATGATGTCCCTGGGTTCAAATCTTGACTCAAACATGTTCTAGCAATGATCTTGGACTAGTCGTTTCACCTCCCTGAGCCTCAGTCATCTTACCTGTTGTAGCAAATACTGTTTGCTACATAAGCCCTGGCTGCTAGATCATGCACATGTCATACAGCTTCCCGTTTCAAGTGCCTGTAATTCTGCCTGACAGCTTTCTTGGACTAGAGGAGCACCTTTGACCTGTGTGAGGAGCCAGGTTGTTCATGTCCCTGAAAGCAGCCCTGAAAAGATTACTAGATGCAAGGTGGACACTAAGACCTGAATTCCTTATTCCTTGGGTATAGTCACCATGAGGCGTATTCAACAAAATCTTACAGTGTTCATGCTGAGATTGAGCCTCAGTTCCCTATAAGGGTGACCTGCTTTTTTAGTGGCTTCCTTCCCTTCCCTATTTGAGTTCTCTATTCTGCCCTTGGTTAATGGGTGGGATCACCTCCCAAATAAAGTATTTACATTTGAATCCTTATTTCAAGCTCAAATTCTGGAGGAACGCAAACTAAAACATCCGTAACTATGAATAATAATATTAATAATTATAACACATAATTAATTGAGCATTTAAAAGTACATGAGATACAGTAATGAGGCCCTTTTTATGCATTCTCAATGAGTCAATTGAGAAGATATTATTATCATCCTAATTTAACAGATGATATACCTGAATCACAGAAAGGAAGCAACTTGTCAAGTCACACAGACTTGTACTGAGATGAACAAGAATTCTAATTCCAGAACCCTGAAGTCTTGAGTCGTTGCATTATATTTTCAGCTATCACAATGGGAAAAAAAGCAAAAGTCTAGGTGGAGAAATTAGTGAAAACAAGGCCTTGTAAACCTTTTTCACTACACACACACACACATATATTATTTATTTATTTATTTATTTATTGCTATGAAAGGAAAGGAGAATGATTTAAGAACCTTTTGGGGGGATGGGGGTGGGGCTACGATTAGGATGAATTTGCACTGCTGGAAGGTCACATGAGGGAGGCAATAGGAGATTAGAGACTGTTGTAATAATTTCAGGAATGGTTAACTTTACTAGGGAAGTGACAGTGGGAATGGGAAGAAGTAGTTGTGTTTTAGACACATATCAAAGATAGTATCACTTGTATTTAGTGATGTATGGTAAGTATTGATGAGGGGGAGAGAATGGCCTCAGACCTTCTAGGTTTCTGACTGATGTGACCAGGCAGTAAAAGTTACATTTACCAATATGCAGGAGAAAGGAAAAGAAACTACTTTAGGAGGGGATTTGGGTTTACTTAAGAAGTACAGGTAAACGATCAGTTATAATGTGCAGTAAAACACACTAAGGTAAATACACTTGGCATCAAACTCAGTCCCAGGACATGATCAGTGACTGAAGTTCAGAAATGAAAAATGAGGACATGCTGTCTACATCCATCCCTATCCTCCATATTGCTGAACTATATTTATACATTTACCTGTGGGAAGCTGCTTCTCCCACAGTTTTTAGCATGTTACAATCTGATGTAACTCATTTCAAATTTAAGGGCACCAACCCACCTCAAAAATCTCTAAATAGTGTTAAACGTATAAAGCTTAATAAAATCCAGTGTGGCCATCCACCCCCTTCTCCCTCTGCTTCTCCTTTCTCCACTAACATTAAAAATACTAGTTCACATTTCACATGAAAGTTAAAATACCAGTCAGATACTGACAAATACAGGGCAGAAGGCTCTCAGAAGTCTTTAGGTAGAAGGTAGAAATCATGGGAAGAAGTATCTGTCAGCCTACTCTTTCTATAGTAAAACACTAGAACATTTATAGTTTATTCCTGGAAATATAATTCTCATTAGTAGAGATACAGAGCTTTCTCATCAGTGAGGTGTGTGCCCAGATATTACTCTCAGGACCTGGGTTTTCATACTCTGAGGGAAGTCCTAAATGTCAGTGCAGAGACCTAGGGAGCATTTCTAGATGTGGTGAGATAACAGACCAGAATATGTTTCTGTCATACCCACCAGAGCATAAATTATAGGCACGAGCAACCCTAGAAACCATCACTTTTCAAAATTCAACCTCAAAACCCATTATCAATCAACTCCTAGGCAAACTGTTTACTATACTGGTGTAGAAGAAGACGAATAGTCCCTCAAAGATATCCTGATACTCCGCATCTTTAAATATGGTACCTTAAATGGCAAAAAGGACTTTGAAGATGTGATTGACGATCTTGACAGAGGGAGATTATTCTAGGGCTCAATCTAACCACAAGCATCCTTATAAGAGGGAGGCAGGAGGAAAAGAGAGAGAGAAAGTGTAAGGATGAAAGCAGAGGTTAGAGAGGAGAAAAGATGCTACACTTCTGGTTTTGAAGATGGAGGAAAGGGCCATGAGTCAATAAATGGGATGGCTTCTAGTAGCTGGAAAAGACAAGGAAATGCATTTCCCCCTGAAGTTTCGAGATGGAGTACAGGCCTGCCAACATCTTCATTTTAGCCCAGTGAAACTGATTTCAGATTTCAAACTTCCAAAACTATAGCATAACAAATCTGTGTTGTTTCATGCCACTAAGTTTTTGAAATTTGTTACAGCAACAATAGTAAACTAATACAACTAGTATATAGCATTATCATTTATGACAGACGACACCGTAGTTAAATTATTTTGAAAAAAGTTATTGTTATCTGCAGTGATATATCCTGTCTTTGGAATGCAGTCAACCATACATTAACAACAACCATTAATTCATGCAAGTTTTTTTTTTTAATGTTTTCAATTTGTTTTCTGGATGAAGGAACTAAATCACGCCATAGTAAAATGTAATAACTCACACAATAAAGTTACACAAGAGTAACTGCCAGCCTCAGAGCTGTGACGTCCAAGCTGGGAGCCACACGTGGCTATGTCCACTCAAATTTAAATTAATTAAAACTAAATAAAGTAAACAAACAAGCGAAATAAAGTTCAAACTTCAATTCCCCAGTTGCGCCAGCCACATCTTACAGGCTCAGGAGCTATGCGTGCGTAATGGCTACCACAGTGGAAGATGTGCATTATAGAATGTTTCCAGCCCTATGTTGCTTTTGAACATCTTTTTTCTTCTTAAATTTGATCATAAAATTTCACACAACTGTCCTTTTCCAGAATGGACAGTGAAATCTTAAAACTGACAACACATTTGCACTGCTTATAATTTCATTCTTTTGAACTTAGAAAAGCCTGAAGAACACTAGAGCATAAATGATAATGACTTCCTGCCTCAGCAAAAAACAAACCAGTATCTGGAAAGTAAGGAGATAATAGAAACATACAACTAACATTTAAGAGGGGCAAAGCACTTTTGAAAAATTCAAAACAGAGACAACAACAAAAATCCAGCAAGAAATAATTAAAATCTCAGACTGGAAGCAGTCACTGTGAATTAAACACGAATAAACGTGCATGCAGGCACACACACAAATGCACACATGCACAGTCTTCCTTCCCTCCTTGAGGAACAGGAAATGGGATCATTAGCACATCAACAACCATAACTTCCACTCCAAAGAGAAATCATTAGTTCAGCTTGCTCCGGTTCAACGAAAAATCTACCTGCAATTAAGTAACCAAGTAAAATCAGGCTCTTCTCAAGTTGTAAAAGAATTAATACCGACTCTCAGAATTATGCTCCGAGACCCTCAGTGTGATACCAATGCTAGTATTTTTACACACAGGATGGATGTGGAAATGACATACAGAGGACTCTCCTTATAATGAGGGGGAAGTGGGCAGAACTAACACTTGACTTGCAGCCACAGCTTTGTGCAGCACAGTAACACGGACATTAAGTAAGAGTATGCACCACAATAATAGAAACCTTATTACCAGAAGTTTGCAAGGAAATAAAGGAGGCACACCAAAACGCTTCAGGATGTCGGGAAAGTTGGATGATGATAGGAAGACAGAACACAACTACCGGAATTGACTGCAATGTCGTGAGAAGGAAATGCGGCTTCAGGCTTGGGGGAAAGGAGACATAAAGTTGTGCTGAGGCAGGGAAGGGAGAAAAATTCTTTAAGGGCAAAGATGTAGACTTGGAATAACTAAGATGGAAGTGCTAAGAAGGACAGTGAAAGACAATACGGAAGCAGCTCGCCGCGCGTACAGCACCGTGACACTCCCGAGGTCTTTTGGAGACGCCGTGAACAACCAACTGCCTCCTTTGATGACCCATTAAAAGGGCAGAATACCCCAAGCAGTGTGGGCTGCCAGGCAACCAGCAAATGACTCAAAAAGAGGAAAACAACTTTGCAGTTGTTTCTTCTCTTTCTCTTACGTACATCCTACTGTTGCCTTTCATAGATAAAAATCGATGTGTGCATTAGTTTCCCTTATATACAAGGAAAATAGTGTGCTAATAAGTTCCTATATGTTTTGAGTTGTTGTGAGACAGGAAGACAATGTGAGATGGACAGTGTGGAGAAGAGCTTTGGCTGAGAAGACCTGAGTTACAAAAGCAGGACATGCTCCAGGTCCCTGAAGGAGATGCTTATAATCCTCTTTAGTCACAGAGCCTCCTAAAACAGGTCTTCAGCTGTTCAATTTCCTATTAAACTCAAAGTGGGTAGACAGTTTATGTGGAAGTGGGGGCTACAGAACTTCATTACCCTGAAAGGATAAAGTCAGGATTTACCTGCACATAGAAACAATTCCCCACTGCTTTTTAAAAAATAATTTTTTTTTTACTTTCGAACAGTTTTTATCAGAAATTACAGGTTTCCCACATACCACACTAGCAGTCTCTCCTATTACATCTTACGTGACATTAGTGCAGTCCGTTTGCTACAATTCATTAACCAACGGTGATCCATTATTATTATAAACAAAAGTCCTTTAATCTTTCAGATTTCCTTTTACCTCACATGGTTTTTTGTTTTCTTTTCTTTTCTTTTTTTTTTTTGTTCCAGGGTGTCAGATTACATTCAGTTATCTCTTCGGGTTCTCCTCAGCTGTGATAGTTTCTCAGACATTTCTCATTTTTTGTTACCTTGGCAGTTTAAAGATTATTGGTCATGTATTTTGTAGAATTTCATTCATTCGGGATTTGTGTGATGTGTTTCTCATGATTGGACTGGAGCTACATGTTTGGGGGAGAAAGACCATGAAGATAAAAGGTCATTTTCTTCATATCAACATGACTTATCGTCATTGATTTTAACCTTGACTGCCTGGTTGTGGTAGTGTTGCTGAGGCTTCTCCACTGAATAATTACTCTTTTCCTCCCCTTTCCATATTGTACTTAATTTTTGAAAGGAACACACTATGCTCTGCCCACACCTAAGGAATAAGAAGTGAGGTTCCGTCTCCAGGAGGGCAGAGTATGTAAGTACAGCTTTCACTGCATCCCACTAATTGGTAAATTGAATTTTCATTTAGTTCAAAATATGTTTAAATTTCTCTTGATACATCTTCTTCGAGCCATGTGTTATTTAGGAGCATGTTGTTTAATTTCCAAGTAATTGGGCATTTTCTAGTTATCTTCTGTCATAGAATTCTATTTTAATTACACTGTAGTCTGAGCATATACTCTCTGTGATTTCTATTCTTTTAAATTCCTTAAGGGAAGTTTTATGACCCAGAATGTGGTTTGTCTTAGTAAATGTTCCAAGTCAGCTTAAGAAAAATGTGTATTCTGCTGTTGCTAGATGGAGTATCCTATAAATTTCAGATTAAGTAGATTGTTGGTGATATTCAGGTCAACGATATTTGTACTGATTTTCTGTCTACCTGACCTATCAGTTATTGTAGGAAGGGTGTTGAAGCCTCCAACTTTAACAGTGGATTTGTTTATTTCTCCTTTTAGTTCTATCAGCTTTTATTTCACGTATTTTTGCACTCTCTTGTAAGGTGCATTCACATTTCAGGTTGTTAGGTCTTCTTTGAGAATTGACCCCTCTGTCATAATGTAATGCTATTAACTCTTTATCTCTGATCATCTTTCTTGGTCTGAAGTTTACTTTGTCTGAAATTAATATAGCCGCTCCAGCTTTCTTTTGGTAAGTGTTCAAATGGCATATACTTCTCCATTCCTTTAACTTAATCTGAGTCTTTCTATTTTAAATAAAATACCTAGGGACAATATAGTTGTATCTTTTTATCTACTCTAAGAATCTGTTTTTTAATTGGCATTAGATGAGTAATATTTTAAGTGATCACTCATATAGTTGGATTAATATCTACCATGCTTATAACTTTTCCATTCACTGCACCTCTTTTCATTTCCTTTACACCCCCATCCCCTGCCTTTTTTCCCTGCCTCATCTGGTTTTAAAAGAGCCTTTTATATAATCCCATTTTATCTCCTCTCTTAGTATATCCATTATACTTTTTTTAAAAAATATTTTATTTATTTATTTGACAGAGAGAGAGGGAACAAAAGCAGGGGGAGTGGGAGAGGGAGAGGGAGAAGCAGGCTTCCCACTGAGCAGGGAGTCCAATGTGGGGGCTCCATCCCAGGACCCTGGGATCATGACCTGAGTGGAAGGCAGCCACTTAATGACTGAGCCACCCAGGCGCCCCTATACTTCTAAAAGTTTTTTTTAGTAGCTGTGCTAGGATTTCCAATATATATTTTAAACTAATGTAAGTCTACTTTCAAGTAATGCCCTGTTGCTGTATGTATAGTCTCTTATAACAGTGTGCTCCAATTTCTTCCCTCCTGTCTCTTAAGACATTTCTGTAATTCTTATACTTATCCATATAATCACCCCGTGTACTGTAACTATTTTAAAGTTATCTTTTAAATCAATTAAGAATAAGAAAAATAGAAGACTTTACTTTATAATCATCTATTCTTTCTCTGACACTCTCCTTTACATAGATCACAGTTTCTGACCTATTCATTTTCCAGCTACCTGAAGAACTTCTTTTAATATTTCTTGCAGGGAAGGTCTAGTGGCAATATATTCTGGTTTTTGTGGGGGGTTTTAATTTTTATTTTTAGTCAGAAAAATGGCTTTATTTCTTCACTGTTGAATAATAATTGTGTTGGATACAGAATTCTAAGTTGCAGGGTTTTTTTTCTTTGAACCCCCTGACTTCATGCAAGATTTTCTTTGTTTCTCGTTTCCTGCAGTTTGAATATGATATGCCAAGGTGCAGGGTACTTTTGGGGATTGGAAAGTTGGTGTCTGCCATTAATTTCAAAATTTCTCAGCTGTTATAACTTCAAAAATTTCTTCTTTCTTCTTCTGATATTAAAATTATGCACATGTTACACCATGAGAAATGACCCTATAGTTCTTGGACATTCTCTTTTCTTAAATTATTTTTTCTTTTTTCATTTTTCATTTTAGCTTGGCAAGTACTACTGAATTATCCTCTCAAGAGCACTGATTCTTTCCTTTGGCGTGTCCATTCTACTGATGAGCCCATCAAAGTTATTCTTCATTTCTGTACCGTGTTTTTATGTTTCATATTTCCTTCTGATTATTTCTTAGTTTCCTTTTTTTTCTATGATGTCTAGTGTTTTCATTAGGGTGCTTAACATATTAATCAGTTATCTAAATTCCCAATCTGATCGTTCTACCATATTTGTCATCCGTGATTCTGGTGCTAATGCTTCTTTCCTCTCCTCAGACTATGTTATTTGGTCTCTGTCTCTTGGCATATCTTATAATTCTTTTTGATAGCCAAACATGTTATATCAGATAATAGGAACTAAGGTAAACAGAATTTTAGTATAAGGATACGCATCAACCTATGAATCAGGCTGTGTTTAATATTAGTCAAAGATATCAGAGGCTTAAAATCCCTCTAAATGCCCTTGTTTTTTACTTTCTTTTTGACGTTAGAGCTTCCTTAATAACTCCTCCTCAGAGAATCTGCAACTTGCAGCTTTCTCAACAGTAATCCACTATTTCTATATTGGAGCTCTGTTGGTTGATCACAAGGCATGGGAGAGGGGAAGTGTTCTACAGTATGATTATATCTCCCTCATTTAGTGGGACTGTGTCTCTGGGATGTGCTCCTTCCAAGTGTTTCTTGGTGGTGTAGCTTTATGCTCCCCTTAGTTGAGACAAGAAGTCTAGAAGGGGCTGATGTGAAAGACATACCATTCCCCCATCTGGGATAAGGTTCTTAAAAGTCTTTTACCCTACAGACTAGGCTTTTTTTAATGGAGAATGCTTTCAAGTATGTGTTGGGGAAGGGAAATTTTTCATCTATTCCTCTTGATTCTTTTGCCTTATCTCATAATTAAATTGACACAAGACAGACTAGGAGGGAAAAAACGTTGTATGTATGGAAAACTCATAGGTATGGGACCCAAAGCAGTGACCAAAGCAGGCAGTTTTTATACCTTTTTGACAAGGAAACAAATTTGTAAAGAACTGACAAGCCAAACAAGTTTGGGCTTGAGATAGTAAACTGGTAAATAAGTAATAAGGTTTTACATAGCTTTCTCGGCCTTGAATTCCCTATCTCTGGCAATTAGGGGGTCTCCTTTACTCCTGGTACAGGGCAGGCACCTTACATATGGGAGATTTATTTCCTGCTTTTAGGGAAATGAAGAATGGTCAGAGTGTCCTTCTTATATTAGCTGTTCCTCATATAACTTTAATTCAAAATAATCCATATGTCAAAGTAGCATATTTTCAGGCAGCCTGTCCTAAACACCATTGTGTCACTATGATTATTCTCCCCCTACCCCTTCTATAGCCCAGAGTGTATCTAACTTGGATTTTTACTGTGAAAACCTGGTGGGATTCTGACAGGTCAAATCTATAAAAATATGGGAAGTCCCCAAGACTATAGTTCCTGGGACTTTCTCCCTCTCAAACTGATCTATACTCAGTCTCCAGCAATTCCTCAAAATGGGCACTTACGTGTTCTAGCATTTTAAGGCTCTAGGGGCTTCTGCTCTAGGTAAGCAGAGCTTGACTTTGAATCTTTCGATATGCTTGTGCCTCCAGTTTGTTGATGGAAGTTTTCCCTGTGATATTTCTCACATGAGTCCAAGAAAAACTGATTTTCAGTTTGTTCACATTTTTCTGTAGTGAGGTTTGGATTGAAGACTTCTAAGCTCTTTTCATGTTGGATCTGAAAGCAGAAGTCCTCTCATTGCTTTTATTGCATAAAATATTTTTAATGAGCCATGTCTTACATGCAAGATAAAAATAATGAACAAATATCTAGTAAAGGCAACTCAATGACTAAATTTATTCATAAAAATAGGCATCGTCTCTCAATCAGAAAATGTCAACAACAGTCTTATTTTGATAGGAGGGGACAGTGGGAGAATAGAAGTCTCCTAGGTGACTCAAACTGAGTATGTTCACGGTGGTAAATCGAGGACTGTGGAAGGGGATATTGTTTGCTTGGGTTAAGAAAGCAGGAAATAGAATCAAGAAATAAGGGTAGTAAAATCTTATGCTACTGTTCTTAGGTATAGGTTTGACACAATTACCTTCAACTGGGTATGAACAGTTACTTATACAGAAAGTATGATCTTCCATAATTTAGCAGATCAACTGCATGGAATCATATTTGACATATGCTATAATGATGTTTAATTCTTAGATGACTTCATTCATTCATCTTTTTACCATTTATTTAATATAGGTTTTGTTTGTTTCTCTTTTACCAAGTGCCTATTATATGTCAGGTACTCCTCTAGATCAAAGGTAGAATTATGAACAAGATATATGGTATTTCAGCTTTTATGGAGCTTACATTGCAATGTAAATAAACAACTTCAGTTGTTTATTAGTCATATGAAGAGTTAAAGAATAGGATGTGGTGGCGATATGGTCAGTAAGAACACTCTGAAGATATGACATTTGAGCAGAAACTTCAGGAATGGGAAGGAGCAAGCCATGTGCAGACTGAAGGAAAGAATACTTGAAGAAGAAGGAACATCAAGTGGTAAAACTCCTAGTTGGAATTAGCTTGGCACGACTGACAAATAAGCAACGACAAATGGGCAAGAAGGCCACTGTGGCTTAAGTGGAGTGAGCAAAGGAGAAGTGATAAAGGGTTCTGCACCCAGTTTCACCATGGAGGAAGTGGGATTCCTTCCATACCACCAACACTTCTCCAGACACTAGCTGGGTGTTCTAGAATTAAACTCAATTCGGACACTGTCCACCTGGAGAGAGCATCAGATCCCACATTTTATGGGTTCAGTCCCTTAAGACTGCCTCCCCCTCCACCTCAGATACCAATCATAAACCCAGATTATCACCTGTGATTCTGACCAACTGGCTACAGATTAAAGGTTTCAAGGACCACCCCCCCCCCACTCCCCTACCACCATCCTTGGACTTCAGATGCCAGTTACAAGTCCAGGCTGTCACCTGTGCTTCTGAATGACTGGCTCTATAAGTCAGAGGTTCCCATGACCCACTTCTTGGTCCAATTAATTTGCTAGAGCAGTTGACAGAACCCAGAGAAATATTTTACTTAATAGATCACTAGTATATAATAAAAGGATAGAACCCAGGAACAGCCAGATAGAAGAGATACATAGGGCACAACATAGGGTAAAGGCAAGGAGCTTCCATGCTACCTACGGTGCACCACTCTCCCCCCTCTCCACACGCTCACCAGCCTGAAAGCTCTCTGAATACTGTCCTTTGGGTTTTTAGAGAAGCTTCATTACAAAGACATGACTGATTAAATCAACGGCCACTGACAGTTCAATCTCCAGCCCCTTTCCCCTCCCTGGACTGTAATTTCCAACCCTCTAATCACAGCCTTGGCTCTCCTGACAAACTGCCCCTATCCTTAGATGCTGGTCCCAAAGTCACCTCATTAACACAACAAAAGACACCTTTGTGCCTCTCATCACAAGAAATTTCAGGGTTTTAGGAGCTCCGTGCCAGAAACAGAGACAAAGATCAAATATAAGTTTCTTACCATAAAATACACTATCACAGATCAAAAAGTGAGGTTGAGAAATGAGGCAGGATATACATCTTAGTAGGTCGAGGTAAAGAGTTTTAATTGTATTGTAAGTGGGTGGGAAACAATTACAAGGTTTTGATCAGGAAAGAGACGTGATCAGGTAGGATCATTCTTATTTCTGTATGGAGAATAACTATCCATGGCAAAGACTGGACCAAGGGAGATTAGGTAGGGGACTATGACAATACTTCCTGTGGAAATTGATGATGGCTTGACTAAAGTGATAGCATTAGAGGTGTCTTTGTAAGAAGTGACCACACTCAAGAAATATTTTAAATATAAAACTCATAGAACTTAATGATGAATTTGAAGTCAAAGTTTAGGTAAATGGAGTATTTTGATAACTGGTTTGCCACTGAATAGAGTATTTATTATATTTTACTTTATTTAAGTAGGCTCCAAGCCCAACATGGGGCTTGAACTCACAACCCTGAGATCAAGAGTGGGATGTTCTACCGAGTCAGCCAGGTGCCCCTCTATTTTATTGGTATCTGTTTCAAGTAGGCTTTGAAGGGAGGCAAAATATACCACCCCAAAATATGCCTCCTTGGCATACGGATTATTTTAGGCTGATTACTTTAAAGATACATTAGACAATGGAAAAGCTCTGAAAACTGAGAACTTACCCTTTTGTAAGAGACATTTACATTTATAAAGGAAATCGTTTATAAGGCTATGTTTTCTCTGTAATAGGAAGAAGGATGACTATAAATCTCCAGAAACTTTATCAGTGGAGAAGGCAAGGATTTAGGTTGATTTCTGGGGTATTTAGCATGATTTAATAGTTATGTAGTTGTATTCATGAGACAAGGCGAGCCTAGGGTTCTCCTACTGCTCTGACATCTTCCCCATTCTCTACCTAAAAGGCAAGGATTTATATCTGCATAACAACCTTACCCTTGTTTTTTGTGCTTTTCCTGGTAACTGCCCATAACTGCCCCCCCCCAACATATATCTTTTGTCTTTACTAGAGATGTTATTTAAGGTGATACTTGGACCATTTCAGGGACTTACTCAGTTTTCCTGGGCTCTCCCATGAATATAGGAGGTATATATGTTATTGAACTTTTATTTCTCTTTCTCCTGTTAATCTGTGTTTTATTATAGGGGGCATCAGAGCCAAAAACCAGGGAGGGTAGAGGAAAAATAATTTTTCCTCCCCCACATCTTATACTGAAAGCATGAGAAATAAAGAGAATTATATTTATAAAAAATAGAGTTTTAGGGGGCCCCTGGGTGGCTCAGTCAGTTAAGCATCTAACTCTTGATTTTGGCTCAGGTCACGATCTCAGGCTTGTGAGATCAAGCCCCACATCAGGATTTGCGCTGAGTGTGGAGTCTGCTTGAGATTCTCTCTCTCTCTCTGCCCCTCCCCCTGCTCACATGCCCACATGCTCCCATTCTCTCTCTCAAAATAAATAAATAAATAAGATCTTAAAAACAATAGAGTTTTATGGCTTATTTAAAATTTTTCATTAATTTATCAGATAGTTGTTGAGCATCTACTATGAACCAGGCGCCATCCCAGGGAAAAGGGATACATCAGTGAACAAAACTTTTAAAAACTTCTGCCTTCGTAAAGTTTTCATCTTAATGAGGCTAGAAAATAAAAATAATAATAAGTTCCATAATATGTTAAAAGATGATATGTACTACTATGGATAAGATAGGAAGGTGGTGCTTCTCAAACACTAAAGTGCATATTAATTAACTGGGGACCTTTATGGAATGCATTATGATTTTAGGAGGTCTATGTAGTGGCCTCAGTTCAGGTATTTTTAAGAAGTCCCTAAGTTATACCACCTGACATTACTCCTCATCAAAGGGGAGCCAGGAATCTTAACAGACTAAGATGAAAAGATAGTAAGTTGAGATAATACCCTAAGAGAAAAATGAAATAATAAAAATAAGGAAAGCTGATGAGAAAACCAAAAGGGGGAAAAGCAAAATTAAAACTCATATTACAAAGTGCAAATTAGGGTTGACATAGAGGATTAGGCATAGATGTTCTCCCAAAAGTAAGTTAGAAAAAAAATCAAAGATGCAAAAAGAGAAGGAGAGAGAGAGATGATTGATGTGAAGACTGGAGTCTAAGCAATAATCTATAAATAAATGGAATATCTATAAAAGAAATGAGGACAAATGAAACAAAGGCAATAACCTTGGTTGGAATCCTGGATGTTTTTCGATTGCTCTCAGGTGGAGAGGCCAATGCTTACTATCATCACCACTGCAAATGCAGCCAATTCAAAAATGCAGGAGAGCTCAATGTTGGCCAGAGTACCATGCACCGGTTATCAACCCCAAAGGTGTAGACCACCATGCAATCCCAGCGGAGTACTCTCAACACTTCTGCCCATTGCACCTTGGTAACAGAGTTGCCAAGGAAAACACTGCAGTCAAGCACTGGATGGAACACTTTACTTACATAGAGAAGACAAAGAGCAAGGTCAGCTTCAGTGGGGGGTGTCAGTCCCCCACGGCCAGCAGGTCTCTCCCAGTGGCCAGATGCAGGGTATTTCACCTATGCACAAACCTCTGGTACCACAGTGGAGGAAATCCTGTCCCCTCCTCTCAGATAGAACAGTGGGGTTGGCCAGGTGCCATATGACACACACACTTTCAGCAGAGACAAAAGAGTACTCATGGAGTCTGAAACAAGATAAAATATCCCCACACAAGGTGATAAGCTGGGCAAGGGTTCTGTGGACTCTATCTCTTAGGAAGGAAATGTTTCAGACCCAAGGCCCATTCTTATGCAGCTGAGTGGGAGTGAAAAGACACATGCAGGAGACTGCCCTTCCTAACAATCTAAATATTGGAAAAGAGACATTGTATATTTTCATCACGTACTTAGAATATTTATGAGAATCAAACGAAAAATGCTTAAAAAGTTACCAAATGAAATATGGCTGCTGGTTATTAAATTAATATAGAATCAGTAATTTTGATCCATACAACGAAAAGATCATTTGAAAATATAACTGAAAAGATTAATTTTTCAATAGTAATCTGTCAGTGGTGATGGTTGCAATCCACTGGTGGCGATGGTTCAATGTACTTAAGACCACTGTACACTTAAAAATGGATAAAATTCTAAGTTTTATGTCATACATATTTTATGATAATAAAAAAGAAAAAAATGCAATTTTAAAACAAACAGCAATCCATAATACAAGAAATAAATTTATTAAGAAAAGTACAACACATATAAAAAAATTAAATTTCTATTGAAAGATATAAAAATTTTTTTGAAAGATATAAAAAAATTTAGGTAAATTGATAGAAATACTGAGTTCCTGTAAAAATCTAAATAGCAAACATCTCTATTCTTCATAATTAAAATATATTAAAATTAAAACCACCAAATGAGGGGCGCCTAGGTGGCTCAGATGGTTAAGTGTCTGCCTTCAGGTCAGGTCACGATCCCAGCATCCTGGGATCAAGCCCCACATAGGGCTCCTGGCTCAGCTAGGGGTCTGCTTCTCCCTCTCCCTCTGCCTCTCCCCCTGCTCATGCTCTCTCTCTCTGTATCTCTCTGCCTCAAATAAATAAAACCCTTAAAAAATTGTTAAAAAATAAAACCACCAAATGATTTATTAAGTTAACAAAATGATAGAAAGTTATTCTAGAAAATATATAATTCACGAATGTGCTGCAGAAACATGAAAAAAAAAAGAATAAGGCAAAAAATGATTTTATAAGTTTAGAGGCAGACACATGAACGCAAGAGGAAATTAAGTCCAGAATGACATACAACTAAGGACTTTCTTCTCAGTCCAACTTCAAGTTTCTCTTTTAATAGAGGGATTTATCCCCCATACCCAGAGTTCAACAATTTATATTCTGAGTTTTGTTCCATCCATCGTACTTTATGTTTATACATTCTTTTCTTTATTCTTTTCTTAACTTTTGCTGGATTGGCTACATTACTATTCATTCCGTTTCTCTCTGTTGTTAATTGAATAATATACTGGCTTTTTTTGTCATTCTACTAATATTAGTTTTCTGTCTTCTATACTCAGAATCAAACGCCTATTTATCTTAAAACATACAAAAAGAAGAGATGCCCAGCTGGCTCAGCTGGTAGAGCACGTGATTCTTGAACTTGGGGTTGTGAGTTTGAGACCCATGTGTAGTGTACAGATTACTTAAATAAAATTTTAAACACACACACACACACACACGTACAACCCCAAAAGAAAATGCTGACCATGCTTCTTGATTTTACTCCCTACTCCAATATGATGAAACATTCTGGACATTTTTATTTTCTTCACTTTCTTCACCACTCCATACTCTTACAACCTACTTACAGTGCTATCACTTGATTCCTTTGCTGTTCCACTCACTCCTAGGTTTTAATGAGATAGTTTAGTACTTTTGATACCTGACTATGATTAGTCTCTTCCTTACAGCATTTCTCTCTCTCCAAGAATCATTACTACTAGGTCTCACTTCTTAGTATTTATATTTCAAATCTTCATTCCTGACATCACAATCCAATTAGATATAAAGATGGCTAGGTTATGGGGTGTTTTTTTTTTTATTCTTTACTGCTTCCTCCTATTTCTCACTCCCTGTTCTGAAGGGTCTGTTCTGATTTATTGTTGCTTGGTCAGAATAATCTCTCTAGTAGTTTCCTGAGATAAGGTAGATGGGTAATATGTTCCATGATTTTCTGTATAACCACAAATGTCCATCGCTCACCCTTTGA
Organism: Ursus americanus; assembly: GCF_024610735.1. Lineage (NCBI taxonomy): Eukaryota > Metazoa > Chordata > Mammalia > Carnivora > Ursidae > Ursus > Ursus americanus. The sequence continues at coordinate 101,730,612 of NC_142164.1, forward strand.
AATGAATTATATCGTAGTTAGGTGTAAATTTTTCTGTTACAATCATTTTTTTCCCTCCACTTTCTGTGCATACTATTCTTCCCTGTCTGAAGTTTCCAGATTGCATATGAGAAATCTTAGTGACAGTCTAATTCCTTTTCCTTTTAAGTAACTTGTCTTTCTGTCTAAAAACTTATAAATTGTATTTTTCTCACATTGAATTTAGGAATTTCATCTAGGTACATGTAATTTTCCATCAATTCTCCATAAAAGTTAGGAGCCCTTTGAATCTGCAAGCATCTTTTTTCACACCAAGAAAATTTTCTTTGACATTGTTCCTCTATTCCTTTTAATTTTTCTGCAAATCATGTGTACCCATACTTCGTACTGTGTTTTGTTCCCTTAATTTTTCAGGCCAATAGTTAGCTTCTCGAAGGTGGCTATTCTCTTCTTAATTTTCAAGTTCAGTAGATAAATTAAAGAAAACTGCATTGTTATTCTTTTCTAGTTCCAGAAACGTTTTGTTTTAGAATGCTACAACTGAATTTCCTTAACATGATTGTTAGTTTTACGTAGGAGATGGCATCTCTCTTGCCAGCAGCTCTACTTCAGAAGTCACCTTACAGGTGCCCTGTTTTTTCTTCCAGTTTGGTTGTGGGATTCACTTAAGCCCATTGCAATTTACTTTTGCCTACATAATGTTCTGTTCATCCTATGTGGTCACATCAAATTGTTAAACAAATATAGTTGCCAGACGGAATGCAAATTTTAGAATTTTGATGATGTTAACAATATAGTTTCAAATCACCCATTATATAATATATGGCAAAAAGTGGATAGAAAAAGAAATGGATGTGAAAGAGTATTGCAATTTGTGTTTTATATAGGCCCAACCCCAAAGAAATCATTCAACTTTGACTTGGATGATTACAGGAATATATTCAAGTATATTATTTTTAAAATCATGAATATTGGAAATAGTAAAAATTAATGCAACACTTCCAGGTCACTATGGAAAGCTGGTTTAAGTTCTGGTAGACATAAGATACACAGTTAAAATATTATATGATGCTAGAAAGAAGCCATAAATCATTATCATTTGCCAATGAAAGTTTCACACCTAGAAATACAAACTAATCAAGAAAAAATGCTTACAAAAAGCTTAATCAATAGCTTCCAAGTTTAATTTCAGTAATCTTTTTTTTTTTTTAAGATTTATTTTATTTATTTGACAGAGAGAGAGACAGCCAGCGAGACAGGGAACACAAGCAGGGGGAGTGGGAGAGGAAGAAGCAGGCTTCCAGCAGAGGAGCCTGACACGGGGCTCGATCCCAGAACTCCAGGATCACGCCCTGAGCTGACGGCAGACGCTCAATGACTGAGCCACCCAGGCGCCCCTAATTTCAATAATCTATAAGTCATAAAAAAAAAAAGATTCCCTTCAAAGTAGGAAACACGAAACCAAACATTGTAACAGTAATAGCAGCATCAGCAAGCACAATAGCACATGCTACGCTAAAGAATTATTTTAACAGAAAAAAAAATTAGGATCTAAAAGAAGAAGTCTTTGAATAACATGAAAAACTTCTGTTGATAGACAACAAAAAGAGTAAATCTGCTGTTCCGTGGGAAGATAGAATACTGCAATTGATTCTTTATAAATTAATTTAGTGCTTTACTTTCATCCCCACCAAGATTCATTTAGGGAAGCTCATTCATGAATGTACATGCAAGAAATCACAAGCAAAATGTTAGAAAACCATATTGTATAGAGAATAAATTAATTCTAATATAACCAAAATGAGTGTACTGCAAGATCACAATGGTAGCTTAACATTAGAATATATGTAAAGACCATACTCCACAACAGTAGACGAAAGGAGAAAAGCAGTAATTCAACGTCATAATGCAGAAAAATGTGATAAAATTTGACACCCTCTGATTATAGAGATCAGTAAGCCAGGAATATAAGTGAACTTCCTGAACCCAACAAACAGAATCAACCAAAACACTTGAGCAAACATCCCTTATAATAAAAAATATCAGAAGCATCCTCTTAAAATTCAGAAACAAGTGAGAAAGCCAGTTAAGCACTGATTTCAGTCATTATACTGGTGATCCTGGCCAGTGCAATAGAAAAAGAAATTTAAGTGTGCACGCGCACATGTGTGTGTCTGTGTGTGTGTGTGTGTGTGTGTGTGTGTGTGGTAGAATGTAAAAAAAAAAAACCAAACACGTCATTAAGCATAGGGGAGTTGTTAACTTAGAAAACCCAAAAGTGCTACAAATATCATAAATAATAAAAATTTAGCAAGTTGGCCTTCTATAAGATCAGCATAATCCAGAAACAGATGAAAGCCTAATTTAAAGAACTACAATTACTATGAGATTCATAGGGGAAAAAAATCTAGCAAAATATGTACTGGATGTAAATGTGAAAAAAAAAAGTAACCTTTTAAGTCTTTAGAAGAAAATACAAAATTATGCATTTCTGAACTGGGGATAAGAAATAATTTACTTAGATAAACAAGTCTGTTCAATTCGGCCAAATCAAAATTAAGAATTTCTGTCAATGAAAACAAATGAATAAAGCAAAAAGAAAATACAAGCAACAAACAGAAGAAAAACCTTAACACATAACTTCCTAACCATTATTCTTTAGAACGTATGAAGAAATCCGACTTCTTCAGGAGGAAACAATAAACACCCTACCTCTCCCAAAGATACAGACGTAGTGAAGAGAAGGGCCATATGCACCCCAATGTTCATAGCAGCAATGTCCACAATAGCTAAATCGTGGAAGGAGCCGAGATGCCCTGCAACAGATGACTGGATTAAGAAGTTGTGGTCCATATATACAATGGAATATTACTCAGCTATCAGAAAGAACGAGTTCTCAACATTTGCTACAACATGGACGGCACTGGAGGAGATAATGCTAAGTGCAATAAGTCAAGCAGAGAAAGACAACTATCATATGATTTCTCTCATCTATGGAACATAAGAACTAGGAAGATCGGTAGGGGAAGAAAGGAATAAAGAAAGGGGGGGTAATCAGAAGGGGGAATGAAGCATGAGAGACTATGGACTCTGAGAAACAAACTGAGGACTTCAGAGGGGGGGGGGTGGGGGAATGGGATAGACTGGTGATAGGTAGTAAGGAGGGCACGTATTGCATGGTGCACTGGGTGTTATACACAACTAATGAATCATCGAGCCTTACATCAGAAACCGGGGATGTACTGTATGGTGACTAACATAATATAATAAAAAATCATTAAAATAAAAAAAATGAATAAAAAATAAACACCCTACCTCTTCTCAATAAAAACAAAACACATGAATGGATATTTCATAATTATAGCCAACACATACTATGTAATCAGCTAAATGAAAATTAAGATCATATCTTAACCTGGGTTCCCCAGATAGCTACTACTTTATAAGAGAACACAATCCCAAGGAGCAGGAGTGAAGGACAAGCAGAATGGAAGGGGAAAGGAAGGAGAGCCTAGATGAGGGTGTACGGATGACCTGGTTGCAGCTGTCCTATAGGATTCTCTTCTGAGAAGGTGTTTAATTACATATTAGGTCAATCCAACTAGGAGGAGAGGAATGGGAAGTGAAGAAATGTACTCTCCAACTCCCATATCCCCTAATCAAAGTACATCCCGTGGGGCACACGCACGGCCGCAGAGAAGAATTCCAGAGTATCCCACATCTTGGCATCAACTTAGAATCCCCAGGCTCAGCAAGGGCATGAGGCAAGTGCTATTACTTTGTGCCTGCTTGAAAATGCTAGAAGACTACACTGACTGGTTATTAAAAAGAGATGGTGAGGTTGAAAAAATCTCAAATGGCTTATAAGAAGTGTAGAGGCCGTCTTTTTTAGGTAAACAGCCTTGAGCAATGGAATGCAGAAAGGGCCACAGTGACCGCCTGGCTGAATACAGACAGGCCCATTAGGTGACCCACCCTGAAATATCCACAGGCCCTAAAACTAACCAATGGGAAGCTTACAACCAGGCACAGACCGTTCCCAAAAAAGGGAAGATTCCTTCTGTCATAGCTCCTCATCTTCCCCCTTTAAAAGCAGCCCCTACCCACTGCCTTATTGCAGACAGCCTCTCCTCTGCTGTCCTGCTCAGCGCTCCCTTGCAGAGTATTCAATGTATCTCCTTTGTTCTGCTTCAGATGCATTCTTTCACTGCCCAGGCCACCTGCTTCCACCCACCCGTCCCCATTTGGGGGTCCCCATCCGATCTAGAGATACCCCATTTAGACTCACAATAAGTATCAAAGATACAAGATACCATTTGCTAGGGATGCCTGGCTGGCTCAGTCCGTAGAGCATGCAATTCTTGATTTTGGGGTTGTGAATTAGAGCCCCACATTAGGGGTAGTGTTTACTTAAAAGAAAAAAAAAAAAGATACCATTTGCTCCCTTTTGTATTTGCAGAAATTAAGAAGTCTGGCTACATCAGTTATTGTAAAGGATATGAAAAATGGAATTATATATTGCTGGTAGATATCACATCATATATGTTTGTAAGGGTACATACTAATAGAAAAAAAAATTAATTTCCCCTGTCACCTTTTAGAGCATTTTCTTCAGTAAAGTTTTAATTGTAAATTCTTTCCCTGTTTCCTTAAGATGTATGTAAATCTTTTAAAAATCTAAATAAGCTTCTTTACAGCTTTACAATCCAGGAATATCTTCCTTCTGAGATCTGGTTGAAATGTAAACATCAAAGAAAATAGCGACCCATCTCCCATTTTCTGGGGGAGACCGGAAGCCTAACTTCAGCAGGAACCTTGCTCCAAAACTACCTGTAATAAAGACATGAGAAATTTATTTGTTCTTCGGATAAAACCGATTAGCTAACACAGATGGTCACTCCTAACTACCAAGTGAATTTAGGATGAACGATGTGTGACAGATGTTGCCGTCAAGTCCTCTTACCTAACGACTAGTTGATTTTTCACTTGAGGACATGGATGTAAAGGGTTGTATCTACTTGGTTATATAAAAGGGTGAGATTTCTGTCTTGCAATCTCTTTAGTGGACGGCCTGTGACGCACGTCACGTTCTGGTTTAATGCTTATTCAGTAGTAAAACTGCTTTCTTTCTTTCTCTTCGACCCTGTGGGAGAGGTTCTCTGGGTTGGCAGGAGATTTTGTTTTTAGTTATATTTCCCCAGCAAGTTCTCATTTTGGATTTGGGTCTCAAGCTCATGACTATTCATTATATTATTATGATTAAAACTTACAAGCACACAGGCACATTTACGTATATATTCTCTTGAATGTATCAAATATTTTAAAATATATTAAATATTTTTAATCTGTCCAAAATATCTTAAAAGTAGAAGACACCCAGCTGGTAAATGCTCACAACAAATTGAGAAAATGAAGTTTTGATAACCTTAATACATAAAGTTCATGTAAATTAATATTTAAAAATATGCCACTAGGTTGTCCTCGATTGGGACATGACTGAGGCAGTTCCCTTTGGCCTCTGACAATTCCCAGGGACGGCAGAACTCAGTTGTAAACTGTCAACAGCCGACATTCCCAGCCATTGAGGGAATGAGTGCTTCAGGTCTACATCTTTTTCCTGACTACGTAGCAAACTAACTTACGTCTTCGTTCCCCAAATTCAACTCAGAATAGGCCACAGAAACAATGGTGATGAATCAGAGAAATTAGAAACTAAGAAAGGGCATGTGAATAATTTCGTAGAACTGTGCAACTAAAGGAAAATGAGAAAATGCAGAAAAAAATTAAATAATGATAAAACGATCCAAATACGACAGTATTTGAAATAAATGTTTTCCTAGTGATGTGGGGAACAAAGGCAAAAGAAAAAAAATAAATTTCTTTACAACTTACAGCCCACTGACTAATGCTTGCAACAGGCAAAGTAACCTGCCCCTAGAAACTCAACTGCCTCGTTAATACTTGCTAAGGGCAAAAGGCAATCTTAGCTTAACATTAGTCCAACCTCCAGGATTCTGTAAGTCTTCTTTAACATATAAAAATTCCTTTGGAAACTTGCTTTATCTCTATCCCCCAAGACATACGTTAGCAATCCCCCTCCAAGCATATGACCCACCGATATACATCTGAGGGGTCTCATGACTAAGGTTTTATTAGACAGTAATAAATGACCTTTTACTAACAATAGTTAGCCCCCTCAAGGTCCTGGAAACCTTGCTTCCAAATTCTTTAGAGACCTACAATATCCCTAACCCCCTCCCAAATTTAAAGTATATAATCCGCCACCCCTCAGGACCCCAGTGCAGCTCTTTCTGCCCACACATCCTGTCCCCGCGCTTTAATAAAACCACCTTTTTGCACTGACGACATCTCAAGAATTCTTTCTTGACTGTCTGCTCCAGACCCCAACATTTCCACATTATTAGCACTTCTAAACACAGAGCACTATGATTGAGATATTTAAAAGGTCCAAAAATGTCTACCAGTAGGAGTCCAGAAATGGTGAAAATCAAATGCATACACAACCAACTCCAGATGGGTATGAGACCTACATGTGAAAGCTAAACTTATGAAATGAACAGAAGAAGCTGTAAGAGAATACCCTTTTGTTTGGGGGAATGAATTAAGACTTGTTTTTTTTTTTTTCTATCTAGGAACACTTTTTTTCTTTTATTTATTTATTTTTTATTATTAACATATAATGTATTATTTCTTTCAGGGGTACAGGTCTGTGATTCATTAGTCTTCTGTGTTGTAGTGAGCACTGAGTGTTGCATCAAGACTTCTTAAGGTGAAAATACAGCTTGCATGATTAGGTTAACAGATGTAATTATTTAAAAACTAAATATTTTCTAAGAAGAGCACTGAACGGGTGCAGGATGAGACAACCCAAAATGTGCCACTTTGGCATAAAGATTATTTTGAGTTAAAAGTCATAAAAACCCAGCAGATGCAGGAAAGGCACTCTGCCTCCCTCAAAACTGCCTCAAGTCACATTGGAAAGGAGAGCCTGCACCGGAAGAAAGCTATTAACAGAGGCCCCCTTTACTGAAGGAACTCATCTGCCTAAGAGAACAATCTTGCTTTTCTACACATCTCCTTTCCTTCCTGCCAGGGGCCTTCTCCTCTTTGTGTCCTCAGGCCCTACCTACCCTCTCCTTAGCTCACGTAAGCTTCCTGTTGCCTCACTGTTTTTGGGATTTCATGTCTGTGTGGATCACCCATAGGTACAAAACTAAATTTGATTTTCTCTCGTTAATTTGTCTCATGTCAATTTGATTCTAAGTGCAGCTGGAAGGACCAGAGGGCAGAGGAAGGTCTTCCTCCCCAACATCATATCTGATGTGGAGAACAAAGGCAAAAGGAAATGTAGATAAAATTAAATCTCCTCATAACTTGCAGCGCATAGACAAACACTTGAGACCTGCGGGGTATGACATTCCTCTAGGAACTCCCAATGGTCTTCATGCTAATGTCTTGCTAGAGGGAAAAACCACCTTAGTTTAACAATAGTCAGGCCTCCAGGATCTTGTAAATCTTCTTTAACATATGAAAATCCTTTTGGGAACTTCCCTTGTTTTTATCTCTCCCAATTCCAAAGTATATAATCAATTGCTCCTCAATCCCAGGGCAGCTCTTTCTGCCCATGGGTTCTGTCCCTGTGTTTTAATAAAACCGCTTTTTTTTTTTTTTTAAACACTGAAAACACCTCAAGTATTCTTTCTTGACCGTTCACTCCCAAACCCCACTTCAAATCACATCAACATATATCAGTATGAAGTTATTTACAATGCTCCGGACATTGAGGTATTAAGACACAGAACAGTCAATGCCTAGATATCAACAGGAAAATGGGAAGAGATAGTTGGTTTATTAAAAGATGCTCATCACTGTTATCAATCAACAAAAATGCATATTAAAAAAGGAGATGCTGGGGCGTCTGGGTGGCACAGCGGTTAAGCGTCTGCCTTTTGGCTCAGGGCGTGATGCCGGCGATCTGGGATCGAGCCCCACGTCAGGCTCTTCTGCTATGAGCCTGCTTCTTCCTCTCCCACCCCCCTGCTTGTGTTCCCTCTCTCGCTGGCTGTCTCTATCTCTGTCAAATAAATAAATAAAATCTTAAAAAAAAAAAAAGGAGATGCTCACTCATGGAATTTAAGAAAGAAAACAGATGAACATAGGGGAAGGGGAAAAAAGGAAAAAAGGAGAGAGGGGAAGAAGCCATAAGAGACTTAACCATAGAGAGCAAACTGAGGGTTGATGGAAGGAGGAGGGTGGGGGATGGGCTAGATGGGTGATAGGTATTAAGGAGGGCACTTCGTGTGATGAGCACTGGGTGTTGTATATAAGTGATGAATCACTGAATTCTACTCCTGAAACCAACAGTGCATTGTATGCTCACTACCTAAAATTTAAATTAAAAAAAAAGAGAGAGAGAGATGCTGCCTGATGTACTTTTGGAATGTTGGTGAAGTCCGGAGCCAATGGCTAAGAAAGAGTTCTTGTTTGGTGCAAAAAAGTGATTTTATTGAAGCACAGAGACAGGACCCCTGGGCAGAAAGAGCTGCTGCACTGGGGTTGCCCTTATCCCCTGAGAAGTCGTCTCCCACTTGCCAGTGATTCCTCATAATTATAATATTGTTAAGGCTAGACTTCAAACAAAGAGGTCTTTTTGATAGTTTTATTCCTTAGTCATATTTGTCCCAGGAACTACCTCTATTAATGTAAAACTGCAAGTAGAGGCTTTAGCCAAGCATACAGTAACCAGCTTTAACTAAGCTTGCCATGCAGTCATCCACAAATTCAAAAGGTGACCCTGTAAAACTGAGTAAGAGTCCTCGATACCCTAAGTGCAGTTCAAGGAGGCCCGGAACCAGATGGCTGGGTCGTAATGGGACCCAATGCCTCTGCGGCTCCAACTTGTGGCCGCGGCTTCCCCCAGGCTGGATAGGCCGCTGGACTCTGGGTTTTGCCTGGGTGCGCGGACACATTATTAAAACCATTACCAAACCAGCCAAGCTTCCAAACTTAAAACAATGGTGGACATGTTCTGTGTTTCATTGGTATGACCACCTAGCATCCGTCTTTGTTCCCTCTTTGGGACTGGAGGATGTTGTTTGGCACGTGGAAGCTCTTCATAAGTACACGGTCAAAGCCCTAAACGACACTCAAAATAGCATTTCTCTATTAAATACTGAAGTAACACAAATGTGTAAAGCGGTTCTATAAAACTGATTGCTTTAAACTTCCGGAGTGAAGGAAAATTGTGGTCAACTATCAGTGGTTTTTCATTCAGGCTCCTCTCTCTCATAATACTATTAATCTCATTTTGTTGCCATTTCTGGTGTCTCCCTGCCTGGGGCCAAGACTCCCTCACCGCCACAGCTTCCAGCTGACAGATGATCCTTTCTCCTCAAGGAGGCTCATATGTTGTCCACACTGGATTCAGCTGCGTACTCTCCTGTACATTCCCGGACTGACCAATAATGACCCACAGGTAGGGTCCTCTCTACACCCCCACTCAGCAGGAAGAAGTTACAGAAGATGAGACCTTCTGCCTTTAACAACCTTAAAGATTTAAGGGTCAAAACTGTTCAGAGAGGAAATGATGAGGGAGCAGAAGGCAAGCTGAGGACAAAGCTCTAGCTGACACCCCACACCCCCCTCCCCCCACTCCCAGGTGGGATACGTGTGACATTCCTCAGGTACTCCCAACTGCCCTAACACTAAGGGAAGGGAAAAACAAATAGTTAACTTACAGAGATCACAGTCCTGCAGGACTGGAGTCCCCCTCAGTTTACAAATGTCTTAGTGATTTACGAGAAAAAGCGTTCTTATCGATAACCTAACTTCCGGAGACCCACACACTCAACTTCCTGGAGTCCTAACCTCACCCTTTCCCACATAGTGATGTGAAAAACAAAGGCAGAAGGAAGTGCAGGTAAAATGAAATGTCCTTAGAACCTGCAGCCCATTGACAAGTACTTGAGGCAGACAGAGTATAACGTTCCTCTAGGGAACTCCCAACTGTCTTAATGCTAATGCTTTGCTAGAAGGAAAAACAACCTTAGCTTGATGATAGCAAGGCCTCCAGGATCCTGAAAGTCATCGTTTAGCACATCAAAGTCCTTTTGTACACCTCCCTTCTTCCCTTTTTCCTTACCTCCCCCAACTGCAAAGTATATCATCAGCCATTCCTTACAACCCCAGTGCAGCAGCTCCTTCTGCCCAGGGGTCCTGTCCCTGTGCTTTTTTAAGGTCACCATTTTGCACCAAAGATGCCTCAAGAATTCTTTCCTGGCCGCCAGCTCTGGACCTCACCAACATTCCAAAACTACATCACTGCCTTTTCTTAACAAAGCAAATTATGAGCAGCTCCTTGGAAGAAATTAACCTTCAGTTTATTTGGTAACCACTGCTAATAACTAAAATACTCAAACTTGGGTGGGGGAGGGGGGAGATGGTACTCAACAAACATGAGGTTAAAAAAAATTAGAAGTTCATAATATCAAGGTTTTCCAAGAATGAGGAGAAAAGGCACCTGTTAGGTCTAAGTGGTAAAGGCTTTTGGAAGAGTAATCCTGAAACTGCTTAAAAGCATAAAGTTGAACACAAATCAAAATGGCTGCACTAATGCTTCAGCAAAGCCCAGATTTTCAAGTAACCTTTTCCTCTCTTCTGCAACCCACCACCCTCCCTTCTTAGCCTTCTGTTTCAGGAACCCGTACCAGCCTAAAGACAGGACAAAGGGTGGCAACAAGTACACAACTCCTGTCAAAACCAGCTAGATCCTGTATTTCCCAATTAAACACTCCCCTCCCCCTCCTCCCGCCAGCCCCTTCCTCTGGGCAGGCTTACAATTTTTGAAGGCCATAGCCTGCTGTAGCCTCTTTTGCTCAGCAAGGCAATAAAGCTATTGTTTCCTCCTTATCCCAAATTCTGTGTTATATTTTGGCTCCAAAGGACAGAGGTTGGTTTTCAACAACAATCTGTCAGTATTTAATGAAATCAAGTCTGAATATCCAATTTTCTTTTGGGAGGTGGAGAACTTCCCTTCTGAAACAGGCGAGTCCTTTGTTCTGTGTGGCATAATGTCCAGACTTCTTCTGAACTGTCCTACTGTCACCAACAAGACCCTGAGACCTGGCCTTTACTGCCCACCTGCTTGTACTCACTAACCTTTATCTTACATTTTCCCCTAAGCTCCTTCTTCCGCTTTCCTCTTGACTCAGGCGAACGAAACCCTAAACCACCCCTCAGTTGATGGCGACTGCCCTGCCATGACCTCCGCTGGCCCAGACCACCCAGACTAGTTGAACTGAACCCAACTTGTGCCTGTGCAGCTGGATTGTGGAGTTGATATGGGAAACAAAGGGAAAAGAAAAATTAAATTTCCTTACTACCTACAGCCCACTGACCAGTCCGTGAAACAGGCAGAGTGACATTCCTCTAGAAACTCAGCTGCCTAGATGCTAAGGGCAAAAGGCAATCTTAGCCGGACCCCCAGGATCCTCTACCTCTACTTTAACATATAAAAATTCCTTTGGAAACGTCCTTTAGCTCTACCCCCCAAGATACATGTTGGCAATCATCCCCCAAGCACATGACCCACCGATATACATTGGAAGGGGCTCAGCGAATAAGGGACAGGAGGGGCTAGGTAGGGAGAGAGGGGTAGGGGGCTACGTGATGATGCTCATGAAAAATCCCTGAAATGCTGAGGCATAACAAAACACAGATACGGGGACATAACCAGACCACCTCGTTTGTCTTAAACATCAGGACGATATATATCCAAAGGCGAAGCAACCACGGTGCTATCAGTGGTGACATCAAGATTTCAATTCCCTGGTCAGTTTTCTATGAAAGACAGACCATAAAAGCCCTCAGTGGCAACTCATTCAGGACCCCTCTTACTCTAGACAGCTTTCTTTCTGTTCTCACTTCACTTAATAAACTATCACTTCAGCCTTTTGTGTCTGCAAAATTCATTCTTCGACTCCGCGAGGCAGGAACCCTGTAACCCTGTAACATTTCGACCTCTGGAATGACCTACAATCACCTTTACCTCATAATAACACAAAATCTCCATCCAAGGAGGGGCTTCTGCATCGTTTACGTAACATACGACGTATGCATAGGCACGTTTCCATAAGGCACATGGACGGCCTTATGCCTGCCTCTGAATTCCATGACAAGGCTTCTCTATTTAAATATTCTTCCTAACCCTAAACAAAAGGAATCCATTCACCCTCTCTCAGGAAGTCACCGGCTTTTGAAGCCATTTCCTGTGATCTCCTTATCTGCTGCAAGTAAGTTTCTTTGTGCCACGACAAGTCAACCTGTTGGAAGTTTCTGACTCACCCAGGAGCGAACTCCCTTTGGTCAGCTTGGCAAAATCACCTGTCTGGCCTTCTTTTGTCACCCATTCTCTTTCAAGCTTATTCGGATGTACTTCTAAGGAAATGCAGCTAATTGCTGTCACTTAGCCAAATAATGATCCCCTTACTCTTTCTCTGTAGGCACATTTCCTTTTTAAGATTTTTACCTTGGTTTTCTGTTGTTTGTTTTGTCCTTAACAAGATATATGCCTGATGAGGGAACAGAAGGCAAGCTGAGGACAAAGCAGAAACTGACACCCCGCACCCCCCCTCCTTGGAATGTCTGTGACATCCCTCAGGCACTTCTGCCTGCCCTAAAGGACAAAGAAATAGTTAACCTATAGAGACCACAATCCTGCAAGACTTGAGTCTCCCTCAGTTTGCAAATGTCTTAGTGATGTACAAGAACGAAGCATTTCTATCAATAACCTAGCTTCCGGAAGGGAATGTAGATACAATTAAATGTCCTTATAATCTGCAGCCTCCAGGAAGTTCCCAACTATCTTCAAGTTAATGCCTTCCTTAGAGGGGTAAACAACCTTAACTTGACAATGGCAAGGCTTCCAGTATCCTGCGAGTCTTCTTTAACATACGAAAGTACTCTCTTGAAACCTCACTTTTTCCTTATCTCCCCCAACCCCATAGTATATAATCCGCCACCCCTCACAACCCGGGGCAGCAGCTCTTTCTGCCCCCCTACCCCTCTCTCCCTACCTAGCCCCTAAACCACTCCCGTGCTTTAATAAACCACCATTTTGCACCAAAGACGTCTCAAGAATTCTTTCTTGGTCGTCGACTCCGGACTCCCCCCATTGAACCTCACCGATATCCTACAACCTCATCATGCCTACCGAAAAGCAGCTACTTACGATACTGTAGCATTTTTATTTTGAACACTGAGAAGTGCTTCTTCCCTACGCTATTCTAGACAAAAATTTGAAATCACAAATGATGAATGTGACAAGTCTCTATTTTGTAATTTTAAATTAAATTTGCCATCATGTTATTAATGCAAACGTTAATATCTGCATATACAATTTACCTGGATTTATTTTAACTAAGTGAGAGAAGAAATTGATTACTGATCATTTGTGAATCAATTAGTAAACAAAATGCCAAGGCCACTCCTCCCTCAAAAAGCTATTCTGTCACACTTTATAGGGGGAAGCAGATAAAATCAGAATTTGGAGCATTTTGTGGGTTAGGGCATGGAGGGGTTATTTACAACAGGAGGAAGATTAGGCAGTTTAAAAAAAACAATTTTGGAGGTTAGTAAGTACATCTCATTGATATGTTAAGACATTTCTCATTCATTTTTTTGTCCCTCTCTTCTGGCAAAATGCTGAGTACCAAATATCGGATATTTTAACATTTGAAATGAATTCACACCAATATAGAATGAAAGTTTATTGTTTATAGCACAAAATGTTAGGCCTTCTTCAGAGCATGCATTTTCGCATGGTAATATATATATATATATCTGTCTAGAATTAGAACAGTAAACCACTCACTATTTTTCTACTTCTATGAAATCTTGGAGCCAAAGGTCTTAAAAGTATTCTGTGTGTGAATTTCATACCTGTTTAATGCAGATTAAATAGATGGAAATTAGTCTTTCACTATCTCAAATGACACCTTACATATTGTCAACCAGATAAAAATGAAAACCTATCAATTGTTTAGCATTTCTTAAATAATTAGATAAATGTTATAGTGTGGATAAAATACTGGCACAGTTTAAAAACTATTATTTACTTGTCATTTGGAGGATTTGGCATCATGTAGCCAATAAGTCAATAGTGATCGATGAACAGAACAGATACCTCTTAACTCCTGGTTCAGTGCTACAACAAATGGCACTTAGTAGCATTAAATTGAAAATATAAACTGATTTTGAAGTAGGCAAAAGACGTTCATTCATGTCAAGAAAAATAAATGAGAAATCTAAAAAGACAAGCAGGAGAATAAATCAAAAACTTCAACAATGTGTTTCATTTTAAAAACCACTTTCTATCTAAATATGCATAAAGTAGACCAGAGTTGAACTAAACATTAGTGAAAAAAAGGTCATTTTTTTTTATGGCCACAAAATTCAGAGTATCAGGACTTGGTGAGAGATCTCCCTACACTGCTATGAAATCTGATTCCCAAAAAGATACTCGATTTTGATTACTCAAGCTATAAATTATGTTAATGTGCATTATTTCTTGAGATATAATGCCTTATAATTGAAACAGCACCAGCCTGAGTCAGAAAAACATGCATTTTAATTCCAATTCTGTCACTAACTTAGCTGTGAGACCTGGAGAAAATTTATTTACTTCTCTGAACTTACTCTCTGGAAAAGAAAAGGAAATAAGGTCTGCTTTGTAGCAGTATCAGGAACATTATAATGAATAGGGAATTCTTAGATAAAAATTCAGTAAATGGTAGCTATTGATATTGTCTTACTAATATTACCATTGCCTTTATTTTTACTATGTATTTTCATCGTTAGATAACGCAACCTTGGGCAAGCTGCAGATTCTCTTCTTGCCACAATCTCCAAATATATAAAATGGGGATAAAAACATTACCTATTCACTGGATAATCTGAGGGTTAACTGAGTTAATATATGTAAATCACATAGCATTAAATAATTAAGTAAATACATATGCAAATCACTGTAAAGGCCCTTATGATTAATATTAGAGGGATTACATTTAATAAGCAACAGTGAGCTGAATGGGGGGTATTCGAGGTGTGTAAGAAGTCAGAGCCACAAACACTAATCTATTCTACTCATGTTTAACATTGATCTCAGTAGCCAATTCTGTACTGTTTAATCCCTCCAGCAATATAAATATGCCCTCTCCTAGATCATAATAATCAGATGAAACAAAGCAAAAAATACTCAAAACTAGAGACATGAACAAATCATGTGATTTGAAGTCTAAATGTGAGTGTTACACAATTATTGAAAATAGTTGGAAGAATTTGACATTGATGCCCAAACCCAGCCACCCAGGAGATCATGCCAGAAGACCCTAGTGAAATGTTTTAATTTACAACCCCACAGGCATTCTGTTACACCCTTTCCAGGGAACCTTCCTACCCTTCCACCTTGACCCTGCCAAGTAAAATAAATGCTATTGTTGAGTCATGATTACTGGTGAAAGTAAACTACGTCTCTTCATGGGTTAGACTCTGAGAATCCCTGGTTTTGAAATACTGATTTTTTTCACCTGTAGTATTTGGGAGACAATTTCTGTTAATACCATTCATTAATATCTATTCTCATTTGAACAATCATACACTAAGTATATATAAGTCATTGCTAAGATGAAAACTTATTTATAAAACCCTTGAAAATGAAAATACTATGAAGATGGGATTAAGCTGACTTGTTCACAGCTGAGATTTAATTTCAGAGTTTAATGAGGCTTTCTGTCCACTAGATCTATAATGTTGTCTTTTGGGAGGATAAGAAATTAAATATCTCACAACAACTGACATTGAAATGGAATTATATTTTTACAGTGATAGAGCAAATCTTTTACTAAATGAATAGTCAAGAGTATTGCCAGATAGTCAATTTAAATTTCTCAACTTAACAGGAAATACTTAGTAACTTAATATGAAATCCCAACAGGATATGTGCAGTCATAGAATATGGGTTTCTTTTTTATCTAAGTTTTCTTGAAGGAAATTAATATTACTACTGGTCATTAAGGTAAAGGAAGATGACTTGCATTATTTTCCTAATGAAGGGTTGTCCCAATTCTTTCTTTTTTTGAAAAGAATTTCACAGATTCCAAGTTTTTAAATTACATGGTTAAAAATATAAGGATTATTTTCCTAAGCATGGTATAGAGATGTCATACATAGTCATTGAAGACAACAGAAAAAAACATAAGGCTTTAAAAATTAATCAATTATCAGTGTTAAAATTTAACATAAGCCAGATGTTACCATAAGTAACTTCCCTTACCCCAAAGGCAGCCCAATTATTGATTCCGTACTGGTATTATGTGCATTTTGTAGACTAAGAAACTGAGACTCAGAGAACTTCAGTTAGGTTCTCTTGGTGACTCAGATGATAAACTTGGCAGAGTTAGGGTCTGAAATCAGACCTGCTTGTATCCAGACCCTTCATTCTTGACCATCAGAGCAAAAGTCACGTGAATACACCAGGCTTTTTAAAGGAACTCACAGAGACGCTGTGAGTCTGATCAGCCATTTTCAGAAAAAGGTCAACGAAGAGAGCTATTACTTGGTCAGAATTTCTTTGTTTATTCTCTTTAACCTACGTGCGTGTGGTTGTACTGGACAAGATAACCTTGTATCCTTCTCCCCATGTGGGGAGAGCCTACGGCCATTTCTTTAACTAAAACTGAAGCAACTAAAATGGAAACAGGACATAGCAGATATAAAGGTTTATTCAAGATCAGTGTTTTCTTGAGGGATCTGTTGAAAGGTACTGCTAAAGGACACACTCGTTTAGAAATTAGAGGTCCCCATTGTTGCTTCATGCATGGTAATTGTCTTAAAACCTACAATCTGGTTTCAGGAACGAAAAGTACATTCACTGCCATATTCTTTACCATGAACACAATCCTAGGACCACCCTTATAAATGCTATAAGGTTGAAATGAATTAAATGGATTAATTCTATAAGGTTGAAATGGATCCATTATTCAATAAATAATACTTATTGAATGATTTACACACTCTTCAAAGATCTTTGTATGCTAGAGAAATATGAAGACTTCAACTATTCAAAAAAAAAAAATCTCTGTGGACCGTAGGGAAAGAAATACACAGAGCAGCAGGATAAAAGGTTTATTTTGTAGCTGAGTGCTACAAAGTTTCCAAATTGCCTCTAGGATATCAAGCAACACAAATCAATTTTGTAAATATTACCAATAGGCAATTTAATGCTTTATATTATGGGCTGCCTTTTTCTCTTAGTAATGTGAAATCCTCTTAAGCAGTACTTGTTTAGCAAATTTTGTCAGCATGATGACAAGGTAGTATAAACGTACGCTGAAAGAACCCTGCAGTCTGTTTTTCCCCCCTCAAGACTTATTTATTTATTTATTTTAGGGAGAGCACACGTTCATGGGCGCAAGTTGGGGGAGGGGCAGAGGGAGAGAATCTTCAAGCAGGCTCCCCACTGAGTGCAGAGCCTAACACGGGGCTCAATCCCACAACCCATGAGATCATGACCTGAGCTGAAACCAAGAGCTGGATGTTCAACTCACTAAGCCACCCGGGTGCCCCAGAACCCCGGAGCCTTAAAATAGTTGGCCCAGGTATCATTTATTCTCCCGTTTGGAAATTTTATGGAAGAAGTCACCAAAACTGCATAATTTTGTTTGCCTTTTTTAATACTTTGTCCTAAAATAGCTTGCACTTACTCTGATCATTGATTGAATATAACTTTTTACTTTATTACTATCATAAAATGGTGAGAGCTTTATTGCACATTCTTTGGAGTATTCCAGAAAGTTGAGGGCAGAAAGGAACAATTTTCTTCAAGGTGTACATTTTTTTTAAAGTAAGGCAAATTTGAGGGTGACTAGGAACTAGCAAACCCCGGGAGATTCAGAATCCCATGTCTGGAGCCATCGTTCAACTAGAAAGTCAGACTGACAACGAGCTAACTCCCATTCTACATGGGACCTCAAATAAACCCTCAAACAAATATGGAAGTTCTTTTCCAGGTGTATATAGTCATTGAGTAATTCAATAAACAAACTTTAGCATCACTCTGGGCCATGTGTTGGTAGGATGTAGCAGATGCTGACAGTGTCCCACCCATATCCCTATGGCATGTGACATTTCAGTGCCTATCTGCGAGTTTTCAGCTGCCAATACCTGTGATTTTGAGAGCTCTCTCTGACCCCTGGAGCCCACTGTGCCTGCATGCAAAAAATGGAAGTATAAGAGTATTAATGCTGAGACTCGGCCACCTACCCTACAAGCAGCCATTTACCACGACTTCTGGGAAACTGATGGATAAATATTCCATTTCCCTAACGTCTTTGGACCCTTACACAGTCTCCCAGAATTCTCCAGCTAGATTAAACTTCATTTATCCACTGGGATAATTAGCTTAAAAAAAAACCTACCCTTTTGTTTTTTAAAACTTTCCTTCCAACGAAATCTCACTTTCTCACCTTGCCGCTGTTTAGCATCTGTGCCCGCCTCCTAAACAAACTACCTGCACTCAAACCCTCGTCTCGTGGTCTGCTTCTGGGGTCCCAAACTAAAGTATAATATAACGACGATTAAAACGAGTTCTGTCATTAAGAGATTTGCAAAGAATACTCAGCGAACTAGGGACAGCAGTGATTCTGAATATGAAGGAGAACAGAGTTTTAGAAAGAATTCAAATAAATCCTGTGATGAAATCCCTGGATTTAACCTTTTGTGGATTCTAGGTAATCCTTGTAAAAGTATGTGGTGACCATTAGCCTCTGCCCCTCTGATCTACTTTCAAGACAGAAGTTGCTGAAAACAGTATATGCCATCGCTTTGGGATCTTGCACAGCACTGAGGCCAAGGCCAAAATCTCCCTGGGGAGCTCCCTGGCAGTGACTGAGCATGGCCTGTCTACCCGTCAGGGCTTCACCAGAGAAACATCATCAGCAAGAACTGGTTACGCAATTGTGCGGGCTGCCTAGGCAAGTTCAAAATCAGTGCAAGCCTTCAGGAAGGGCAGGATGAAACTCTCGGGCGCCAACTGCAGCCACAGTTCACAGGAAGAATTTCCTCTTCCTCAGGGAAAGCTCAGTTCCACTGTTAAGGCCCGTCACTTGAATCAATAAGGCCCGCCCAGATTATGAAGGCTCATCTCCCCCACGGAAAGTCAAGTGATTGTAGATGTTGATAACATCTACAAAATACCTTCACAGCAACGCTTAGATTAGTGTTTGAATAACTGGATACCGTGACCTCCTCAATTTGATACATAAAACTGACATTCACAGCCAGGGTATTAGAGGCAAGCTACTTCTGTCCAAAGCGTGATTCCTTCAGTGGGTAGTCAGTATCAGACAGTAAAACAGTACGTTAGGACAGTGACACTAAAAAGGAAAACACTCAAATGAGGACCTTATTGTTCTGAAATAAATTACTTATTTTTGCTTTTATAATGCATTACTAAAGTTAAAATACTGTCAAAAAGTGTTCTTATTAGGTACATTTTCCCCTTTCGCTGATAATCTATACTATAATTTCTCATATTAATAGGTTTAGAATTGATCATTTAATATACATTATCAGAAGTTTACATATAGTGAACAAAGCTTTGTGATAAATTTCAAAAACCCAAGTTAATATTTTATAATAATTATATAAAATGTAACGCCTGCTTTTTTCCCTATACCTCTGACAATTGCAAGCATAAATTGATAGCAACTATACCACTGAAATTTAAAGGAATAATTTCCAACATTTATAAGTGCAGCACTACTAATTAGTAACATGACTGAATGTGAATGTCTGAAAGTGAACTTCTCTTAAGCATTTACACACTAAATACCGCACAATCACATGTTAACATTTATAAGTCATTATTTATTCATTTTATTAGCAATTAGTTTCAAAAATTGCTCCTATTATTGTATTCTTCACAATGAAAAGTAAATCTCACCCAACAATTTAACTTCAAGAGAATGCCTCACTGTGCAAACAAGGCACCAACTCAAACGGTCTGTCATAACTCATTATTGCTAAAATTTGTTCAGTGCTTTTAATTTTTTTAAAATGTGGTTTTATATTCAGTAAGCCAAAGTTGATTCATGAATATATTTAGTTTTGACCCTGCAACTCACAATTTTTCCAGGCAATCCTCTTGGTTGTAGGAAAGCATTACAGCTCTAACAAGATCAAGGTGGCCTGGGTAGCGGTCCTCATAAAGCCAGTTCCAGCCTTACGCGGGCTAAGAGCACATAACTGCCCAAAGGACCATGACTGAAAAATTTCACAAAGTCCTCTAAGTCTCAGAGTATTTCATTCATCAGTTTTCATGGTGTAGCCCTGGCTTTACCTACACAGAAATTCCCATCATTTCAAGGGTATTAATTATTTAGATAACAAAAGCAAGGACATATTCTCCAGAGGTGTGCTACCCAATTGCAGTAGGCACTAATGACATATGGCTGGTTAAGTTTTAATTCATTAAACTTATTAAAAATTCAGTTCTTCAGGGGGGCCTGGGTGGCACAGTCTGTTGAGCATCCGACTCCTGGTTTCCACTCAGGTCATGATTTCAAGGTCATGAGATCGAGCCCCACGTGGGGCTCTAGGCTCAGCGTGGAGTCTGCTTTAGGCTCTCTCTCCCTCTCCCTGCCCCTCCCATTTGTGTGCACTTTCTCTCTAAAATAAACAAGCAAATCTTAAAAAAAAAAAAATTCAGTTCTTCAGTTGTAGTATCCCCATTTCAAGTTTCAATATCCGCATGTGGTTGGTGGCTCCCATGCTGAACAACACACATCATTTCGTCACGATGAAAAGTCTCTTGGACAGTACTGCTCTAAAAAGTCTATAAAGTATCTGGTTAAGAACTTGGCCCTTGATTAAGATTCAAGTTACATTTTATGAGAGTCTTGGGTGTATCTCCATTATGGATTCATAAATGCTATTCTTTGTGAAGGGTCACAACAATCCTAATGGATACATATTCTTCTCATTTTAGAGATGACAAAACCAAGGCATCGTATAACACAAGAGTAAATGACAAGTTCATTCATGCTCTTTTCACCATAGCATGGTGCCTCAAAGAATGAAACATATTCAAGGACGGTCCCCAAAAACCAACATGAGAGATAGCAATGCTATAGAGAGCTCAGTTTGGAAAAGGTTTTCCCTGATGTGAAGCCACACTGAAATAAGAATGTGTATGCCTGCGAAGAATGACACAAGGGATGGACTAAAAGAAAATCTGGAAAAGAGAGCCCTATCCAGAAGGAACACTTGGGTTTGTTTTTTCTTTTACATATTCGATACATACTAGTGTTATATCCTAAGGCAAAATTTAAAATATAAAAAACCTGTATGCGTTAAGATAGACTTCCTACTGTTGGTTATGGAATAGGAAAAATAAAATCTGTTTAAATATCTAAGGATAGAAATATAGATAAAGAAACTCAACAGAATATTACCCAGCACTGGAAACAACTGTTAGGAAGCCAATAACACAACGAAGTGCTCTGATGTCCTCTTTGGTTCAGAAGGTATTGCTAATTCAAAAAACATATGTACAACCTATGGAATGGGAGAACGTATTTGCAAATGACATATCTGATAAAGGGTTAGTATCCAAAATATATAAAGAACTTACACAACACCCAAAAAACAAATAATCCAATTAAAAAATAGGCAGAAGACGTGAACAGACATATCCCCACAGAAGGCATCCAGATGGCCAACAGACACATGAAATGATGCTCCGCATCACTCACCATCAGGGGAATGCAAGGCTACAATGCGATAGCACCTCCCACCTGTCAGGATGGCTAAAATCAACAACACTGGAAACAACAGGTGTTGGTGAGGATATGAGGAAAAAAGGAACACTCGCGTACTGTTGGTGGGAATGCAAACTGGTACAGCCACTCTGGAAAACAGAATGGAGGCTCCTCAAGGAGTTAAAAAAAAAAAAAAAAAAAAAAAAAAAGAACTACCCTATGATCCAGCAATCGTGCTACTGTTATTTACCCAAAGAATACAAACAAAAACTAGTTCAAAGGGATACATGCATCTCTATGTTTATAGCAGCATTATTTATAATAGCCAAATTATGGGAGCAGCCCGAGTATCCATCGATAGATGAAAGGATAAAGAAGAGGTGGTGTATACATACATACTGGAATACTATTCAGCCATAGAATTAAATCTTGCCATTTGCAAGGACATGGATGGAGTTAGAGAGTATGATGCTAAGTGAACTAAGTCAGAGAAAGACAAATACCATATGATTTCACTCATACATAGAATTTAAGAAACAAAACAAATGAACAAAGGGAAAAAGACAGAGAGACAAACCAAGAAACAGACTCTGAAATACAGAGAACACACTAATGGCTACCAGAGAAGAGCTGGGTGGGGAGATGGATGAAATACAGGATGGGGATGAAAGAGGGCACTTGTCATAATGAGCACTGGGTGATGTATGGAAGTGTTGAATCACTATACTGTACACCTGAAACTAACGTAACACTATTAAAAAAATTAAAGTTTCAGGGGCGCCTGGGTGGCACAGCGGTTAAGCGTCTGCCTTCGGCTCAGGGCGTGATCCCGGCGTTATGGGATCGAGCCCCACATCAGGCTCCTCCGCTATGAGCCTGCTTCTTCCTCTCCCACTCCCCCTGCTTGTGTTCCCTCTCTCACTGGCTGTCTCTATCTCTGTAGAATAAATAAATAAAATCTTTAAAAAAAAAAAAATTAAAGTTTCAAAAGAACATAAAATCCAAAACCCAAAAACACGTACAATAAGGATAACAACAATGTTAATGAAAAGTGTACCAAAACTTGCATGGGAAGACCTGAAATACTAACAGTTGGAACCACTGACTAGTTAGAATTTATTTTTCCCTCTATGTTGCAATGCTTGAAAATGACACGAACTGTACAATTAAGAAATGGTAAACCACCTTAAGCAACAGGACAATTTGGAAATAGTTAAAATTAAATGGGAAGAGACAATTGATGTGAAGAACTTCAATTAAAGTCCCCTGGTAACATAGTAAGTGGCTTTCCTTATGTATTCACCACCTACTCCTCCTCCCCAAACATACTGGTCTTCAAAACTATGCATTAGTGTTATTTAAAAATGTATCTGACGGATCGAACCTACATTTGGCAGTATTGTCATATTTCAAAGAGCTATCAAAAGAAAACTTGTTCTCTCACTCACAGGTATGTACACACAATCTCCTAATGTTTCCACAGCTGTTGTGTCTGTAGGTAACTATTATTAGGAATTACAATCAAGGCCAGAAAATGTCAGATCTGAGAGATATTCCAGAAAATAATGTAACGGCTATGGAAAATTACCATACATATGCTCCCAAGAAGAAAATAGTTGCATAAATTATTATGCTTTACCTCAACTTACCCCACTCACCTGCAGATTTTACCATAACGTGAACACATGCAGGGGCATTAATGTACTGCAATTCCGATTTGATTTTCAAAATGCAATAATAAATATCTCAACATCAATTGTATTGGGCTTTCCACTCTTCGTTTACAATGGGCCTCTTCTGGCACCTAGGTGACTCAGTCGGTTACGCATCTGACTCTTGATTTCAGCTCAGGTTGTGATGTCCTGGGTTGTGAAATAGAGCCCCACATAGGTCTATACGCTCAGCAGGGAGTCTGCTTGAAGATTCTCTCCCTCTGCCCCTCCCCCCCAACTCACATGCACTCTCTCTAAAATAAATAAATAAATCCTTAAAATGTGTCTCTTCTGAAGGAGAAATATTTCTCATCCCTATCAATAATAGATACATTTTGAAAAGTAGTTGAGGTTTATGAACTTCAGTAACACATTTCACAAAAAGAATGAAAATGTGCATTTATCTTTAATGGAAAATAGGTTTTTAAAAATTTAATGGTTTTACTTTAATTTCCTTGCTGTAAAATAACAATGAGAAACTATGGTGGAATATCTTTACTAAGGAATCCCTCCTACATCCCAAGTGGGAAAATTCAGCTCACTCCCAAGGTCAATAAAGCAGAATTTTAGAAAGAAACTCACAAGGTGCAGAGTTTTACACTGAAAACGATTAAGGAACTTGACTGAATAATTGTTTCAGTTTTTAATGCAATGTTGGAGAAGTGTAAGCGCAGCCCCAATCCATACAACTTCCAGGATGCACATTTTCCCAGAGGAGAGGACCAGAAGTGGTGTTATTCGTTGGTCACTGGTCTGCCCAACAAGTTAAAAGGAAAAAAATCTTTCTCCAAGTGGGTACTGTTCTTACCTTCAGAATATCCTAATTCCCTTAAATAAAATATAAAATATATAATAAAATATAATAAAAATGTAATAAAAACAAAATATAATAAAAATAAAAAATATATATGTATTTATTTGAGAGAGAGAGAAGCAGACTCCCCGATGAGCACAGATGCTGACACGGGGCTAGATCCCATGACCCTGAGATCATGACCCAAGCCAAAATCAAGAGTTGGATGCTTAACTGATTGAGCCACCCAGGTGTCCCTCCCTTGGTTTTTAATATTGATTTTTCTTCCTAAGATCCATGAGGAGGCATGACCTCATTCTCACATAGAGGTATTGTAGAAAAGATGCCTTGGCTCGAAAGAGATTATTCATTCATTTACTCAAAAATATAAGCTCCAAATTGATCTTCTTTTCCTACCATGAGGAGTCACTGCAGTTTCTGCCTGAGTTGATATTTCTGAAATATGGCATATCTAACCATTAATTTAATTAGGCCTCCCTCTCTGATTTAAGTTGGCATTTCATTCGTATTCTATACATGCTAATAGATTCAAGTGACTCTGAGAATTTGTCCCATAAAAATCAGTTCTATTTCAAAGGCATAATAATCTCTCAGTTGCTAATCTGAAACTGTCCCTGTAAAAACAGAAGTCCTCTTTTACACACAGTCTCCACTGCTCATGGTATGATTTGATATAATAGTTGATATTTCACCTAGAAGTATCAGTGTTCTAGATACACAGACGTTAGGACACTGCCCTTTAGGTGCTCTTGAAATTCACTATAACATTACTGATTAGAGATTCTTACATTTTGTAGATTCCAGATACTATATCAGTTTGCTTAATCACTACATTAATTGTATTTGGAATTAGATATACTGTTTTTTTCCAGCTGAGTTTGCTCTGGTCACAACTGCACAAGCTCCCATCTTTGAAAGCATTAAAAATACTGTGCTGACATCCTATTGTAACTTCACCAGAATTTGTAATGGTGGTGAGACCCAAATGAACAAATCAAAGTATATAATTTTTTTTCACAGAAATAAAGAGAAATGAAGCAGTGACTTGGTAGCAAATAAAGATCTGTACTTAAATGTTGAAGGCTGTGTTCATTAGACAGATGTGGATCTTGAAAGCTCAACATCATATGCAGTGACATAATTTAGAATACTAATATGCAAACCATTTGAGTCTATTATAAAATAACATTCCAGTGAGAGGAACAAAAATTCACAAAATAGATATGGTGGTCTAGTTCCAAATTTGACAAATATGGGTGATTCTTTCATATTATAACTCTTTTACTTCCTGTCTGTGTTCATAAAAACCACCTTTTGGGGCACCTGGGTGACTCCGTCGGTTAAGCATCCTGCCTTCATCTCAGGTCATGATCTCGGGGTCCTGGAATAGAGCCCTATGTTGGGCTCCCTGCTCAGCAGGAAGTCTGCTTCTCACTCTCCCTCTGCTGCTCCCCCTACTTGTGGTCTCTCTCTCCCTCTCTTGCTCTGTCAAATCAATAAATAAAATCTTTTTTAAAAATTAAAAAAATAAAAACCACCTTTTGTTTTTAATATTGTTATTTCTTCAGTGACACAATGGTTACATTTTTTGATTTCCAATAAAGTTAATACAAAATATTAAAATAATGAAGTGAGGGACAAGGGAATACAAATACCATTTATCCTTGTCTATGAGAGTGTCTATGTGAAATCCCACCAGCATTTGTGTTAAAACAAAGACAAAACTACTAGGAGGCAAATGACTACATCTAAGGGGAAGAGTTCCTATCCCTCAAGACTGTTGTTGGCAACAGAACAAGGCTTATCACAAAGAGAGAGTATGTAGAATCTAACCAAGCAAGAATAGTTCTTCAGTTACTAGATGGCTAGGCAAGAAAGAGGTTGGTTCCAGAAAGTTCCGTAAAGAAAAATACATACTTGGAAGTACCATATATATGAGAATGACCTTCTTTCTCAAAGACACAAAAGCATACAGGAACTATTAGGGAATAAAAGACACTAGAGATTTAGCACCCACATTTAATATGTGGGCTTTATATGGATCCTGATTCAAACAAACCAACTATAAAAAGATATCTCTGAAATACTCAGGGAAATCTAATAAAAATCCAGTATGGGGATGCCTGGGTGGCTCAGTCAGTTAAGCAACTGATTCTTGATTTCAGCTCAGGCCATGATCTCAGGGTCCTGGGCTCAAGCCTCACACCAGGCTCCGTGCTCAGCACAGAGTCTGCTTGTTCCCCTCCCTCTGCTCCTTCCCCTGAGTTGCGCGCACTCTCTCTCAAAAAGAAATTTTAAAAATCTCAAAAAAAAAATTTAAAAATCCAGCATGAGGTAAGTATTAAGGACTTATTGCTAAATGTATTCAATGTAATAATAATGTATGTGGAGATATCTATATACACACAGGTCTCCATGTACGTGTATATATTTATATACTGATCGGAGATACATACTTAACTTACGGGTAAAATGATATGACGTCTGAGATTTACCTTAAGAGAGTCCAGCAAAATTAATAATAAAAAAGGTGGATTAAAGGAAGTAATAAAAGATTGGCTTAATATTCACAGATGTTGAATTTGGTTGATGGATACCTGGGCTCATTATATTATTCTTTCCAGGGTTGGAAATATTTGAAAATTTCAATAATAAATTGTCTTTTTAGCGGCACCTGGGTGGCTCAGTTGGTTAAGCGCCTGCCTTTGGTCCAGGTCATGATCCCGGAGTCCTGGGATCAAGTCCTGCATCGGGCTCCCTTGCTCAGCAGGGAGTCTGCTTCTCCCTCTGACCCTCACCCCTCTCATGCTCTCTCTCTGTCTCTCAAATAAATAAATAAATAAAATCTTAAAAAAAATAAATTGTCTTTTTAAAACTAAAGATTTCAATGGGTAGTCTAGCGGGCAGGGAACAATTCTGTCAGATACTAGAGCACTAGACAGAAAAGAGGATGATTCCAGAGACTGCCACTCAGGCAGATAAACACAGAGTAATCAACAATTATGAATAGGTCGGCAAGGTCCAGAATCATGGGATTCCAACTGTCAACGTCAGCAAGAGGAATTAAATTAACTCTCGGAGCTAGAGCAGAGCCTGTTTTCTCCCTGTTCTTTTTCACGTTACTATATGAAGGGGCAGCCTGGTGTCTTCAGTGCCCGTTCTACCTAATTCCTGTCCTTTCTCAGCTACAAAGACTAGGAGACTGAGACACAAGGATTTCTACACACAATCAGACAATAAAATTCCATTTGCTCAATTAAAGGGAAGAATGAAAATTGAACTTGTAAATAAAAACATACAAAAATGCAATTCATGGTATAGGTCTATTGTGGTTATAAAGATAAAACATGGGGTTATAAAAAGAAAACAATGCAAATACTCAATATATGTTTGCTTTGCAAATTAATTCATAGAGAAGCCAGGATAGGGGGAGGAGGGAGAAGCCTCTCCTTGATCATTTTTATTGACAAAAGAAAATAAACATGGAACTTTATAAAAATCAGATCTGTCCTCTTGAGATGAACTTCATTTAGACGTCTCGTGAACACTCAATTCCAACATCATATTACACTAATTAATTTCCTCCATAAATTCACTGTAATTTTGACTTTGCTCTCTCTTTAATAACATTAACATCCCAGTCATTCAATTTCAAAATTCCAGAGAGACTTCTGACTTCCCTTCACAAACAAATCCTCTAATCAGTATTTCTTTAATTGGTCCCCTTTTTCTCCTGTGTACTGCTCCAAACCAGGCTAGGATATATCTTCAAAGACAGTCATACTTGTCTGTTTATCTGGAGATCAGCCATTTTTCCTCCTAAAACATTACTTCTTTCAACACCATTTAATTCATATACTGTACGTGTCTTGTCTATGCCATGGAGTGAAAGTGGAACGTACATCTTAAGGGTTTCTCAACTATGAGTAAGCGACTTGCCTTGGATTTCCTTCTTTCCCACCAGATGGAAATGACAGTGACACTGAGGACCTTGGAATATGCGGATTTAGGATGGCTGAGATGCCTCACACCCCTGTGTCCCTGGATATCCTCATGGAGCCATTGTCATCTACTTGTCCTGGACTTCTTGGTATGAAGGAGTAAAATACTTCCATCTTATTTGTGCCAATTGTTTTGAGGCGGTCTCTTTGTTAGAGTAGTTTAATCTGTGCCTTATCTAATCCATAGAAAAAGTTATTTTCAGGAGAGAAATACCATGACAAATACAGCTCAATCCAGCACTTTTTTTTTTTTTAAGAAAACCAACTTTTGTAATGAAACTGTTAAATGATGAACATTATTCTATTAGATGCTGAACATTACTGAGTTCGGGGAAGATTTATTGGGCAGCAGTGTTCAGAATGGTCTCCTGCCAAAATCTCACTCTGCAGTTTGAAAAATTTAAGTCCAAATGACAAAGCGAACTTCGTACTTAGGTTACTATGGGCCTTATAAATTCAGCATGTCCAAAACTAACTGCAGCTTCTGTACTTCTACTCACGTCCCATGGACCTGAAGTTACCAAATGGCACCAATTCATCTTAAGCCCAAGGGATTCTTTTCTTTTTTTTAAAGATTTTTTTTATTTATTTATTTATTTATTTATTTATTTATTTATTTGAGAGAGAGAGAGAGAGAGAGGGAGAGGGAGTACAAGCAGGCAGAGAGAGAAGGAGAAGCAGGCTTCCCACCAAGCAGGGGGCCTGATGTGGGGCTCGATCCCAGGACCCTGGAATCATGACCTGAGCCAAAGGCAGACACTTAACCAATGGAGCCACCCAGGTGCCCCAACCCAAGGGATTCTATCACTAAAGGGAAGAAGGTTATAATGGATATGGGGGAGACTAGCAATCTCTGTCCAATTTTTTTTGCCAAATAGACTTCATATTTGTAACCATGCATTCAACTGGCTCTATGTTCCCATGTCACGTTACTTTTCAAGGATCACTGAAGGGATTCAGCTGAGTTTCTAAAGTGCACTCCATGCTTTCCCAGCTCTTCAAAGCCTGATAGAGATATTTTGGGAATATTACTTGTTTATGTTCAAATCTCACCCACCAAAATCCTGCCAATTATTTAAGACCCAGGCCAAATTCTGCTGTCAGGAAGCTCTGGAGATCCTTTTGACTTCAGCCCAATCACATATCCATCCATGCAATGAATACAGGCATCATCTCTATGCCAAGCTTTGGATTAAGATGTAGGATATTTGAAGTGAATAAGAACATGTTCTTGCCTAGATGGCGTCATTCTTGCCCTCTCTATCTCTTTGTTTCATTTAATTTGCTAGTTGTTACGCTCTATACTTAACTGGAATTAATTGTTCACATGGTCAATTTTTAGTTCATCAATTCCTTGGGGCTAGAAAACACACCTTGATTTTTTTTCACCCCCTATTAGAGGCCTCTGTGTAACAAAAGACATCGCCTATTACATAGTCACAGAGTCAATCAGCTGAAAAAGAATCAATGAAAGTATAAATCATATTGTCAGTATCCTCTAAAGCATCTCTTATACTAAAGTTCTGTGATTCACTACTTTCCAAACTGACTTGGATTCATAAGGAACCACATTATCTTCTTTTAAATCTGTTATTGCTCCCCAAATCCAAGTAGGCTTTGTGGTTTAAATCTAGAAATATTTTTCAATCAGATAGCTTCTGAGAGAGTATAAAATAGATACTTCAAAAGAGAATAAGCTGGGCTTCTGGCACTTTAAATACAGACATGTCTTTCTTAGTTCTCCTGACATTTCATTAAAATTATAGTACATGGAATAGAAAAGCCTAAGGCTCCCAAACCATGGGAGTAGAGCTATCAACAGACAAGCAATGATAACAAATATCTGTAAAAAGGTCAGCATATCCAGGAGTGGTGTTAATAACTCAGCAAAACCATTTGCAACCAAAAATACCATGGAATGGGTACAGTCTATGGCTCTGAAGAAATCAGTAACTCAGAGAGGCCAAGTAAAATAAGAGGGCAAGAATGAGAATTTGTGCTGATAACAGATTAATCAGAGTCAGTATTTCTCCCTACCCCTATAGCTGCCTCCTTTTGATTCTCATTAAACAAACCAACCAACCAGCCATGGTACTTAGGTATTTACCACATCTCCCCGACTCTTTTCTTCCCTGGAAAGAGTGAGTACACCCCAGGAGGTTGGTGCAGGGAGTTTTGGCACGACAGCCAAACAGCTCTCCAAGTGAAGAATCAGCTTGTACTAGGACAAAAGAAGAGAGGTCCCTGGGTAGTGGAGAGAATCCAATGGAAGGAAAAGACATTAAGAAGGAGTCTTTAGACAATACTGAAAGTATGATAAGAGAATTTTCTGGATTTAAAAAAATCCATTTGAATTTGACATTGTAAACTTATCACACTGTCATAGGGGCCGTAACATTGAGCCAGTTAGAGAACAAACTATTATTCTAGCACACTGCTAGAATCAATACCAAACAATAATCAGCCGATCAAAATACTGCATAAGAGACATCTATGGATGCATAACAAATTACCCCCAAATCCAGTGATTTCAACAATAAACGCTGGCTCTCCCGTGGTCTCTGTAGCTCTGGAATTTGGGAACAGCTGGGTGAGAGGTTCTGGCTTGCCATTTGCCATGAAGTAGCTACCAAATGGTTGGCCAGGGCTGCAGTCATCTAAACTTGACTGGAGCTGGAGGAGCCAATTCGAAGACAGCTCACTCACATGGCTGACAAGCTGGTATGAACAATGGCTAGAGGTCTCAGTCCCTCTCCATGCGCACCTCTCTCCAGAGCTGCTTGACTGTCTTCTTGATGTGGTGCCTGGCTTCCGCCCAGAGCAACTATGACAGTTAACTGTATGTGTCAACTTGGCTGGGCCAGGAGGTGCCTAGAAATGTGGTCAAACATTACCCTGGGCGAGTCTATGACGGTGATGTTGGCTGAGATTGACACTTCTATTGACAGACTGTGTAAAGCAAATTGCCCTCCGTGATGTGGATGTACCTCTTTCAGTCCACTGATGGTTTGAATAGAACAGAAATGCTGACCCTCCCCAGAGTAAGAGAGAATTCTTCCTGCCTGATAGCTTTTGAACTGGGACATTAGAATTTTTCCTGCTTTCTGACTCAAACTGAAATATCAACTCTTCTAGGGTCTTAAGCCTAAGAGGCCTTCAGATTGGAATGACACCATCAACTCTCCTGGATCTCCAGCTTGCCAATTTACCCTGCAGATCTTAGAATTTGCCAGACTCCATAAGGCATAAGCTTATTCCTTACAATAAATCTCTTTTACACACACACACACACACACACACACACACACACACACACACATATATATAATTATATTATATTTATTATATTATACTATATTATATACCTATTGGTTCTGTTTCTCTAGAAAACCCTAATACAACAAAGGATCCAAAAATTCACTTAGAATAATGGAAAATGGAGGTTAAAAATGTTTGAGAGGGAGGAAAAAACGAGTGGAAGAATTTAGATTACTGATATAAAACTGACATGGCAGGAGCAGAAAGAGGTTATGGGATATTGTTAATAAGCTGATTGCATATCACCAATCAGGAAAGCTGTAGATAAACCAGAAAATTAATAAATAAAAAATTATCATATAATAATAATATTTTGAAATAGTACCGTAGCCATAAAAAGAATTGAAAGCAGAAATTTCTCAAACTCTTTATGGGGGGCAAGGGGGTAGCACAAGGACGGGATGATTGAGGGCAGGAGATCAGTGATTATATTATAAACCTATCTGTCCCGCAGATTGGTTTTAAAACGTAAACATATACATGTATAACTTGGGCAAAATTTGTAAACAGTGACTTTTCTAAGAATGAATAAAATTATTTTTGAGAAAACTAAACAAATCATCAAAAAAGGTTATAAAGCCTCATTTTCTTTATGTAAAACTTTTATTTCCTATTATTGAAGAGCTGATTGCCAGAGCTGTCCTCGGCTTTCTGAGAGCAAATAGCAGTCATGTATATCATCCAGATAGGATCATTCATAAAAAGAACATTTGATCATTCAAAATGCCAAGCAGCACAGGAAACCTTTCATATGAATCAATACATTCTATCTTCAAAGAGGTTATTTTGTAACTTGTCCAGGGCTCACAGGTAGTAAATGACAGACTAAAGAATCAAATACCTATCTGTGAATATAGAGCAGATGCTCTGAATCTACCGCCTCGAAAAGAAAATTCGGAAAGGGGCAAAGGGGCTAGAAAGAGGGAGCAGTTGTAAAAAGATGTAAAGAATGGAACGTTCTGGGGAAAATAATGACTAACACTCATGTGTCCTCCTTCCTCTCCCCTGAATCCTTCGCGTACCTCCTGCCAAAAGAATGTTTCTAAAACCAAATTATGAGTATTCCCAGTCCAGACTCCCATACTGCCATATGTCTAACTATCCTTCTCTTGCTCTGCTGTATAAAAGGTGCCTCTTTATGTATCTGCCTCCCAAACCAGACTGTAAGGTCCTTACGGAGCTATCCCCTTTAGGTCTGTATCTTAATGTCTAGCCGCGTATCTTGTGCATAGCCTGCACTCAATAAAGGCTGGCTGGATTATTAGAACAATTATGTTTATGCTCAGACTGCCCAAGATATCCTTATTCAATAAGCGTTTATTTAGTGCATGATATGCCAAGTACTGAGGCACAGTTATTGTCCTTGGAAAGTTTACAATTTAGATGCAGAGGAACTCACATGAAAACAAATAAAAAAATCAATAAAGAAACCACTGTGATAAGGCAGGCAGCACAAGTCCTACTTGTTCAGTACTTGTTGTTCAGTACTGGGGGAAGGAGTTAGAGAAAGAAAGAAACTGTATTTAAATATCAGTGGGCAAACGGAGTTAAAAGGTAGTGACAGTGCTACGTTCAGGTTCTGAGGAAACTGCAAATCCCATTTTGATATGACCTTAGCAGGCAGGACACCTACTGGACAGTGTCCCCTTAAGTCACACCATTGAGTCGATACAGGAACAAATAATTATGGAGGTTCTATATATCTGTCATCGTGATTCATAGGCACCATGTTGGGATACGGTGAATCTTGCTTTCATGTGCCCTTTGGTTCTTCCTGTCCTCCTGGAAACATAGTTTAACAAGAAATAAATTCTGGTTTGATCAGTTGATAGGGTTTTTTTTTTTTTTTTCCATTTTTATTTGCGCAGCTATCCTTGGAGAAAAAGTCCACAGAGTAGTAAACTGTGTGTTTAGCTGTATTCAAGCTACCTGGCACTCTTCTGAAATAGAAGGCAGTGAATACGAATGACGGTCTCTAGTGCTGTTTTCTCCAATCAGCAGGGGGTGACTAACATGAAGTCTCAAGAATAGACTTTATGACAATCCCAAACAGGAAAAAATAAAATTCAAAGCCAAATCCACTGAAAATTGAACA
Source organism: Ursus americanus (assembly GCF_024610735.1). NCBI lineage: Eukaryota > Metazoa > Chordata > Mammalia > Carnivora > Ursidae > Ursus > Ursus americanus. Next base: position 101,764,367 of record NC_142164.1, read on the forward strand.
ACCTTCTTGACAAATATAATCACGTTCCCTAACTTTACATACACAATTTAGTTGGACACCAATATCAAGACCAATACTGTACTAATTAGCCAGATTAAAGATAACATGAAAATTTCACTGTGACTAAGGAAGTCAGTTTTAATTATGTGGAGTTAATTTTAATAGGATTCCCAAACAACCTGAATTATACAGTAGATTCATGATATGTCTTGGTCAATCACATGCTTTTAAATCTAGTTATGTATATCACAAACATTTCATGCTCTTCCTTATTTAGACTCCAAATTAATTCTATTGACTTATCTTACCCCAGTTTCTCAAAAATTCCCAAGATATTTTTTGATATTTATAATCATTTAGTCCAATTTAAACTGTTATCACCAAAAAGTCCAATTTCGTACTTTGATTATATCTAAAAAGTTGGATTTTCCCCCCATGGTCTTCAGCTAAAGCTTTTTTCATGCCACGAGTTACACGGGAGCCTGCCTCTACACTGGCAGTCTTAAAATAATAGTAACTCTAAAGCAGCTTTACCAGTCACTTAGTAGAAGCACACACCGCTTAGCATTCTCTCCACCTTTCTCTTCTCCTTCACCTACTTACAATCTAAGGAGGCTTATGAAGTGTGCCTTCAGTGTGCAACAGCCTCCCACCCAGTCCCCAGATGTGAAATAAGGAAACTCTGTGATGGGCTTCAGGACACGCCCCTTCCCCAATATGGCACCCGGGCATATTGAAGATCTTAAGCTGAAGGAATTCTAGAAAATGGCACAGGCAGGAAGGTCACTCTGACCTCACCTCTTGCCCTTCTCAGAAACAGGTCATAAAAGTCCCATGTGAAAGGCACCCTCCCTGCATCAGGAGGAAAGAAGACATTCTTATCACCAGACACAGGGAACTGCGGGCTGAGAAACCTGTACAAAGAAACCTTGTTAAACTAATTCTTATCACCCTTACCTTCCTTATTACTTCGCCATTTAAGACCCCAGCCCAACGGCCTGTCTGGTCAATTCTTCACACATGTATTGTTTCTCTCTAAAAGGTGTAAAAAGCTTCCTGCTCTGGTCACTTCTCCGGGTCTTTATTCCCTTGTGAAACCTGCATGTACAGGTAAAGATTCAATAAAAATTGTATGCTTTTCTCCTGTTAGTCGGTTTTTTGGTTTAATTTTCAGACCCACCCAGAGGCCCTAAAAGGGTGAAGGAAAACGTTTTTCTCCTCTACAGTTGGTAATACAAAATGCTATAAGGATTGGTGGAGTCCAAGACAATAGAGAAAAAAATCCACTGATCATTTTAAGTGGTATCTTGTTGTACTTTAACCTGCTAAATTAAAACTATAGAAATACATCTCTTAGAAAAACAGAAATGGAAGGAAAACTTCCAAAGTCATTGTACGAGGCCAGCATTACTTAATCCCAAAACAAAGACCCCACCAAAAAGGAGAAATACAGACCAATATCCCTGATGAACATGGATGCAAAAATTCTCACCAAAATACTAGCCAATAGGATCCAACAGTACATTAAAAGGATTACTGACCACGACCAAGTGGGATTTATTTCTGGGCTGCAAGATTGGTTCAACATCCGCAAATCAATCAATGTGATACACTACATTAATAAAAGAAAGGACAAGAACTATATGATCCTCTCAATAGATACAGAAAAAGCATTTGACAAAGTACAGCATCCTTTCTTGATTAAAACTCTTCACAGTGTAGGGATAGAGGGTACATACCTCGATCTCATAAAAACTGTCCATGAAAAACCCACAGCGAGTATCATTCTCAATGGGGAAAAACTAAGAGCTTTTCCCTTAAAGTCGAGAACATGGTAGGGATGTCCACTATCACCACTGTTTTTCAACATAGTACTAGAAGTCCCAGCCTCAGCAGTCAGATAACAAAAAGAAATAAAAGGCATTCGAATCAGCAAAGAAGTCAAACTCTCACTCTTTGCAGATGACATGATACTCTATGTGGAAAACCCAAAAGAGTCCACCCCAAAATTGCTAGAACTCATACAGGAATTCAGTAAAGTGGCAGGATATAAAATCAATGCACAGAAATCAGTTGCATTTCTATACACCAACGAGACAGAAGAGAAATTAAGGAGTCAACCCCATTTACAATTGCATCCAAAGCCATAAGATACCTAGGAATAAACCTAACCAAAGAGGCAAAGGATCTGTACTCAGAAAAGTACAGAACACTCATGAAAGAAATTGAGGAAGACACAAAGAAATGGAAAAACGTCCCACGCTCATGGATTGGAAGAAAAAATATTGTTAAAATGTCTATGTTACCTAGAGCTATCTATACATTCAAAGCAATCCCTATCAAAATACCATCAACTTTTTTCACAGAACTGGAACAAATAATCCTAAAATTTGTACAGAACCAGAAAAGACCCCAAATAGCCAGAGGAATGTTGAAAAAGAAAACCAAAGCTGGTGACATCACAATTCTGGACTTCAAGCTCTATTACAAAGCTGTAATCATCAAGAAAATATGGTACTGGCACAAAAACAGACACATAGATCAATGGAACAGAACAAAGAATCCAGAAATGGACCCTCAACTCTATGGTCAACTAATCTTTGACAAAGCACTAAAGAATATCCAATGGAAAAAAGACAGTCTCTTCAACAAATGGTTTTGGGAAAACTGGACAGCCACATGCAGAAGAATGAAACTGGACCATTTCCTTACATCATACAAAAAAAAAAAAAAAAAGACTCAAAATGGATGAAAGACCTCAATGTGAGACAGGAATCCATCAAAATCCTTGAGGAAAACACAGACAGCAACTTCTTTAACCTCGGCTACAGCAAGTTCTTGCTAGGCATGTCTCCAAAGGCAAGAGAAACAAAGGCAAAAAATGAACTATTGAGGAGCGCCTGGGTAGCTCAGTCATCAGGCGTCTGCCTTCAGCTCAGGTCATGATCCCAGCGTTCTGGGAACGAGCCCTGCCTCGGATTCCCTGCTCAGTGGGAAGCCTGCTTCTCCCTCTCCCACTTGCCCTGCTTGTGTTCCCTCTCTCACTGCCTCTCTCTCTCTGTCAAATAAATAAATAAATAATCTTAAAAAAAAAAAACTATTGGGACTTCATCAAGATAAAAAACTTTTGCACAGCAAAGGAAACAGTTGACAAAACCAAAAGACAACTGACAGAACGAGAGAAGATATTTGCAAATGACATAACAGATAAAGGGCTAGTATCCAAAATCTATAAAGAATAAATCAAACTCAATACCCAAAGAACAAATCCAATCAAGAAATGGGCAGAAGACATGAACAGACATTTCTCCAAAGACATCCAAATGGCCAATAGACATATAAAAAGTGCTCAACATCACTTGGCATCAGGGAAATACAAATCAAAACCACAATGAGATACCACCTCACACCTGTCAGAATGGCTAAAATGAACAACTCAGGAAACAACAAATGTTGGCAAGGATGCGGAGAAAGGGAAACCCTCTTACACTCTTGATGGGAATGCAAGCTGGTGCAGCCACTTTAGAAAACAGTATGGAGGTTCCTCAAAAAGTTGAGAATAAGAAGGTATTATACTAAGGGAAATAAGTCAATCAGAGAAAGATAATTATCATATGATCTCACTGATACGTGGAGTTTGAAAAACAAAGCAGAGGATCATAGGGAAAGAGGAGATAAAATGAAACAAGAGAGGGAGACAAACCATAAGAGACTCTTCATCATAGGAAACAAACTGAGGGTTGCTAGAGGGGAGGGGGCTGGAAGAATGGGGTTACTGGGTGATGGACATTAAAGAGGACGTGTGATGTAATGAGCACTGGGTATTATATAAGACTGGTGAATCACAGACTTGTACCTCTGATACTAATAATACATTATACGCTAACTGAATTTAAATTAAAAAATAAAAAAAGAAATATCATCAAGGATGTTGATCAATAAATTTTGTGAGTAGAAACCCATCTTATATTGTTTCCACTTTTATGATAATCACCTCTACCACTGAAATTCATCCCCTGCAGTTACGCTCACCAATTGTCTGACCATTTCATGTAGCCATTTTCCAAATTCAAACTTTGTATTAATTCACTCAGTTCTTCTGGGAAGCCAAAATGCATGAGAGTAAGATCAACAGTGGTTCATGTACTATGGACTCATTCGAAACACACAGCCAATCACTGGGCAAGGATAGAAAATGCCTGCTGTTTTCCAGGCACTATTCTTGTCATTGACAAAAGACCCATGAAATTTCATCATGAAAGACTTCTTTGGAGAAGAGGAGTTTTTTGGTTTCGTTTTGCTTGCAGAGTTGGTGTTCACAAATATATTACAGAAACTATTTTAGTGGAAAATAATCTTTAATAAGTTGATGTGAAAATATTATTGCAGTGTAAAGCATTTAGCATGGAACGAGGATCTCAGGCAGGAACAACCTTTCATATCATATGATAGACTGGTACATTACAGAAAGAGGTCTTAGATTTTGAGATGTGCTTCCCTGTAAAAAATGCATAGTTTTTAAAAGCACTTAGTATTAGAAAGGTCAGTTAAATTTGAAATGATATTTAAATATAAGGGCAAACAGCTCGTGATTTACATAAACATTTGGAGAAATTGCCTGCGGATAGTTCTTCTGTCCTCTTCCCTGACTCCCCTAAGGTTAAACCATCAAGCCTGACCTGACCACCTTAGTGAATAACAATCAATGTGGAAAATAAGAGTTTAGTGGGGAGTCTAAAAATATTCCTTTCATAAAAGCCAGAACTACATTTCCAGGACACGGACCTAGAAAGTGCATTTCTTTGTTTCTCCTTTCCCTATTTTCTCTGTCTCACTAGTGATTTGGTTAATTAACACTTCACCCAAGGATTACATCTCTTAGAGGTTCAGAGGAGTGTGAAATTGCCCTCCTGGCAATGACAAGGATGAAGGAATATCCCAGTCTCTTAGCTATTACTCTACATCTGGATTGAAAATGCAATATTTTAAAGAACACTTTCTCCAGGAACAGAGAAATATTATTCTATGACAGTGACTCTCGAAGTGTGGTCTTCACATCAGTAGAATCACCGCCGTTTAGGAACTTGTTAGACATGCAAATTAGCAAGCCCCCTTCCAGACTTACTGAATCAGAATCCTTGGAGCTAGGGCCCAGTCACCTGTAATTTGATAAACCCCCAAACTGAACCTGATGATGGATAAAATTTGAGAATCATTGGTCTTTGCAGCTCCCTCATTATTTCTGCACATGAATATATTATTTAGTGATACAGGAAGACTTAGGTTAAATTTGTGATTAGTAATATAAATCTGAAATCATCACCTTCAGAAGTTAAACAGACTAGTTCAAGGCCGCAGGTCTTCATCAATGTTTTATTTCACTACAGAGCATGTAGGTCTGTTTGGCACAAAAACGACTAATTATCTTAGTAGATCCAAAAGGGAGGAAATGCCAGCTGAAATGTGGCAGTACTTGTTTGAACAAAGGCTCCCAGTGAAAGAAAGTACTCAGTAGTTTTAAATACCATCATATTCATTCTTGAAATATTGCTTTATCTTTAAAAGAGTTGGTTTATTTAAAGTTTTTTGTTTCCTTGTCCCTATCTTATGTTACAGTCATCTCAACGAGCACAGTTGCTGCTGTGGTTTTACAATGTTTGTGCTATTTCTTCCAGATAAGGCTAATTTGTCAGGAGAATTGCTAGTTGTGATACCAAGACAACACTGCTGGTGAAGAGGAAGTAGGAGTTCCCGAATGAGGCTACAGCAACCTTTTTCATGACAAATCTCCAAAGGCAAGAGAAACAAAAGATAAAATGAACTTGTGGGACTTCATCAAGATAAAAAGCTTCTGCACAGCCAAGGAAACAGTCAAAAAAAAGTAAGAGGCAGCCCACGGAATGGGAGAAGATATTTGCAAATGATACTACAGATAAAAGACTGGTATCCAAGATCTACAAAGAACTTCTCAAACTCAATACGTGAGAAACAAATAAACAAATCATAAAATGGGCAGAAGATATGAACAGACACTTTTCCAATGATGACATAAAAATAGCTAACAGACACATGAAAAAATGTTCAAAATCATTAGCCATCAGGGAAATTCAAATCAAAACCACACTCAGATACCACCTTACGCCAGTTAGAATGGCAAAAATGGACAAGGCAAGAAACAGCAATTGTTGGAGAGGATGTGGAGAAAGGGGATCCCTCCTACATTGTTGGTGGGAATGCAAGTTGGTACAGCCACTCTGGAAAACAGTGTGGAGGTCCCTTAAAAAGTTAAAAATGGAGCTACCCTATGATCCAGCCATTGCACTACTGGGTATTTACCCCAAAGATACAGACGTACTGAAGAGAAGGGCCATATGCACCCCAATGTTCATAGCAGCATTGTCCACAATAGCTAAATCGTGGAAGGAACCGAGATGCCCTTCAACAGATGACTGGATTAAGAAGTGGTGGTCCATATATACAATGGAATATTACTCAGCTATCAGAAAGAACGATTTCTCAACATTTGCTGCAACATGGACGGCACTGGAGGAGATAATGCTAAGTGAAATAAGTCAAGCAGAGAAAGACAATTATCATATGATTTCTCTCATCTATGGAACATAAGAACTAGGAAGATCGGTAGGAGAAGAAAGGGACAAAGAAAGGGGGGGTAATCAGAAGGGGGAATGAAGCATGAGAGACTATGGACTATGAGAAACAAACTGAGGGCTTCAGAGGGGAGGGGGTGGGGTAATGGGATAGACTGGTGATGGGTAGTAAGGAGGGCGCGTATTGCATGGTGTACTGGGTGTTATACGCACCTAATGAATCATTGAACTTTACATCAAAAAAAATAAATAAATAAAAATTAAAAATTAAAAAAAAATAATAAAAGCAGAATTTTATCCCTATTGTCCCAATTTCCCAGGCTAGAAAGTGGGGCTACTTTCCCTTTTTTCCATCACCCTCCACACCTGCTCTGTCATCATCTTCCACAAATCCCTTCTCAACCCCCTCCACTCACCTTCCTCATTTTGATTCCTTTGCCACTGTAGCAACTGAGATGCTAATCATCTTTCAACAGGATGAGTCTAAATTCAGGGACACAGAAAAGATTACCGTATCTATAACAAGCCAATTCTTTCACAGCAGCTAATTGTCATTCTAGCTTCTAAAGTGCTTTCAAGCACTTACTGCTCCTGTAATCCTAAATGAGCTGAATGGGAAAACCAACTAGTGGAGGACTGTGGTGGTTCTGTTCTTTTAAAAACCTCCCCTGCCCACTACCTCCCCACCCTGCCCAGCTACATACTACATAATGATTATAATAATTCATTCACTCAACTTTTTTTTTTTTTTGATGCTGTTATCTGTCAAGAGCTGTCTTAAGCATAAAGGCCACAATAGTCAACAGAGACAAAAAACAGAGACTTTGCTTGTAAAATTCATCATCTAATGACAGCAATGTGTGGAGAGAGACATATCATTATATCTATATCTACAGCTACATCCAACTATATGTGTATCTAGCTATCCTTCTGTCTAGCTATTTTAGACAGAACGGTCAAGGTAGTCCTCTGATGTAGCGACGTTCGAACAAAGACATGAATGAAGTGATTGAGGAAGCCATATTGCTACATGAGGAAACAGTGTTCCAATATAGCAACTGCAGTCAACTGGGGGAAACAGAGGAGGCTGGTATAACTTGAGGTAAGGAAAGGGCATGGGGATGAAAATGAGGCCAGAGGTAGCCAGGGACCATGCAGATTATTTTAAGGAATACAGATTTTACTTTAATTGAGATGAGAGACTCTTAAAGGTTTTGAGAAGAGAGGTGACATATTGTGACTGGTATTTTAAAAGGATGACCCTACTTACCAGGAATTGAAGCAAGGAGACCATTTAGGAGACAATTTGCAATAAACCCAGTAAGATTGATCAAATGATGAAGATTTGATGAACCAGGGTGATGGGGTGGCGGTGGTGGTGTTTTCTATTAGATTGAATGTGGGGAGTGAGAGAAAGGAAGGAGTTCAAGATAAACACAATGGTTTTAGGCCTAAGGAAATTAAAGATGGAATTACCTTTTACTGAGAAAGGGAAAGCCACAGAAGGAGAAAACTCGGCGGGGATAGGGGTTGATGTGGTTGGGGAAAATAAGAGATTAGCTTTGGATTTCCTTTCTCAGACATCTAGAAATCAAAGTAAAAAAAAAAAAAAGTAATAAATTTTTGGAGTCATCAATTCAGGTGGGAGATTTAAAAAACATTTATCTCAAATCACATTCTTGTCAAGAATCACACACCTTGTTGTATAGCGTTTTTCAGTATTATTGTCCTTATTACAAATCAAGGGCTGCTCATTTTTTTAAAGGTTTTATTTATTTATTTGAGACAGAGAGAGAAATTGAAAGAACAAGTGGGAGGAGGGGCAGAGGGAGAGGGAGAAGCAGACTCCCTGCTGAGCAGGGAGCCCAACAGGGTGCTTGAATCCAGGACCCCAGGATCATGACCTGAACCGAAAGCAGACACCTAACCAACTGAGGCACTCAGGTGCCCCAAATGCTGCTTGTTCTTCAAAAATAAAACATACAGATATAGAAAAGAAAACCAAATATTACTATCACCTAATCTTTTCAAAAGTAACCCTTGTCAACATCTGAATGTATATATTTCCAAACTGTACAGATGTGTACATATATTACATATATATTAGTTTAAACCCTATGAAACTACAGCTATCCAATCATTTTGACCTAAAAACACTTATTTCAGCCTCATATACAGAGATATTAACACTATGAAAACAGAAATATGCAAAGTACATTTATCTATGCAGTTATAAGATGCTATATTTCAATTGATTGTTTCAGTTGATTCTCTTATGTTGCCTGTGCTGGGACAAAGCTGGAGTAACAGACCAAGAATTACAGTGAAAGGAAATAGGTAGTGCAAAAAACCTGAAAAATTCTACAAAATACAATATAACTGTAAAGCATTAAGGGTTACAAAATGGCCCCAGGCTATACCAAAATCATCAACAGACAAAACACTCAGGACTAATTAGTATTTATTTTTTACGATGATTTTAACCAAAATTTATTGATTACCTTATGTTCAGCCAAAAATTATTTTGATTGTATTATGTATTCACACAAGCCATCTAGATCCCGTCCTAAAACCCCTAAAAATGCTAAAGCCAAAGCTCTACGTGAAACATTTAAAAACTTTGAATTTTTCAACAGATTCTCCACCAGGGCACACCAAAACTGAAAATGACAGTGGTCATGGCCAACATAAGCCATAAAAACATAACCTAGAATGGATGATCTCCATTCTAAGCCATCAAACAGAGTACTATCTTCAAATTCTTTTACCCAATGACATAACGTAATAAATCTTTCATTGTAGTGTGGCTCTCTAGGGAGTCCATACCCTTCTAGTTCTCTCTAGATATACCTTTATTTTTCTGTTGAGGACTGTAGCATAAATATAGCAAAACCCTTTAATTTACTTTAAAGCATTTTAATTGTGGTAATTGAATTCTGCATGATTGTGATTACTAAGTTACACGTTCATTCAGCTCAGTGGTGTTTTTATAACATTTTGTGCAACAACAGCATTAAACAAATTGGGTAACATTGGTTGGTGGTTAACCACGATGCTGATGAGATTGAGCTGATAGGTTTAATACTTCCCAGAATTAATTCAGGGACAAAGTAAATAATCTTAGCTGTGTCTATCATTGGTCTTGGGGAGAGCTGGAGAAATTATGTGTAAGCCAGCACATCTCTGTTTCATAAAAAATTACCCACAGTAGGTATCTCAGAGTTATTTGAGGATCAAATGTAAGATCACAGCTTGCGAAAGTATAAACCATAAAGCACTAAATAAATTTAAGAGGTTATTGTAGTGACAAGATACAGCTAGCAAATGTATCAGAAGAACACGTTCTTTCAAGTTCAGTCTTTTGTTGTTTACTGCTGTAGGTATTGTAGGTTTTGTTTTGTTGTTGCTTTATAAATGAAAAGAAAAATAAAAAAAACCCCTTGAATGTACTGTAAGGCAAGGAGAAAATAACTTCCAAAAACTCACAAAGTTTTAGTCTTTTCTTGAAATGATGCTTGTCATATAGAGATTACAAGGCTGCTAGACAATGATGGATTTTTTTTCTTTTTATATGCTCAATTAAGATTATAAAATTGCTCTGAACTACAATTGAAATTACAGACAACAGTTTGCCATTATTTCTTAAAAGAGCCATTACATCGCGATGAGTTTTCACTAACAAAACTCCTATTTTTTAATACTGGAACTTTGTTTATTTTAAGATGCAATTCTCTCAGTTACAGATTGAAAAAAAAAAAAACCAGCTTTCTGATAGGTTAATATAAATGATATAAACAAATAAAGAATAAAAATGATTTTCCCTGGGAATTCATATAAGACAAAACTCAAGTAGTAAATTCTATTACGGAAAATTTAATAAGTTCCTTCCAAAAACTAAATTTTATAAATTTGTTAATATGTCTACTTCTAATTTAAAACGTAGTTTTTTCAACGTTTACAAAGTAGGAAAACAAATGTGTTTGGCATGTCAGCTTATTTTAAAGAACTAAAATCCATAATCCAAGAGGCATTACCCACGACCCAACCTGGAAAAGAATATTGGCACAAACATATGGTAAAGTGAAAGTAGCTTGAAATTGGTGGAGTCAAGGCTAAGGGATTATCCGAGATGGAAGAGAGGGCCAGAGATTGAATACGGCTGCAACTCCGCTTCCAGGAGTGGGGGAAGAATTAGCTGCAAAGGCACAGACTGCATCCTTCACTGACACTGGGGCAGTTACCTACCTGATAAAATCAAGGACGCAAAGGTGCCTTGTATTGTTCTGTGTACTTCAGAAATGAAGTTTTGAATTATGCCACCAAGCAAATTATTATGACGAATTGAGGTTTTATCCGAAGGTAAAGGGAAAATAAAATGTGTAATGAAACAAACTTGAATAATACTATATACAACTGCATGACTAGTTGTAGCGAAGATAACTATAGTCATTATACATCTTATTAATATCAACTCTTTCATCTTCTTCTTTTACTAGTTTATATATAAAGTATTTGCTGATTTACCTTATTATTTGAAATGTTAAAAGATGTCATAAAAGGATAGTGACTGAGCTAATAAAGGAGCATATATCACTCAGAGATGGATAAGAAATGTTTATGGGCAGGGAGACCATATAATTTATTACCCTAACTGGGAGAATATTAAATTCAAAAGGAATGCTAAAATAACAAACAATATAAATTTTTACACATTTGATTTATTTATGTCAGTGAACCTACGAAAGAGTCCTGCTCAAAAATTATTTTCCAAAATAATTTCTAAGAAATCGTGTATCTGCATATATTAAACCAAACAATCCCCTTATTCATATTCTGAACATTAAAATGTAAGATAGGTGCGATGATTATTATTATATATCTATAAACTTTTATCAGGTATTTAACTATATATGTTTCTAGTAATGTATCATTAGTATTATCCTAAAGAATTTTTCCAATGTTGACTTGCTTTTAATTTTTTTTCAAAAAATCATTTGCAACTTCCTCAAAGTTGCATCTGATGGCTAATAAACTCTAACTTGTTGACAACTTCAAAAGCCTCCTCTCTCCAGGCATTAATAATGTTAATTGAGGAGAGTGTCTCTGTACAGGTGGCAAGGTGTCTGCTAAGCTTGAGCTAATTCTGCTAAATGGAGGCTATTCCCAGGACTATTTTTTCATAATGAAAGGTGTAAATATTTAATGTCGAATATCTTATTTTTGCACCCATACTGAATAACTTTGATAAATATGCTCCCGAGGGGCTTCTACGTAGGATGCTTTTTGAATATTTCACTGGGCTTAGATGCCACAGAGCCAGATTCTTTCCATTTCTCTCCTTTTCAGGACAGAATGTAAATTTCCCCAATTAAAAATATGAACTCCATCCAAATGACCACGTGCGAAGACTGAAAAGCAAATACAATGCTGTGAGTATTAGGCAAGTTATCTATCCTACAGTAAAACAGTGACTGGGACAGTCGTGGCGCCTGCATAGGATGGATTATCTCACGGTCTTGTGTTTCTTGACATTCAAACGGCATAGTAAAATGTGTGCAGTGCAGGCTTTCAAGAGAAACAACCTGTGGTCGTATTTAATACTTTCATACCTTCGTTATGATGCATAAGTTGTTTAACCAAGACTCAGTTCCTTCTTGTGGAAAGATGGTCATAATTACAGCACTTATCTTACAGGCTTTCTTCTGAATGCTAAAGAAGGTAATGGATAGAACATTGGTAGCACAATGGCTGGCCCTAGTGGGGATCACGAAAATTAGCCACTGTCATTAACTGAAAATGTTGTAAAGAGCATATTTCCTTTTTGTAAAAGAGTATTCACGTCCAAAAAAAAAAAGTATTCACATACATAAAAAGTAGTTATCTCTGAGTCTTGGAGTTACAAGTAATTTTCAGACTTTGCTTTCCTCTGTTACTTAATTTTACAGTAGAGAAGAATAAAATATATCATTTAAAAATTCATTTGGAAACTCATGAAAATGGAGACTTTCATAAAATGACGAAAATAATTTCTATGAGGATTATTAGTAGTGTTTAATTTGGAGTACTGGGGACTATGAGAAATGTTTTACATTTCCTTTATATTTTCCCAATTAGCTGTATTTATAAAAAGAAGGAGTAAATAGGAAATTTCTTAATATATTAGCTACTTCATTTGAAAAGGCACTTAATTTATCTTTTCATTTTATTAAAGAGATAAACTGGCTGTCAAATGAATACAATAAAAAAGCCATGTATACTGCAATCCAAAAGGGTGAAACACCTTATTGTGCTTGTGGAATTTAATTCAATAAGAGATTCTGGATTGACCTGAATGAATGGTCAGCCATCTAAATGTCCTCTAACTTGTATAGGTTCCTGAGACCATTTGGAAAGATAAAGGCGCAAATGCCAATAAACTTGTTTCCTTATCTGTAAACTAGGGAAAAGGAATCATGTGAAGCGCCACCACAGGATTGTTTTGAATATCACGGAACACAGACAAAGGTCCTGATAAAACAAATATCCTTTGCAAATAGAAAGCATTTTTTATCACGGAGATCATCACATATGTGTTCTATCATCTTAAAAAACTGAAAGCAGACCAAAAATTAGTAATCAAGAATGAAAAGAACCCTATCTGGATGAGTTAGGATAAAGATTCACCTCCATCACAAAGATAAAAACATCCACAAGCAGTACGAAGTCTATTTCATTCTCATGCTAGTTCCGCATCTCGACTGCAGGTGTGGTCTGGCTCGGAGCCATCAAGACACTCGACGGTAAAGGCGCCTTTGGCATTGGCGCCGTGCTACCCCCTGGCACACAGTCCTCCTCCTCACAGTCATAGCCTTCTGCTCTCCTGCATTTGGCTTCCAGCTTGTGTGAAGAGACAATAGAAGAAAGCCAGATTAAGCAAAAATTGCTTATGCTCCTATTTCATTAGCAAGAATTCAGCTAAATGGCCATATGTGGCTTTGCTGCAAAGGAGGCTGGGGACTACGGTCTCCAGTTGGGGTGCCCTATTTAATCAGGGAGAAAGGTATAACAGATTTGGAGGGGCAACTAGCAGTCAAATACATCTCCTTACAGAGCACATGGGGCCACTTAAAACCACAGCATCCAGTAGTAAAACTTGAAGGAATTTCCGGGAATTCATAATTAAATTCGCTTAGCGCCTAAGTCATGCTGTTTATCTTTCACTATGCACAGGTTTTCTTTATCCTACAAGCGATACTTAAGCATAAGACAAAAAAAAAAAAAAAAAAAAGAATAATTTCGACAAGTCTTGTACATTTTACAAGGGTTTCTCCTCTTCTAGTCACAAAAGAACTCTGCCCTGTCAGCAGATGTCTTGCTTCTCAAGAGCTCCCTCTGTGGAACTTCGGGACAGCTATAGGGGAAATTAGGGTTTGAAGATGGGGAACTTCGAAGGAGTCTGTTAGGTATAGGAAGAGAGAGAGAGAGAGGAGAGTGTTTGAGCTATTTCAGAGAAAAACACACTTTATACGAAAAGCTTGTAATGCAGCTTAAAAATTTGGGAAAATGCCCCAGAGGTGGTTTAACGCGCCTTAGTAACAGGCGGTTGCTTTAATACTGCTCACGAGGAAGAAATTCCTTTGTTAAAGGGCTTTCTAATTGAATGAGGGCGCCCTCTGCTTACCTTACGAGCTCTTCCTTTCCTAGGAACTCAAGTGCATTGCTTAAAGCATGCCTGGACTCAGACCTAACCTTGATTTCTCAAGGAAAAAAAAAAAAAATCCTCACCCTTGATATGAAAATGGACTTAATAGATCAACCCATTAAGTCTTTCGTTATTCTCAGGTATTATTGCCAGGATTAGGATAACCTCACACTATTTAAAACTCCCTCTGCTTCAAGAAGCATGTGGTTTGGGACAGAAGGTCTCCAGTCTAATTTCAAAATTTCCACGGCTGCTGTAAATTACTTTGGGCAGAAAGGTGGTAGCAGACAAAATTCCTATGAAAGATATCATTTTAAATGTCATGGAGAGAATCAATAATAAAGGTTTGTAACATAAAGTTTCTTTTGGCAGAAGCAAGAATGACGAGAGGCTCTATAAGATTCTCTAAGGTCTCCTGTCTGATCCCCACAAAAGGAATTAATAGTAAGTGAACAGAACGAGGGACTTGAAAAGATTACAATAATTCCTCTATGATTTGAAGAATGAAAAATAATGGGAAGTTGTAAAAATGTGTTAGTCATTAAGCAGCTGTTTCAGAAATTGTGAAAAATAAGGGTGGCAGGAAGTCAGCGGATTGAGAAATCAGACATAGGCTTTTTTTTAAGGTTTACAGAAATAAAGCAAATTGAAAAAATAAAAGGACACAAGAAACCTCTGGGAGGTGTTAGATACGTCTCTTCCCGTGTTTGCAGGGATGGTATCACAGGTGTTTGCCTATGCCCAAAACTTACCAAATCACACATATTAAGTACCTGTAATTCTTTGTCTAGTCTACTTCAATAAAGCAATTCAAAACATATACGCAAAAAAGCACACAAATCTTAATTATGCAGCATAGTACATTTTCACCAAGGAGACACACCCAGATGGAAAAGTACAATATTTACCAGTACCTTTAAGGCCCCACCAGGCCCACCTCCACTAAGTGCCATCATAAAAGCAACCATTACCCTGATTTCTGACATCTTAGGTTAGTGCTGCCTTGGTCTTAACTTTATATAAATGCAATGGTACGCTGTGTACTCTTTTCCTTGCTTCTATGGCTAAATATTATGCCGATGCTCATACAGGTTATAGTGTATAGCAGTAATTTAATCCCTCTCATTGCTGGATAACGTTCAACTGTGAGTACTTCTCAATTTGTTTATTCTTTCTCGAGGCAATGCGCACTGAAACTCCAGTGGATTTTTAAATTTTTTTTTTAAGTTTTATTTATTTAAGTAATCTCTACACCCCATGTGGGGTTCGCAGTCATGTCCTCGAGATAAAGAGCCACATGCTCTTCTGCCTAAGCCAGCCAGGCACCCCTGAAACTCCAGTATAGAGATCGTATGAATAATACTGCTATATACACCTTTGTATATATCTTTTTTTATCTTCTGATGCATATACACACATATATTACTTTGGGTTATATACTTAGGAGTTGAATTCCTATGTCACAGAGTGGACATATGTTCAGATTTTGAAGATATTCCCAAGGAAATTTCCAAAGCAATTTTATCAGTATAAACTTCTACCAGTAGGATATGATGGTTCCAGTTACTCCCATATCCTCAATAATTCTTCAAACTGTCAGGCATGTTAGTTTTATGCATTCTGATTGGCATTTGCTTCTAACTTTTTTTTTTTTTGCTTTAAAATTCTCAAAAAAAATGCATTTAAGCATGTAAGAATAGGTTATGTATGATTGAGGGGCAGTGAATTAATTATATACAGGAAATAAATATAATCGATCACTACAAATTTTCAGTATTCTGTACTATGTATGTATATATACATACTTCATATATATTCTCTCTCTCTATATATATGTATTCATATATTCTCTCTCTCAACATATATGAAGAGAAAGAGACTGATTTTTGTTGGTGACTTATTTACATACTTTATCTTAATAGCAATTTATTCATTTTAGTAGACATTTTATGACCTTCATTATCCCTCATTTGGGAACCAAATGAAACATTTTCTAACATTTCCAATTCACTGAACTGGTTGTAACAAAATATAATCAAATTATTCAGAGAAACAGTTTAAATTAATAGCACATGCTGGGTCTCTATCACAAACTTTGGTTCAAGAAGTTTATTCTCCTTTCCATTTAAGGAGTTGGGTTATTATGCTGCAACTAATGGGAAGTTGATAGATTTTTAAAGTTCTGCAAGCAATAAAGATCTTACACCCTGCATTATTTTTAATTACAAAATGTTACGGTTGATTTCTCTCAATGTTGATCTATACAACAAGGGTATAATTTTAAGTGGATGCAAACCTTTCATCAAAACACAAAGAAAATTCAGTTTATTCCTAAAAATTGTTCAGAAACTAAGTCAAGTCTATAATTTATCACTCATAGATTTACTGCTAAAGAAGTAGGTGGCACAAAAATTAAAATGTCCTTATATCTCACTTCCCGGAGACCTCCTTGAAAGAAGGGAACTGGACGTGCATTATCACTGTTTCCATGGGTCTAGAAAAGAAGCTTAAAAACAATAAGGGCGTAACAAGTACTTTTTGTATTGCTCTTGTTCTCTGTCATAAAACAGTCTGATAATAAAGTAGACTAATCTATACAGCTCTCAAATGATCTAAGGTGAGAATCACTGAATAGGAAACATGGACATGCAGATTAGTACTCAATCGTATTAATTTCTCCTTTGAACAAATGGAACGCTCCATTACCACTGTGCTCAAGACGGCTATCTTATTGCCGGCAGT
Source organism: Ursus americanus (assembly GCF_024610735.1). Classification (NCBI taxonomy): domain Eukaryota; kingdom Metazoa; phylum Chordata; class Mammalia; order Carnivora; family Ursidae; genus Ursus; species Ursus americanus. Next base: position 101,781,398 of record NC_142164.1, read on the forward strand.
ACAGTATTCTGTCTGCTTTGTCAAGAATCAGACTCCAAACCTTTTGGGATAGACTTAAGTTTGGTTCCAATGCTTTCTTCCCCATATCATGCCTCTCCCCATGTGACTTTGTAATTCTCCCCACTAGAGGCAGAGTTTACTTTCCCTTTTCTTGACTTTGGGCTCAACCATGTGACTCACTTTGGCCAATATGCTTTAGGAGTAGTGATGTCACCAAAGGCATGAAATCTAGTTCCTTGGTAGGGTTTACCCTCTTGTAATTCTGCCATCATCTTAAGAAGACACAGGGTCTCAGAATGAACCTATGTTGACTAAATGCAGCAAGGAACAACACCCAATGGAATTTTCCATTTGAAACAGTCGGGAGATCACCCAACTCGCAGTTAATCTGCATACTCATGAGTGTGAAAATAAATACTTATGATTTCATGCCACCTAGTGGGTTATTCAGCATTGTTGAAGCAATAGATGATTGATATATATTTTTTTTTAAGATTTTATTTATTTATTTGACAGAGATAGAGACAGCCAGTGAGAAAGGGAACACAAGCAGGGGGAATGGGAGAGGAAGAAGCAGGCTCATAGAGGGGGAGCCTGACGTGGGGCTCGATCCCATAACGCCGGGATCACGCCTTAAGCCGAAGGCAGACGCTTAACCGCTGTGCCACTCAGGCGCCCCGATTGATATAATTCTTAAAGGCAGACACCACATTGAATTCAAGTTTGTCCACAGCACTTATCCAAGTGCAATTATGCAGTAGGCAACCAATAAAGGACTATGGGATGAAATGTTTGAAAAGATCTATTTTTGAAATTTTAAGCTTTAAGGAGTTTTCTTCTCAGTATTTTACTACAAAAATTTTAAAACAGAAAAGTTCAAAGAATTGTTCAGGGAACATCCATATAGGCATCACCTCAGTTTGCAAACTTAGCATTAACTTTCAGATGTCATTTTCAGTAACTGAACAAAACTGGCTAAGTAAAGAGCCTAGCTATAACTGAAGACTCTAGTAAAACAGTAAAGTACTGGTCCTCTAGAAATTGCAGTTATCGTATTGTATCATCCTTTTTTCTGGTATTTCATAACGATTCAGAAGAGAAACAGATCAAGACCAGTGCACTGAAGGATGATGGCTGCATATATTCTCTATCAGGATTTTAGAAAGATCGATTGAAATGACTAAGACAAATGACACAAATCTAAATCACATACATGACATAACTAACTGTACAGTTTGTTAGAATGGTTTCTGTCACTCACTATCTGTCCTGGCACAGTGCTCCTAAGAAATGCCCAAATTAATAATTTTCATGCAAGGAAGAGGGGATCCTCTTCCACGAAGTGGAACTAGGCTAGTCCAGCCATTCCTCAGCCTTCCTCTAGATTTAGGCCTCTTCCAGACCTGGACTAAAATTTAGAAGGGTCGTGATGAAGAGGAAGAAGTAATTCACATTTCAGAGCTTACCACTCCATCTGACACACATGTCTAGCAATAAAGACTTTCACGTGTGTGAAGCAATGTAAATAAATCACGAAGCTGAGGGAATACAATTGGGATGGATGAATCCCTCAGCACGCTGTGCACCTCTTCATGCTACGTGTCCCTGTCCTTCTAGGATATTGCTGGAGCACAACAAACGTGCATTTAACTCACACTAATTCAAGTATATACACTCAGGCTAATTGAAAAGAATTGAGGAATGAGAGACAGAGAAAGAATTAAAATAGTGCCAGCGATTCTGTTAGTTATTCCATTCAACCAAATGGGCCACAAAATAAAGGGGCACTAGGAGTTACAATTCCACTCTCCCCCTAATCCACCTCACCCCATCTCTGAATTCCTCTATTTGTGTAAGCTTCTTGCTGTTTTGAGAGTGAGTCCAGTGTTTAAAAATACACATTTTTTCATATAGTAGCACTTTCAAACATAAGCCAACTGCCTAATCTGTTGCCAAATTGAAGAAAGAGAGCTCTTCTCAAGCTGGAGGAAAAGCTGCCAAAGAGCTGGGGTGTCCAGACAGAACCAACCCCTGTAATCTTAAGAATGATCAAAGGTCTTTCTCGGACTTATTTTGCTTAGCAAAATATTCTCTAGCTCCATCCATGTCATTGCAAATGGCAAGATTTCATTCTTTTTGTGGCTGCATAATATTCCATAATATGTCACACACACATACACACGCAGAGGACATTTCTTCTTTATCCATTCATCGACCGATGGGTACTTGGGCTGTTTCCATAATTTGGCTATTGCAGAAAATGCTGCTATAAACATCAGGGTGTATGTACCCCTTCAAATTAGTATTTTTGTATTCTTTGAGTAAATACCTAGTAGTGCAATTGCTTTGGATCTTGGGGTAGTTCTATTTTTAACTTTCTGAGGAACCTCCATACTGCTCTCCACAGTGGCTGTACCGGTTTGCATTCCCACCAACAGTGCAAGAGGATGCCGCTTTCCCCACATCCTCACCAACACCTGTTGTTTCTCCTGTTGTTTTAGCCATTCAGACAGGTGTGAGGTGTTATCTCATTATAGTTTTTTAAGAAGTTCTTATCTGATACAGAGAAGATTAGCATGGCCCCTGCGCAAGGATGACACGCAAATTCATGAAGCGTTCCATAAAAAAAAAAAAAAAAAGTTCTTATCTGAATTCCAGTTAGATAACATACAGTGCAATATTAGTTTCAGGTGTACAATACAGTGATTCCACACCTCCGTATGTCGCCTGTTTTCCACAGTGGCTGCACCAGTTTGCATTCTCATCAAGAGCGCAGGAGAGTTCCGCTTTCTCCACCTCCTCACCAACACCCATATGATTTCCCTCATATGTGGAAATTAAGAAACAAAACAAATGAATAAAGGAACGAAAACAGAGAGGCAAACCAAGAAACAGACCTGTAACTCGAGAACAAACTGCTGATTACCAGAGGGGAGGTAGGTGGGGGAATGGGGGAAACAGGTGATGGGCACTAAGGAGGGCACCTGCGATGAGCACCAGGTGAGGTATGAAAGTGTTGAATCACTATACTGTACACCTGAAAGTAACAGTACACCGTATATTACCTGGAATTTAGATAAAGACTTAAAAAAAAAGAATAATCAAAGGTAATTTTTTTTAAAAAAGTTTTTATTTATTTAGTTGACAGAGACAGCCAGCAAGAGAGGGAACACAAGCAGGGGGAGTGGGAGAGGAAGAAGCAGGCTCATAGTAGAGGAGCCTGATGTGGGGCTCGATCCCATAACCCCGGGATCATGCCCTGAGCCAAAGGCAGACGCTTAACGACTGTGCCACCCAGGTGCCCCAATCAAAGGTAATTTTGACTGCAAATGATATTGTATACACTGACATTAAATCTAACCTTCATGTGAAATTGACTTCAGTCTCCTGCGATGAGAATAAAACCTCTATCTCCCAGATGAATTCTGGAATCTCCAATCTGTCATGAACAGTTAAGATTATTGTCTACATTTTGGAATGAATTGATATTTACCAAGTGTTGGTGTTAATACATGAATCATACTTTTACTGTTTACCATCTATGAAATAATTTCAGTAGTTATGTGCCTAATTTTCTTATCTCTTCTACCAGATAGTAAGATTCTAGACATTTTTCTCTTTTTGCATCCCTCAGAGTATTAGCACATTTCACTGCACAATGTTGTAAACGAAGAAATAAATTAACTCAAAAACCACCCACGACTACTTTCCCACCAGATCATACTGACATCCAATTGGACATTAAGTGTAAGCAGATACCTAACATTTGGGAATATGAATACTATACTTTCAGATTATACTAAATCAAAAGAGAGTCAGACTGTCTTACCTTAAAAAGAAAACAGGAACAGTTAAAGTAGTATAATATCAGTCATGACACATAGGAGATCTAATACGATCCATCGAATTTTAAGGATTGACTTGGAAAAATGTAGACCCAGAAGAAAATAGTATACTATTCTATAATGCTGGCATTCATTACTTAAAACCATCATATGAGGTAGGTGCTATTCTTATCCCTATTTTACAGATGAAAAAAATGTCATGAGAAGATAAGTAACTTGCCTGACACCACACAGCTAGTGTCAGTGCTGGAATTTGAACCCGGGCAAGCTGGCTCCAGAGCCTGTATATACAATCTCTCCATCAGAGTACCCAGTGCCAGGTATATGACACTAACAACCTTTATCTACACAAATGATTTCCCTTTTTGCCCTGCTGGGAGTGAGACTTCTTAGATGCACATACGAGATGCTGAATATCAACTATCCGTTTAAGAAACATAATCCCAAAGCAATGTAACTGAACATGAAATAATAATGTAGAAAAAAAGAAAAACCCTTAGAAGCCTTTTTAAATCTAACACTACATGAGAAAATAATGCACCGATCAGCAAAACATGTCCCTTGGATCAATTCTACGCTGTAGATGCAGCTTACAAAGAAAAGGAATAATTCCAAGGTACTAACAATTCATCAATAAAGGTTTTATGAGTAAAAACAAAAGCACCCTTTATAGTATTGTAACTGTTTTACTTTAGTCCAAATAAAAATCTAAGCATATTGATAGTCTCTCTAATCACGAATAGTTCAAGCACACCATTACTTCTTGAACCCATGTTCTAACTACAATTTCTCTGGAGACATCATTATTCCTTAGAGTTAAGCATCCTTTGGACTGGCAAAGACATGCACCCCTAGAAATTCTAGAATGAATATAGGTTGGATCTTGCCATTTACTTAGGAAAGGGCCAATCACTGTGTTTTCCTTACACAGATGTGATTCTACATTTTTCTACTTGTCTAAGCAAATTCACAGTTGCTAGTGTTCATTCTAATGCAAATATCTGGCTGGCAGGCCCCCGTTTTCTCCCTTTCTCAGATCTATTCTTCCCTTTGCTCCGCTGTCACTCCTTTCCCATGCGAGTGCCTACAGCTACTCAATAAATACCTGTTGAATATTGAGCAGTACCACATAAACAAATAAAAAATCCCCAAACCTAACCACTTTACATGCTGATTGGCCCTCAAACACCATTCATGACTACTTTTCCTACATCCAAAAGAACAATTCCAATCCAGTTAATCTTCTGATTTTATTTGAGGCCATTTTAATGTAACCCAGAACTTTTGCTAAACTACACAGGTCCTTTTCAACTTCTAACTTTAAGACAGACAGATGTAGGTGGAATCTAATTCAGATTAACTCAGCCAATAAAGTCCTAAGGTAAACAAAAAGGGTGTGGGTGATTTCCTATAAACTTAAATTCAATAAGGAATACATTTTTATTTTTATTCCTAGCCCTTTCATTTAGACCCCTGATATGTGGGTCTTCATCTTTTTTTTTTTAAGATTTTATTTATTTATTTCAGAGAGATAGAGAGCACTAGAGAGAGAGAGAACAAGCATGAATGGGGGGGGTGCTGAGGGAGAGGGAGAAGCAGGCTTCCCGCTGAGCAGGGAGCCCGATGCGGGACTCAATCCCAGGACCCCGGGATCATGACCTGAGCCGAAGGCAGACGCTTAACCAACTGAGCCACCCAGGCTGCCCCTGGTCTTCATCTTTATACACTTTTAAAAAATGTTTTAGAACTTCAATATTATAGGGGCGCCTGGGTGGCACAGCGGTTAAGCGTCTGCCTTCGGCTCAGGGCGTGATCCCGGCGTTATGGGATCGAGCCCCACATCAGGCTCTTCCCCTATGAGCCTGCTTCTTCCTCTCCCACTCCCCCTGCTTGTGTTCCCTCTCTCGCTGGCTGTCTCTATCTCTGTCGAATAAATAAATAAAATCTTTAAAAAAAAAAAAAAAGAACTTCAATATTATAAATGTCTGTTTCACCTTAATTACAATATGCAGTTAGACTTCATTAAATACAATTTGAATATTAGGTAAAAATATCATTTTAATAGGTTAAGTGTTACTTTCACTGTGTGCTTTTCAAATTGTGCCTCAAACAACCAATCACCTGTATCAGCAAAGACGTACTTACACTCTAAAATCAAGCTTCCACCATTAAAATATTCGAGCTTCAAAACTTCCAGATGGACGGTTTCCAATTAGCAAGAGGTAGAACAGAATGCTTTCACAGGTGGTAAGAAAAAAGCCCAACAAAGGATTTTAGCTAATCCTTTGTGGGTGGAAATTTCAGTCAAGAGAAAAACAATCTTGTAAGAACAATATTAAAAAGAACAAACGTTTTTAATGCTACGGGAAGTAGAAATACAGTTTTGCCAAACTTGACATAAGCAAATGTATGTCACCAGATTATAGGACAAACAGGCTGTGTGCCCCTATCAAGAAGTTAGTAAGAAAACACCTTTGTGACACCTCCCGTTGGTCTGCCCTCAGTTAGTAAAATCCACACCTAAAGATGAGATGACACTGTTTCTTCAGCTATAAGTGGGAAAAACTTTCAACAATACTGAGGTCATTACCACAAAAGAGATGAAAGGTGATTTGGGACAAACAGGCCAGTATAGCATATTGGCTGAGGGTACAGAATCTTGGGTTGCACTGGCTGGCTGATCATGGATTTTACTCATGTCGGAGTAAATCGTGGGGCCTTTCATGTCTCAACTTGTTCCTCTCTAATACCAAGTTAATAGAATTCTCGTGAAAGAATAAACAAGCAGTTGTATATAAAGCTCCTGGAACAGGGTCTATGCTGCAGGAAAGCTGGAGTTACAGGTTTGAGATGACGCCAAGACTCATAAGACAAAAATAGGCTTCGATCTGGTGCTACATTTACTTAACTTTACAGAACAGTTCAAGGCAGGGGTGATAACAGGGACATCAGCAGTGTGCCACCAACAGTCCCAGCATCTGCCCAAGTACACGCATTACTTTGCCCCATTGCCCATGCAGAGCATAAGCACTGAAGGTCCCCGTGGGTCACCTGAGCATAGAGAATCCACGAGCCCATTGTCCCCTGACTATTTTACACCGTCCTAGTCACACAGGCTAGAGTCCTGCACACCAAGGCAAAGCTCCCTTAACACAATGCAGTTCCACCTGACAAAGGAGGCGGACCCAACACTCCTCATTTTTATTTACTGTTTCCAGGGCAACAACGCTGCAGAGCCCAATGTCATTCTCAGTGAGTTCTGCATCAACGCCGACCTGATAATTTCCATTTACTCACAGTCTGTCATGTAGAAAGTGCTCTAAAAATGTTACCTGTTAGTCTTCCAATTAGCAGACAGGTAATATTCTGTGTCAGTTACTGCACAGTGTCACTATCAATGAAGGTACTGTCAAAGACACATGAAAGTGAAGACTGCCAGATGAATTTAAAGTACCCACTGAGTACTGAGACAGTAAGCATATGCCGACAACAGTGAGAATGCCCTTTCTGCCTGCTAAAGCTATCTGTTCCCCCCCTTATTCTAGTAAAAGTATTTCAGTTTTTCTTTGGGAGGTCCATTCTTACCCCAATCTCATATAGTTCCAGTAGGGACGGTCCACCCCTGTGTCTAAGGGCAAGACTTGGGTTGCAGGCTTGTGCCCCTGTGAGTAATTCAAGATTAACGTGTAATTCAAGTCAGGCCACTGAAGGCCACCTTGGATTTTTACCTGAGTTATTTCAAAAGAGGTATGTTTGCTCTGCCACGAGCTTATCACAATAGTGCTTGTGAGGAGAGCATCAGTGGCCAGGCACCGAATGGACAAAGCCTGCCTGAGAACATAGGCTGCAGAGAGCAAAGCCATTACAAAAGATGGAAAGAGGGTGGACACTGAAGTCTCTGGAATTTTCAAAAAGAGAAGTTAGTAAATCTGTTTGAACTTGGTGTCTGTTAAGCCCAGTCTGCAAGATTCCTGACTAATCCAGGGAATGAAGTGGGAGGAGAGATGCAAATGAAAAGACAGACCGTTTAAATGGAAAGAGCGTAAGTCCCGACAAATAGTCGTGGGAAGCGCATGCCAGTGTAGAGCCACTGTGGACGTGCATTCAGAACGGAAAGAGCTGGCCTGATGCACTAGGGCTAAGGCTAGGGAGGGGGCGGGTTAACCCCTTCCGGAGAATTAGACAATCGTGATACCCTCTGGCACAGAGGGCCAGTCTAGCTGAAGCAACTATGAACTGCAACAGGCTGCATTCCTGGGCAAGGCGGGCAGAACTTTTGAGCACAGGACGTATGAATTCCAGGGTGCTGGCAGAGACATGGTGCTTGGCCTCTCAAAGGCACTAGAAACACAGTGAGGGATAGAGAAACCCTAGGTCATCTAAGAGACAGAGGCAGAAAGAGATTAGCCAGACACCAGACCAAAGATGAAACTGATATTTAAGAAGACTACTTCCTGATTGTGCTGGAAAATTCTCCTTGGATCCAGTCTGAGCTACTATCTGAGATAGGACTAGTACAGGGCAGGTTTTGCCATTTAATCTTATTAGGAAAAAAAAAAAGTTTTCCCAAAATTACTATCTAAGAAAAATACAAGGTCAGTGCAGCTAAAAGAAAGCTTTCATAATGCATTTCATTCATATGAGATGAACCCTTTTAAAAAGATACAAAAGTGCACAATTTCTCTTATTATTAGGTGAGAATACTACTTGGCATTTGGGATGGGGCATTAGATATTCACATAGAAAAAAAATAGAAAGTAAAAAAAAGCAGCGGCACAAACAGCAATAAAATATTTCTCATCTTACTGGCTAACGGAAAAATATTAACGAGATCCAGATACACTACAAACTGGAAATTAAACTTGAACTAATATAAGCAAACATTACAGGGTCATGTGATATATTCTGGGCACAGCTTTTTTATGAATCAGGTAAGATGGAAAGTATATATTTGGGGCACCTGGGTGGCTCAGTCATTAAGCATCTGCCTTCGGCTCAGGTCATGATCCCAGGGTCCTGGGATCGAGCCCCACATCGCATCGGGCTCCCTGCTCAGCGGGAAGCCTGCTTCTCCCTCTCCCACTCCCCCTGCTTGTGTTCCCTCTCTCGCTGCCTCTCTCTCTCTCTCTCTCTCTCTCTGTTAAATAAATAAATAAATAAATAAATAAATAAATAAATAAATAAATAAATAAATAAGATCTTTTTTTAAAAAAAGTATATATTCAAAAGTATCAGTATATGGAACATCATTGTTTAGAACTATAAAAGATTAGGGGCGCCTGGGTGGCTCAGTTGGTTAAGCATCTGACTCTTGATTTTGGCTCAAGTCATGATCTCAGAGTCCTGAGATCAAGCTGTGTGTTGGGCTCCACGCTCAGCATGGGATCTGCTTGGGATACTCTCCCTCTCCCTCTGCCCTTCCCCCCTCGCTCTCTCACATGTGCTCTCTCTCTAAAATAAATAAAATCTTTAAAAAAAATTGCAAAAGATCCAAAGTTGAATATTTTAATTATTTACTTTCTTAAGCCATGTTCTTTAACAGTCTATTATAAATTCTTCACAATTTGCTTCATGATGTTGACAATAAGCATATATTTAATGAATACTTACTAGGAATATACTGAGTAGTTTCATGTACACTTCCTTATTTATTATCAGAACTTCCTCAGACTCCAGGAAACCATGAGTTGAAATGGTATCATACTAAAAGGAAAAACCTAGATTTCAATGGTTCTTATCCCAGGTACTGACAAAGAACCTCTACTTGCTTGCAAAAGTCACACTCCGTCATATCTGAGAGTCTGCAGGTGTTAACTTATGTGTGTTCACATACGTGCCTAAGTACCATTACATCCACAGGCAGTGGATACACATTGGAAACTTCTATTTGTTTCCACTCACGGCTAGACACGCCATTACTCTGCCAGACATCCAGAGACATCTCGGTCTCTGCTAGTCGTCCTCTAAGTGCCATCGTGCCCTTCTTCAGTTAGGTCAGACATCTAGTATTGTCGCTGAGCACGGCCAGTGAAGCACTGGCACACTTCCGTCGGCAAAGCCGGTCAGGAGTGGTGTGGTGAAGTGGTGTGCAAGTGCTTCCCTCCCCTCATATCCTAAAATGTCTGCACAGGTCCTTTACAGAATTTTTATTGGAAGTGCTCCTTCTGGTTTTGGTTTTTAACTTTAATCCCTTCACCCTGATATTTTTATCCCAATATTCAATAGGACTTCTACAGGGAGAAGGGCAGGTGGAGAAATTGCATCACATGACAAATCTCAAAAAGGAATGTCATGTTTAATTTACTATTGACTATTCTTTCTAAAATTATTTCCTTTATTTGAGAGAGAGAGAGAGAGACAGAGAGACAGAGAGACAGAGAGAGCATGAGCAGTGGGGGAGGGGGCAAAGGGAGAAGGAAAAGCTGACTCCTCCCCTGAGCACACAGTGGGACACGGGGCTCAATGTGGGGCTCGATCCCTGGACCCTGAGATCATGACCTGAGCTGAAGTCAGACCCTTCACCAACTGAGCCACCCAGGCACGCCTACTATTGACTATTCTTTCTAATAACCAAGGCTTTCTTACTGTGTCAAGTTGATTTTACTGAGCTCCTACTTCCGTCAGAACTAGCTCTCCTCAAAATCCTCTCAACCGCTAAGTCAGAAATTACTTAGTTTTAAGTAACGGAAGTCTCATTCAGTATTAAGCTGTTAGCGGATGGTGGAGAAAACTTACTGGCTCAACAAATTCAAATTCCAGGGGTAGTTCTGTCTTTAGGCACAACCCTGTCCGAAGACTTCAATAGCATCTTCCAACTTATCTTATTCTCCATCTCTGTTACTCTTTATGTTGGTTTTGGTCTCAGGCAAGCCCCTCCCTCCCCCAACAAAAAAGGGGATAGCACATCCTCCTTCTTCCTGGTTCCAGAAAAAGTCATTTGATTGCTGTAGCTTGAGGAACTGGGCCCATAGCTCAGCCAGCCACTGTGGCCAGAGAGATGGAGCATTCTGGTTGCCAACCCTTGTTTTTAAGCAGGGCAAACCATGTAATTAACATCCGTAGCAGTTAGCAGGAGGATAGTTTACCAAAAAAAAAAAATAATAATAATAATAATAAGCTGGGCAGTAATAGTTGTCCACTAGAGCCCTGCCCTCAGCAGGTACCTGCAGGGCTAGTCTGATCACAAAGCATGCCCAGGTAAACTGGAACCTCGGCAGCAGGAATGACACGGTTTAAATTCTTCCCTTAGCTCATGTGCAGAGCCAGGATTCAAAATGGGGTCTCACTGCTCCAATGCCTATGTTCATTTGACCATATTCTGTTTTCCTAATTATAATGTGTTTCCACATTTCAGAAGAGCATTCCTGGCTATAATTATGCAGGCATACCAAGAGAAAACACAACTTCGGAGAAGTCAGAAAAGCTAAAATAGAGTCTCTCAAAGTATGCTCCATAGCCCCTAATTCAGAATGACCTGGGGAGTTTATTATTATTTCAGCTTTGGGGATCCCTTCTGAACTCTTAAATCACAATCTTTGGGTTTCTCTGCTTGCTATGCTTGCGCCTGTCCACTGTTAATGGCCTGGTCCAAAAGAGTGAATTATCTGATAAAATGATACCTTCCCTGCTGTGATCAAAGTTCCCGTTCAACCAGATACTTGCATCTCTGTTCACACCAACTTGCACAAAAGCAAAGGAGAGCCACGAATTATCAATGACTTAGTGGGCCGTCCGTGCAGTGCTGTTGTGGGGTACCGCCAATGCCATAGCTCGAATTCCCAGTACTGATTCAACACCGAAGCCGGGGTATTTTCAGAAATACACGTCACAGATGTCTGTTTGCATGGAAGCAAACACAGCACATTTTCAATACAGAGTTAATACAACGCAGAAGCAGTACGTCATGAGCTCTGCTCTGGCCCCTTTCTGTGTGGGGAAGCTCCTCGGCTACCACTGTGATTGAATACGAAGGTATAGCGAAAGAGAAAAAGAAGGGAGTTGTTTCTCTTAAGAAACTTAAGGCCTTAAGTGATATCTTAAATGCCTGTGCTTTTTAGTTTAGGAAAGCTGGCAAGGGCAAAATGAAGAGCAGTCATGCACCCACAAAAAGCCCAGGGTTAGGCATCCTTAGCATTTACCGAACAATCTGAGGCATTTGTTATCAGTCCTCGAAATATGCGGTGATCACCTGGGGAGGATTAACAAGCACTGTTGCCTGGATCCCTGCCCCGGACATCCTACTGTCACTGGTCTGGGGTGGGCGCCCAGAGCCGGGTGCTCCCCAGGCGATCCTGATGTGCCGCAGGCATTGGAAACCACCGGGAGCGGGGAACTGTCATACTGATTAGCGAAAACACCTACCATGGTGTTTTAAAGGCCATTCCTCTAAGAAGACATCTGAAGAAAGTGTTCATCAGTAAGCAAAAGAAATTGGCAAGGTTTTTCTAGGAGAAATAATAAATATGAAAACAGCCTAAGACATCAACCCTCAAAAATAATCAGGTTTGGAATACAGAGTGCTGTGAACGTGGCAAGCAGAAAAGAGAAATTTTAGCTAAAGGAGAATGAAGAAGTGGAGAACCTTACCACCCAGGATCAGGAAATTGAATTCCACTTAAGAGCCAATTGAGGGCCACCGTAGGTATCTACAAACGGCGGCGGCGCGCTGAGAACCGGGCCTGCAAACGGAAACAGCACCAATAGCAGAGCAAAGTGGTTAATCCAATGTGTCTTTAATAGAACCGCCTCCAGGGAGTTTTACTTCCTTCTTTCTCCCCGACAGGCATTTTTAGCTACAATGATGAAGTCATTATACTCCCAACAAAGCAACTGTGTGGGAGATCATTAAATTATCTAATGTCTGCGAATCTAATATTTGCATCATCTAGAGACTAGGTCAGACCACGACTGTTAGTCTCCGGTTAAGGACTGCTACGAATAAAGATTTAGAGTTGATTTAAGTTGTCTTCGGTTCAGTTTACTACTTAACCTGCAGGAAAGCAGCAGAAAGGATCCGCGTGTGAACATGACACCATGATGCCTGAGTTGTTCCTCATGGAGACACTTCTGCCTGAAGCTGGCAGATCACCAGAGTCAGCATGGAGTCAAGAATTCATAACGTGAGAAGAGTTAACAACCATGGGCCCACTGCTTTTTAAATGATTTTATTTAGGCTTTTATGTAAATCAGCACTCAGGGATCCACTCAATATAAAAGGGCATTATCACAGCGGCATGTCGGTAACATACTTCCTCCTCTAATTCTTACTCCGTTGTTGGGCAGCAGAAGGCCTGAAGACTGCCAGCCATACGTGGCAACCGCCAAAGCAGGGATGTGCTCCCCTGGACCACCAGATGTGTAATGGTGCTTGTTCCTGGGACCGAGTACTCTCCAATAAGGGTAGGCTCTACTTAGGAACCATTAAGTCCCAGGATGATCAGTTGAGGCCATTCAGTTTAGATGTTTCTACTCTAAATGTATTAAGTAAAAATCCTTAGGATTTTTAGCTTGGGACCCACAAAATAAAGGATTTGGAGAGTGCTCAAGAAATTACTTTGGGAAAACCCTATGAAAGATATATTAAGTGGCTGAACAGAGCACTCATAAAATTGCTTGTTTTCAAGTATTAAACAAGGACCCCATCAGACTGAGCTGGCTCTAATGCCCCGGTAGCCTACTGTAAGCAAAGCTAAACCTAAGCCAGAGTCAATGCACTTGAATCAGAGGAAAAGAAATTTAAAAACCACCAATCACAAATAGCCCACTGGGTTTCCCAATAAGGCAACCACTTAAGCTACAGTCAGTCAAATAATTACTTTCTTTCATTTCTTTGTCGTCTCTATACAATCCTTGCTCCAGCTCCCATCTGTGAAGCGCCCCTGATCATTTCAGCTTTGGTGCTGTTCAATTCAAATCAATGCTTGCTCAAAGAAACACTTCAAAAACTGTAATGTTCCTCAGTTTACTCTTTAACACTTGTAACAAATTCAGCAGGTATTGTCAGGCCCTGCCTGGTAACCAAAGCTTACATTCCCCTCCCCCAATAAATAAGACGATTTCCCTCCTACCCGAGGCCTCAAATTTTAGGACATATTTTACGTGGTTAGAGCTCCTCAAGGTATGATACCTGACCAGCTGTATTAAAATCACCGAGGCTTCTTTCCTCTCCACAAATGCAATTCCTTGCTCCTATTAGAGACCTAGTGAATCAGAGTATCTGGTGTCCAGGGCATCTGAATCTGCATTGGCATAGGCCATCCAAACACGATAGAAAACTACTCCTCCAGTGACTTTCAAACCAGGTGCTTCCTAAAATCAGGAAGGTGGGGGCTGAGCAGGAGTTGTAAACTGCCCATCTGATAACAGACTAGATACCGCCATTTGGATACTGATGTCCCCAAGTTTAACTGTGTGGCTCCAGGTATGACATCGTCACTGAACACAAACTGCTGACCACTTTTGGTCCCTGCCCAGTATCAGGGTCACCATCTCGGAGTCCCTTGTGCTTTGGCTGTCAATGATCCTTGGGTTTATTCCCGATTCTAAATCTCAGTAATTCCTATGGCCCCCACTAGCACATTATGAACTGCTATCAGTTCTTCCTCTGTGGTATGGGGCAGGAAAATGATGAAATATTTCTAGGCCTTGCTGATTACAGTAATGAGACAGAGCGGATTAAGAAGAGCCATCGCAAAACTAGACATATCCACTTGGACAGGGATATTCTAGGGTATATTCTCATCTCAATTATTACCTTAGATAGCAAATCCAAGCCTGGCGGCGGGGGGAACAGGGGGTAAAACCAAACTGCAAAATGCAGGGATTGTATTGCAGGGGAGAACTTTTTATTGTAGGATCCAAAATCAAACGGTGATTTCCTAATCGGTGACAATGGCAATGAATGAAACAACAGTCAACACTGGGAAATCAGGACTGACCACTCAGGGATCATGAAATGTTGTAAGTAGATAACAGAGCTCCAAGTACTGGTCTCTAGTTAAGGGCAGAATTCCACCCAGTTGGAGTAAAGAACGTGTTTTTCTTTTATTTACCAAGTCAGGAGCTCAGCAATAGTGAACCTCACTTTCATATATGATGTGCGGACATACCTTAGAACCCACTGGAAGCTGGCTTGATGGGCTGGAGCCTCCTAAATCCCTCCTGCTTCTAGTTAAGCTGGGCCTGACTAAGGCTGCCTATCACAATTACCCTCAGAGGACTTTTGTTGCTGTTATTTTGTCACTACTTATATATAGATCCAAGAACTATGTCATCAGAGTATTCTTTGTTTTGGCCCGGCCATCTGTGCATTTTAAAACTGCACAGGTGATCCTTATGAGCTACCAGGTTAAGAGATACCCACCCAGGCATCAGAATCAGGCTGAACCTGACAAGGTGCAGGGCAGCTGGCCGTGGTACTAAAAACGGCAAGTGGAGTCCACTACTGGTCCGAGCAGAACAAGCCTCTGGGCAAAGTGCTATGAAAAAGTCTAACTCTTTTTTTTTTTTTTTTTTAAGAGAAAGAGCGAGAATCTCAAGCAAATTCCACGCCCAGCACACAGCCCAATGTGGGGCTCAATCTCATGATCCTGAGATCATGACCTGAGCCAGAATCAAGAGTTGGACACTTAACTAAGTCACCCAGGCACCCCTGAAATGTCTAACTCTGAAGAAACAAAGAGCATTTCTTCTCTCCTAGTCCACCCACTTCCTAGAACGATAAAGTGTGCATCGTAAGAACTCTGCATTATATTCCACAGTAAGCACTGCCATCCCAGGAAGGTGGAGTCCTTTCCACACTTCCGTCTTTCTCCTGCCCCACCAAATACAGGTTACTTTAACACACAGAAAATTTTATTTATAACCTATGGACTGTTAGACATTTAAGTCTGGCATTCCAAAGAACTTCCTATTATGAAAAATCTCTGAAACATCTAAAGAAAGTAATTTTGGCACTTTTCTATCATTCAAAAATTGATAACCAATTCGCTTCTCGCCTCTCAGGTGTATTATTTTAGATGAGGGAATTCCGGTAGTGGGGATTCTTTCATATCTGTCCAGAAAACCCATTACGAACAACCACAGGAAGGCGAACATCATCTTTCTAAAAGAGAGTAAACACGAGGCTTAATTTGTTCATGTGCAGTAAACAGTTTAGTTTTGAAGGCAGAATCTAAAGTGAAGATTTTATTTCTCTCTGGTCATTTTGATCTCCCTGCTTGAAAGGTATTACCGAGATAAGGAAGCATCAAAACCTACTGCCGGGTAATCAGAGTTGAAGGAATAGAACTTTGGTTGGGAATTATTGTCTTAAATCTTCTCTGGCTCAAGATACTAAAGCTCGTACCCCTTACAGACTTTCCCCTGAGGTGGCTTGGGCTAAGAAGCCCGTAGGGAACTTAGGAGCCAAAGAGTCAATAGCAAAGATTCAGTTGGTAATTATGTGCTTGGCATTCAAATTTTCCCACCAAGTGAGGATAAGAAGGCAAGATCTGGGGGCGCCTGGGTGGCTCAGTCGTTAAGCGTCTGCCTTCGGCTCAGGGCATGATCCCAGCAGTCTGGGATCAAGCCCCACATCGGGCTCCTCTGCTGGGAGCCTGCTTCTTCCTCTCCCACTCCCCCTGCTTGTGTTCCCTCTCTCGCTGGCTGTCTCTCTCTCTGTTAAATAAATAAAATCTTTAAAAAAAAAAAAAAGAAGGCAAGATCTGTTACAATGCTTCTCAGTTTCAAAGGTTAGGTCACTTTGTGATTATGTTTGTGAGATACTCGACATCATTATCACTGTGGAAAAAGACAACCAGTGCTGAAACAGCTTTGATCAGCACAGACCTGGGACTAGAGAGGACATTCCATCCCTGAGACCAGGATGGTGTGGAAGGAGAGCTCAGAGAGGCTATTTGGCTCTTTGTTTACAGAGAGATGTGGAGTCTTCACTGGGGCTAGTAGAGCTCTTGAACGGATGGCCTCTTCATTTTGATTAATGAAAGCAGAAATTTGGAGAAAGATGATTTCAGAACAGGTGTCAATATCTAAAGCTGCACTTCCTTCCTGACACCAAGGAATCCATACCGCACGCTGCTTACGACGAAAGTCAGGTGTTCTGTACAGCACTTATTTGGTTGTCTCTTTAAATTACTCAGACAGACATCATTTTCCTTCACTCACCCCTTTTCAAAGCTGAATGGACAGCCCCCATAAGAAATGATACCGTTCTAGAAAATATTAACCTCAATGTGCCATATCTTGTCCTGGGAAAAAGTAAAAAGACACAAAGAAGCAGGTCTATAACATGACAGCCAACTACCATTTCAAATCTCCAGACTAACGTTTTCACCTCTTCTCCTTATTCCAGATCATTACTGCATGGAGGCAAGAACAGGAAAGGAAAAAGTAAAATTTTCACCTGCACTTTGTTTCTGATGTACCCTCGAAGGGGAGGATGACCAGTGCTCGGTCAGACCCTGACTCAAATCAGCTCAAATAGGGTCTCTTCAGTGGGAATCTGGAAGTGAGGCTGAGAGAAGAAATGGCTAACTTGCTAAACAATAAAGTTAGGAGCTATGAGTTGTTTACAGCAAATCATCCCCCTTATGTTTTTCCTCTAGGAAAAAAGAGAGGAAGCCTATCTCAGAGGGGAAAACAACACCAAATAAACAGACAGGCACCGAATGACAAACAAGATATGTGGAAGGAAACAGGAATCCCAGGGGCATTTGCTTACAATTCATTTCTGAATGCTGGAAAAATCCCTGCCTTAAAGTTCATCGAGATATCTCTGAATCCTGTCATTAAATACCACTTCCACCTTTTGTAGGTGTAAGCTAAGTGGGTTAAGTTTCCCTAACTAGCAAGAGGAATCTTTAATATAACTGGTTAGAAAATATAATGGAACAAAGTTAGTATTGCTAATAACCAAAAATATAAAATTCCTGGTAATAAACTTAATAAAAATATTACAAATTATATGGAGATTTAGATCTAAAAATAGAAATAATTACTGACAGATATAATAGAAAAGATGCCTAAGTGGAAAGAGAATCTATTCCTAGATAAAAAAGAATCACATAAAGACAAAAATTTTCCTTCACTGAAATGATAAATATACTTTGGATCCTTTAAGGACTTTTTTTTTTAACTTGACAAATTTATTCTAAAGTTCTTTTTGAAGAATGAAGAAAATCTTAAAAGACAAGAATAAGGTAACTTCCAGTGCCTCGTAGTGGAATGCATATTAAAATGACAATTATTACAAGACTGTCTATATGTGCAGGAAGACAGAAATCCTTAACAAACTTAGAAAACCCAAAAACAGACTAAGCTTCATCTAAGCATTTATGATTAAGAATGATCATTTATTAAATAGGGCCTGGACATTATTATTTTTCAAGATATACAATTATAATATAGATTACATTATACAACAGAATGAATCCCAAATACAGTATATACACAAAGGTAGTTGAAAAACCACACACACATAAAAAAATTATAATAAACTGTGAGTGAATATTAATTTGATCCCTGATCAATGAAGGCCTTTGTGAATACAGAATAAATAAATAAATAAAAATTTCAAAACATGGCATACGTGACTGTCTGAAGATTTAAGGATCTCTATATCAAAAATAAACACGAGCAAAAATAAATACATTGAAAAAAAAATTTTAATTTACACAACAAAGTAAGTCTTAATAATATGTTATAAAAGCACTCTTAAACTGAGAAAGGATATGAACTGGCAACTCAGGAATGAAAAATAAATAAGAAACATTAGCAAATAAGCAAATTCACAAAGTGTCCAAGAAAACTAAATTAAAGCAATAAGGAAATTCCCCTGACCGAATTTTTTTGTTTACTTATTTGTATTATAATGATAAGAAGTATGTTGGCACTTGTATATATTACTGAGGAAGAGTAAATCTGTAAGGCCTTTCCATCAAGCTGCTTTCCAAAACATTGAAACTGCTCAGAGCCCAACAAGTATGTAGCTTTGGGAAGTTATTCTATGGAAATCATCAGAAATATTAACAAAGATGTAACCATAAGAATGAGTACTGCAGACATTTTTACAACCTGAAATTGCTAAGATACTCAATAATAGTAGGGAATTGATCAGTTAAATTGTTGAGTATCATTGCAATAACCACTGAACAATTAGATTACCAAAGAATAATAATGAAGAAAAGCTCACAATACTTCAAGAAATGGTAACTTATGAAGTAACATTTATGATAATCTCTAAGAGTCAAAATTAAGTTGTTTAAATAAATGACTAGAATCACAGAGACCAAAACAAACAGTTCTGGATATGTTAAGATGGTGAAATTTTTGTTTTATTCTTTATATTTTTAAAACTTCCAAAATTTTCCAAAATGAAAAGAAAATCAGAAAAAAAGCATAATCCAGTAAAAAAAAAAAAAGAGCAATAACAATACAAACAAAAAAAGAAATAGAAAAAGAAGGCAGAAAAATTCATCCAGACAGGGGGCCCACGTGCAAAAGCACTAGAGTGGAAAAGAGTTTCAGATATTCTGGCAACTCCAAGTAATTTTGTGTGGCTAAGTCACAGGCTGTGTCACGGGTAATTCAAGAGATGCAATTCAAAAAGGAACTTGTCTTCCAGGCGTAAGAATGTTAGTTTCCTAGTGCTTCTACAACAAATTACCGCAAACTCAAGAGCCTGAAACAACACAAATTTGGTATGCAAGTGTGGAAGTCGCAAGTCTGAAACGAATCTCACTAACCTAAAATGAAGCTGTAGGCAGGGCTGCATTCCTTTGTGAAATTCTAGAGGAGAACTCATTCCCTTGCCTTCTTCCAGCTTCTAGAAGCTACCCACATTCCTTGGCTTGTGGCCCCCTTCCATTTCCAAAGCCAGCCAACGGCTAATCAGGTTTTGCTTACAATGTCATCCCTCCGTTTCTGACTCTTCTGCCTCTCTCTTCCACATTTATAAATGACCCTTGTGATTATAATGGACCCACAGATAATCCCAGATGATCTCTTGATTTTAAGGTCAGCTAGTTAGCAACCTTAATCCCATCTGCAGCCTGATTCCCTCCAGCCATGTAGTATAACATATTCAAAGGTCCTGGGATTAGTACTTAAACATTATTGGCAGAAGGGACATTATTCTGCCTACCACAAAGTATTTGCTCTGGAAATACACTGATAGTGGCAAGACCAGTTAATACAGGTTACTTTACCAAGTCAAGGGTACGGTATTTAACTGGTCTAAAGAAAACGTCTTACTGAGACTTGGACAGTATGAAAGGATGGAGGGTAAATTGTCTTTGAATTCAAGGATCAGAGGAACTGTCCATCTCACTCCTTCCCACAGATTCAAATCCTGTGTTTATGGCAATGCTCTGCATACAGTAGAGGCTCGAGAGACACTTGCTGAGTCAGTGATTGATCCAAGAAATAATTCACACCACTACTTTTCTGAGCTTCTAGAGTTCCATGGTTTGTTCTCAAATTTCTATAATATCTACTGTCTGAACCCTTTATTTTAGCACTCGATCAAGTCTTAACATTATTTATTTTTGCTTGTATTCTTTATTTAGCCAACTAATTTGCCTTCTTACTCATTTATTGAGAATTAACTGCGATATTACCCATGATCTAGTTTATGTAAGAGTGGTACTCCATCAAACACTTTCAAATGCCTGGCTTGATGAGCAAACTTTTATCATACTATGTGGACCCTCCATGTAGATACGGCTGATTATTTTCTGCCATGTAGATAAGACTAAAATCTCTGCTCCGTTTTTCTCTTGTATTTTTATTATTGCCTCAAGGCCAATTCCTACATGATCATAAAGGGATTCATTGAGTGGGTCGTGAGGTTATTAGAATAACAAAGATAAAGCTTCTCTTTATATTTCACATGAGCTAATCCCCCCTTGAATATCCTGTTATATTATAGGATTTTGAAAAATAGTACAGAGTTTCTGCTGTGTCAATTGCTAAAATGGATAGTCCCCTGCTATTTTAAGTATAGCTGAACTCAACAAATGGAGTAAAAAAAAGAGCAGAACTGAGAAGCTCAGCATCTTAGACACGTTTTGTGAACATTTAAAATAAGTAGGCTTTATACCATTTGTCGTCTTGGGGATTTTAGAATTTGTCCTGTATTATCTTTGAGTATATATGTATAATTTAATCACCATCCATAAGTAATGTTAATGGATTGTCAGGATAATGCTGTGTCAGGATTAGATATATTCATGACAAAGAAGCAGAGTCAAACTTATAATAAAACATAGATCTGAGGGTATGCCAAAAGCTGAAGATGATGTATGATTTTCTCTGTCTATAAAATAAATAGTAGCAATGAAAGCAGTCATGACTACTAGTCCAGAATAAATGTGGGTCCATTTCAGATTCTACCAAACAGAGAAAGAGAGACTGACGTGGATCTTTAGTCTTTAGACCAAGGGATGAATGAGTTCTTATTGAGAAGTAATAAAATTTACAGGGTAGGGACGCCTGCATGGCTCAGTCGTTAAGTGTCTCAGGTCATGATCTCAGGGTCCTGGGATCGAGCCTCACTTAGGGCTCCCTGCTCAGTGGGGAGTCTGCTTCTCCCTCTCATTCTGCCCTTCCCTCTGCTTGTGCTTGCACGCTCTCTCCTTTCAAATAAATAAATAAAATCTTTAAAAAAAAAATTACAGGGTAGAAAAGGGCATCTGAAGTCAAGGATGAAATGGTAAAACAAAAGAAAACAAAGCAAAACAAAACATGAAAAAGGCAGAATATGTTGAGAATACTAACGGTACATAAAAACGAGCTGTAAAATGTGTATCAGATGATGGTAGAATACTTCCTTCTTCCCTTTCTTCCTTTCTTTTCCTCTCTCCCTTTCCTCCATGCTTAAAGAGAGACTGACTTTGTGCCAGCCCTTACACGAAATTTCGAAGATACTTATTCGAAGATAAGAGTGCATATTTGTGGCAACTTCATAATTCAATAAATAAAAATAGGTCTTTGATTTTCAAGTATAAGCTGGTCTCTGAGTAATAATCTATGAATAATGTTTTACCCATGATGTATCTTAAAATCTACATTGATATAACCTCTCCTGGAGATGCCTTTTTTAAAGATGCATTTTTAAAGCCGTGTAAAATTGTCCCCGCCCTACAGGAACTCACATTTGAATGAAGGACCCAGGCATAAAGCCATTTACAATATATTCTCATAAATTCTAATGAAGGATTAAGAGATAAGCAAGTATACTACGAAAAGAGAAAAAAAGAAGGAAGGAAAAGCTTTTCAGGTAGAGATTATTTCCTGGAACTTTTTTTACTTGGAAATAAACTGTAAATGTATTCAAAGATCAGATTCATGGAAGGCCTTACATCTATGCTCAGAGTTATAACCTCTCCTAAAAGCAGTGGAAAGCTTTCTAGTGCAGTTTTTTAAAGCAGAATGACCTGCTCATTGGTACAGGGATGGTAAAAATACAACTGAAGCATTCTAAGGCAGACACTATTAAGAAGTGAATACTTAAACTTTTTATTCATGTATCAATTCAGCAAATACTGTTAAGCACCTACTAGGTACACAAGTTTCTATGTTGGGTTTTGATGAAACAGCTCTAAGCACATCAGACACAATCCTACCTAAATGGACCTTACAGTCTTATATGACAAGGTAAAGATTCTGGAATATATGCTAATTATATGGGGAACCTTTTAGAGAATTTGATTCTGCTATGTAACATAATCTTATTTCCATTTGCAAAAGATTGATTTGGGTTCTATGTAGTACATGGATTTCAGCAGAGGCAAGAGTGATGCAATCAGGAGACTACTGTAATATTCCAGGTTAGGGATGATGGTATATTGGGACAAAAAAGAAGATGGAAAGAATTAAACACATATGGGATCTGTTGTAGAGATGGAATGAATGGTTGTGCTTCTGGTTGAATGATAAGGGGGAGAATGCAGACAGCAGGTTAGTCTCGGGTTATCAAGCATATGCTAAAATTAAAAGGTTTTGAAAACTCAAAAAAAAAAAAAACCTTTAAAAGTAATAACTATTAAATAGGCAGTCTGGTATACAAATGTTTTGTTCAGAAATAAGTCAGGGTTGCAGACATGGATTTGAGATAAATTTATTTAAAATCTTAGAACAGAGTCAGAGAATCTAAGAAGAGCATATGGATTAGAATAAGAAGGGAGGTCAAGACCAACCCAACATTGGAAGGTTGGGCACAAGAGTCAATCAAATAGGCTAACAAGAGCCTGTTAGACAGGAGGATGTTTTCTGGAAGCCAGAAGAACAAAGTATTTCAGAAATGGAAGAGATAACAGATGAAATGTTGCTAAGTGAGACCATCAACATGGAGATTGCTGTTGACCTTGATAACAACAGTTTCTGTGAAGAAGAAGAGACAGAAGAGCATTCATGGAAGGGATCCAGGGAGGAAAGTAAGGAGGTTGAGACAGTGACTAAAGATAAGTGTTTTGGTAAAATTTTCCATAAATGAAGTTGTAGTAGATGGAGGGAGCTGAGGGGGTTCACACGGTGAGGGTATTTTCAATATGGATGACACTAGAACATATTTGTATGTGAACAGAATGATCTTTTGGATAAGTAATAACTGATGCATTCAGGAGAAAAAGGACTCACTGCAAGAAGAAACCCTTTAGAAAGCAAAATGCAAATGGGATCAAGAGATCATGTGGAAGGTATAGCACTTTGCTAGGCAAGTGCAGTGGAAGGAGTGAGAGGCAGTTAAGTTACTGATGGTCAGGGACTTGTTACAACAAAAGACTCTGGAATCTAAGCTGTATAAGAGAGGAAGTGCCCTCACTTGAGGGGTGACTATGAGGGGTGTGATGGTGGGTACGAAAAGAATTAACGTCAATAGAGGGGAGGTTTAGGTGTAATTAAGAAATGGCAGTGAACAAGTTGGAAGGACTGTTGGTAGTGGTAGTGAGGATCGTAATTACAAGATTACCATCGTGGTGTTATGAGAGAGAAACAGAAGCCATTGCAAGAGCACCAAGCCAGGCAGACGTAGCCAAATTTGCAATGTGAAGGACTGTTCCTAGCAGAAGTGACATTTAAGTTGAGCTCTTTAAGGTGAAAGAGATAGGTAAAGAAAAAGGCAAAGTATTACATTTAGGAAGAAGGCCCCGACCTATTAAATGTCTGAGTGGCTTCTATGTTCCAGGCACCAATTTAGGATGTGGAGATAGAAAAACTGATGAGAGATACAGTTCCTGCCTGCATGGAACTTGCGTTCTAATGGGAAAGGCTAAAAGAAGTTCTAGAAAGCAGGGACAGAACGCGGCACAGCCAAGGATTCAGAGATGGGGGGTGGGGGAGGTAACATCATGGTGGGCCTTGGATAACTATTTAGGTTTTTATCTCATGGGCAAAGAAAACCCACTGAATGGATTTGGACAGTAAAGGAACAGATCTGCAGTTTTAATTCTTATCTACACAATCATTGTAAAATGAATTAAAGCAAAGATGGTTAAATGGTTAAATTAAAAAAAAGTGATTTTCCCCTTTCCTCATCATTCAACAACAAAAATACTACTGCTGATATATTATTTTTTGTTTCCTTATAGATAGAAACATAGACATACATGCATATGCGTATTAGTTTCCTTCACACAAATGTAACCATTCAATATACATTTTCTGTGTGTGTACATATGAAGAGACAACATATTGGAGTATTTTATCACATCAGCGCATACAGATCTACCCCAATTCTTTTTTTTTTTTTTTTAAGATTTTATTTATTTATTTGACAAAGAAAGATATTGAGAGAGGGAACACAAGCACGGGGGAGCTGGAGAGGGAGAAGCAGAGTCCCCACTGAACAGGGAGCCTGATGTGGGCTCGATTCCAGAATGCTGGGATCATGACCTGAGCCAAAGGCAGACGCTTAACGAGTGAGCCACCCAGGCGCCCCTGCCCCAATTATTCAAAGAGTTTATGTTACTTCCTTGTAGCATTGATGCTTAATTTATTTAACTTGCCTTCTGTTTTTAGATACCTAGGTTGCTCCTTTATTAAACCAGGTTATTAAACAGATGTGCAAAATTGTAAATCAAATTGTAAAACACTCTTCTAAATTTATTTGGTTTTGGGAAATATTTATACACTATGTTACTTTTACTAACAAATGGGTTGAAAGATAATTATCTCTGGGTTTCTCCTGCTTTTGCACTTTCTTGCAAGTTGAGACACTCAGTGCCTTTGTTCTGGACTCCTTTGTCAAGGATGTTCATATTACGAACACACTGGAAGATAGCAATCATGTCTCTAAGGTATGCCCATTATAAAAGAATAAGGCTCCTAAGCTCAGGGCCTCCCCTGTAATGCAACTCAGTGTATGTGCTGGTATCACTTAACCCTCTTCATAATGCTCTGTGGGAAATGGGGCTTAGAGAACTCATAAAATAAAATGCTGACACTTCTGACTCCTGGTATCATTTTGAGTTTTAATGTTCTCTGTCTGTGACACAGGCATCTCATTTCTTTTGCCAGCATCCATGAAACTATGGCAGACTAACTTGTAAAATCTCAGGACATGTCATGGTACTAAACAGATTATTTTTTTTTTAAATTCCATGTCAGTTTTAATACTGTATATATCAATAGACATACCTCACATAAGTAAAGGCTTTTTAAGGTCATCCATCTTCTAGGGTATAAAGGTGTCCTGATATCAGAAAGTATAAGAACCACTGCTATATAATATTTCATTGTATTATTTATACAATTTATTTCTCCATTTACGGACAGACACTGGGTAGTTTCTTATCTTGGCATTTATGAATAAAGCTGCTACAAATATTCTAGTATATGTTTTTTGATGTACTTTAATGAGAAGATATGTGGACTTTGTGCTGTTATAAATGGTTTCATCTTTAAACATTTTACTTCCCAATTTTCTAACATAAAAAAATACAACTGCTTTTTATGTATTGACTTTGCATACAGTAGTCTAGCCAATACTGTTAATTTGATTAGTCTTTCTGTTGATTATTTTGAATCTTCTAAATACAAAATGATATAATATGGAGATGAAAGTTTTATTTCTTCTTTAAAGTTTCATATATTTTTACCATTTTTCTTGCATTTTTGCACTGCTAGGGCCTCACATTTAATGATGAATAGAAGAGACTAAAAATACATTCTTTTCTTCCTTATTACAGAAGGAAAGCTTTCAACATTTTGCTATTAAGTACAGTGTCTCTGTTATGTTTTGTTTTTGTAGAAAATCTTTACCAGATTAAGAAAGTTGTCTCCAATTCATACTTTTCTAAGAGGATTTTTTTTTGTAAGTCACATTTGGACATTGTATCTTATCAAATCCTTGTCCTATGTCCAGTGAGAAGATGTGATTTGGTGATTGCATTTTTTAAATGAATTTTTTATGTGACATTTTATTTTTTAATTAAGCTCTATGCCCAATGTGGGGCTTGAACTCACGACCCCAAGATCAAACATCTCATACTCTACTGACTGAGCCAGCCAGGTGCCCCTGGCAATTGCATTTTTTAAAGAAACTTTCTACCTCATCTCGGGCTTTTACTTATCATTCCAAAATTGGCCATAATATCCTCTTATGCTCTTTTAAGTATCTGTGTAATCTGTGATAATGTCTCCTGTTTCATTCCATTCATTCATGTCCTTTTTTTCATTCTATCCATCCATCCATCCATCCATCCACACATTTTTTTACTTAATCAATCTTGCCATGTATTATCAATATTTTTAGTCTTTTCAAAGAAACATACTTTGGCTTAATAGTCTCTTATAATTTTCAATTTTACTCATTTCTGCTATTATCATTATCATTTACTTTTTAAAAATTGTATTTGTGTATAATAAATATGTTGTTCTTCTTTTTCTAATGTCTTCACACAGTTTTCTCAGGCGGGATCCAGGCAGGAGAACAGTGATCATATTAAGTATTTAAAACAGAATTGTTACTTCCTATCCCCAGCCTCAGAAAACCGCTGATGTTTTCCAACACTCTAATTTAGATTTGCCAGTTCTAGAATTTCATATAAATGGAATCATATAATGCATACTCTTTTCTGCCTAGCCTTTTCATTCAGTAAAAAGTTCTTCAGATTCGTCCATGTTATTACAGGTTTTCAGTAGTGCTATGTTATTGCTAATATTCCACTGTATAGACATACCATCATTTGTTCATGGTATTTATTCACCTGTTAATGGACACCTGGGTTGTTTACAGGTTTGACCATTAGCGGTAAAGATTCTGTAAACAGCAGTATATAAGTCTTTGCATAGACATTGATTTTCTTTTTTCTCAGATGCATATGGAATTACTGAGTCATATGGAAATTTCATTGAGATTTTAAATGCAATTCTTAAGAATGTTTAGTTAGTGCTGACTGAGCTTTTATCCTGGATATAGGTTATTCCTTACTTCTACTTTTCTGTTTTTCTTTTTTTTTCTTTTAGATTTTATTTATTTATTTGACAGAGAGAGAGAGAGAGAGAGAGAGAGAGAGAGAGTGCATGCACGAGCAGGAGGAAGGGCAGATAGAGAGGGAGAAGCAGGCTCCCCACTGAGGAGGGAGCCCTATGCGTGGCTTGATCCCAGGACCCCAGTATCAAGACCTGAGCCGAAGGCAGCCACTTAATCAACTGAGCCACTCAGGCGCCCCTCCTACTTTTCAGTATTTGGTTGTTTTTTTTTTTTTAACTGTAACTTCATAGATAGGTTTGTGGATTGTTAAGAGATGGTGCATTTAAAACCTAGGCCTAAATTCATGGTAGTTAATTATTTATTAAGGGCAAACATAGTTGTAGCTATATTATAATTACTTTATTTATATTATTTCATTTTCTTTTCATGATAATCTAAAAGGGTCTGTATACTATTCTTATTTTTCAGATAAAGTATAACTAAGGCAAAGTTATATTAATTAATCTACTCAAAGATACAAAATTTAGAAGCTGCAGAGCTAGGATTTGAACCCAACAAGTGAGATTGCCAAGTCTGTTCTTTACTGCCTTAAATATAGAATAAAAGGGTAAATAGATACTTGACCTCCTTCGGAACAAGGAAGTAAAACGATGCATGTGCTTTCAGTATGAACAGCAGTATCCATTTAAATGAAGATTTCTAATGTCTAATTTTAGTCAATACATGCAAATTATGGATTAAAGTACACAAAGTAAAAGGTAGAAAACAAGAAGGTTAGGTGTATTTTTAAAGTGCAATTAATTTTATTTATCTTGTTAACACCTGATAGTTCCAAACCTAGTAAGGCTATTTATCACATAACTCAGGACTCAAACTATCTACCTACCTACCTAAACATATGCACACCAAATACTACTTATCCATCCATGTGATATTTTGGTATTAATTACAATTATTCACTAGACTATCCTTCGTAAACACTAACAGTACATAAGTGATTAAATTAAAAAAAAAAAAAAAAGAAACACTCCATATTGTTGGATGGATTTTCTTCTACTTTTTACAGCTGTGGTTTGAGCTCAGGTACAATATGTTCCATGGGATGTACAGAATAAATTCCTGACCAGCTGTAACATCTTCACCTAATCTCTCGGCTGTTGGCATCAAGAAATAAATGGAAAATCTATAATGTTATTGTATTAATCATCATGAGAGGAAAAGTTCAATTACATGGTTTTTCGAAAAAGTAACAGTTGCTTATTACCAATTTTGTGACTAACTGAATCACGTGTATTTTTAAGGAAATTATTTTTAAACTTGCTAATAAGGTACCTTCAAGAGGCTTATAAAAATAATGGTAACATTTTATCTTCTAAACTCTCGCAACTACAATACAATCTCTATGTGAACAGAAAATATGTTACTTGGGTACAACGTTTTCCAGTTTAACTACCAGACTCCTACTGATATAGAGGACCGCCACTGAGATCATTAAATAATCATTTTCAGAGAAAAGTTTGAGAGAAGAAACATCACACTTCTCACATACCACCTGAAAGGGGCTGCTTATGGAAAGCAGTGGGGGGGGGGGGCGCAAGGGTAGAGGGGATGTGCTTTGTTCAAGACAGTAAGAAAGGATATGAACCACTTAACGAACGGAAATCAAAGTTTTGCCCATATATCTAGGCATTCGGTACTTGGAACACAAAAAAATTACATACTTCTTTCTTTCCATTTATCCAGGGACAGAACTCCCCCGTAGTAGTGATCTCTGATTTTGTAAACCACACCAGAGAAAAATCGTCAAAACAATAACCGATTTGGTAAAACAAAAACAAACACCCCCCCCTCCCAAATCACAACATCCTAGGTTTTAGTACTGATATTTACTTATTCCAAATTGTACAAATTTCCCACTATTAACTGCCTCAAAAATACTTTGTCTCAGACATTATAAAAAGGTACATTTACCACTCAGAGAAACCCCGATTTCAGGTTACAAGAAACGCAGGCAAAAGCTATACGGGATGTCATTTACAGCGTCATAAACGTGAAATGTAGCTAATGAGGCCTTCACAGTGGTTGCGTCATGCTCCTTCTCACTCCGCCTCTATGGCAGCTACGATTCAGAAAAAGTCCATCCATTCTCTGCAAATCTGGCTGCTCCCTGCTCCAGTACCAGTGTTGGAAAACTCAATTTAAATTAAACCTAATCACTTCTGCCAGCCGCAGTGCACTTCCCAACACTCCTAACCCACCTGAACATTCTAGCATGACTTTGTTTCTTGCATCTCTCAGCCTTCCTCCAATTCAGCCACAGTCTAATTGGCTGGCTGGGGATTCCACTGTCACTCAAGCTAAACCCCAGACTCATTGAGGAAATTGGAAGCCGAGTTTGCAGTTTGAGTTTGGTTCCAAGGGTACATATTTCCTAGTGTTATTTTTTAACCCCTCTAAGCAGCCAGACAGAAGGTAAGAAAATGCATGAAACTGTACCTTAAAATACAGATCTTTTTTTCTGACACATTTAATTGTTTAGTTCCATGCTGGTGGTCAAGAAAGGAACTGAAGGTTTGTCTTCACATTTTGACACTAAAAAGGCAGCCATGATATCGTCTGGAAGCCCCTTTCAACAACCATTAGGTTACCATTTTACTTTTTGTTTTTTGTTTTTTTCATTTAAAGAATAGTTTGTTTTTTAGGTTACCATTTTTAAAAAAATGCTCTCCTTTGACCTCAAGGCTATTGGTTTTGGGAAGGAATTTAACAAAATTTTCTGTGAGTACCAATCAAGACAATTCAAGATTTTGTTTTCTGCTTTTAGATTAGGTCTGGTGGCCTCTACCTACCTACCTACCTACCTACCTATCCACCCACCCACTCATCTCACAGAATACAAACTATTTCTAGATTGTTACTAACGTACCTGATACTACATACCGCAAGAGAAATTCTGCCAGATCCTGCTGCGCAAATCAGAGGGAGATATTCTCAGCGCCAGGCTACCACGCTTTATTTCACTGTAGGTAAACACAAGACCAGGTGGTGGGCTCTCTGGCTGTGTGATCGAGCATGGAGGGTTACAAAAAACCTGCCACAGTGGCCTTCTCCTCAAGTAGTTTCCATCTTATGAAGGACACATTGCACAGTGTCCTCTAGAAAGTACCAAATATGCAACAAAGACAACAAGTGATCAAGAGTTTCAGAGGAGGGGAGAGATGACTTTTTCCTAGCCGTTCTCTCCTCTGCCTTTCTGAGCAAAGGTAGGGCAGAAGGAACAGAACAAAAAAGTCTTGATGATTGCTTAGCCTCAACCCTCCACTAACTCAGAGTGGCTTTGCTCTCATCCAGCATTAACATACCCTATGGCAGGGCCCCTGGGTGGCTCAGTCAGTTAACCATCTGCCTTCGGCTCAGGGCATGATCTCAGGGTCTTGGGATGAAGCCCTGCATTGGGCTCCTTGCTCAGCGGGGAGTCTGCTTCTCCCTCCCGCCTGCTCATGCTCTCGCTCTCTCTCGCTCTCAAATAAATAATAAAATCTTCTAAAAAAATAAAAAGAAATTTAAAAAATACCCTATGGCCGTTACACAACCATCTCCATAATGAATGAAATGTAAGCCTAGAGTACCCCAACACCATAAAACTGCACATTGACTTAAACAATGAAAAAGAAGTCAATGTCCATGGTGTATTAAATATTTGTGTCTAAACATGCTTGAAGTACAGACAGCATAATCTTTTTAGCCCAAATGTAAATTCACCTGAACCAGAACCAGACTAGAATTCACTCTGGAGGAACCAAAGCAAATTTTTCTTTCTTTTTTTTTTCTTTCTTTTCGTTTTTGGTTTTGCATTTGCATTTGCTTATAGCATTTACTTTCCTGTCTTAAAGAGTAAAGAAGCTGTTAAGTGTAAGCATATGCCTCTTTGTTCTTAGGTCACTCAAATACTCTTAAATTAAACACAATCTGCTATCTTTTTTACATGCCTTGTTTTCATTTCCTATCATATAATCCCCTATGTTTACATTTGATTTCCAGTCTTGGCCAATTAAATATCTTAGTATATGTTTATATCTTAGTAGATATAGTATATATCTTACATACTTAGTATATATCCAAGAGTTTTCTAGTTTTCTCCTTTTTACAACCGCCTTATTTAACTTTATCATATTCTTGACCCACTGGGATCCTACTACACAGAATGCAGGCCACCCTCCCTAATAAAAGACAATGTTCGTTGTTGTTCAGAGAAAACTATCGTTAAGTGGATATGAACCTTACTTATACTGTGTTCCCTTCTGGAGAGCGGTCACTGAATTGGCTTTTACTCACTGCTGGAATGTAAACTGGCAAGCCCGTTAAACTGGGATAGCCATATAAGCAGCAGATGCAGATTACCTACCCTACCCTAGGTTCATACAAACCCATGTAATTGGAATAGGCACTCAGAAGGACACAGTGGGTCTCATTTGCATTTCCTTTTACATGAAATCATTTTGTATCCTTTGGCATTTTTTTCTCTTTAGAAGAAAATCCCTTAAGAGTCTTTTTATGAAACAACCCATCCTGTGAAATACCCTAAGCAATTTTCCTAAACCTTCATTCTTTCATGATGATAATGATGATGATAATGTTGATTTGGGGGCCATCTAGTCCCAAATAATATGTCCAAGCATATTATAGGATAGAGGTTTGTGTAAGATTTGATCAGCGTTTTCAGATCTGTCCTATTCTCTGAAAGCTGCTCCCTCTTCTTGTAGTTAGCTTGCTGAACCGCAGTCACTAAAACACTGGAGCATTGATGGAAAAAGTATCAGTTCTTCAGGAATGAAAATTTAATTAGCTAGGAATCATTAGCAGGTTTCTTAAATTCCCTGAACCTCAATTTTCTTACTTTCTAAATTGAAAAAGTTTGAACAATGCATTTTTTAAGATCTATGATGCACAGGGTATATAATATATATAATATATACATTGTATATAGTACTTAATATATTGTACATATAATAGAAAAAATAGAAAAATACATAGATATTATAAATATGTTTTATAACATACTGTAACATATAATAAATACAAATAAAATACTATATATATATATAAATATATAAATTTAATGGGAAGAGCTGCCATTATTTGAAAGCAAACATGTTTTTTTTTTCTTTGATGACTGAGCTCATTTATAACCCAGATTATTGACTTCATTCCCCAAGTCTTTTCCCATCACACATATGAATCCCTATCAGACTGGAGCACCCAGCGGTCTCACCCCCTCTCCTTCACTCCATTATAGTTCTTTGGGTCTTCTCTGATCCCTCCCATCCTCACAAGCCCAGGTGCCTTTTCTTGTCAATCTCAGGCCAATCTGATTGCCCACACTGGGGTAAGGGGCTTCAGATTCTGAGGGCAGGAGGCAGGGATGAACTAAAATGGTATAGCAAATAAAATCACTAATATTTTTTTCTGGATAAAACTAGTAACTTAATAATATTATACCAATATGTTGTTATTTTAACAACATCTATTTTTCCCATCTTACCATCTTACTGTTGTCCTATCTTTGTTTGGATCAGGACCTAAGAAGGGCTACCGCAATGTAAGTTAATATCCCATCCCATTTTAGAGAAGAGGTCAGGAAATCACATGCCCTGCCACATATGATCCTGTGGCATTGTCCACATTATTTGTCCAGTCGGATCCATAAGCAATGCTACCAGGCTTGTCCTGGGACAAGTTATGTTTCAGTTCTTTCTTGCTCTTTTCAGGGACTAGTAGACCCCACTGTAGTAGGATATTCAAGCTTTTATTTCCTGGGAGATCAAGCACTTTGTGAAACTGTCCCTTCCTGATTTCCAGACCTAATCAAAAGGATGTCTATCCTAGGTCTTCACTGTTCAAGTCTCTCTAAATAAGCTGAATAATACTTTTTAGATAATAGGCTAATGATTACTTATTAACGTTCTGTCCATCCTACCAAATGCTTACATTTAAAAAGTCTTCAGTGACTACCGGATACTAAAAGAATCCCAGCATACAATCATGTGAAAATCACAGGTTTGGGTGAAGGACTGAGGGAAAATATTTTGGGCTTACGGAAATTTTCAGAATCCCTTCTTCATATCCATGAAAAGCATGTTTAGGATTAAGATTAGCTTCAAGTGTTTTCTTCAAATAAAATGATCAATGAAGTACACCTACTACAGATCTACATACAGAAGACTGAAGGATTATATATGTAAAATTTCTACAATATGAATGTGTGTGTACATATCAATTCCCACAGAATGTTTATCTGTGCCTTAGGACTCTGAAAGCTTTCACCTACTTCCCATGGTTTTATTTCTCTGCTCTTCAATAAACAAAATAAAGGCCAGTGCAACAAGATACTAGAAGGCAAAATTTACTCTTTGAGGAATTCTGCGATCACAAAATCCCTAGTTCATTTTTCCCCCATCCCTTTCTGGTATCTCTTTCGCATTCATTCATTCATTCATTCATTCATTCATTCATTCATTTTTTAAAAAGATTTTTTAAATTTATTCATTTGAGATAGAGTGAGAGACAGAGAGAGCAAGCACAAGCAGAGCAGAGAGGCAGAGGGAGAGGGAGAAGCAGGCTCCCTGCTGAGCAGAGAGCGTGACGTGGGGCTCGATCCCAGGACTGGGAGATCATGACCCAAGCTGAAGACAGACACTCGACCGACTCAGCCACCCAGGCGCCCCCGTCTTTCACATTTAGACGACTTCCTCAGTGGTTGAAGCCAAACATCAAGTCGGTCTTGCTTCAGCATAGGCCTGGAATAAGTTATTTAAAATGACATCCAGAGTGCTTGAAGAGTTTGTGAAGAAAAGACCAGGAAAAATAGAAGACAAGATGAACCGTATGGGATTTAGAGGAAGAGTAGCTATAACTAAGAGAGATATTTGAACGTCTTGACATTTAATGAATATGTAATATTTTATGCAAATGAACACACAATTTTTTTTCACTGATTCAGTAACTCTGGCACTCTGAGTCAAATACCATTAGCACTTGGTTTAAACAGAAATATTTTGAGTAATTCAATAACAATTCAGCTACTTGAATATATTATGCAGGAAGCAGAGGAGTTGATATAATACATCAACACCCATAAGTTAACAATACACATATCAATTTCTTAAGCAGATTATGATATGATTCCAGCAACACAGAATAATCGCAACGTAAGAAACTCAAATTGGATTCTTCCCTCCATTATTGTTTTCTAATATTACTTAAATGATACTTCATTCTTCTTCTTCTAGTCCCATTAATGCTCCCTCTTCAACTATGTCAAGGCATCAGAGACTTCCAAAGACCAAAATGTAACTGTTGATTCTTGCTGCTTCTACTCACAACAATAAAACCTGCTGTACATTACATCATACTTTGTTTAACCAACTCTCCAGATTTGCCTAAGACTGAGGAGTTTCCCAAGACACAGAACTTGCAGTGCTAAAAGTGAGAAAGCCCCAGGCATACCATGACAAGGTTGTCACCCTAAGTCATCATCCATGTAATTGCTGAAATTAACACCTAGGAGCAAACCTTGATTTCTCCTTTCCCATAATTCTTCAGATCTACACAGCCAGTAAACCTTGAAGCCTCTATCATGAAAACATCCCTTGGACTCTCCCCTTCTTACTTCTCATCTGTAGTCATAACAAGCCAAACCAATACCACCACTCACTTGGGGAACTGCAATGTCCAATGAAGTGCTCCCTAGCCAGTGTTGCCCATTTACAGAAGTTCCTAGCCATGAATAAAAGTCATGCAGAATCTTGTTCCCACCTACTTCTCCAACTATTCTTGAACCCGCAACTAAGATCCAGCACCGCTGGTTGTGCTGCTTCTCCTTAACACGCCAAGCTTAATCCTGCCAGGAGGTCTCTGTGCTGCTGTTCCCATTGCTTGCAGTGATTTTTTTCTCCTTTTTTCTGCAACTTGCCATGTATTCTAAGGTTACATATCGTCTCTGCTAAGAGCCTTACTTGACCACCCAATCTAAGATTCCATTCGGTGACTTTCAATCACATCACCATGATCTAATTCTCTGTATAACAAGTAGTACTTACTATATCTGATAGTTTATAGTTTTATTTTATTGTTTGTACTTTATTTTGTATTCTAAAGTTAAATGTTTAAAAATCATGTATTACTATGAACACAAGAACACAAGCATTTAAAATATATACAAGGAACTATTTTTTTAATCTCTAAGCCCAGCATGGGGCTTGAACTCATGACCCCAAGATCAAGAGTCACATGCTCTATGGACTCAGCCAGCCAGGCACCCGTAGGCAAGGAAATATTTAAAACAATGACTAATATGGATCTTTGGGTGGTAAAATCCTGGGTTATTTGTATTTTCTTATGCTTATTTGTATTTTCTTATGCTTTCATATT
This sequence comes from Ursus americanus, assembly GCF_024610735.1. Lineage (NCBI taxonomy): Eukaryota > Metazoa > Chordata > Mammalia > Carnivora > Ursidae > Ursus > Ursus americanus. The sequence continues at coordinate 101,817,104 of NC_142164.1, forward strand.
ATTTTTTTTCCACTGCAGGGCTTGAATTCACGACCCTGAGATCAAGGGTCAGATGCTCAACTGACTTAGACACCCAGGTACCCTTTCCCTATTTTTTTTTTTAATTTTTTAAAGGTTTTACTTTTAAGTAATCTCCATACCCAACCTCAGGCTCAAACTCACAACCTCAAGATCAAGAATTACATGCTCTACTGACTGAGGCAGCCAGGCCTTCTTCCATATTTTTTTTATATACTCTGCTTTCATAATTTTAGAAACAAACAAAATCAAAATCAAGCTTGTCATAAGAGGGTTTCATCTGAGGCTTACCCTCTGCTTTGGAAGCCCTGCTGCCTTACCCAGCGTGGTTTAGAAGGCCATACTCTCTGCTCCCTTTGTTTTCCTTGTATGCCATTATCATAGTACTTGTGGTATTGTTTACAATTTTTTCTTTTCTCTTGGTTTCACCCTCTAGATTCTGAACTCCACTGAGGAACAGAGGGCAAGGTCTGTGTCTTTGAGGTCATATTCCTCATACGTACTTGTAAAATAAACTTGCTCTGCCTTTAAATATCTCTGTTCACACCTATACAACACTGTTCTCCAATCAAAATGCAAAAAAAGGGTTTAGCACTTCCAATTCCTATCTACGTATGTTTGATCGTATAGTTTTTCTCAAAATAAGAAAATCAACATATGTCAATAAATTGTCTATGCAGGTTACTTATAACTGTTCAACCTACCAATTCACTCCTCTCTTACATTAGAACAATTATACACAACAAACTGCTTGGGACAAACTGGATTCTCTACATTTTGTTCATTATCACATAAATACATCCTAACGAGACTGATTATGTGTTTCAAAATATGTCCTCTTTAATATTGAGGGTGTCTTATTATGACCACTGAAGTGACTGACTTCAAATGACATTTATAAATCATTTCTGACAAATGGATTAACATGCAAAAGAATATTACACAGGTCTTAGGCTTCAAAATAGCTTTTGATGATGCACTGGAGAGTATTTTGGATTTAGTGACATAATTAGGACTACATGGGTCTCACAGATCCTTAAAAGTTATGCATAACTCCCCTAAGAGTTAAAGGTACAAAGAAAAGGAGGATCTTTAGGGAATGGTTTCTTTACTTTCTCTTTCTTTCTTTCTTTCTTTCTTTCTTTCTTTCTTTCTTTCTTTCTTTAAGATTTTATTTATTTATTTGACAGAGAGAGAGCACAAGCAGGGGGAGTGGCAGGCAGAGGGAGAGGGAGAAGCAGGCTCCCCACAGAGCAGTGTGAGCCTGATGTGGGGCTCGATCCCAGGATCCCAGGATCCCGGGTTCACGACCCCAGCCAAAGGCAGTCACCCAACCAAGACACCCAGGTGCCCTAGGGAATGATTTCAAGCTGTAAAGCATCCAGATACAAAACAGGTCAAGACTGGGTTAGTCAGCATTGTGGTAAGGACAGATTTTACCTAGTAGTGGAAAAATCAAAATGAAATAAAAGACAATACATATGTTCACAAGGAGTTTGATCTCTAGAAGAGTAAAAATAGATTCAAGGATACCATTAACACAAACAACAAAATCCAACCTGCTTACTAACACCCAAAATTCCTCTGAAAGATCAAAGCTTTCAATTTCACTTTAAGAGGTAAAGCCCTCTGGTTCTAAAGACTGTTACAAGTTGATATAAATTCACACTAAGATCACAATAACTGATATTTAGTCTTTCTTGCAAGTTTATTTTTAAATAGCCAATGGGTTCCTTAGATTTTTTTTTTTTTAATGATTTAAGTCCAGTGAAGAATCTTTAGAACAAAAAGAAAGAAAATTACTTCTAATCCTATCACACAGCATTAAAATCTTTAAATCTTGGCGCATATACTTCTGGAATCAATATGTCTGCCTTTCTGACTCTGAATTTGTCTCTCTCCTTACTGAGCATTCTTAGGAAATAACACAAAAACTTATGAAAATCTAGTAATTGTGGACAGATATAAATCTTTTTTTTTTTTAAAGGATTTTATTTATTTGACACAGAGAGAGATAGCCAGCAAGAGAGGGAACACAAGCAGGGGGAGTGGGAGAGGAAGAAGCAGGCTCCCAGCGAAGGAGCCTGATGTGGGGCTCGATCCCAGGACCCTAGGATCACGCCCTGAGCCGAAGGCAGACGCTTAATGACTGAGCCACCCAGGCGCCCCTGGACAGATATAAATCTATCACAAGACAATACTGTAACTCCTATGATTGTTATGGAAATCATTTACCACTGACTTCAACATATAGGAAATGCCAAAAAATATTAGCAATTCTAATTTATCACTCCAATTTATACCAAGTGCCATGGATATAAAAGAGAGGTGGATAACCAACCTTTTCTGGAAAAAATTAGGTAAGGGAGATGTATGTGTCTGGAGTTTACAAATGAGTAGGAGGTTTCCAGGTAAAGAGTGGAATAAAGGCTATCCAAGAAACAAAAGCGTGGGGCGCCCTACTGTTGATTTCAGCTCAGGCCCTGATCTCAAGGTCATGAGTTGGAGCCCTGTGTGGGGTTCTGCACTCAGTGCAGTCTGCTTAGAATTCTCTCTCCTTCTGCCCCCACCTCCACACCCAAAATAAATAAATACATCTTAAAACAACAACAACAACAACAACAACAGCATTATAAAATGTAGAAAGCTGGGGAGAAGTTAGAGCATAGAGTTTTTAGGGGAAAAGGGTAGGAAAGAGGGTCACAGATATAGATAGGAGGAAATTATACCATGAAGAGATGTTTCTATGTGAAACTGAACAGTGTGTGTTTATTTACCAGGAAACTGAGAGCCATTTGAAGACAAGAACAGAAGTTTTTAGCTCATTAATCAATCTAATAGAAATGTAGAAAATGAACTCAAATAAGGGGACTTAATGTTAAGAAGATCAGATAGGTTCCTTCAAATACCTATAAAAATTAGGGGCACCTGGGTGGCTCAGTTGTTAAGTGTCTGCCTTTGGCTCAGGTCATGGTCCCAGTGTCCTGGTATCAAGCCCCGCATCGGGCTTCCTGCTCTGCTTGGGAGCTTGCTTCTTCCTCTCCCACTCCCCCTGCTTGTGTTCCCTCTCTCGCTGGCTGTCTCTCTCTATATCAAATAAATAAACAAAATCTTAAAAAAACAAAAACCAAACCCATAAAAATTATTGCTTTTGAGATGGCTTTGAAATTTTCATTAAGATTACTTATATTTATCAAGCCTTATATTATCAAACCATTTCTTTCTCATTTTGTGCTTGATTTGTTTTTCCTTCTATAAAACCATGATATCAATATTTTTTCAAATCAAGCATGTATTTAAGGCATTAACTAAAAATCATCTTTTAAGACAATACAAAATATTTTATCATTTAGTAGTAAAAAAAAAAAATGCTGAGAAAAATGCTAAAAATTTTCTACATGCCAACAAGCCAGTAAAAAAAAAGGCTGGCAACAAAATAAAAATGAAGCCTTTTGAAATCATCCACTCTTTGCAATTTTAATTACCATACTAAAATGACTCTAATTTAACATTTAAGGAAGCCAGCTTTAAATGGTGTGTGTGTGTGTGTGTGTGTGTGTGTGTGTGTGTGCTTTCACCAAAGTAGTTTTAGTTTTTATAGGCCTAGGAAGGATGAATATTCTGCCTGAAAGTCACTCAAAATCTAATATTGGCCTTAATTTGCCATACTACTGTTTAGAACTTTGAATGATAGTAAATATGAGATATAAATACCATTTCCTTTATCTCTACGTGAGGTTTATTTTACTTATTTTTTTTTAAGAGAGAGAGAGTGTGAGACTGAGCAGGGGTGGGGGGTAGGGGCGGAAAGGGAGAGAGAAAATTTTAAGCAGGCTCCACGCCCAGTGCAGAGCCCAATGCAGGGCTCGATCTCATGACCCTGAGATCATGACCTGAGTCAAAAACAAGAGTCAGACACTTAACCAACTGAGCCACTCAGGCACCCCTCTATGCGAGGTTTAATCTTACTTGCAAAATAGCAATTATGCTTATCCCGAGGGCAATCAACTGTATTATTTTAGAACAAACATAGGTCCCTGAAATTTATCTCGGTCTTGGATTGAAGACATTGGAAAAACACCAAAGCAATAAAGACTGCCAGGATTAGGATACCAAAGAGAAGGAAAGCTAGAGTCACCAATGTCAAATACCATGCTGCACTCCCTAACTAGGAGGCCAATTACAAAGCAGTGATGGACAGGACGTGAAGATGAACAGAGCTTCTAGTAGTCTTATAAAACCAAAGGGGCAAAAACTAAGGTTGTAGCCCAGAGAGGATGAGGGGACCTGGTAAGTACTCCAGACATTCAGGTGTGATGGCCAAAAAACTAAGAGTGAAATAGAAATAGATTAGCCTGTACAAAGAAATTACCCTGTTATGAATCAGCTCAAGTAAAAACCGAGTTAAGTTTACTTGCCCTGGAGATCACGTCTGCCAGAACCTAAAGCAAGTTCCCTCAGGAAGACATCATCCAGTGATTCAAATTATTTCTACAGCATTTTTCTATACAATGTCTAGCAATTAATAAAAAATAAGCAGACATATGAAGATCAAATGAACAAAAAGCAAAGGACAAGTAAATAACAGAAGCAGAACCCAGGAGATTCAGATATTGGAGCTGTCATAGGTAGATTTTAAAAGGCCTGTATTGCACATATTCAAGAAAAGAGTTGATAGCATTGAGAATTTCAGCAGTGAATAGTAAGCCAAAAAAAAAAAAAAAATCTCTAAAACCAGAAAAGGCAACAGGTGAAATTGAGAACTCAGGAAATGTGTTTAATAGCACAGTATATACAGTTGATTTTTAAAAGTTTAGGAAAACAGAACACAGATTAATGGGGAAAAATGCATGTTGAAACATGGAGAGATAAAAGGTAGAAAACAGAGATACAATCTTAATAAGATACATGAGACATAGTGAGAAAGACGAATATAGAAGCAATTGAAATCTCAGAAAGAAGAAAAAGGGATAAAAGCAATATTTGAAGAAATAATAACTAAGAATTTCCCCAAATTCATGACAGACATCAAGCCACAGATTCAAGAAACACCCCAAACACCAAAGCAGGAAAAACATAAAGGAAATCACTCCTAGTAAAACTGCCAAAAATAATAAAAATCATAAAAGCAATAAAAGGGACAAAGACTCATCGCCTTTAAAGGAGCAAAATCACGATTGACAACAAATGTCTCAAAATTAGCAGTCAAAAAGAGAGATGATGGAATGAGTCTTCAAGATATGAAAGCAAAAACTACAAGCAGAGAACTTCATACCTAGAAAAAAAATGCCCTCTAAATATAAAGGTAAAATAAAGACATTTTCAGAGAAACAAAAATTGAGAAGAATCACCTCTAGCAGTTATCTAACAATATTAAAGTACTGAGATCAAAACAAACCCACATGGAAGGAGGAAGAAATAACGACCAAAAAAAAAAAAAAAAAAATCAAGTGACTATAGATTATCAGCTGTTGAAAAAATAAGAATGTTGTGGTGTGCAGTCTAAAATATATACATGCATTATATAAGTATGTTAACAAATGGCAACAAAGTATGAGAGGTTAGTGAAGGGAGTTAAGGTATTTCCAGATCTTTCTGTCATTCTGGAAGTGATTAAGTACTATGTATCAGAGATACTAATGAGTCAACGGTCAATATTGTAATCGCTAAATTAATACTCAAGGAAGTTTAAAGCAATGTATATGCTGATAAAGGGAAAATAGGCTATATTAAAAAAACTAAACCAAAGAAGGTAAGAAAGAAGAAAAGAATGAAGAAATAGTGGGAGAAATTAGAAAACATAGTTTGAGAGTTGGTTCAAGCCCAAATATATCGGTAATAACATGAATAACAAAATAACATTAATTACATTAGTTGAATAAGGATTGGGCTGTAGTAGAGCAAGTTTGGAATCACACTGTGCTGGTTTGAGAGAGGGACCATGAATACCACACCGTCAGAAAGTATTAAGGAAGAGACAGTTCCGAGACACAAAGAAGTTAGGCAAATGAAGATCTGCACAGCTGGTTGGAGAAAGGATATTTAAGAACATAAAGTAGATAGGTATGTTTAAACCACTCTATGGGGCGCCTGGGTGGCTCAGTCAATTAATAATACATCTGCCTTCAGTCAGGTCATGACCTCGGGGTCCTGGGATAGAGCCCCATGTTGGGCTCCCTGCTCAGCGGGGAGTCACTTCTCCCTCCCTCTGCCCCCCCTCCACTTCCACTCTCTGCTCTCTCTCTCAAATAAATAAAATCTTAAAAAATAATAAAAAAATAATAAACCACTTTAGGATTTTTTGTTGGTTTGCCTGGGCTGCGCTAATAAAGTGCCACAGAATGGGTGGCTTAAACAACTGACATTTATTGTCTCACAGTTAGAGAAGCTGGAAGCTGAAAGGAAGGTATCAGCAGCACGGGTTCGTTCTGAGGGCTGTGAGGGACAATCCATTCCAGGCACCTTTCCCTGGTTTGGAGATGGTTGTCTTCCCTGTGTGTCTTCACATCATCTTCCCCCTGAGCAAGTCTGTGTCCAAATTTCCTCTTAGCAGAAGGATGCCCACCATATCTGATTGGGGCTGGCCCTAATATCCTCATTTTAACTTGCTTGTCTTTGTGAATACCTTATCTCCAAGGAAGGTCACATTGTGTGGCACTGCAGGTACCGGATTCAACGTATGAGTTTGTAGGCAGACACAACTCAATCTGTAACAGAGTGTTTATCGTCACTGTAATAGGTTTGAAAATAAAATCTGTTTGAAACCCTCAACAAGCCTATAGAAAATGTTAGTAGGGATCTAAAAACGGGAGTAGAGATATCGAATTCCTGCTGTACTTGGGCGTGAGCAGAATCTACCGTCACCAGCGGTGAATCAGCGTAAGGACTTTTGTGTACAAACCTGGATTGCACGCAAAGAAAGGATTTCAAAACCTTGTAGAGGATCAGTGCAAGCCACGGATAGAACTAACGTGTTCGTGGGATATCCGTCATTATCTCCAAAGAACGAAAGATCCGAATTGGTTCAGTTGTTGAAAGAAAGAATATTCACCGTTCCCTTCCCCATGCCCCAAATGCCCCTCAAACCCACCTCAAAAATGTTGACTGGATTTCTATAATTCCTTCCAAACACCCTGCTGTTTGAAACATTTTAATGATACAGTAATTGGACACACACTGACATACAATGTTATTTTTTTAAACATTTAATGGAGGTTAAATAACGGCTCCAAAACCTATGGTTCCATGTGAATTTTTACACATTAATAATTATACCACCACAGTAAGTTACGCTTTTCTCCAAAGTGGGCTGTGTATAACCCAAAAGATCTGCAAGATATTCAGTTTGTGTGGAGGGGGAAAAGTCCGTTTATATTTCTATTTATTTTATTTTAATTCTAAAAATAAGAAATTAAGCTTATTAATAGTATAGATTAATGAGTAATTTTGTCACTTCTTATTGGTCACATGTGGCAGTTGGTACATCAAAGAATCTGAGGGCACCTGGGTGGCTCAGTCAGTTAAGTGTCTGCCTTCAGCTCAGGTCATGATCCCAGGGTCCTGGGATCGAGCCCCACGTCGGGCTCCCTGCTCAGCAGGGAGTCTGCTTCTCCCTCTGCTACCCCTCCTCGCACTCATTCTCTCAATCTCTCTCTCTCTCGAATAGATAAATAAAATCTTAAAAAAAAAAAAATTTGAGGGTAATGGGAGAATTCCATGCTGATAGGGATTATAATTATAAAGTAGCCACACACTTGCCAGCCCTCACCTCTGTTCATCCGAAGCATCACAAGACAGTCTGTAGGTTCTGTGTGCTTTGTTAAGGTTATTTTGTCTAGCTTTAACCAATCTGACCTTTTAAAAATGGATGTGACCTAATAAGATTTCTAAAAAGCAACATTAGAGTGGAGATACTACAAATAATTCAAGCACAAAAGAAGAGTAAGAAGATGCGATAGGGGCACCTCCAGCAAGGGTTTCTCAGCTAAGCCAGGGAGTACAAATGATGTCAACTGAATTTTTCCTGACCAGAGTTTAAACAAGTGCAAAGAATGGAGAAGACAATTAGGAGAATGAGTTTACACTTGTTTAGAGTGAATTCGGATCTAATGTTTAAAGGCCTAAAAAATTTTAAGAGGAGTGCCTGGGTGGCTCAGTCTGTTAAGCACCTGACTCTTGATTTCTGCTTAGGTCATGATCTCGGGGTCTTGAGATAGACCCCCCCGTCAGGCTTCTCACTGGGTATGGAGCCTGCTTAAGATGGTCTCTGTACCTCTCCCTCTGCCCCTCCCCACTCACTCCTACTTGCACCAGCTCTGTCTCTCGCACACACAAAAAAAAAGTTAAGATATTAAGCAACAAAGCATCTAAAACATAAAAACAAAGGTCTATAATTGGAAAGAAAAAGCTTTTATGTATATTACTGACAAATAAAATTATTTAAAATAATGTTAAGTTGATAATTATCTTCTTTTCCATTTCTATTTTGGTGTTTTTCTAAAAATGCATACATTGTTACATTACTATGTGTATATAAAATATAAATAGCTATGCATCTATTGAGGTGCTCTAAAATGTCTCACTACCATTAGGGTCTAAGAAAACAGTTGGGAGACTTACACTCTACATATGCTTTCCTTGTATTTGGAAGTAGATATATCAAGGGAATTTCCCAGTGGGATTTCTCTTTTTTAAAAAAAATCACTTATTTTGACAAAGTGAAACTAGACAGTATATATTAGTAGGTTTTGAACTTCCAAGATAATTTAAGAAACAAATTCTGTACAAATAAAACTAGCTCATTAAATGGATGTAGGACTCAGCAGTGCTTAAAATAAATAACATAGTTGAGTTTACTTTTCATGTATTCAACAATATTTATTGAATGTTTGTTACATGTCAGGGACTGTTTGGACTCCGAAGAGAATACTGAATAGGAAGGATATAGTCCTTGTCCTCCTGGAGTTTATGTCCTAGTGGAAATACCAGAAAAATAAATAAATATGCATTTTGTCAGATGTGAAATACAAATGAAATGAAATAGAAATATGGGTGCAGTGGCCAGAGAATGGTAGTCAAGGTAAGTGTTACTTCATAGAAGGTGACAGAAAAATTCCTCACTGAGGAGGCGGGATTTGGGCAGAGACCTGAAGGAAGTGCGGTAGAAAGCCAAGGGGTTATCCAGATGTTCCAGGCATAGAGAAAGCAGGTACAACACCCCCCCGTCCCCCTCCCCGTGCTGGGTGCCGCGTTCAAATGGGAGCCTGCTGGGAGCGGAGGGAGTGAGGGTGGTAGGAGGAGGCCCAATAGCAGAGAGAAGACTGGATCACAGGCACGGCCTGTGGAGATTTGTATTAGCTCAGAGATGGAAAAGCCAATGGAGGAGTTAAAAGAAAATGAGTGACAGAATTGAAAAGGTTTGACACGTTTTAAAAGTATTAGAAAGCGAAGAGGGCATCATACATAATCGCCAATGATCTAATATTTTGGTACTTGATAATTTCATAATGTCATTCATCATGATTTCTGAAACATAAATCAATTTCCAAAGAGCTAGTGACGGTGAACCACGTGAAGAAGTCCAATGCTATGGGTGAGGCTAACAAAACATGGACCCTCACTTTCGATGAACTTACAATTTATAGTTGGGGATTCAAGTCAAATACATGAGAATTTCTCTAAAGCCACTCTTTCTAAAAGGATTTCACTTATTGATTTGAGGGAGAGAGAGAGAGAGAGCAAGTTAGCATAAGTTGGGGGAGAGGAAGAGGGAGAAGCGGACTCCCCGCTGAGCAGGGAGCCCGATATGGGGCTCGATTCCAGGATCCTGAGATCATGACCTGAGCCGACAGCAGATGCTTCACTGACTGAGCCACCCCGGCGCCCCTAAATGCACCCTTTTAGTAAAATGAAAAACATTAAGATTCTTAAAAGGGTGTGCTGAAACAAGTTCCAAATGTGTGGTATGTTTACAAAGGTACACATTCGGCAGAGAGATAACTAACTGTGGTCTGGCTTTGCCTGAGGAGGTGTCTGGAAAATAGCGAGGAGTAAGCAGTGGGGGGGGGGGGGGGTAGAAAGAATTCCAGGCAGAGAGGAAGATAAAAATGTAAGGAACTTTTCAGAATTTCTAGGTAGATTTTCTTCCTTCTATCTAAAGCATAAATTCCACATGAATATTGAAATATTTCATTAGTGTGATTATTAATTATTGGCTGATTATATTCCTCTGCAAGTATATTAACCAGCTTGTCTCTCCTGACATAGCAATGCATTTTTATTTTTAATTATGCTCCTGACATAAAAAAAATCAGAAGGCAAAGAGAGCAGATGTGGATTCCACGGGATTTAAAGATTAATCTATCCTCCACTGCACCCACTCAGCTTCAGGCAGGAAGAAGCACTTGCTAATGAGTCAGATGATTACCGGCATTAGGTTTATTTAGAGGAATTCCATGTGTGAGGGTGGGCTTGGAGTGAGTACACCCAGAAATGGAAATGTGAATGCTCCCCCACTTCAGCATTATTCAAATAAAGTCATGCTGACACCGCTTTGCACAACTGAAATTTATCAGTTGTTACTGTTCTAAACCACAGCTTCAATCGAGATGCTCTCCTAACAGGGACTCATCTTTTAGGTGCTGTTCGCTGCCCACATGGCAGAGGTATAGACTATAAAAAGCTGAAACTGAAATAATGCCATGTACTTGGAAAGTCTATGACAAGAATTCTACTGCCATCAAGAGCATCTTTCCTTCATAGCAGGTCAAATGAGTCTCTAATTCAACTTGTGAAACGCTAGATCTTTGTTGGAGAAATAGCCACACCGGCTTCCCAAAGCACTACGAAATACTCTCTCTTCACCGAGCTGAAATTTCTTTCACAGTAACTACTTGGTTTTAGACCTAAACTTTCACAATTCATTACAGTGATCAATGCTATTAATCCCTCATTTGCTCTCAGTGTTGGAGGACACACACATACTAAGCATTTACCACGAAAATAAAGAGAACCTTTCTTTTTCTGTTTTTGAATGGTGATATTTGCTTGATTATTTTGTTTCAGTGAAACATCTGGTACAAGTTAATGAGTCTATTTGTAAATATGTTTACATTTTGTCGATTTTGAATTTTTTAAACTATATTATCAAATGCTATCTTAATTTGTCTTTCCTCCAAGTGGTTGTCTTGTCTCACTTTAGGAAATCTTTGGATTTCAAAACATGTTTGACATATGTGATCATCTGAAAGGAACTGCCACATTCCATCTCTCTCAGCATTTAATTATAGCCAATCTTAGGTAACCCTCACTCTTGTACAGATGCAGCGAAAAAAATCATTAACCTTCCTGAAACAACTCAAACATATCCCCACATAAAAGCCTTCCTGGGGCACTGAATCCTTCGAGATACATCACCGAGCTCACAGCATACTTATTCCATGCGTTATACTGGTAGGTGATTCTGAGCATATTTACAGATGTTGACATTTGTCTGAGGGTATAGATTATTTAAGATTTTTGAGGTTACTGCCTCTCTCTCTCTCTCTCTAATTGTGCAAATGGTCGAGTCCATTAACAAACAAAAGAGTTACTTAGAGGATCTGTGTTGTCAAAACCGATAAAGAACATACGTACTCTAGTGGCAAGGATGAACACTGGAATCCAGACACTGAGTCCGAACCTCATTTCTCTTTAGGAAGGTTAACTAACTTCTGTTTTCATTCTTTTCTTTTTTCTTTGTAATCTTTAAAGCAGTGCTCTTAACTTCTACTTCATTTCACGGTTGTTGAAAGAATTAAATAACCGCCTGTCACATTTGTGGTACACAGTCCCTAAAACTAATTAACTGCCGGTTTTGGCTGCAACCTCACCAAAATTATTGAAATCTATCATGTGGTTACAAGAGACAAGGGAAGAGAAATATTTAGTACCAGATAATATCCAGGATCTGGGAAAATAATTATCTTAACAGGCAGAGAATCAATATTATATTCACTCCATCTTTCTATCCTTGACACTTGCATGTGTGCCCCCCGGACCTCCACGCCACCAGAAGGCATGAGGCTCCCGTTTAACGGCAATGCTAGTATCTTCAAATGATAAGTGAAACTGGAATCTGGACGGGGGAAAGAAAGCTTTTTAGGCAAAGATCTGCAGCTGGATTGCATGAAAGCCAAGAGATTACGACTGCAAAAGAACATTAAGACAAAAACGAAACAGCGATTCTGGGATTCAGGCTTTAGCAATTTGTGGAGCCTCTGGAAGAGACAAGGTAGTACACAGTGGACAGAGGTATCAGAACTCAGGAATGAATTCTAGATTAGGTGGCTACATTAGGATTTCGACAGCATTTAGAAACTAGTTGACTCCACGTCTATGGGTGAGATTTCCTTGGAAGAAAACGCAAGATGAATACACAGGATCTAGGCCGTGTGAAAAGAGAGAACTCTACCTTAGGGGCACTTATATTTAAGCATCGTTATAGGAAGAGAAAGTCACACTGGGAAATAAAATAATTGGCAGGAAGATGTAAAGAAAACAAAGAGGAGTAGTCTTCCAGAAATCGGAGAAAGAATTCTAAGAGGAAATAACAGAAAAATGGCCACAGGATTTAGTGATCTGTTGCTTATTTTCTAAGAAAGGTGAGAACAAAAGTCACATTTCTTTTGGTGATGAATAAATTAGTAAAGCGAGAAGTTGTGAAAATGGGAAGTACAGCTCATTTCATTAGGAAGCTTGATTGAGAGGGAAGGAGAGAAGGTGGGTACTAGTTTTTAAGAGACATAGCCTCTAGCTTTGCTATTTCCTGAATGTGTCTGAAGCAGAGGAAACATTTAGGAGGGAGAGAGAAATGAGAAGAAGAGAGCGGGTATGAGGGGAATGGAGATGTTTCCTCAAGAGGAGGAATGAATTGAATGTAATACTTAGTGTGATTCCCTTAACTTCCAAGGAAGAACAAAGAACCTCTCTCCTTAATGCAGACTGTGAAACTGTCAGAGAGACAACACAGCAGCGTTTGGTCCTCTGCTAGAAGTCACACTCTGTCAGGTGTAGAGTATACAAGGAATTCATGACTTTCAGTGCCGACAATTCCATTACTGACAATTAAAAACAACAACTGAATCTCTACTAGAGAATCGGGGTGAAGTGGATGTGATAAAACTCTGGGAGAAAGGGACTGGATCACATGGAAATTATCAAGTGAAATTAAGGGGATTAGACTGAGCTTGAAATGGGCTACAGACCACAAGAAGACCACTTCTAGAAAAATCAGGGTAAAATCCACCATGATGCTTTGGCTGGAGATTACACCCATAGGTACATAGGAAGAGATAAAAGATATCTGATAAAGTAAAAGCTCAAAATCTGTTCAACTTATAATACTAGGGGCAAGAAAGAGGACTCTATGAATCCAGAACAGAACATGGTGTCCAGAAGCAGGTGATTTTATCTGAGAATGGAGAACCTCTCAGCATGTATTTTGAAACTTTGTTTTCAAGGACCACGATCTTCAAACTAAAAAGAATAAAACAAACACGGTCCAGAGATATTTGAAGTCCACGAAAGGTGACAAAATAAGAGGAAACAAATTCAACTCTCAAAGGATACGTCAACAATCCCCAGAGCACAGAAAGAACTAGCAAACCCAGCAAACGTAATTTTTGAGACTTTTTTTTTTTAAACAGAAAAATGGGAAAGGTGCCAGGAAACATGACAAAAAGAAATCACCGTAATTTACAGATGAAGGGGAGATCACAGAATCTAGGAACCACAATGCTAAAGGCAAAAATGCTAGGATATATCATAATATCGGTAATTTGTATATCTGAGAGATCAAAGAAAGAAAAAGTGTTCATACACAGCTTGTGGGGATATATACAAAGGCTCTTTGGAAGAGGTGACTTTTGAAGATTGGGGACATTTTAACAGATGGAGAGGAGGAGGGGTAGAGCAGGGGCAGTGGGTAGAGCAAATCAGACAAAGAGAAAGAAGCAAGACTGTAATTGTCATGTTTGGGGAAAGAAAGATAGTGGAATAGAAAATAAATCTGGAGCTAAAAAATAGTAAATGGCTATATTATGCTTTTGCTGCTAACAACAGTCTTATCAAACGATAGGTTAGCTTGAATGGAAAGCTAAAGAATATTTCATATTGATGTGTTTTTTTACATAAGCAAGCACTGCTTACGGGTATGTTTTGTTTTCATCTGTTTCTATTTTAAACTCACAACCAATCCGAAAGGGAAGAAGCTATGCCACTCTCAAGATGCTTTTGCAAATATTAACACCTTATGGATCTTTTCATTTAAAGGAAGCCTCACAACTGCTCACCTTACTCCAGCCCTCCAGGCTGGTGCTCCAACACTTCCATGCTTTTTAAAAGCAGGAATGTAAATTGGTGCAATCACTGTGGAAACAGTAGGGAGGTTCCTCAAAAAATTAAAAAGAGAAATACCACGAGATCCAATAATTCCACTACTGGGTATTTATCCAAAGAAAACGAAAACAATACTTTGAAAAGATATGTGCACCTGTATGTTTACGGCAGCATTATTTACAGTAGCCAAAATATGAAAGCAACCCAAGTGCCTATGGATAGATGAATGGACAAAGAAGATGTGGTGTATCTATACAATGGAATATTACTCAGCTAGAGAAAAGAATGAGATCTTGCCACCTGTGACAACATGGACAGACCTGGAGGGTTTTAGGCTAAGGGAAAAAAGTCAGACAGAGAAAGACATGCCTTACACGTGATTTCACTTACATGTGGATTCTAAAAAACAAAACAAAAAAACAAACAGATTCTTAAATGCAGAGAAGAAACTGGTGGTTGCCAGGGGGGATGTGGGGGCATGGGGAAAACAGGTGAAGGGAATTAAGAAGTACAATCTTGAAGTTATAAAATAATTAAGTCACAGAGATGAAAAGTACGGCATATAGAATATAATCAACAATCTTGTAATAACGTTGGATGATGACAGATGATGACTATACTTAGAGTAAGCACTGAGTCACGCACAGAAATGTCAGATCACTACATTGTACACCTGAAACTAATTTAACAGTACATATCCACTATATGTCAATAGTAAATTTTTAAAAGAAGGTTTTTAATACTCAATTCCCTAACATGCCCTGGGTCTTCTGTGCTACATCCCTTCACAGTGTAGATGCTCTGATAGGGGTTTTGCTCTATTTTAAAAGATGTCAGCCCGGCAGGCAGAGCTTTGAAAAATGTGATGGGAATGTATGGTAGTCAGAGCTCTTAAGACCTAACCATCTTATTTTTTTATGTGTTTTTTTTTTTAAATAAAAAAGATCAGTCGAAGTCTCAGTATTTCGAAGACTGTCACCCATCAACGCTAATTCCCCTATTGTCAAGATGCCACTCACCAGCCTTAAGACCAAATGCAGAACACAGTACGGCGATTTTATTTATGTGTGAATAAACGGACTCCATCACCCTAAGGTTCCACAGTGAAGCAAACAATATATTTTTCAGGCCAGTTAAAAAAAAAACACCAGTTCATCCCAATGGCAACACTCCAGCAGATGTACTCGTAGATATTTTACCAGCTCTAGCGGTAAATTAATCAGTGATATTGATCACAGAGATGGAAAAGTCAACACTGCACAGTGACCTCAAACTTTAAAGCACATATACAGAAACTCAATTTAGGATACTGGCAAAGGATGCGTGTAAAAGACTGACTTAAATGTGGACGAATGGTATCTGATTTTCATACTCAAGATAGTATCTGGTTTTGAACGAGAAATTCTGAAATTTGAATCAGGATCTTCGTTCAGGTTAATCATTTGTAAAATGGGAGTAACTTGCATGACTGTGATAGCATCAGAGAGAATTTCCACAGAATGTAAGAATGCAAGGTGCATAGCAAGTGAGCAGTAAGAAGAAACTCTTCGTTTTACTGTAAAACTTGTATTTTTGCCTGTTGGTAAGGGTGTTTCTTGACCCCCATTTGTGCACACGCATCGCCTAAATGATTAATTAAAATATTTGAAGGTTTTGGAAAAGATATTTACATGTAAACTTCAAGTCCCTTAGTACTATTTTGTTGTGAAATAGTGATTCTTCTCGAACAAATAACATTGATTATCCCACAAGAGCTTCTGCTGTTTTCAATACAACCCATTCCTTGACAAGTAACTCAGCTTCTACTTGCAGGGAATTTTTCACCTAATCAAGTATTGCCATAGAAAATGTATTCCTGTCCTAACCTAAGCAATAAACAGCTGACACACAGAGGCGCAATATTTGTGCACCAGGTGTTACACAGATGATTTGTGATGACACAAAAGTGCAGTTTTCATCTTTCTGGAAGCATTTCCTTGGCTTTCTGCTGAAAGAGGGGAAAAATCTGCCATCACTCCTTTCTGTTTCGACACCTGAATTTCATTGAGAAGGAGACTTGGTGACAGAGTGACACAATTACATGCTGCCTCGTGCCTTTGCTGAGCCGGGGAGAGGGGTGGTTCTGAGGCTCTGAGGCAGGCTGGGATCGGGGAGAATGTGAGAAATGAAGAGTGAGTTCATGTATTTGGTATTTGTTTATTCTCTTATACAAAATGATTACATTTAGTTATAAAAAGACACGCTTTCTTATGCCTCTTTCACACGGCCATATTTTCACCTCCAATTAGGTGAAGTGTCCCTGGTTTTCCCTAATGCTCAGCCAGCTGGCTTCTGAGCTTACCGCCGGCCTGATGCCAAATCCTGGAGTATCTGGCACCTACAGGTATAATGACCTGCCTGTGGCCGCGGGTCACCTGCATACACCAGGCAGGAGTGACAATCTGATTTTTAGATCTCTTGTCATTACAGTGAAGCAGACTCACAGCACTCATGGCATCCATTTCCTGTCACTTGGAGAGGTAATTGGTGACTTTTTCTTTTTCTTTTTTTTTTTTTTTTTTAAACCATGTCCGTGTCCTTGCCAATGGAAACAGGTTTTCCTGAAGCAGCCAATAACCTCAAGGCTCCTACATGGGACAAATCCCTTCAAAATAGGCACACAGTTTCTTATGAATGTATTCAATCGGTGCTGCCTTAGGCCACAGGAACCCGGGAATGCAAGCCAAATGACACAGACAGACCCCGAGCATAACATCCTTGAGCAGAGAGAGCTCATTTTACAAAACGCCTTTCTCTCCAAGTCTCTGAGGTACACAGAACAGCTATAGTTTTACCTGGTTCATATGTATCTCCTCACCACCCCCCCATATATGCCCCAGTTTTCCTTCAGAGATAGATAAAAGGGGAACACCAATCCCACCCAAATGCTCCTAGCGGTCCATAGTAAGAAAGAAACGGACAGCAAAATGCACTCATCCGTCAGTAACAAGCACCACTGTGCTACTTTTAGCATCTCTGGAAGCCAGCAGCTAGAATGGCAGGCCCACTCAGAACTCCCACATACGTACCCAGCTCCTACCTACACAGGAAAATCAAGAAGCTTTTCTTCTTGGCGGAGCATTTAACATTTCTAAAGTCTTTGGAAGACTATCAATCAAATTGAATACATAACATTTTCATGAATGTCCCTGATCACCTGTTACTCTAAACACAGACAATGGAGAAATCAAACCCTGAAGTCTTTTTTTTTTTTTAAGATTTTATTTATTTATTTGACAGAGAGAGAGACAGCCAGCCAGAGAGGGAACACAAGCAGGGGGGGTGGGAGAGGAAGAAGCAGGCTCCCAGCGGAGGAGCCTGATGTGGGGCTCGATCCCAGAACACCGGGATCACGCCCTGAGCCAAAGGCAGACGCTTAACGACTGAGCCACCCAGGCGCCCCAAACCCCAAAGTCTTTTACCACCAAAGTAATGTATTTTTTTTTTTAATTTGAGGTATTTTACTCTTCTTTGAAACTGGAAACAATCCTTCAAATGAAACACAGATCTAAACTGGTAAGAAATACAATAACGAACATACACATATATGTAACTATAATTTGCATATATATATTGCTCTTTCTTCAAGGAAATATTTATCAGTTTGCTTCTCTAAATATAAAGCAAAAATGTTAAGGTTTTTGTTTTTTGAGGGGGTTGTTTTGTTTTTGCTTTTCAGTGGCTATTTTATTAATCTCTATATTTAGAAATAAGGGACTTTAATATTATCACAGAACCTACATAGCTTTTCTGCTTCCCCTCAAATACAACTGGCCTTGAAGTTCATGGTTAAAAGGGCATCAGCCTCAGCCTCAGCCTCAGCCTCAGAGAGTCATTCTATGGCTAACAGATTTTAAAAAACTCCAGTATGAAGGGAAGCAAGTAGCTATCCTCCCCGTTTAGACTGCTGACATGTATGCCGTTTGTGTTTCTGTTTCCCTCCGTGTTCACTCTCGTATCTATCGTGTGACTCAGCTCCCTGGAGAGAACTTTGACATCACAACTCAGACCCTGTCAAGAGTGACCCACTACCTTGGGAACAGGCATCAGGCCAGGCTGACAGATGGCTATCAGTTGGACAAGAAATATGCTAGGCTGTGTTAGGTTAGAGCATCACCAGCCAAACTCTCCTTTGAAACCACTCAAAGGATAGCCTGTGAACACGTGTCTGGTTTTGTATATAAGGAGATTTTCCAAATTAGGCTATTCCAGTGTTATCTTAAATAGATGACTCAAAGTACATTGAGCTGCCCTTGTTTGTGGATTTACTTGTTTCTTGGATTTTGGATTTCTGCAGTTATTCATATACTAAGGAAATGGTTTTTATATTCCTGAAATCCATGGAAGGCACTCAGAAACTGCTTCCAAAAGGCTTCTGTCCTCCTGTGCAAGCCTCTAGCCAAAGCAGGAAAACAATTCCTCAGGACTGTTTTCTCGAGATGCTGCAGCTTGCTAAGGAATTGCTAAATGTATTTTTACCCCATCTTATTCTTGATTGAATCTGCTATACAAACTAAATGAAGATGAAATATCACCTTCTTTGATGATCACTAAATAGTTCACAAATTAACACTAAACTGCAAATGAGGGGATAATGTGTCTTTCTGAGAAAACCAGATGCTTTCTGTTCTAAAGTACATGCCATAACACGGTGGAATACTTAATGTACGATGCATGCCATCTGCTGACTAATCCAGAATATTTACAAGGGTAAATAATTCCAATAACTGTTTTTGGTAAATGGTTATTCGACTTAATACAACTACATCCGAACCACAAATTTCATCTTGCTAATTTTTTTTTTTTAAGATTTTATGTATATTTTTAGTTGACAGAGAGAGGCAGCAAGAGAGGGAACACAAGCAGGGGGAGTGGGAGAGGGAGAAGCAGGCTCCCTGCTGAGCAGGGAGCCCGATGTGGGGCTCCATCCCAGAACCCTGGGATCATGACCTGAGCCAAAGGCAGATGCTTAACAACTGAGCCACCCAGGTGCCCCACTGAGCCACCCAGGCACCCCTCATCTTGCTAATTTTTAAAAAATTTACCAAGATTCAGCATTCAATCCAATTATAAAAAAAAAAAAAATAAAAGGTAACTGCTCTGAGGTTAAATACCAGGGGAAGTTTTTAAATGCCTCTCAGACATGCGATAAATAAGTAATGAATAAATCTGAATGCTTCTCCCTCCATCCATGTCAATTAAAAGAACAAAATATATTTTTTAAAACCCCATAGTGAGAAGCACAAATCTCTGAGCTTTCCCTGTTCCTGATGTATGCCTTGTGCTACTTTCAAATCAGTTTGAATCAGATGTAAACAACATAATTGAAGAAATGCAATTTGCCATGTCTTTGTTTAGACACAGCAAGTAACACAGATGATTTTAGAGATTGTGCACAATTTACATTCAGTAGAAACAGTTGAAAAGAATGATAAAGATTACCTTTGTTTTCTGAATTTAATAGTTAAATCAGTATGACTGAAACCATGTAAAGCCCATTTGGCAGTACAAAGCACATTCACAGGTAGTAATTTCTTGGACATAATAATGTCTTTCTTTTCTTTTTTTTTTTTAAGATTTTATTTATTTGACAGAGAGAGACACAGTGAGAGAGGGAACACAAGCAGGGGGAGTGGGAGAGGAAGAAGCAGGCTCATAGCGGAGGAGCCTGATGTGGGGCTCGATCCCAGAACGCCGGGATCACGCCCTGAGCCGAAGGCAGATGCTTAATGACTGAGCCACCTAGACACCCCTGGACATAATAATTTCTATCATTAAAAATAAACAGAGAAACAGAATATTTTGTTTTTTTCTTACCTAAAATTTAACCTGTAACGACAGCCTCTGATTTACCGCCACAGATTTTCACACTTTCATTTTCGAAGTTCAACTATCATTCTCAATGTCATAAAAACTTTATCACAAACTTTGTTTGCTTACTACATTGCTTAATAGATTCTAGTATCACCACCTCTGTTTAGGTCTTTTTTTTTTTTTTTTCATTGGCATCGTGAATACTTCCTTTTTAAGACTCATGGGGAAACCAAGTACAAAGCAGGCAGAAAGTGAAGGTAATTTGAGTCTTGAAACTAGGGAATCTCACTTTGTGAACAATTAAACACCTTTCCACCCGAGGGCATTTTTCAGTCTTCACAATCCAGAATAGTCTTACTGTCTTGAAGAGTCAGAGATAAAGTTTTAGGTCGACAGAGGAGTGGCTGGAAATTAAGGAGGGAATTTCCAGAAAAGGAAAAACCGAAGGCCAGGGAGTTCTAAAATCTGCATATAAACTCCACTCACACACTTGGCTGACCTTCGGACTATGCCCTGTGCAAGGAAGATTCCAGGAGCAGCATATGGAAGACTGACATAACTGGGCAGAGATTTCAGCTGCTGCCCGTGTCAGGGAAGACAGAGTCTGAGTCCAGCAAAGGTAACCACCTGCTAAACAGAGTCAACACTGTTCAGAGGAAGAAAGCAGAACGCAGTGTCTCTATAAACATAGAACCCAAAATGTCTACTAGGGAATCAAAATTTATTAGACATGAAACAGTGAAATGTGACTCATAGTCAAGAAGATAAGCAGGAATCAACCCTGAAATGACTCAGATAATGGAATTAGCAAGCAAAGATCAGGTTTTAGAAATATGTTCAAATACTTAAAGCTTTGGTCATAAGGAGTACAATGACAGGAATTGTCAGGAAAGAAATGGAAGTTCTTTTACAAAGGACCACTTGGAAAGTCTAGAAATAAAAAGAACACTATCTGAAACGAAAAAGCCAGGGGATAAGTTTAAGTCAGAGGACATAGGGAAAGGACAAAAAGCTTTCAGTAAACTTGAAGTTGTATCAGGAGCAATTAACTCATCAAGAGAAGAGAAAAAGAATACATATTGAAAAACCAAAATAGAGACTCTGTTACCTGTGGGGCAATATTAAGTGGTCGAAGATATATGTAATTGGTGTCCTAGAAAAGAACAGAGAGAATGATGCAGAAAAAAAATCGGGGGGGGGGGGGAGGGAAAGGCCAAGTTTTTACAAATTGGGTAAGAAATACTCATTATAGACTCAAGAGGCCCAGAAAACCCAAAGCAGGATAATACAAAGAAAACATGCTTAGACACATCACAGTCAAACTTCTGAAAGCCAAACGAAAGCAGAAAATTTTAACAAGCAAACAGGGAAGAAAAAAAAAAAAAGCCAACACATTACATACAGGGAAATAATTAATATGAATGATGAGTAAGTTCTCTCAAACGAGACTAGATGTCATCTTTAAATTGCTGGAAAAAAGTATCTTTAAAACTCTAATTCTATATCCAGTAAAAAATATCCTTCAAAAACGAAACTAAAATAAAGCATTTTCAAAAAACAGACCTGAATTAGAAAATAAATATTATGTCTAAAGAATTTCTTCAGCCTAAAGGGAAACTGTACAATAAAAGCCGAGATGTGAAGGATGAAATGAAGAGCATCAGACGATGTCAGTATCGGGGCAAACATAATGGATAACTGTTTAGTGTCATATGTTTTATTTCTTTTTAAGTTATTTAATAGACTTGTGACTGTTTCAATCAAAATATAAAAAAGTAATTGTGAGTTTCATAGAACTGTCATAGAAAAGTATGACAACAAAACAAGAAGCAGGTGCAAATGGAGTGACGAAGGTCTAAGTTCCTTACACTTTTTGTGAAATAGTAAAATAATATTTGAATTTTTCCCACGATACCTTAAAAATGTTTATTGTAATCGACCACTAAAAGAGCAAAAGAGACAGAACTAAATGTCAAAATGCTAGATAAAGTTCACTTGTCATTACTGTAAGCAAAATGAAATCTTTAAAAATAGTCTATCCTATTAAGGCAAGAAATGGGGGGAAATGATGTGCCATGAAAATAATGGTTATAAGAAACCTCATAAGGCTGTATTACTCAGAGACAGTGTAGACTTCCAGAGAATGACAAAATACATGGAATATTTGTATAACATGATCAGCTTGACTCGAGTGGAATATATAGAACACTATAGGCACAAAACTGTAGAACCCACATGCATTCAAGAGTACATGGAACAGAACACAGATCAACGCAAATCACACTTTCGAAAGACTGAAATCTTAGGAAGTATGTGCTCTGACCACAATGGAATGAAATCAGAAATCAATAAAAATCATATATCTAGAAAAGTCCCGCATATTTGAGGGATTATCAACTTACTTCTAACTACCTCCGGGTCGAGAGCTCAACATCATTTTTCCTCAGGGAAATTCAAACTAAAAATATAATGTGACATCATTTCACAAACTCCAGGATGGCTGAGGAAAGCAAAAATAAAAACCTGACAACACCAAATGTTGGATAGGATGAGGTGCAAATGGAGCTCTCACACATTGCTGGTGACAGGAGAAAATGGTATAACCACAGTGCAAAATATTTTAACATTTTCTTATGAAGTTAAACATATTCCTACTCTGGGACTCAGGATATCCACTAGATACTTAGCCAAGAGAAAAGAAAACATATATTGACCAAAATATTTGCCCAAGGATGTCTGTAGCACCTTCTCCATAATAGCTAAAAATCAGACACAAGCCAAATAGCCACAAGAAAAATAAATACTGGTGTATCCATGAAATGCAGCTACACATTTAAAAAATAGTGAAACAGTGATATTTAATAAGAACAACAATGAAGCTAAAGAACAGGTGAGATGAAATGGTGAGTAAAAAGTCAGACGCAACAGAGTATATTCTCAATGACTCAATTTCTATGACGTTCAAAGAGCAAGTAAGAGTAGCGTATGGTGATCCACACAGAGGGCGCCAATGAGAGGTACGGGTTGGTTTTAAGTGGGCAGGAGGAACCTTTCTGGGATCGTGGAAACATCCTATTTTCCGAATAGGGTAATCATTACAGAATTGTATACATTCATCAAAATTTAACAAACTATACCCCTCATAACTGAGCATTTCACTGTATGTAAATACTGCCTCAATGAAGAAGTGTAAACAAATACTGAACTTTAGCTGGTAGGTTTTCTTTTTTGTAGTGTCATGGGTTAGCCATTCTGAAACTCATTTTAAATCCCAGGTGTGAACAAGTAAGCATTTAGAAATAACAGGTACAAGTCTGTTCATCGTTGGAGAAGAGAGTTACAAAGATGGAAAGAGAAGACTAGAATAAACTCTTCAGTGTGGAAAATGGAGTGCTCAGGTAAATAAATGTAGGCGTGTGCGTGCACATGTATGTCTGCGTGCTCCTCCGTCAGCCCAGTGAAAGAGACAACAGTTCCAACAACATGACATACCTAGCATCTAGATGATACTTTTCTTAATACCATTCTCCACAATAAGGAAATCTGGCTCCTTAGAAAAATGGCTGACAACTGCATTGAGACTGTGCCAGAAACAATTAAATGCTCAAAGTATCATGAAAACACATCAAAGCACAAGAGCCAGCCAAAAGGGATACATACAGGCCAAATCTGGTAAAGTCTGAACATCAAAATAAATAATATGAGATTACAGCTCACTGAATAAGAATCCATGTTTCCAAATTAATATAAATAAATGGGTAAATATGTAAATGGAGGAGAAAGAAGAACGCCTCCTCATAGTAAGATGCCAACTAACAGATGGAAAAAGAATGATCAAGTTAGAATGTCATCAAAGGAATGAAGAGGTAAAAATTAACGGGGAAAATGTGATGAGAGAGGATATTTCTATAGCCTTAACGCATCACTCCATAAATTACTTATGAATTACAAAGAAAAATACAATTATTTTACGCTGGCGAATTCTGGCAGAGAAGCACTTTAACAAACTTCAGAAAACATATGCATACGTATGCATATACATACACGCAGAGAGAATGATAGTGTAAAAGGGCAAAATCATATATAAAAAATTGGTGAACTTGGTGACAGACTTATGGACGACCTGTACTATTTTTGTACCTTTTCTCTTTGAATTCATATTAAAATTAAAAGTGAAAAAAATAAAACGACAGAAAGGTCATTTACACCATAGAAGTGTATATCCACTGCAGCCCATCTCTCCAACTGATTGCAACAAGATCTCTGGACAAAATATAAAAAAACTAAGGGCTCCGAAAAGTAAACAAAAGCAAGGAAATTGCAGCGGAGAGGTTCAAAACATGGTAAAACCACCTCGTAAGAGGATTCTGCATTCAGCTTGTTTCATGAGTGTCTTTAGAATCTTGCTTTATTATTGCATAAAACTGGAAACCATACACAATCTATCATGGTTGTAGTTTATTGGAAAAAAAGCAAAGGTAAATTTCATGTAAAGGGATTAAACTCAAAGAAAGTTTGGCAAACAGATACACATCGCTTATTGTTGAAGTAAAAAAAAAATAAAGGCTATGTTTTGTATGTATTTTATTATTCCTCATTTTAACAACTTCTTCAACTAGCTAAAGACTTTTGGCTGTAATCATGTGATATGAAAGAGTGTCTACCCTATTAATAAATTCATCCAGCAGCAAAGATAATTTTAAAATTCGGTTGCTAGAATATGCACATTTGCAAAATTTCAAGAAGATTGTGCTTAAACAGTGTATTGCACTTTCCAACTTTAACAAAAGGAATTGCTTAAATATTTTATTGCATGTCAACATCTGTTAGATTAAAATTAACTTGAAAATGTAATATTACAGAAGATTAAAAATGCCAAGATGTCAAAGTAAATGCTAGCCCTTTTGGTTTTGAATGCCTATGCTTTTTAATACTCAGAGAAACGTTGGCTATTTAACAAAATGGTGAGTCGCTATTCTATCAGAATTTCTGGAAATGCCCAAGTATAATTTTTCAACGAAAGCATAGGAAAAATATAAGTTTAAATTCAAATATAAAAGATTTAAATTTCATTATTGAGTATTATCATTATTACTTGATTTTTACCAAGCATTGTGACCATAATTTCTACATGATTAAGATCACTTTTTTGAGAGAGAGAGAGAGGGGCAGGGCGAGAGGAAGAGAGAGAATCCCAAGCAGGCTCCACATCCAGCGCGAAGCATGACGTGAGGCTCAATCTCACAAACCTGAGATCATGACCCGAGCCACAATCAAGAGTTGGACGCTTAATCAACTGAGCCACGCAGGTGCAACCCCCCCCCCTTTCTTTTTCAGAGAAAGAGAGAAATAGAAAGTAAAATCACTCTTACTGAGAGGAGATCTTGAAAATGTGCTGCTTTCGTGGAAGTATATGAAAGTACTGGATCTGGAGAAAGAAATTACTTTGATAATAGGAAGCAAACATTAAGATGCAGATCCTCGTTAAGAACCAATCATAAGGGGCGCCTGGGTAGCTCAGTTGTTAAGCGTCTGCCTTCGGCTCAGGGCGTGATCCTGGCCTTCTGGGATCAAGCCCCATATCAGGCTCCTCCACCGGGAGCCCACTTCTTCCTCTCCCACTCCCCCTGCTTGTGTTCCCTCTCTCACTGGCTGTCTCTCTCTGTCAAATAAATAAATAAAATCTTTAAAAAAAAAAAATCATAAATTATGACTCAAAATCCCACATGGTTGCGGGAAGAGAAGACCAAGAATTGAGTAAGTTTTGTCCTGAATGACTTGATGGATAAGATACAAGACAGGTTGGAACAGGCTAAATTCTAAAGTGATGTTTCCAAATACCTAGGGATGACTTTAATCATCATTATAATATTTAACATGAGGAGCTAGTCTATATGTAATTTCGAGATCCTCTAATACTTAAAAATTGCATGACATTTGCAGGCTATACTTGATGATGGTGGTGAAGACTAGGATAAGGGTATCCGACATATTTAATTGTTTCTGATTCTTGGTGTTCTGAAAAACACCCCAGCTTCCTCATCAAACCGAATGCACTTAAGTTGTATTACTTAGTAGGGCTTTTGCTTTTTAAAATCTAAATTTTACATAATCCGAGCCCACTCTTTTTTCTTATATCCTTATAAACTTAGAACGTGCTTTCAACAAACAATAATCAGTCATGAATTGTTTCAAATTCATTTTTCTTCATTCCTTTCTGCAACATCTCCAAAATCCTTTGGGATCCAACACCTCTAGGTTTGGATTTGAAACCTCAACAGCCCAAGCCTCAACCTCCATAACTGTTATGTCTTCGCATCCCTCATTTATTCTGCTCTCCCTGGTGTATTTTTCAGATGCTGGTGCTTCACGTCTTTAAAATGCAACTAGATTTTTAAACCTAGCTGATCCCCCCAGAGCTTCCCTCAACAAAGACTTATGGAGCCACCTGGGATCAGTACAGAAGACATGCTAATAACACAGAACAGCCTCAAGACTTCACTGGGGCCGTATCCAAAAAGGGCATGTAAACCCTTATTGGAGAGGCCACTGTGGGGGGGGGGGCAGGGCGGGGAGGAGTTAGAGTTCTGTGAAAAGAAGGGGAAGTGTTGAACCCCCAAGTCAAGGAAATAGATGTTCAAAACAGTGACACAGGTAGATTTGAATAAAATTCATCAATTAGATTTGAATATAAACAAAAGACAGCAGAAAATATTTTTAAAAATTTCTATGTAATGCTGAAGAATTAAAAACACAACATTCAGTAAAAATATGTACTTGACCTATATGAGAAAAACAACACCTACCAATTAACCCCTATATAAAGGTAAGGCTTAATTAGGCATTAAATATTTGAGTTATTTTCTTTTTTTGATGATTTTATTTTTAAGTAATCTCTACATCTAATGTGGGACTTGAACTCATAACCCTTAGATTAAGAGTTGCATGCTCTACCGATTGAGCCAACCAGGTGCCCCCACATGAGTTAGATTCTTTTTTTTTTTTTTTAAAGATTTTATTTATTTATTTATTTGACAGAGAGACAGCCAGTGAGAGAGAGGGAACACAAGCAGGAGGGGAGAGGAAGAAGCAGGCTCCCAGTGGAGGAGCCTGATATGGGGCTTGATCCCAGAAGGCCAGGATCACGCCCTGAGCTGAAGGCAGACGCTTAACGACTGAGCCACCCAGGTGCCCCTAGATTCTTAATATAAAATAGATTAGTGCCATTAGCCACAAAGTGTACCAAAACAAAGCCATTTCATAATTATGAGACTTGAATGTAATCTAATCTAAGGATGAGTCTACAGTCTAGTATAGATTACAAAAAATCTTTAATTCTTAAACTGAAAGCTGACAAATTGCATTCTAATGAGCAGAGTGCTTTATTTGTATATAAACTTTAACAATTTTTTAATTTCTTTTTTTAAAGATTTATTTGTTTATTTGAGAGAGAGAGAGAGAGAAAGAAAGCACGAGCCGGAGGGGCAGAGGGAGAGAGAGAATCTCAAGCAGACTCCCTGCTGAGCACGGAGACCAACTTGGGGTTCAATCACACAACTCTGAGATCATGACCTGAGCAAAAATCAAGAGTCAGACACTCAACCAAATGAGCCACCCAGGCGCCCCCCCCAATTTTTTAATTTCTCTATGTATGACATAGTATTTTCATTCCCAGGCATCATTCAGAAAATGATCCATTAAAGAAAAAAAAAAAAATCTGCAGCACTTGAAGTCTCTCCATGCCAATGTAACAATGACTATCCACTTGCTAAAACAAATATATTCTTAAGTAAATTTTTCAATCACTATAAAATATATCTTCTTTGTGATAAAACAACAACAACAACAACAACAACAACAGTGAGTTACCAAGCTGTTAGGGCAATGCATCATCATAATGATAAAACAAATTACTGTCCTTGGTAAATTCAATGAACACCATTTAAGTGGAGGATGGAAGCCAGATAGAAATTACTAATAGAGATAAAGCAGGGAGTTAGCAATGTCCTTTGGAATTGAATATGTGCACGTTAACGGGCATTATCAGCCTTCCATGTTTTTAAGAAAGATATATTAGGCACCATTCAGTACTCTCAGGGAAAACCTTTAAGGAGTTTTATAAAGTATGATTTGTCATACCTAGTTTTATTGTGAATATTTATCATGAAGCGTTAACATCATGTTCTAAAATAATCACAACAGAATAAAGCACATCGGTCCGTCAGCACACATTTATTCAGCAACTGTGTGTTTGATGCGTAAGGCGCCATCAAAGTCAAAGCTTTTTCAGCTCTTACGGCTGAAGTTTGCTCAGTTTTCCCTCATGCAGTTCTTCATAATATTTTAGGACATCAAAAACTGTTAAGCTGGTAATGAAGGAACATTCCCTGTTTTAAAATTTGTTAATGAAGTAGATTATAATACATAAAAGGACATTATTTCCTAAGTTTTCATCTCAATAAATCTTCACCAAATATACAACTATATGACCAACACCAGATAAAAAAGGGCATTACACACAATCCAGAAGCTTCTTATTCTCCCTGCCAGTCATTCCACCTCTTTGATTAACTACTAGCCTTTATCTAACAGAACAGATAAGCTTTTCCATGATGCCACACACTTTATATAATAGAATCATACAGTATGGGCTCTTCTGTTACTGGCTTCTTAAATATTATGTTTGTAGGATTCCTCCACATGACTGCATGTAACTGTAGATTGTTCATTTTCATTGCTACGTAGTATTCCATTGTGAGGAGAGGTGGATAGATAGAATACACACACACACACACACACACACACACAGAGTTCTCACTGTATTTATTGATTTCTCTTTTGGAAATTTGAATGGTTTCAGTTTGAGGCTTATACAAGTAGTGATGCTAAGAACATTCTAATGTATACCTTTGGTGAATAGATAAGTATATAATTAGAAATGAAATTGCTAGGTCATATATCCTTATCAATTTGTAAATACATTTTCAAAATGGAAAAACGGGGAAAAACCCCAAGTAATAAAAAAAATCATTTAAAAGCTCACCATTTAAAAAAAAAAAACATACAAAGTAAAAATTTAACTCTACCCTATTTCTCACCCCGTGCCAGACAACCACATTTAGCAACCTGCTACGACTCATCCAGACTTTCTCTGTGCTACGCAGAATTTAAAAAGGTAGAGCAACCATTAAAAGTGACAGTCAGGAGTGAAATTGTACCAAGTGTTGAGTGAGAATGTTAATTCGCATTTCAAAAATACCTCATCACCAAAGTACAGGCAGTATTTCTGACCACATCATAGCAACTGAACTGAGAAGCATACACCGTAAGATTGGGAGCCTATTGCTATCTTCACCAGCAGATAGCCAACAGCTCAAGAAATGAGTTTACTGACATTTTAAGGTGCTTTCAATGAGCTCATAATTTGAATTGCATTCAACTGTGATCTCTGACAGCTATAGCAAAGTTTTACAGTTTTATGGGTCTTTATCATACGGGCATCTACATGAAAGCACTTGTGGCTCAAATTCTAGCAGACACACGTCACGAGAAAAAATACACTTGAATTCATCATCTTGAATTCTCTATGTGCATCCATATTCAGCGTTTTTAAAAAAAGTAAATACAAATATTTGGCATATCTCTTCATACAAAGAAATACATACATTTTCACAGTGAGATCCTTCCTTAAAAAACAAAAACAAAAACAAAACCCAAAAAAACCCCACTTTCTTTTCTGATAGACAATTAAATATTTTTAAAGACTCCTACCACTTTAAATGTGCAATGACCTCATCATTCTCATCTCGGTTTCTTGCTTATAGAAAAAGCAGTTCCGTTTTCTCCCACTATTTAAATTTCAAGTAAAAACAACGGCTCTTCTTTGAACCTCACCTAGGTCTCTTACTTCTCTCTACCCTCCTCCTCCTCTACGGTGAAATTTCCTGAAGCTTTTGAAATATCAAAAGAGAAGAGATGGTATTATCTTCCTTTTTAATTTTAGACTCAACTACAGATATTTTGAAACATCTTTGTGCTTTTAGATAAATCACTGCACTGTGCAAATGGTTAATTCCTCCAAAAAATCCTTAGAAGTGTCTTGTTACCTAAGGTAAGCTCCCCCGCCCCCCGTCTCTTTCTCCTGAAGTTACCTGCACACGCAAATTTTAGTTTAAAATTGACATCTGAGGGTTTTAAGAACAATTCCCACTGAGGCCTGACTGAAGAGTATTTTTTTAAAAAGATTTTTAATTTATTTATTTGACAGAAAGAGAGAGAGAGACAGAGAGAACAAGCAGGGGAGCAGCAGAGGGAGAGGGAGAAGCAGGCCTCCTGCTGAGCAAGGAGCCTGACATGGGGCTCGATCCCAGGAGCCTGGGATCATGACCTGAGCCGAAGGCCGATGCTTCACCAACTGAGCCATCTAGGCGCCCCTGAAGAGTATTTTTAAGAAAAGTACATATTCCTTTACACCCCAAATTTATTGAGTGCTTACATATGCCACATCCTAAACCAAGGGCTTTATATCTATAAATTCATTTAATCCTCACCCCTCAAAAGGAAGGAAAGCTACAAGATAAATACCTCTACTATTGCGGTTGATATTCCTATTTAATAAATAAGGAAAATAGGAAATAGTGCAGTTAAGTAACTCTCCTAAGACCATGTACTATCGAAGACTGGGGCCAGGATCTGATCCCATGCAGAATGACAACAAAGTTCACCACCAAACCCTGTAGTGTCCCAATTCATGTGTATGTCTGTATATTCAAAATACTTCTAATTTATTCACTGCTGCCACACAGAACTTGAAAAAACAGTAAGAAATAGCTTCAATGCCCAAGATCAAGAATGATTATTTCTACAAAGCTCCAATGTCCCTGGAGATGGGTTTGTCAAAAAACTAAGATGACCCATTGACACCAACATCTTAAGACCAATGGCCCCTACAGGTGGGTTCAAAAAGAAGATGGGACAAGTTAGGCACCCCAAGTCCAGGACAAAGATCACAACTTGCAGATGTGCAGTCCTTGAAGGGGAAGAGCGAAGTGTGTACAGGATTCAGGGAAAGCACATACAAAAAAGATAGGAATTAGATAGAGGGTGGGAAGCAAACAAAGAAAAGAACAGATCACCAGTACTTAATGCTCAGAAAGGATACTTGCTAACCTACCACAAGAGGCCTACATTTCCTACTCAAGCCCCAAGAGCCAATGCTCAATAAGCCTGCCTCGACACTGCTGGGAGGTAATGACATACTTGTGATATGTGGGGGCAAGAAGCCAACCCCATTTAGGAAGAAGTTTTCCTAATGCCAGGCTAGCATGGGAGTCCTGGAAAACAGATGTGATGCGCTTAAAGTGGGACAAAGGTGCAAACTGCTGTATCAGAGCCACTCCAGGGAGACTTCCCCTACTTAGCAGTTTGACCTTGGGCCGGTCCTGAGGAATACTCACTATTAGTGGGAGTTCGTCAAATTTAGGGATGCATGTCTGTCGAAAGAACTTGGTTATCCCCCCTCCACTGCCTTTTCCATCTCTTTTCCAATCAGAAATCAGTAGAGGAAGATCTAAAAAGAGGCTTACGGTCGAGAGGCTGAATTCCTTGGCAAGTCTAGAAGAGCCACGGCCGAATGGAAGGGGACTAGGACATGGAGAGGAGACGTGTCCACTGAACAAAAGGGATCTATTCAGACCAGCAGATCACGGTGTCCAAGCTGCACAACGTTCCAGGGCAAATGACGTCATAATTGGGGACCTCGGTTTTCTTATGTGGAAAAATAAAAGTGTCACAATGCCTTCTTCACAGGGTTATGAGAAATTTAAATAAGACATGGCACAGTATTTGGCCTATCTCAGGTACTCAGAGATGTCAGCTGACTCCCGCTCTCCTTTCTCGGAGCACTGTACAAATGTTTATGCCTGTCTTCAGGCCTAATTTACTTCCTCCTATGCATTAAACTGATTTCTACGCGCATCTTATCTCCTGCGCTAGCGTGCAAGCTCACGGAGAGTAGGATATATGCCCTATTCGTGAGTATCTTTCTTAGCTGGCATTTAGTAAGTGTTTCTTTGGATGGATAAGTTTAATAAGAGAAGAGACCACTGAAAGACAATGGAGCTTATACTAATCAGGCAAGTGAAGATCGGGAATGGAGATGTTCCAGGAAATATCTGGAAATTTCAACCAGTGGGAAAAAAGAGTCAGAAAAGCCCTTTTAAGTGATGGAGGTACCCATGGAATATGTTCATGGGAACTAGGCAAGATGCTAGAGTGGGACACTAGACTGGGTTTTAAGTTTATGACTTGAGTATAGTTGAACAAGTAAACATCAAATTACTGGGGAAAATGGGAGGAAATAAGTGAAGATAGACATAATTTCCACATTAATAAAAATAAACACTTTTTAGAAGTAATGACTATAGTTCTGGAGTTAGTGAATTCTAGGATTGAATCCTCAGTCAGTTATTAGTTGGTTAAGTGTGGGCAAATTATATAATTTCTCATGTATAATATATGCAGAATAATAGTACCTACTTCAGGGAGATAATGAGGCATTAAATAAGATAATTTATGCTAAAGCACTTAGCCCAGGGGCAGCAATATAAGTGCCCAAGAAATGTCAGCTTTAACAATAATACTTACCATTATTGCTTTCATTTTACAAATGAAAAATACAGCCTCTCTGGGAAGTAGTTTTCCCAAGGTCACATAGCTAGTAAGTGTTGGAACCTGGAATTAAGCCCGGGTTGGACGGTGAGCAAAGCCCATACTCTTTCCACCATATTGTGTCAGACTTACAATAGAAGCTCAGGGTTTGGACACATGAACAAAACAAGAGAATAATTCTTAGAAGGGCAGAGTTGGCACAGGACTAACCTTGTTGGCGATATGGCTTCCTCTGAGCTGCTCTGGCCTGACGTAGGGATTAGTCTCATAGTCAGCGTAAGGAAGGCTTCAACCTGAGGTCTCTGGTCCTGAACCCAACCACGAGGGCTGGAAAGGGGTAAAAACAGGGAGTCAGTCTGGTCACTTCGATCTTCCTTCAATCTTCCTGATAATTGAGCAATCTAGAAGTCAGGACAATATTAACATAACTGGTGAGTATTTATTGTGAAGAGGTGAAATAGTGTAGTGAGAAAGAGTATGGGCCTTCTACTAATACAGACAGGGTTTTAAGTTCAGGATCTTCCACTTATTAACTCAAACTTTGGGTGAGTTATTTAACATCTTTTGGGTTCAGTTTCCCCACCTGTAAAATGACAAAATTAAAAGTAAAAACCACATAAGGTAGC
This sequence comes from Ursus americanus, assembly GCF_024610735.1. Taxonomy (NCBI): domain Eukaryota; kingdom Metazoa; phylum Chordata; class Mammalia; order Carnivora; family Ursidae; genus Ursus; species Ursus americanus. The sequence goes on from NC_142164.1 coordinate 101,850,646, forward strand.
TCTGAAAGTTAGATGTAATAGCGTACACACTACTTTGAGTAAATGGTAGCAATTTGGGACACATTATGAGCGCCCACCCATACATGGTTCCGGCTCTAAGGAGAGATCCAGCCAGTCAAATGTAAATGGAAGTGACATGAGTAACTTAGTGAGGAAAGAGTGAAAAACACCCTGTCCAGCCTCCGGCTCTCTCCTCCCCTGCTGCGGCAACCCTGGGAGACCATGCTGACTCAGCATTATGACAAGTTCGTGCCTCTTTCCCAGCCTGGGTCTCTCAGTAACAACGCGGCACTGGGTTCCTCCTTGCCCTACTTCGGATGTGGGCTTTCAGTGAGAAATAGAACACTGCATCGCCACTGAGATTTAGCAGTCACCACACTGCCCTAGGAGACCGCAGTCTGCCCTGACACAGGTATTACCATCATCACCCATTATCATTGTACTGGTCATTACCATTTCCTTGGTAAACATCACTATACTTAGTATATTTTATGTTATAAATTTTGCTCTATTTTACAACATACTGAGTGTAAATTAAACTAAATATAGTTTGGTAAATACTAAATGTTTTTAAATATTCTATCACCTTTAACTCTCTAAATTATGGGACAGTGCAGTTCCATACTATAGACAATTCAAGAGGCGAGAGTTAATCAAATATGTCCCTTGTAGCTTCTCTTCGCCCCCTCCTCCCTACCCCCGAGCGGTGCTCTGGCCGCCCCACGTTCGCGCAGAGCTCCCAGCTCCTGCTAAGCTAGCCCCCCGTCCTTTTCCTCTAGCCACCATCATGGTCATCTCCCGGGACTTCATCCGCTGGGATGAGCTGCCGTCCGCCATCTGCAAGATCCGGGAGATGACACAGGGGCTGTGCCTGGAGGTGGAGGGGAGGATGGTCAGGAGGACAGACGGTCCCACTGATGACTCGCTCATTGGCGGAAATGCGTCCACAGAAGGCCCCGAGGGTGAAGGCACAGAAAGCACAGTCATCACTGGTGTTGATACTGTCCCGAACCATCACTGGCAGAAAGCGGCTGCACCAAAGCAGCCTACGAGAAGTACGTCAAAGATTACACGAACTCGAGCAAAGCAAACTTGAAGAACAGAGGCCAGAAAGAGCACAACCTTTTAACGACAGGGGCTACAGAACACATCAAGCACATCCACGTTATTGGCAAAAACTCCCCGTTCTTTATTGAGGGTAACGTGAACCGAGATGGCATGGCTGCTCTGCTGGACTATTCTGAGGGTGGTGTGACCCCATATGGGATTTCCTTTAAGGATGGTGTGCAAATGGAAAAATGTTAACGAACTGGCCTCGTACTTTGGATGTATCACCTGTTGTCATAACCGGCTGCTGCTCTCCATCCACACGACACCAGGACCTAGACGAACGGGACTGATGTCATCTTGAGTTCTTGATTTATTTTCACCTTGATTTATCTGGAGTGGAGGCATTGTTTTTAAGAAACAAAAACATGTCCTGAAGGTTGTCTAAAATAAGAATGCATTTAAACTAAAAAAACACACACAAATATATCAGGTTGTAAAATAATCTCAAAAAAGTCTATCAAATGTACATATGGCAAAAACTCAAATTCTCAAATGGAGTAAATTTACTTGAAATATTGATTTTACCTAAACTTAAAAATCTATTCCTAAGATACAGAATACACTTACTTCATTTTTAAAGCAGCTATCGGAAACTTAAAATGAGTAATGAATTGTGTTCGGTGTTGAATTATACAATGATAATTACAGTAAAGGCACAAACAAGTAAACTTTACACCATTCTGATAAGACAGTCAAGTCTGAAACCACGGGGTAAGAAGAAACGAGATGCAAATAAGATGATGTTAGATTTTTAATTTTATCTGATATTATCAAATGACAGCATTATACTACCTATTGAGGTATATATTTTGCATCAAAGAACACCATATGCTTTAGGAAATAACTCCCAAATCTCAGTAACTTACCCAGTCAATGTTTATTTCTCATTTCTATGAAGTCGAATGTAGACGTTCCTGGTCAGGAGGTTCTCCTTCAAGTGGTGACTCAGGAATCCAGTTTCTAATCATCCAGTGGCTGTGTGTCTGGATGGCTGATAAAGAGAAAGAGCACGCAGAATGGTAAGAAAAAATTAAGCGTCCAGGCCTAGAAATGTAGCCCAATATAATGCCCAGAGTGTCAAAAGGCTCCACCCATATGCAAGGATGTTTAAATAATACACATTAATATGCAATGAATATGTGCAGAAATGAAATTTTTATATTAGTATTAAATATAGTATTTAAACTTTGAAAAATGAGACTAAGGGTCCTCCCAAAATACAGAACAAGTGATAACATCCTAAAAAGTATGGGAAAATGTTAAGTGGGATGCAGAATAAATCCAGAATTTTCAATATCCATAAAAAAGGACTTTCAAAAAGACAATTGAGAGAGAAAATACAATGCCTAGCCAATCTCTTCAAACTGAAAATATTCATAATATTCTAGATTGAAACAGCCAAAAACTACGACGTGAAGCAAGATTAAAAAAAACATTCCTAGGCATATATAAGGGTATAACTTCAGACCAAGGACAGAGGGAAAAGCCAGATTACTTATAATAATCTAAAAATTTGGCTTTAGGCTTCTAGTCAAAAACACTACAAATAAAAAGTCTGTGAAGAGAGCTTAAAATCAGGAGAGAGAAAAAGAGACAAACTTTGAATATACAATTATACATCTCATTAAAGAATGAGAGAAATAAAAACATATTCATACATACCAGAACCCAAACACACGACCACTCATGAACGCTTTCTGAAAGAGCTAATAAAAGATGTGTCCCAACAGTAACAACAAAAAAAACTAAGTAACAGGATGCAAGAAGCAATGGTAAACAAAGCAAAACAAAATTCAGGAAACTCACTGCGAAATTTAAGTATTTATTTTAAAATATCAAGTTTATAAAAATCCGTAACTAAAATACTGAGTAGTAGGCAGCATTAGATTTTGAAAAGACAAAAGGAAAGAGTGGACAGTAGTGAAACCATGTTGACTGTTTTGTCTTTTTGCTGGGGAGTTATAATTACACGTTTAATAGAAAATTATAAGAATTTAGGGGTGCCTATGTGGCTCAGTTGGTTGAGCGACTGCCTTCGGCTCAGGTCATGATCCAGGATCAGGTCCCGTGTCAGGCTCCCTGCTCAGTGGGGAGTCTGTTTCTCCTTCTGACCCTCTCCCCTCTCATTGCGCTCTCTCTCTCTCTCTCTGTCAATCTCTCTCAAATAAATAAAATCTCAAAAAAAGAAAACTGTAATAATTTTAATATTTGAAAATTTAAGAGAAATCTGCAGAATAAAAATTAGAATATTAGAAAATTAGAATAGAATGGAAAATGCGCCATTTGAAAACAAAAGATAAAGAGAAACAAATTCAATAAATCCAACAAAAAGCCAAAAAGGGAGGAAGGAGCAACCATAGAAAGCACACTGCTCCAGAGAAGGAAATAAGAGAAGTTGACAAAATTAAATTAAAAGCATAGGTGATATGAAAGTCTCAAAATCTCCCCTTAAGTCCTCATAATGGATTTAAAACAAACACGGAAAAACAACTTTGGTAGGTTGAATATAAGGGAAGAGGAAAATACACCCCAAAACAATTAAAAATTAATAATGTAGATATATTATTAGGCAAAACAAATCATCAGTATAATGGGGAGTATCATTGCACACTGACAAATGGAGTGGTTTATCAGAAAGATAAGACAGGAATTTTATTCACTAAACAAAATCATTTTTAAATGTGTGAAGCATCAACCCATAAAATCACATGGACAATTTAGTAAATTCACAGTAATTGTGGGAGACATTAAAAGGACTCTTTCGGAACTCGTAAGGTCAGGGGCACAAAAAAACCCAAGAAAGCTTGAAAACTTGAATCACATTAACAAGCTTGACTATGCATGTAGTTACAGAACGGCAATCCAATCAAACATAGTGTTCTCAAATGTGTATATTTATAAAAATATACTAAGCGCTCAACTACAGAACTCAGCAGTCCAGAAGAAGTATCACACAACAGAAATCAACAATCAAAATGGCAGCCCAAAACAATGTACCTCGAGATGTGATAACATCCTTCTAAATGACTCGTAAGAATCCATAATGGAAATTTAAAATGATTTAGAACTAAATGACAACCCAAAGCACATATATCCCAAACTGTTGGATGTAGCAACTGATGCTCACTGGGAAGTTCACATCCTTAAATAGGTAAGTTAGGGAAAAAAAATTCTAAAGAGAGAGAAAAGTAGGTAACTAAGCTACTAACTTGAGCTGAAAAAAAATCAACAAAACAAACTTAAAATCAAAGGAACAAATTAAGAGGAAAGCAGAAATCAGCAGAGTAGAATTTTTAATAGATTGTCATAAACATTAAAAATCTGAATATTTAGAAAAATGAATAAAATTGGCAAGGGTACTGGTACTTCTTAAGCCACTTCTCATGGCATATAGGCGCGTCTTTCCTTCAGGCTGTTACTACAAAAATCAGTACAACTGGTAGTACTGTCACCTTCATTTGATTTCACCGCTAGAAAAAAGGAAGATGGGAAGCCCTCTTATCTTCTCAGGGGGGTGCATTAACAACCATGCTCTTACTTCTCCCCCAGGTAATCTTAGATACTAATTCCTTCTCAACTGCCATTTAAAACAAGGCCTAAGGGGCGCCTGGATGGCTCAGTCCATTAAATGCCCGACTTCAGCTCAGGTCATAATTTAAGGTCCTGGGATAGAGCCCCAAATCAGGCTCCGCAATCAGCAGGGAGTGTGCTTCTCCTTCTCCCTCTTCTCCTGCATCCCCCCTCCGCTCATGCTCGCGCGCTCTCTCTCTCTCTCAAATAAATAAATAAAATCTTAAAAAAAATAAAATAAATGAAACAAGGCCAAAATTAAACTATAAATAGTGGGAGGCTAAGAAAAAAGCCTTTAATTTGGACTTCATAGTAACCGAAAATTAGTAAAATATGTCTATTTGATTTTATAAATAACACTTAGAATTTGGTTGCAATTCTGACATACTTGTTCGAAAAAACCAAGAATGAGCTAAGTCCAAATTTTCTTTTTGCTAAGCAATTTCAATAGAACTACATAATGTAATAAGACATCTTCCACCTCAGTTTCAATTTTAGATGGCTCTTCAAGTTAAAACTTTTAAAGAGGATCATTTCTAGGAACTATCTGAGAGCTTTATCCTTATTTCAAATGTACTCTATCGATCCTTTATTATTCAAGTCATTCCTTTCTGAAAGGCTTTTGCAACTGTTTTAAGTTGTGATTTCAATTCCTCTTTGCAGCTTGTGACAATCAGGCAAGACCAAGAGAACATACACTAGTCTTAAGCAGAGAAGGATTTGGGAGGTTGGGGAGAGCTAATCCCGTAACTCTTCTTTTTTCCTGTTTTATTGACATAGAACTGACAGACAACACTGTGTAAGTTTCAGGTCTATGACATAGTGATTTGATAGATGCTTATATTGCTAAATGATTAGTACTGCCCATCCTTCTCAAGCTCTTCCAAGAAACTGATGAGGTGGGAACCCTCCCAAACTCATTTTTATAAGGCCAGCATTACCCTGATAGAAAAGCCAGAGAAGGACATTACACAAAGAAAAAAACCCTACAGGCCAGCATTCCTGATGAATATAAATGTCAAGATTCTCAACAAGATACTAGCAAATCAAATTCGGCAGCACAAGTGGGATTCATCCCTGGGAAGTGAAACTGGTCCAATACATACAAATCAATCAATGTGATACACCACAGTAACGGAATGAAAGATAAAAATCATATCATCTTAACATAGGCCAAAGAAGCATTTGACAAAATTCGACATCCGTTTATGATAATAAGAAAAAAAAACCACCTCTTAACAAAGTTAATATACTTCAACATAGTAAAGGCCATATATGCTTCCCTCTTTATTAGCAGACATTTTTACTGTTAGACTCACTTTCATTTTCCTATAATAAAACCAAAGAGGGGACTCTGCTGACGAACGCCCAGATCACTAAGACCTGCTATACTCAGTTACCCTTAGCACATTTATAGACTGCTAAAGGTAGACCAGAGCATCTAGAAGAACATCTAACAATGACATATATGTGGATACAAATGGGGTAAATATCTGTCAGTTGTGGGTCAGTTTTGATTTATCTCCTTGTCATGGGTCTTATTTCTCTGCCTATTTGCATGCCTGGTAAATTTTGATTTTAGACACTGTGCTTCTTGCCTTGCTGGGAGCTGGATATTCTTGGATTCCTAAAATAGTCTTCAATTTTGTTCTGGGGTACCATTAAGTTTGATCCTTTCAAATCTTCCTTTTACGACTAGTTTGGCAGGAAGAGATGAGCACTCAGTATAGGGCTTATCATTCCTCCCTACTAAGAGAAGACTTTTCTGTTTTACCTAATGCCGTATTACGTAAGTTTTCCCAGCCTGACTGATGGCAACAGGCGCTGCACCCAACACTGAGCACATATCAAGCACTTTCACCTCTAATTCTTTTAGGTTTTCATTCCCCTGTCTGGCGTAGTTTCTTCATGTGCATGTGTTGTTCAGTAGTCAGCTCAGTACTTTAGTGGGATCCTTTGCAGATCTTTGGAGTTCTTGCTCAATGAAGCTCTCACCTCTCTGATGCTCTATACCCCAAACTCAAGTCACCTCAGTCTCCCAGGACCTCAAATTACCAAGTCCACTGGATTCTGCCTGGGCTTCCAGCCCCACAATGGCACCATAGCCTGGAAACCCTCTGAAGATAGTAAGCTAAGCCAATCATATGGCTCTCATCATTTGTTTCTTATTCTTCTGTTGCCTGATCTCTATAACCAGAGTTCCATTTTTTCCCTTTTTACTGCTGTTTCAAGCACAAGAATAAATCAAGTCCCTTTTATTTCTTCTGAAGTCTTCTGTATTCAGTTTTACAACAGTAAAAGAGAAGCATGAAGAGAGTATCTATCTACACATGCATCTGTGTGTGTTTGTGTACGATGCACATTTTATTGTTTATTTTTATATATATTTAAAGAACTATTTATTTTAGAGAGAAAGAGAGAGAGAGGGAGGGAGGGAGGGAGGGAGGGAGAAGAGCACATGAGCGGGGGCAAGGGGCAGAGGGAGAGGGAGAGAGAGAATCTCAAGCAGAGTCCACGCTGAGTGCAGAGCCCCACATGGGGCTCGATCTCAAGACCCTGAAATCACGACCTGAGCCAAAAGCAAGAGTCAAATGCTCAACAGACTGAGCCACCCAGGTGCCCCGAGAAGTGCATTTTATTTATTTTTTAAACAATTTTTATTTATTTGAGAGACAGAGCCAGAGAGAGCGCATAAGTAGGGGGAACAGCAGAGAGAGAGGGAGAAGCTGAGCAGGGAGCCCTATGTGGGGCTTGATCCTGGGACGCTAGGATCATGACCTGAGCCGAAGGCAGAAACTTAACCGAGGGAGCCACCCAGGCACCCCAGGATGTGCATTTTAAATCTGAATGCCCTGGGTGGCTTTGTTTTTTCTAGAGACTGTTAGATCTTTTCCACTGTGACCACTAAAGCCACTTCAATCAGCTGCTGATGATTTGGCCATGGCTGCTACAATCACCTCCTGTTCAGGGAGCAACTTTTATGTCCTTTTCTCTCTCTGAACTTAATAGTTGTTTTAAGCTGCTCCCAAGAGGAGATACCTGGATGTAGCTTAGAGTTTGGACCCAGTGTCTCTGGGAGGTACTAGAGCAGAAGCACATGGGACCACTAAGCATCACATAATAATGCCAGGATTGTCATTCCCCAAAGACCCCAGGCAACTTTCCCACACGGTGAGGAAGCTTTCTCTCCCTGGTCTTTGTTCATGACTTTCTTACATTCCCAGAATTCTAGCATCATTATCAAATAATTAGTCCATAGACTGCATTTTCAGATTAAACATCTTGCTCCTCCCACCTTACCTCACCTGGATTCCTCACTATGGTGAAAGTACAGAATTTATATATTTTAAATGCCTTGGTTCTTTCTATGTAAATGGGTACTTCCTGTATGTGAGGTATTTTCTTGATGAATAATGTAAGATAAAGTTTTTCCCACGTGAAAGGGAGATTCTAACTGTTGAAAATGTAAAGTCTGTTTATGATCACAATCCATGGAGACAGCATTTTATTGCTCTCCAAAACTAATGGAACACATTTAAAATTTCCCATGCGAAATGTATCAATTCACCTTTAATAATGTAATCGGAAATTTTATCTTCTTCTATTTGTCCCTTCCCTCTCAGTTTCAATTCCTTTTTATTCCTTTGCCCTCTAATTTTCTTGTGCATTTGAAAAAGGTTTACTTCACTGGGATCATCCTGTCCCCTTTAGCTTCTTCACCCACCTCTGGAGTGTCCCTGAAGGTACTTGACCCGGTATCTCCATAGAAAAGTACAGGTAACAACGCAAGAGTTTATTTTATTTCGCTTACCTTCTCCTAATCCATTAGTAATTGCCTAGTAGGCCCATAAAACTGAAAGCTGAGAGAGTGAATAGCACATTCGTACTTGTTTTATCCACGGAGAAATCAATCTACTTGTAAGAGTTAATTGTAGAATCGGGTAAGAAATTGGTCCACATGCCAGCGGCCTTTCACAGAGAAGTCAATTCTTTCACTTCAGGAAGATAATGCACTGACTAGTATGAGAAAAGTCTCTTTCACTTTTGGATTGTTAAGAGTATTATCAAGAAACATCGATTCAAAGCACACTCAGTAACAAATTCTGCAGATCAAACAGGAAGAGTTGTTCATCCCAGATTCATGTTATATAAACTTTTAGACTATGAGAGAGAGAGAATGAGAATGTGTGTTTTGGGTATTACTTCCGGGGGAGATACGATGATTATAAGAGCCTTTCTTTTTTGATGGATAGAGGGATCGATGGACGGACGGCATTGGAAGAGAGCATAAATTACCTTCATACAAAGGCAGTACAGAGAAAAGTTTGAAGAGATTTACATCAAGCCCGATGTGCAGCAAATTTAGTTTTTACCACAATCTTTACTATTGATTAAAGCTGTAAACTCACTTTGGTGAGGCTAGCATGAGGGAGATAAGTGGCCAGAGACCAGGCCTGACAGCGAATCTATTAACAATGATGGGTAAAAAGCATAGATTCTGGAAATAATTAAAGAAAGAAGCCTTTAAGACCTGGCTAGGAGTCAAAATAAGTGTGAAATGAGGGAAATGAGAAATCAAGGAAGAGCTTAAAATCAAATGTTGGAGTCCTACAAGAGAAGGAACAAACAGTAATGAGGAGGAGACGTGAAGAAAATGCATTAAGTTCAATTCCCCCACAGAATCTTCCTGAGACCCAGAAAAGAGAAAAAATCCTTTCATGAAGATACTTAAAAGAGAGATATCCATTTACCTTAATTGGTCTGAAAGAAATTCTACCCAGAGCCAAGAAAGATTAACTGAAAAATATTTACAAAGTTTTATTTTCGTATGCTTATCTTGCTTTTATTATGTTTTTTTAATTGAGGTATAATGGACATGTAACATTGTATTAGCTTCAGGTGTACAACATAATGATTCAATATTTGTACATACTGAGAGAAAGTTTAGAAAATTTTTTTCTTGTGATGAGAAATTTTAAGATCTACTCTCTGGGCAACTTTCAAATATTCAATACAGTATTACTAACTATAGTCACCATGCTATACATTACATCCTAATGACTTATTTTGACAACTAAAAGTTTGTCACAACATTTTAAATCGTCCAAGTCACAAGTCAGAGGTGGAAAATTCATTTTCTTTTTTCTTTTTTTGATAAGAACTTCCTAATGGTGTGAAGAGAGCCAATGTGTTCAGAAGAAAATCTAAAAGGGAAGTGGCTCGTGAAGTGAGGAACTTCCTTTCCTTCGTAGATGCAGCACTACATAAGTAGCTGCATTAATATGGCTTTAGATGGAGGCTATGTCGAATGAGCTGCTGCTATATCCTTTCCACTCCAAAGATGGCACTGGTAACACACCCCCTCCAGGCACGCAAACCTTCCTAGCACGCTGTTCATTCCAACAGAACCCCCAGCAACAGTAGCGGTAGGTTTCCCTCTGAGTTGTTTGTTGTTCAAATGGTAAGGAAGGGCATGACCCAGTCCACCTCTACTCTCTTCTACACAATCCCCCTAAGGAGCTTGGTACACTATTCTAAAGGGAATACCCAATGCAGTCGGAAGCTATGAGAGGGTTGGATTATGGTTTACAAGGGCGTTAAATATATCCTTGGAATCGTGAGAAACTCTTAACATGGAAGTTAACGAAACAGAGAAAGAGATCAAATTAAAGCCTTTAGAATTGGAATGGCTTAGGATTTTATTCATGATCAATGAGGTGGTCTATTTCCAAGGTTCCATTTGAATCCTAATAGTTTAATCTCTCAAAAAGAGAAGAGGATAATCTTTCAAAACAGCACATGAAAGATGGTAAAAGAAAATATAATCCCCGGGTATGTGTATGATTGTGTATGTTTATGTATGTGGAGCTTAGAAAGTGGACGTGAGACATAAAGCTTACTTGAAGATTACAATCTTAATCACATAAAATTTGGGCTAAAGGTTCCTTTCCATTAATATTTAAATTATTCAATGGAAGTTCTTGTAAAGAAGGATTGTGCATCAAAAGGAATCCCTGCTGTTTATATTAACATTCTTGTTATGCTTTTCTACAATTTTTCCAGAGGCATTTTTTTGTTTCCCAGTAAAATGTCTATAAGAGGGTGACAAACTATCACCATTGTACAAATATTTGTTTCACAACTGTGAAGAAAGTATAATGAGAGCAGGAAAGCAAAATAAACAGAATAAAATAAGATTGCATGAAGCTCTGCTATGTGTTGCCACCATAAATGAAATACATATTCTGTGACTCCATAACTACCACAACTGAAAAGGTAATAGACACAGAAAGTTGTGGGGGTTTTTTCTTTTGTTTTGTTTTGTTTTTAAGGCCAGAGTGCACATGCACAAGACAGCATGAGTTGGGGAGGGGTAGTGGATGCAGGGCTTGATCTCATGACCCCGAGATCATGATATGAGCCAAAACCAAGAGTTGCACCCAGATACCCCCATATACACAGAAAGCTTTTAAAAACCTACTGTATATACTCCAAAATAAGTAACTTAGCTAATATAAAATTACTCACTTTTCCAATAGAAAGTTGAGGGAAAGTTTTTTTAATCATCTTTCTTATTCTTTGCTATTATGTATATGCATCATCATACATTGAAAAATTTGAAAGAATGCATTTTCCACTTAGAAGGAGCACTGTTAAAGTAGCACTAGCAACTTCATTTTTTTTTTTAAGATTTTATTTATTTATTTGACAGAGATAGAGACAGCCAGCGAGAAAGGGAACACAAGCAGGGGGAGTGGGAGAGAAAGAAGCAGGCTCATAGCGGAGGAGCCTGATGTGGGGCTCGATCCCACAACGCCGGGATCACGCCCTGAGCCGAAGGCTGTGCCACCCAGGCGCCCCATAGCAACTTCATTTTTAATGAACTATTGGTGGAATTATTATCAGAGAAGCCCAATAATACTGGTAATTATAAAAAGCAGTGCTCACTCTCGAGATACATATACCTACACACCACTGTACATTCCACCAAACCTCCTAGCAAAAGTAGTGGTAGGTCTCCCAGCAAGATGGTGGCTGGCTCAGGTCATGTTTACTAGCATATCTCCATTTTCAACACAGAGTAGTACAGTTCACATACACAACGTTCTATGCTATGGCTCCATCTTCAGAGGAGATGTTCCCTAGGCTTCCTTCCTTGCCTAGGTGGATTTCTCCCAACAAATTTGAAAACGTACCGACTTTAATTCACCAAGCAAGTATTCCCCACATCTTATCCTCAATTCTCACTTCCCAGTTGCATTCTACCATTCAGAAGTGGCCTAAACAGCAGTTACAGTCTGTCATCAGATAATTTCAGGAGGTTAAATATTGTTCATAAAGATAGTAATAGCTAAAGTTGATTAGTGAGTTCTACCTGCCAAATACTTTGCTGTTTTACACATTTTATTAACCATATTTTAAGAAGAAAATAAAAATGAAAAGATGGAATACTTTATTTAAAATCATACAAATATGGACCTGGAATCCAAACCCCTTGTGTGTCCTACTCGAGAGACCAAATACTTAATCACCATTATACTGCTTGGTGTTCACATGCAACTAAAGATATAATGGTTATGAGTCCATTTCTGATGGCCTGAGGCTCAACAGAACATACTGAGGATGACTCAGAAAATTCTAGGATTACAGAATACCCGAGGACCTAATTGGTCACTAGACACTTCAAGTAAGGGACCTCAAAATGAGCTTCAATAAGGTAGCGCATAAATGAAGTAAAAATTCAGAGAAGGACCTGTATCTGGCCAGCACGAGTGACACTTAAGGAGCCTTAATCGACAGCATGCGGCTCATTGGGCATATGATGATGGCACTTAGCTCCAGTCTCAACTGCGAGTTTAACATATGTCTGTGTGAAGTCAGGCAGTGAAACACTCTTAGGCCGCTCGAGACATACAGATCACTGATATCCCCACTTATATCTCCGTATTTAGAGTATCCATTATTGATACAAGTTCAAGTTCCCCACCACTCACCTGCCTAACTCTAAACTCTGTGAAATGGTTATAATATGCTGGCTAATGTCTGAAAAATGCAAAAGATCCAGTTTTGTGTTATTACTATACAATCCTTTCTTATTTTACTTAGAAAAATACATTCTTTGCAGGAGCACTAGTCACAGAGAATTTGATATGTTTCAGGACATTTTGGAAGATGCTGGGATATGGAAGAAATAACTCAAGAAATTGGTTCCCACCTTCTGCAACTGTTGAATAAATGGAGCAGCTATTAGTCATTAATCTTGCCATCTTCACAGATACCAGCATAGCAACCAGGTGTGGCTAGTCCAAGTAGATTCATTTCTGCACCTATAGAATGTTTTCCCTCAAAGCACAAAAACGTCACAATACAGATAAATTTTGAATTTTATACAGTAGAATTACAGTATTGAGATAATTTTCTTACAACTAAGTGACCCTGAAAGCTCTGAAAAGCTTCCTACTCCACACTTCTCATGGAATATAATGGAACATAGATGTCGGTGAGAAAAGTCAATTCTATTTTTCTGCAGGTTCACCATCATATGTTTGTTAAAAGTCCACTGCCAAGACTAGAAGTTTGTTGCTAGTCGAGTCACTTTCCAGGTGTTTTAAAGAGGGACTTTGTTCATAGTCTTTTTTAAAGTTTATTTATTTAAGTAATCTCTACACTCAATGTGAGGCTCGAACTCACAACCCCAAGATCGAGTCACATGTTCCTTTAACTGAACCAGCCAGGCACCTCTATTCATAGTTTCTATATTGCTAAAACTTAATCATTTAATCTTCTACCTAGTCCTGAGAAGGCAGAAAGTAAATAATGAGTTACTGAACAACGAGGAGAAAGTTAATGAAAAGGTTAGGGAGGGGAAAGGAAAAGAACAGGACCCCACAGAGAAAAAACAAGTTGCATTTCTTACATTTAGTCCTGATATATCATGAAAACTAATGATATAACTCCCATGAGCCGCATGCAAATCAGAGCATTAATCTCTAGCAAAATGGTTTATGTTATAGGAACCCACAAACAGATTTCCTTCAACTGCAGTAAATCAAACATGGTGGGTAGTTTCCGTTTGACTGATGAGTACACATGTCACTGGCAGGAGGGCAGTGACATATGGAAGAGCAATAAATATTTTTTCTGACACTTCAGCAGCCCTTGTTCAATGACACTAAAGGAAGACAGAAGACTTGAGGAGAAAATGCAAGCCTGTCTCTCTCAGCTGTCGTGCCACTGCCGAGGCAGCAACTCCAAGGTGATCTGGTCTGCGGCATAGCTTGCACATTGAGTCTTAAACAAATGAATAGTCGGAAAGCGAAGAATCAATAGTTCTCTCAGAACAGTGTTTTCACTTTCCTTCCAATTATGGCATTCTCCCAGTAACTAAGATTTCCTTTAATGACAGGGATTTGGACAACCTTTACATTCTAGGACCCGGTGCCCAACCAAATTTTGTTTAAGCTTTTGCTCTTTGTCCTCCTCAACAATACACTTTATAGGCTTTCTGTCTGCGTAATTTCCCATTTCTAGGGGGAAGAAAATCAGGGACAAAATGTGTCAGAAAGCGTTATGTTATAACCCATGTCCAAGAGATTTGGAGGTATTTAGCTCTGAACACCTTGTACTCATTTTTTAATGATCTCAGTTATTTCCCTAAACCTCCCTGAACGTTATGATTTGGGCACCCACCAAGCATAGTTATCAAGGGCTTCTCTCTAATAGGCAAAATACAATAGGTATTAAAATGTAACACAGTGGTTTCCAACTTGACTTACGTGGCTTCTAATTCTTTTTTGAACACCTACGGTCATGTACCAGAGGACACCCTGAATCTCAAGTGTGAGTAGAATAGCACATAGTTCAAAATGGGCCTTTTCCAACTCTGGTGTCAGGGTCTCAGTATAGTGGGGTAATAAAAACTCATTGGGTTCAACCACATTCTTGGGCCAGGACTGGAAAGACAGAGATCTGCCATCCAAGATAGAGCCAAAGAGAGAGCCAGGCATTTTGAGGGATGCTCCGCAAATCGCTCATGCAGACGTGTGCAGCACGCTACCAGTAAGAGACATGACAGTTATCCATTTTGAGGTCCAAGAAAAAGAAGTGTGGCAGACACGGTGCCACATCATGGTAAAAGCAATGTAAGGCTTTCTGATCATGTGTCTAGTAGCTGTGTTTGCTTGCTGAAAGCCTTTATTCCGGTCCCCTGATTGCACCACGAAAAAAATGAACAAATCTGGCTTGGCCTCACATTCATTCAAAACCTGATTCTTAATATGTAGGAAAACAGTGGAGTATTGCACAATTAAAAAAAAAAACTCAATAAAAAAACTAAAATTTTCTTCTACTGCTAATTATCTTTATGGCTTTGGGTAAATCACTAATCACTTGTAACTGTTAATTTAAAACATGTCTTCAAGGTGCTAAATTAAACCTACAATGGTTCTGGTTCTCAAATTCTAACTTTCTAATTCTACCACTTATTGAACAGATATATTTATATCCTCCTCTTTCTATTTAGCTGTTGTGCTATAATCACAATTCAAAATTAACAAACCATTCTTGCTCATAAATTATGTTACGCAGCCTCAATTTTACAAGATATTTCAAGATTGAAAGTTGACATGAATTCTAAGTATCTCTCTTCAATATTCCTAATATGCAGATATTAAAAAACTAGAAATTAAAAAAAAATAAACCTATTATGTCAAAGTTAGAAAACTTGACAGATGAAACTAAAGAGATGACACTTCACCATACTAAAAGTTAATGTTTCATTCATATACTCATACATTCATTCAACAGCCATTTAGTGAATGAATACCATGAGCCAGATATTATATCAAATGGCTAAAGACAGAGCAGTGAGTAAGAATGACATGGGCCTTATCTTCAATGCACCCTGCATTTTTGGGGGAAATTGAAATCAGTCAGAGAACATTAATACTGTCATTTATAAATGTCTTCTGTGGCATAATCCCTTTCTTCACGAAACCTTCAGTCTAGCTGGGAGACGATGTTAAATAATTACATGAATACTTTCACTTGTGAGAGTTGTTCCAAAGAAGTACAAAATATTGCATGATTCTTCTCTTTTGTTCAGCTCCATTATTGTCCATTATTCTGTCTTCTAGGTCACTAATTTATTCCTCTGCTTCTTCCAGCCTACTCTTCTTTGCATCAAGCCTGTTTCCAGTCTCATTTATTGCACTTTTCATCTCTGATTCTTTTTTTAACTCATTTATCTCTGTGGTAAGGGCCTCACTGATATCTTCTACTCTTTTCTCAAGCCCAGTGAGAATCCTTATGATTGTCACTTTAAATTCTTCATCAGGCATGCCACTTATATCTGTTTCACTTAGCTCTCTGGCCGTGGCCTTATCTTATTTCCTCCATCTTGGCATTTCGTCTAAGTCTATGCCTTCTTCTCTGTGTTAGAAAAGCCAGCTATATCTCCTGCTCCTGGAAGTAATGGCCTTATGAAGAAGAGGTCATGTAGTGCTCAGGGCCTGGCACTACATGAAGTGTAGACACTTTAGGGAGTGTCTCTGGTATGTGCTTCATGTGCTCAGCTATTGTGTTCTCGCTGCTCTATTCTTTAGGCCAGTCATCTGCAGAGGCTCTCCTTGCCTGGTGTGGGCAGCATTTGGTCCCTGGCCTGAATATGGTGAGTTTTAACTAGGCATGCCTTGGTCTGCTTGTGAAATGAGACTGGACACCAACTCTACCAGAACTGAGGCCCTGCAGAACACTCTGGTTGGGAGACATGATGTGGGCAGGGGCTTGTGCTGGTCTTCTGTGGGAAGGGCCTGCTGCACTAGGACTGAGGCAAGCTTGACTGAGAAAGGCAGCCCCTCCAGAGCACAGAGGGGTGGCGCTTGGTGTAAGCAAGTTAGGCAGCCAGAGTCCACACTGAACTGCTTCCCTGCTGGTGGTTCTGTGTTGATCCTGAGGGGTGGGGTTGAGGGGGGTGGAAAATGGCACCTGTCAGCTCCTTTGTTCCCAAAAAGGCATCTCTGTGAATGCTGTCTCTCAGGGACACACTCTGAGACAAAAACAGACTTAGGGAACCCAGTGACTCCACCAAATGTAGTAACTTTCATGTTAAAGGAGTCCCAGAAGAAGAAGAAGAGAAAAGGGAGCAGAAAATATATTTCAAGAAATAATAGCTGAACACTTCCCTATTCTGGGGAAGGAACCAGACATCCTGATCCAGGAGGCACAGAGAACTCCCACCAACATCAACAAAAGCAGGCCAACACCAATTATAACATGTAATTAAAATTACATATTTGTAAAATATAAAGAATAAATATAAAGAATAAAGAAAGAAAGAAAGAAAAAAATCTTAAGAGCAGCAAGACAAAAGAAGTCCTTAACTTACAAGGGAAAACCTGTAAGGCTAGCTGGAGATTACTCAACAGAAACTTGGCAAACCAGAAGGGAATGACATGATATATTCAAAGGCTGGATGGGGAAAAATCTGCAGCCAAGAATACTCTATACAGCAAGGCTGTCATTCAGAATAGAAGAGATAGTTTCCCAGACGAACAAAAACTAAAGGCATTCATGACCACTAAGCTAGCCCTGCAAGAAATATTAAAGGGGACTCTTTGAATGCAAAGGTGAGATCAAAAGTGACAAAGACAAGAAAGGATCAGAGTAAATCTCCAGAAACACAACAAAACAAGTAACAAAATGGCACTAAATAAATACATATCTATCAAAAAATGGATGGAAATGGACTGACCACTCCAACCAAAAGACATAGGGGGTCAGAATGGATAAAAAAACAAGACTAATCTATATGCTGCCTACAAGAGATTCATTTTAGATGGAAAGACACCTGCAGATTGAAAGTGAGGGGGTGGGGGCACCTGGGTGGCTCAGTCATTAGGCGTCTGCCTTCAGCTCAGGTCATGATCCCAGGGTTCTGGGATCGAGTTCCGCATTGGGCTCCCCTGCTCAGCAGGAAGCCTGCTTCTCCCTCTCCGACTCCCCCTGCTCACTGTGGCTCTCTCTGTGTCCAATAAATAAATAATATCTAAAAAAAAAAAAGTGAGGGGGTGGAGAAACATTTATTATGCAAATAGATGTCGAAAGAAAGTCAGAGTAGCAATATTTACATCAGACAAACTAGACTTTTTTGTTCTTGTGTTGTTCTTATTCTGCTTTGGTATAAGGGCAGTACTGTCCTCACAGAATGATCGTGAACGTGTTCCCTGTATTCCATCATTTTAAGATTTTGATAAAGATCGTCATCATTTTTTTAAATGTTTGGTAGAATTCACCACTGAAACCATGTAGTCCTGGGCTTTTCTGCACCAGGAGGAGGTGATTCCTTAATTCAACCTTCATTCTTGTTCTTGGTCTAAGAAGATTCCCTATTTTTTGGATTCAAGATTCATGAGTCAATCTTAGTAACTTGTGCATTTTGGGGAATTACCTTTTTTTCCCTAAGTTATCTGATTTGTTAGTATATAATTGTTTATAGTAATCTGTTATCATGCTACGTATTTCTGTGGTTAACTGCTGTGTTGTTTTCTCTTCCATTTCCATTTTGGTTTTTGAGTCTTCTTTTTTTTCCTAATGTAGTCAAAGCATTGCCAATTTTGTTTATTCTCTTGGAAACCTCGTCATTACTTCCAATGTTATGTTATTACTTATTCTGGTCTCTGTTTTACATTTGTCTGATTTTTCTTTATTATTTCCTTCCTCTACTAAATTTCAGCTAAGTTTCTTCTTTTTCTAGTTCCTTGGGCATAATGTTGTTTACTTGAACTTATCTTCTTAATACGATCATTTATAGCATAAATTTCACTCTAACATCTGCTTTTGCTGAATCCCACAGGTTTTGGAATATTGTGTTTTCTTTTTCTTTTGTTTTGAGACATATTTTGATTTACTGTTTGATTTATTTGGCCCAATGCTTGAGCAGTAGTATACTGTTTAATATTTACAGATTAAATATTTAATATTTACATTGTAGATTTTCCAGATTTATTATTGATCTTTAGTTTTGTACCACTGTGGTTGGAAAATATACTTGGTATGATTTATGTCTTCTTAAATTTGTAATATTCGTTCTGTCTCCTTTTATGTGATTTAATCAGGGGATTCTTCTGTGTGTACTTGAGGAAAATGTGTGTTCTGTTTTTCTTGGATGGAAAGCTTTATATATATCTTTTAGAACCACGTAGTGTGAAGTATGCTTCAAGTAAAAACTGTTCTTGTTGAAAAAAAAAACACACTTTAACTGAGGGTACTTGTTTAAAATAAAGTGTATCACAAGGGAGGTGGATGGGGGATGGGTGAAAGAGGTAAAGGGAATTAAGAGTACACTTATCACAATGAGCACTGAGTAATGATGTATAGAACTGTTGATTCACTATATGTACACCGGAAACTAATGTAACACTGTATGTTAACGACACGTGAATTAAAATTGAAAACCTCAAAAAAAAAAAACGCAAAGTAGCAGGGAAAATATAATACAGTTGAAATAAACTCACTCTGGGGATCAAAGGATGCTTTTCCAAAAAAGTGACTTTATCCTATAAGGGAAAGAGAAAAATTTGGGTTTTTTTTAAAGATTTAATTTATTTATTTTAGAGAGAGTGTGTGCAAGGGCGATTAGGGATAGGAATGGAGGGGAGGGAATGGGAAAGAATCTCAAGCAGACTCTGGGCTGAGCACGGAGCCTGACACAGGGCTCAATCTCATGACCCTGAGATCATGACCTGAGCTAAAACCAAGAGTCGGACATTTAACCAACTGAGCCACCCAGGCACCCTGAAAATTTGTTTCTTCAAAGTGAGAGAAGAATGGGGATTGTTTTAGGTGGGAAGCATATGCAAAAGCTGAGGCAGAATGGACTGTGGGACATTGGAAGAACTCGAAGCAAACTCCATATAGAAGAAACAAGAGGTACAACGGCATATCAGGACACGGGGAGATGGGCAGACTAGATCACCAAGGGCTTAGCTGCCAATTTCCACGGTTCTTTGATTCTACAGTAACAAATACACTTTAAATATAACTCAATTTATTTAAAATGTTGAGTCAAAATATCTTTCACATTTATCTAGTTTATAGAGTGAGAAAAAGTAATAGGTAAAGCTGTAATTATCAAAATGATTGAAATACTGACATTCGAGAGCAGTTTCCAAACAGTACATTTTCATAACTCACATGCTAAAGAGCAAAGGAAAACAACCTAAGGTTTGTAGCCTAGATTCTGACTCAGCCACGTCATTTTTTTTCATCCAGGGGCTTCAGCAGGCCGAGTGAACACAATAAGGAATCTGATCTTACTTCTTATGAGTCATCCTGAATAATAATAAATTACTCAGAGACATAAGGGAAATAAATTAGCCTCTGAGACACTGTATCATGAAGATATAGGCCTTTCATATAAACAGAATATTTGTAGGACTGACCCAAAAATGTACTTCGATATTCCAAGGTTTAAGCTTCTGGACAGGACACTGGCAAAGCTGGACTCAATGATGAGGACTGGCATGAAAAACAGGTGCCTCTAGATCATTCTATTTTCTAGCAAGTCCTGAAAACGTAGGTGCTGTGACGTGAATTTACACCCATACCTTACATTCAGTGCAAGGCAGGGACATGCAGCCATAAATGGATGATGCCGACAGCACACCGTGAGTGCCAACATTTCTTTCTGAGGTGTTTAAGCTTCCCATTTCCATTCCATTAAGTCTAGCTCTATTTCCACTTCTGTTCTTTCATAGTTGTTTTTCTGATTCGTCCCTCTATCAAATACTGAGAAGTGTATGAAGTAAATAAATTTATTAGTTTATTTTTGTGTAATATAATATCACACTATATAAACTATGAGTTCTAATTCTAATTCTGTGTCTAACACTCTTTTCATTCTTCCTATTTTTGTCAGAATCTGGAGCAGAAATTTCAGACTTCAAATAACGGTTAAACTCAATCTAACGCATTTTAGACTCAGCCTGTACACGTCAGGATTAAGGTGTTTTGTTTTGTTTTGTTTTGTTTCCCAGCTTTTCACTCTCCTTATCTCAGAGAGAAGATTAGAGGAAAAAACTAATTTTGAGCCCTTATAGAGGGACATGTAAAAGAAAACTGGTGTTTAAACCAAGACACCGATGCACAGTGAATGTTGAATTCCCAAAGCGAGGCATCAGATTACTCTACGCGGAAATTATAAATGAAAGAGAAGTGTGTTTCAACTCATAGATGCGCACTGGCATCACCTGAGGACCTCAACACACTACTGATGCCTGGGTTCTACCCTGAGGAATTCTTACTTCATTCAACTGGGTTACGGCCTTGGGACTGGGATTTTTAAAAAGCTACCAAGGAGATTCTAACGTTCAGAACTGCTATGTTAGCTAATAATAATGACTTAGAGAACATTATGGGGGTCACACTTTCCGGATAATTAGCCACTGTACTTGTTCGATAAATATTTGTTGGATTAAATCAATAACATGATGCTTCAAGTCACTAAGTGTCCTGAAATACTAATGTAGAAATTACACTTAAACTATTAAAATAGGGGTAAAAGTATCTTTCAGCAGATACTGCTTAAGGATTTGCTAGGAATAATGTCAGCAGTCTTTATGGAGTCTTGTTCCCACAGGGGTTCCAAAATCATGGCTAATTCCTCTTATGTCTTGAATCATACATAGTGTAGGTTTATTAATGTCTAGATTGGTTATAATTTGATGTGTATCAACTTTCACTAAAATCTAAAAACTGTATTTTTGCAGTAAATATTACCTGAAACTGCCATTTCAAAAAACAGATCCTACCTACTAAATTTGTAGGTATTGTATGACAGAGAGGTAAGGGGTATTTTTCTGATACGGATCACAAAATAACAGTTGTAGGTCAGGATTAAGGGGGAAAAAATTAAGATTGTTAGAAATCCCTGCTATGTGACTGGTTCTAGTAAAACAAGTTAAATGAAGTCCATTTCCCTTCAAGGCTTCTACAATTTACTGTGCACCCTCTTCAAGTGTGTGTGTACGTACACACACGTAACTGTATATACACATAACTATACATATATATATTTATATTTATAGACAATTCCTTCTGGGTGTTTACAGAAGGACAGGGAATTGCTGAACACTAATACCCCCCCTGTAGCAGCTTTACTAGACAGAGTTTGTATAGTTGTACTTGTTCAAAGACAAGAGTGGTAACAGTTCTTTTGATGGTCCGTCTTACAGGGTTGTATTTACCTCATCAGTGGGCTCTCACAGGACGCCTGGGTAGTGGCTCAGTCGGTTGAGCCTCTGACTGTCGGTTTCAGCTCAGGTTGTGATCTCTTGGGTGGTGGGATCAAGTCCCACGTGGGGCTCCCTCCTCAGCGGAGAGTCTGCTTGGGATTTTCTCCCTCTGCTCCTTCTGCCCCCTCTTTTTCTCTCTCTCCCCCAAATAAATACATCTTAAAAAAAAATAGGCTCTCAGTTCTCAGAGAACAGAGGACTTCTGAGTATTGTTTTCTTTATTTGAAGGAATGGTTGATTTATGCCATCATTGCTTAATTCTTGCCTCTCAACGAAGAAGCTAAGTACTTTCTTAGCTAGTTGGTGTTTGACAAGACTGAGCATACTTTGTAATGACCCTGACTGAAGACCAATAAAATACCTTAGGACCTACTTTATTTGAGACATAAGTGTTATCACTCGTGTTAAGAAACTCTCAAATTGTGTCTCACAAAATGTTAATGTTTCCACTGAAGTGATAACCCCATATTCTAGAAGAACTTAAATATAATAATGAGAAAGCACTATGTTGTAATTTGCTTGGTGCAAACATCAGCCTCACATTTGTTAATAATTATTATTTGAGGGTAGCTACTGTCTGCATCCACCTCACCACAGGTCTACTTGTCCATAAATAAGGACCAGGGCAGGGGAGGTAGCTAGCTAAAAAGACAGTTTTCTCTACCCAGAGTCATCTTGGGATTCAGAAGAGGTGCTGCATTCCTGGAACGGGATACAACCAATAAGATTAAATGGAAAAGGCTGAAGACAGAGAGGGAACTAGCCTCATGATTCCATATGCTTCCATACTGATTTGCTGGACAGATTTCATCAGGCAAAGTGCTCAAACTCCCAAAGCAAAGCCCAACTGTGTCTATGGGGCGATCTTAATTAAATAGAAGTATAGTTCACCAATAGTGGAACAGTCCCCCATAAGGAGGAGGCAATCACCCTGCAATTAAACAATCCTGACATCAAATGCTAACTCTACCATGTACTAATAATTTAACTTGGCAGAACAAAGAGGAGCTGCTGAGGAAACTGAGAGGAATTTAGTAAGGTTAGACTGTTATTCAAGAAATAGTGATAGGGCATTTGCTATATTTCAGGTACAAGAAGATAAAGCTAAAAAGGCAGACCGTGCATTTAAGGGCACTTATGGGTTATAGCGATATGGAGTCATCAATCATTATAATAGAATATGGTAATCAGTGTAATTACAATGTGCAGTGGGAGGAGAGGGGAAGGAAGTCTAGAAATGCCTAGAAGAATCAAGGTACTCCTCACAAAGACTATAACCTTGGGTTGAGACTTTAAGGATTCAAATATGCATTTATTAGAGATGTGAACATAAGGAGTACATTCTAGACAAAAAGAACGGTATCCATGACATAAGGATGGAGCTACTATTGGCAAAGGTCTGCAGTAAGAGAATACTGAAGAGCAGTTACAGAAAATTAAGTTCATCCGGTAGGCAACACCCAGAGAATAAAGAGGCTGGTTTGTCATGCCAAAAAGCACTTTGTTTTTTTTCACCCTCAAGGTGGTGAGAAGCCAAGGACATATTTTGAGTAAAGAGCTCATGTCATGTCTGTTTTAGAAAGTTCAGCATCTAGAGATTTTAAAGGATGGTTTGGAGAAGGGTAAAATTAAGGGAGAGAGGACAGTAGAGAGTACTTCAATAGTATGGGTAGGACCTAGCGAGAGTAGTGGCAGTAGGAAAGAAGACAAAATTAATAGATCAAGAATTAACTCATGGAGCCGAGAGAATAAGTATGTGGACCAATGGTGTGGAGATGGGAAGGTCTACACGGACTTCTGGGTTTGGAATCTGGACAACTGAATGGATGGTAGCTGTTACCAATACATGAAATTTCAAAAGAAATATACTGAAATGGGATGATGGTGGGTTTGATGATAATCCTTCAGAGTATGAGGTATTCATGAAACATTCACTGGGAAATGGAAAGCATCTGGAAAAGAGCCTGGCACATAAGAGACGCTCAATACACTGTAGTTCAGCTTCTTTTCTCAACAGAATAATTGTCACTAAGCTCCTGAATACATGTAATTAAAACTTAAAGAAAAACATCTGGTCTCCTTTCAGTTTAATAATGGATTCTTTCCTATAGATTCTGAACATGCTTTTCCTTTCACCTACATGATCCCGCCTGTCTGGTCTATCACACGCTTGGCTCTTGTTTTTTTTTTTTATCCTTCCAGCCTTGGTTTGAATATCTTCTAAGTCAGGCCTTCTCTAGCCATGCTAAGAAACAGCGGTCTCCCAGCTCGGTATTTATCTCACATCCTCCTTTTAATGATCTTCGTGGAAAATTTCTTCATTTCAAATAAATAATTCACATTAGTTTATTTGTTTACTAGTTCATATGCTCTTTCCATTAGAATCTATTCTGAGGTCTACACTGAAGGAAGAAAGAAAAGGAAATCAGTAGACCATTTAACTTTGAAATTAATTACCCTAGTGACAGATCAAGAAGTTCCTTAACCTACTCATATTACAAATACATGCGGAGTCTACATTATTTTCAGTTTTTGTGTATTTCACTCCCTAACATGTCAGAATAAGGCAGGGAAGGAAGAGAAATTTCATAAAACACAATATGGTGCAACAGTCTCTTTCACAAATAACACGTGCCTGAGGTTTGTGCATCAGGCACAAATGTACTGATGATTACAACTCTAAAACAATTACAAGCCAGCAAGAAAATACCTCCATAATACCATCAGCCAGCCTAATGTGGCTAGAAACCCTATTTGAGCCTCTGCTACAGGCAAACCAGTATGCCATTCTTGGCGGGTGATAAAAAATGAGTGAAAGCACAGTATGTTTCTTAAATGAATTTACAATTTAGTAACGAGGATGAGAAAATACAAATAATTACACGGCAGGATGCGGATCAAGCTATGAGACACGGTCAAATGCAGCACCACCGGAAACCATACAAGTCCTTTCCTTTTATTTCTTAAAATACGGTGACCTGATTTCTAAATCAAGCATAGACAAGGGAACAGACCAGAAAGGAGGCGAGTAATGCGTGTCTTGGGCATTTGGTACTATCCCTGGAAATACATACCACAGGGTGGAATGCAACCACAGGATCAGAAACCACAGAAGAGGTTCATGGCCTTTAGTGCATGTTTGAAATCCATCTCTCCTTCATCACCTACCTAGGTGATGCTAAGTTACTGCACATACCACTAGGCTCTGCTTGTTTTCCCTCCATGTCAGTTTTGACTCCCAAATACACATAAAAGAGCCACAATGTCTGCAAAGTCCACAGTCGTCTTACTGCTTACCTTAGCACTTAAGGAACTAGAAACAGAAATCAATGACCAATTCATTTCCCTTAATGAAGCAAAAGGAAAGAAAAGTTTTGTCAAAGGAAATAGGATACAAAGACAACGAATGATAAATGAGATAAGCTTTCAATGATATAGTCATCTTTATCACTAATTTCACAATTCAATTGTGAAATCTCTCCTTCCTTGAATTTTCTTCATGTAGAATTTTAATACGTCGGGAAAATTTAAAAGACCCAAGTAAATAAATTTTGTAGTAAAATTTTAAAATCTGACTTCTTCTATAACCTAGCTATTCTCGGGCAAAAATTTACAATAATACTTGTAACTCCCATGACCATTACTTTTACATGAAGTTCAAGGTCAGCATTCTTCCACATCTGTTCACTTCTGACTTAACCATTTAATGCAGTCGTTTGATCATGAAATATTATTATATTTCTATAATATTAATTATATTTATTTATGGCAATAATATTTTCTGATTTGTATGATTTCATTCCTCTTTTATATTAACTGGAAGCACTCACCCGTGTCAATGTCTCCATTCTGTCAATAAATTAGCAATGCATTGTGCTGAGAACTCCACTCACCGTTTTTTCTTACGGTTTTATTAGTGCATATATTCCTTTAAAGTATTCTATTACTGATGAAGAATATAACAGAAGCCAATTCATTAAAATTGCTTGTTTGTAAAATATACAGAAGAAAGAAATAATTTACTTAATAAAGCTGAACACTGTACTACACTGAGTTAATGAACCAAATTGAAGATACTTTGGAATTACTTTTGTGGACACGTTGATTTTTAAATAATTTTACTCTTTACTATCACTTCTTTTCCCCTCAATTCGTTTTATGGCATTTAAAAATCTTTAAAATTTTTAGGGTTTTTTTTCAGATAATAATAATTTATAATTATGTAATCAATGACTTGCAAAATGTCATGCCTAAAATTACAAATTTTGGAGCTTCCAACACTCTGAAATTAACCAATTGTTTTCTACTAATGATTATGCATTAGTTCTTACTTGTAATTTCCCCTGGATCCTAGGTGATAGCATTTTCTCGATTTTGGGAAAATATCAGCTTTCTCAGTATTTAAAGTTATTTCCCTTTTAGTCCCACACCAGCTTCAGTGTCTCCTTAAAAGAAAGTGGCAAACTTTTACAGTGTATTTTAGTTTGTCTTGCCTCATTCCAAGGATAAAGAGGGAGTAGCAAAGGTGTGCCTCTGTGAAATAAAATTTAAGGTGAAATGGAATTAAAGGTGAAGATCGTTCTTTCTACCGGGGGCAAGTTCTGTGTAAAAAAGTAAACTCTCTGCTTCCAAATTCATACCTCAATGAAGATTAAATTTAGTTTTCCAAATGTACCCTGAAAAATTACATCTTCAAGTAAAAAAAATAGCTGTGTGCCTGAAATGGGCTGATTTTTTATTTAAGAGAGTAAATATGTTAGTTTCTTGCTCAGGACTGACAAATGCTCCAGAACACTCATTGAATTCTTTCTTTCCCATACATAAAGTGTTATTACAACCAGGCCAAAAAACCAGTAGCCTATTAAAAAAAAGTAGGCAAAAGATATGAGTAGGCAGTTCACAGAAATGCAAATGGATACCAAACATATGAAACATGCTGAGAGTAGAAATGCAAATTAAAACAACACCGAGATACCATTTTTCATCTTTCAAATCAGCAAAACAAAAAAATGTTGTAACCCCTCTGCCTTGAAGTCACAGTGAAATAGGCATTGTCATCCATTTCCCATTTAGAAATACCTATGCCACTTCAGCAGACAATTCCACTCGGGGAGCTGCTCCCACACATGTACACACAAGCAGATGCAAATGAAACACGAATCAGGCGTCCGTACAAACCAGGTGCTCTAGGCCATCCCCTCATCCTGACCCGCCTTGCAGTGAAGTGTGACCGCAGCTCTGAGTTCTTCCCAGTGACATGTGGGTGGATGACATGGGTACCTGTACCAGAGAACCTGTACCTCTGCTCTAGTCTTTCACCACCCCCCCCAGCCCCCGACTGGAATGGCCGTAACCACAGTGACCTCGGAAGCCACTCCTTGATTCTGTAAATGCACTTTATGAGTTTTAAAAAAAAATTTTATTAGAATCAACCAAGAGCATGAAATAATGAGAATGTACAAGTCACATTTTAACGGAGAGGAAGTGAGAGGTGCAAGAGGAAGGAGAAATGGAGGGCAGCGGAGGATCTAAGTTCCTCATTTCACAGGGTGGAAAATCAAGAGGTACTTGGTGAAGCTGATGAAGAAGCATATGCTCGTGTAAATTATTAAAATACAGGTAATCAAAAAATTGATTTTTAACTAACCCAGATATAGAAAGGAGGGTGACAGACCACATAAGGAACCTAATCCTCCTCTTCCCTAACTTGGGGTAGATGTATATTGCCTAGTGACAAAAAGCCACAAAACAGAGATAACCAACTGTATCCTTTAAAGTTCAGTAAGGAATGCCATGAAGTACTAAAAACAGTCAAAATTATTAGCTCTGGTGTGTGACGATGTTGATGGGCCTTGAAAGCATTATGCTGAATGAAATAAGACAGATAGGACAAGACAGATCCTGTATGACCTCACTTATACGTAGAATCTAAAAGGGCCAAATTCATAGAAATAGAGACTGAGAACTGCCAGGGGTGAGGGGGTGGGAGAAACTGAGAGACCCTGGTCAAGGCTACAAAGTTCCAGTTATAAGATGAATAAGTTCTGGGGATCTAATGTACAACAGGGTAAATATAGACTGATTTCCTTGCAAAAATAGTCCGGGTTATTGGTCACTGAAATTCATAGTATTTTATTTCATTAGGATACTTATGATTTGTGAAGGAAGTATCTTAGTATTACTTAGAACCCTTGATCAGTAGGGGAAGAAAGGGATAAAGAAAGGGGGGGTAATCAGAAGGGGGAATGAAACATGAGAGACTATGGACTATGAGAAACAAACTGAGGGCTACAGAGGGGAGGGGGGGTGGGGGAATGGGATAGACCGGTGATGGGTAGTAAGGAGGGCACGTATTGCATGGTGCACTGGGTGTTATACACAACTAATGAATCATCGAGCCTTACATCGAAAACCGGGGATGTACTGTATGGTGACTAACATAATATAATAAAAAATCATTATTAAAAAAAAAAAAAAAGAACCCTAACAGGACAGAGATTTATTATTAAAACATAAAAAATAAAATCACGAGAAAATGGCAAATCCTGAAGTCAAGATAGAAGAAAATTTGACATCTGAAAGCCGTCAGTGCAAGAGAAATTAAGTAAAATAGATGTTCCGTTCACAGTCCATCCATACAGTTATGTAAGACCAGAGAGTGTCAAGACGGAAAAAAATAATACAAGTAGAAAGAAATTCCACTTTTACTGACTTGTGAGTAGTTCTGTGATGTTCGGCCCGACGACTGAATCCAAATCTACACTGTGCGAGGCAGGAGGAAATCTCCGGTTACTGAATTACAGAGACGAGGACAGTGCACAAGCCAACACTCCACTACCCCTGGGGTCCGTCAAAGACCACTTGCCCTGAGACCGTATTCTCACACAATAAAATCGCCCTTCCTAGGTCAAATGAAGCTATCGAGACATTAGCAGTATATTTTTTGACGATCGACAGCATCTTCAAAGGGTAAAAATCCACTATGATTCCAATACTGCCTGGAGCAAAGTGAGAATGGAACTTTCGAAGTCCCTAACCTCGTGCAGTGGACCATCTTCCCGGCTGGTGATTCTCTTTGTGTTGATGGGCCAGCAGCCAACCTCAAAAGAGAAAGCCCTTAAGAAACCTAGTAAAGCATTCAGCTGCCATTTCAAACTTAGCAGGGAAATTTAGGTAGGTTACACTACATGAGAAAATCAGTACTGTTAGGGGGGAAACGGGTACAGGTTGATGAGTGTGTTACAAGACAAAACACAGAATTTTTTTTTTCCCTTTTGCTCACCACTGCAGTGGCAAGGCTGTTAGTCCACACCGAGTCCCTTTACGGCTGTTAGGAAGCTTGAGCGAAAGACACCATGACCACCTTCAGTGACAACAATGAGACCTGTGCCAGTATCAGCGCAGATTCCCGCCTGGCTAACGAAACAGCGCTGAGATGAACGGCACAGGTGACGGTCAAGGGCTTATGAAGCCGCCCTCAAGGCCACGGCCCATGGTCAGACAAAGCAGAACAGTCATGGGAGGTGAGAGTTAAATTCTGAAAGGTGTTCCAACTGTTGTCATCTGAAGAAATACCTTTCGATCATGCTATACCCCCCAAAAAAGTCTGTACATCCTGACATAAAATAGGTATAGAACTGGAGTGAAAAATCCCTCAAGTTTTTAAGTATTCTCTGATTAGCCTACCACTTTCCCACCTTCTCGGGATTTAAGAGGGCTCGTTCAGACTTTGCCTATTCAGATCCAGCATTACTATTTTGAAGTTTTGACTACTTCCTCCTAGAAACCCATTCCCCTTTGCTCCCCAAACACTATTCTCTCCTGATTTTTCTCCTGCAGCTCTTCAGACTCCTTCGGGATTCCTCCTTTCTCTGCTACATTGTTAAATGGACGCTCACATCTCTCTTCACTGTATCCTCCCTTCTTTAGTGATCATATCCATAGCCAGGGCTTTTAGATCCCCCTGCATACTTATGAACCTCGGTTATTATTTCCAGACTGATCTCTCTGCTGAGCTCCAGACCTGTCTACTCAATCCATTTCTTAGACATTTCATTTGACTCTATCACAAATCATGACACACGATACTTCCCGCTAATATCCAACCTCCTTCTCTCTGACCATTTACACAACAGAAATTAGAGAAGCCAAATTCTCCTTTAGCACCCTTTCTTGCAACTAGAGTTGACCAAATGATATCCTTCTGGTCAGTAAGACATAAAGGTATTCCTGTGCAAAGGCTTCTGGGAAAGTAAAATCTATTCTTTGTTCCCTGCCTTTTATTCTAATCCAAGTGATGGTTTAACGCCTTTTCGTGTATTTCTTAGTCATTTCAATGTCTTATTTTGTGATGTGCCTTTCATCGTTTTTCTACCGTGGTATAGTTTTTAATTGACTTGTAGGATCCTGTATATATTCTAGAAACAAATCTGTTGGATAAAAGTATTGAGAATATTTTATTACAGTCCCTGTGTCACATTTTAACTTACTTTTTTTTTTTTAAAGATTTTATTTATTTATTTGACAGAGAGAGAGAGAGAGACAGCCAGTGACAGAGGGAATACAAGCAAGGAGAGTGGGACAGGAAGAAGCAGGCTCCAAGCAGAGCGGGAAGCCCGATTCAGGCTCGATCCCAGGACCCTGGGATCAGGCCCTGAGCTGAAGGCAGATGCTCAATGACTGAGCCACCCAGGTGCCCCACATTTTAGCTTTCTTAATTTTGTCTTTTAATGAACAAAAGCTCCTAATTCTACTACACTCTAATTTTCTTTTTACCTTTTTACTTTCCTATTTTTTTTTCCTTAGGGGTAGTGTTTTTCATATTCTGTTCAGAAAATTTCTGCCTACGCTGGAATCATGAATATCTTTTCCTGTGTTTTCCCCTAACATAGTGGTTTTAATTTCATAATTAACTCATGCTTTTAGGTAATTAGATATTATCAATATATACATAATCAAGTTTATAATTTTTCTTATTTTATTTACTATCATATTTTTCCCTTATGAAATTCCTCCCTCATGTCAATGTTACATCATTTTTCAACAGTATTTTCTGGGTCCCTTTTACTGTTTAATTTTTTTATCTGTATCTTTAACACATCTGCCTTTTCTCTAAGGTAACATATGACCATATACACTTAATATTTGTCTTACCTACTTAACCTGTTGCTTCTATATCATTTAATGGCTAGTCCAACCTTTCACCCAATTTGAAATGCCAACTCCATAGTATGATAAGTTTTGGGGTTTTTTTTTTCTAAAGATTTTATCCATTTGACAGAGAGAGAGAGAGAGAAAGCACACAAGAGAGCAAGAGAGCACACAAGCAGGGGGAGCAGCAGAGGGAGAGGGAGAAGCAGGCTCCCCACGGAGGGGAGCCCAACGCGGGGCTCGATCCCAGGACCCTGAGACCATGACCTCAGCCAAAGGCAAACACCCAACCGACTGAGCCACCCAGGTGCTCCCACAGTATGGTAAGTTTATATCTAAAATTACATGTTTTCTGTACTTTCACTTCTCCTCAGCTTCACTGTCTATCAATGTGTATACCGATACCCACTTCGGTTACTATGGTTTTCCAGTACATGATACTATCTATAAGATTAACTACTACCACGAAGTGCACACTTCTCAATAGGTTTCTTTTAGAATTTTGTCCTTGCTATTCTCACATTTATTTGCTCAGATAAACTACAGAATCCGTATTTTCAAGTTCAGAAAAAAAATAACATGCCACTGGGATTTTCAGAGGAATTGCATTAAATGTACAGATTGGCTGAAGATACAATTATCATCTTTATAACACTGCAGCATCCATCCAAGAAAATAGTGTGTGTCTCCATTTAGCCAAGCCTTCCTCTAAAGCTCTCCTTAAAATTTTGTAATTTTCTTCATATATTTCGTATACATTTGGGGCTTTTTCTTCAGCTTTAAATTTGTTGGATGGGATTAGAATATTGCATTTTACTTCTACTCTGTTATATTTGTTTACTTTCAAATCATAAGTGTTATTACCAAGTTTATTTATGAACTCCATATCTGAAGTCATCAAGCATAGTTGCTTGGGTTATGTAATATGCAATTCCAATGTGCCTCTTTCATATACAGTACAATATAAATGATACCCCTGGAGCTGTCTGCAGCCTCATTGTTTTATATATTTAAATGAACTTGGCTTTCCTGCTAAACAACTGTATACTTTAATGTCCCTCATTTTTAATTTCAAATTAATTAGTCTTTTTAAGAAGAAAGGCAAATATTCTTTGTAAATGTATTTATTATTATTTTTTTAACAGGCCTTAATTAACTTCATTTTTCTTGTGTAAAACTACGTAGTGACCACATCTGGAGCCTGGGTTCT
Source organism: Ursus americanus (assembly GCF_024610735.1). Classification (NCBI taxonomy): domain Eukaryota; kingdom Metazoa; phylum Chordata; class Mammalia; order Carnivora; family Ursidae; genus Ursus; species Ursus americanus. The sequence continues at coordinate 101,882,977 of NC_142164.1, forward strand.
CTTCATGGAGACTCTGGTGTGAGTCTTTACAGGCTGGCCAGTGAATTCCTAATACGGAGACTTGGTGAACACAGTCTCTTTCCAGAGGTCATAGTGAAATAGCCATAGGTCCTGGAAATGGCATCAAAAGTGGCCTGGGTGAAGTTGCCTAGGGTGGCAGTACAGGCCCGGGCTGAGGTGTGGCAGGTGTCAATACTGGCCGTCATCAGTAGCTTCTTGGGCAGTGCCTCTGGGGGCAGGGGTGAGGCGCACCAGCACAGAGCCACAGCGGCCAGTCACCTTGCATGGGACAATATGGGGCTTGCTGATCTTGTTCCCCCAGCACTTCTCCCCACAGGGACGATGGAAAGCTTGGCCAGGAGGATGGCCCACGGATGGAGTGGCTATCTCCCTTGCAGCACTTAACACTCAGACCCGCATGTCCCCCGGAATCTCTGATGGCCACAAACGCCCTGGCCAGCTTGTGCCTGCTTCTGCACAGGCATAACCTTCAAAACCTCATCCAGTTAAAAGTCAATGATCTCAGAGTCCTTGATGGGCAGGGAGAAGAGAGAGATCTCCTCTAGGGACTTGATCTTCATGTCCTTGATCAGGCAAGCCCAGCTTGATGTCAGGGATCCACTCCTTGTCCTCAGCCTTGCCTCCACAAGCTCCACGCCTTGGCCCTGGCCCCAGTGCTGCTTGCCAAAGACTCCTTGGAGGCCAACCCGGCCTCCCATTCCAGGGCTCCTGGGCCCTCTAGGCCCTCCCACGGCACTGACGTCATCCCCCATTTGCTGTTTTCTTGGAGCAGATGACAAATATTCTTTGTAAATTTAAATTATTTGTCTTTTCCACTATCATCTCAATAGTTTGCTCAGGACTACAAGCCACAGAAACATTGAGATCCACAAATGATCACGCAGGATAGTTATAGTTACATAAGAATATAAGAATACTCACTGTAGTAGGTCATGCAACGTTTTTCTCACATGGCTCAGTTGTTTCTAGAACTATTGCCACAATCACGTTAAACGCAACATGCCTAATGCAGAACCGATGCTCCTCTTCACCCCAAAGAGTGACTCCTATTGACCTGTCCTTTTTCTATTAACTGGTCCTAGGTACACAAAGTTTAAAAAGCTCACTGATATCTTCTCAACCTCTAGCTAACCCACAAATTCAATCAATTCCTCCCTCTTGATGCATTTCAAATCCGCCTTTGAATTTCCTCTTTACCTGTCAGCATCCTAGACAAGGTTCATGTTACCATGGTCTGTTTGATTTAATTATAAGAACACTTTAACACAAAAAAGTAAACACTTTCATTTCTCGCACAAAGGTTTACCCTAACCCCATTCTCTGGGATTAATTTTTGGCCAGGAAGAATGTTAGTAGTCAGGCCCGTAAAACAGCATCAAACTTGATTTGACCCTTTGTGGCCTGAGTCCTCACTAACTGGATTCCTTTGCCTGTTCTCTATTCAAATTTGATTATATTCTGCCACTGTTCCTGTAGCCTCTCATCTAACTTCAGTGACTTGCGTACATCCTAGTTGCCTAGAGTCTGGTTCTCTAGAACCCACCACCAGATCTCCCCTGCTGAATGCAACGCCTGAGCCTCTGCCGTCTCTGAAGGGCTTAAGCTGACGCCAAGCACCAGTAGCCATCTGCTTTGATCTTGTAATTGGTTTGGAGACTCTCTAACATGACCTCCCTCAGTTTCAGTTCAGTCTGTTTAACCTTCGAAAAAATATCCGACTCTTGTTCCATATTCAGAACACTGACCTTGGCTTCAGCCTACAGATGTTCCCAGGTCACTTAAATAACATAGAGCTATTACTAAAAAGAATAATTAAAGAAAGCTGGCATGTTTAAAACAAATGGCCCCATGGAAAGGCTAAACGGATAGGGAAAAAAACAAAAAACCCAGCCGTTTCAGTTTCCTGAAATAGGCATTTCTCATGATTCAACCATTAAAATCAGTCAACCAAATGCTTTCATTTATAAATGTCATAAATGTGCAAATTTTTACTTCAAAGTAAGTGCTTAAAACAATATTGCTAATTGAAAACCGAAAATGTCAACACTTTCTCTTGTATTTTATTATTTGAAACTATTAGTGTTTTATGTCAGATACATAAATAAAACAATGGGGAGCTTTTCATTTCTAAGGTGATGCTTGAAAATCACACAGAATTTAATCATGCCTGCCATAATACCTGTTGGAAAATTGACCTCAAATATCACGAAAGCTCTCTACTCTGACTCTTGGAGGTTTGTGCTACTTACATTTTCTTCTGAGTGGCAGAAATGGAAAGTCTTCTCTAATAATTATCAACGTTGACAGAAGATGTCGTTAGTGCCAGGCTTTTTACAGCAGACGGAAAAGCACGTAGCTGCATTTTTTATATGCTTAGATGGTGTTCAGTAGCACTAGAGAATAGAGACACAGAGCCGACAGCCAAGCAACCCTCGTGTTTGAAATAAAATTCTGTGCTTCGAATGATGCTTTTCCTGAAGTGTCAAACATTTATTATGATTTACAAATTCTGTTTTCCCCCAAGAGTAATTGACGGCTGTTAGGTAATGATTCCACATGTGTTCAAAGCTTCTCATAGAGTCTTAATGAATACTCCCACCTCTCAATAGCCTTTTGCATTAGCTGAATCTCTGGCCAGTCAAGCCAACCTGCGGCTGTCCAGCTCATTAGAGCCAGGGAAATTGATTCTGAGGGAACTGTTGTATTCAGGGTGCTCTGAAGAGCTTCCTGCCCAAAGTCAGGCCAACCCTTGAGGGAAAGCCAAGAGTCAAAGCCAGGTAGACCAGAAAGAAGCCTCACATCCAAAGAGAGAAGCGGGGTCACTGATGGCAGAGAGGGAGCCAAGAGGCAGAAGCCAGATGGATACTGGGTTTGAGTGTGATCAAACGGGAAGCGAACAAGGCAGCTTTGGCATAACTGGTTTCCAAAGGCGGCAAGATCAACGTGATGCTCTTCCAGCTCTACTGCTGCTATTCGTAGAAAAGGCATCGATCGCACAGTACCTTTCCCTATGAGATGCTCCATTTAGATCATTACGTACGGAGAGTAGGTTACTAACAAAAAAAGAACACTGCACCTTCCAGTAATTAAAGTCAGAATTTGTTTAAAGAATTAAAGATGAATCAATTAAACAACACAGCACAATCTATTTTTTCCAAGACTCTATTGACTAACATTCTCTATTAATTGATTCATCTACACATCCATAATGCAATTATAACAGATGGTTGTAAGAAAGACCCTTAGGCTTTACAGCATTCTGAAGTACTTTCCTAGTGATGAACAAATTATATTTTGAAGGGCTGGGAAGTCAACTGTAATCTATTTTTTTCTAAAATGAGAAATTAACTCAATTAAGCATTTTAACTACCTACTTATGATGTGCAATTGAATGACAGATACAGTACTTTTCTTTTTTTTTTTTTTAAGATTTTATTTATTTATTTGACAGAGATAGAGACGGCCAGCGAGAGAGGGAACACAGGCAGGGGGAGTGGGAGAGGAAGAAGCAGGCTCATAGCAGAGGAGCCTGATGTGGGGCTCGATCCCAGAACGCCGGGATCACGCCCTGAGCCGAAGGCAGACGCTTAACCCCTGTGCCACCCAGGCGCCCCGATATGGTACTTTTCTTAATCAGAGTACTTTATTAATCACACGATGCCAGACAGCAGAAAGTTTTTGACTAGACAAAAATGTAAAGATAACACTAAACTTGAGAAATAATGCTTCCTTTCTTCTCTAAAGTTATAAAATTAATAACTAACACATATTAAACATATACAAAGTTCCTGGTACTATTTTAAGTACTTAACATACATTGCCTCCTTTAATCCAAATACCAGTCCATTTTAGTATTTACTATTAGTGTATTATAATTGAACACTGTGGCTTAGGGGTGTTGAATAACTTGGTCAAGTTCATGCAGCCCGTAAATAAAGGATCTGTCGTTCTTAATATATAGATAGGCAGTAGCAGACACACAGAGGGGTAAGAGAACAGAGAAATAGAAATATTCCTGCTCATCCCTACGTTTTTGAAATGGCAAACTACCTCACACTTAATTTATATTTGAGAAACTGGGACTTAATGAGAGTTTAAAAGTCTTAGCTGAGGTAAAGAATGAAAATGGAATCCATTCTTGGCCTTTTAGGTTAAGCTAAAAATGAAATACGAAGTACGTATAATAAAATATGAAATATATGGAATTCCCAACGCTTCAACATTTTTGACATACAAAAATGGTACTTTCATACGATTCAATCAACTACAGTCTTCTACAAAGCACTTAAAAGCACAATTATATTGCTGCAATATTAGAAGTCATATTTCCCATACTGCCACTCCCTGTGAAATCCCTAATTTGGTACTGATATCTAAATGACTCGTTTAGGCATGCACATAATACTAAAACCTTTTTTAAATTTGTAAAGTATCAATTACTACAATGGTATGACTCAAGTAGTAACTTAGTAACAATGTTTAAAATAACCTTAACATTTTTTTTAATCTAAAACTTTCAAAATATTTTAAAACCAATACTTTATGAATCCCATATCTCTGTGATGTGGGTAAGCTCTTTAATTACTCTTAACAGCTTAGAAACTAAAACATAAAACACTCAAGTGGCTTTCTGCTGTCACTGAATGAGTCACACCAAGCAGTGATAGTTAACAGCTTGAGTTACAGGACATTATTCTATGCTGCACAGTCAGCCTCACACTGTCACATCAGGGGACTTATTTTGTTTGGCTTTCACATAATAAACGATATCCATTCAACACTATTTTACCTAAGCAAAAATATTAAAAATAATTTGGTGATTAAAAGTAACGAATGAACCAGATGAAAACAATAAAACCCTGGCAGTTCAGTCTGGCACATCATAGTGGCAGAAAACCAGAAAAACAGAAAACAAGGGGATGGTATTACAAAGGGCTGAAAGAAATGACTGCCAACTTCTCTTTCCGTTTCCAGCAAAATATTCTTCAAAAATAAAAGTATGATAACACTTCCATACAAATAAAACACAATTTATCATATAGAGATTCTCTCCTAAAAAAAGAAGTGCCAAGGGTGTTTTGGCAGACACGATAAAAACAAAGCCAATGGAAGGCTGAAACATGTAAGAAGGAAGAAGACATTTAAAAAAGAGGTTATTATCAAAAACGTTGCATCAGTACATTTAAGGCAGAACTTATTCCAAGTGCCTCAGGGAGTAGAAAACCCGAATATTCCCTGCCAAAATGAAATCATTACTTGATGTTTGCCCACAAAGAAAATCTCTGGCTCATATAACTTCAACCGGTAAATTTTATCATACATTTAAGAATAAATAGCATGCATCTCAAACCAAGTATTTCAAAAAAGAGGGGGAAAAGAGAATATCCCTTAACTAATTTTATGATCAACATAATCCAGATACAGAAACATAATAAAGGCTTCACAAGAAAGGAAAGTGAAATGCATCAACGTGCACCAAAAAACTCCCGAACAATGCATGAACACATCAAATCCAGCAATAGTCAAAAAAGATAAAAAACATACTGTATTAGAAGAATGCCAACTTGGTTTAACTTTGAAAAATCAATCAATATTATCCACTATCTTAAAAGAATAATTACAGAGTTTCTTGAGAGAAAAAAGAAAAAAGACCAAAACAAAAATCACTTGCAGCCCAGAAATAGAGAGACACATCCTTAATTGGATAAAAGTTTGTTTTTGGAACAAGCATAATATTTAGTGCAACACTGATGAAAGATTTTCCTCTGATACAGGGATAAAATAACCATGCCTGTTAGCATTGCCTTGAGTCAACATCACACTGGAGAACCTAGTGCTAACAAGCAAAGAAAAAGAAACAAAAAGCTTAAGAATTGGAGAGGAAAAAAATAAAATACTTGCTATTCAAAATAATGAGATTATTTAGAAAATCCAAAAGTATAGATAAATCATTCGTATATAGCATATGTTTACTGGGGCACCTGGGTGGCGCAGTCATTAAGTGTCTGCCTTCAGCTCAGGGTGTGATCCTAGTGTTCTGGGATCGAGCCCTGCATCAGGCTCCTCTGCTGGGAGCCTGCTTCTTCCTCTCCCACTCCCCCTGCTTGTGTACCCTCTCTCGCTGGCTATCTCTCTCTCTGTCAAATAAATAAATAAAATCTTTAAAAATATACATATATGTTTATTAGTATGAACTATAATTTGTTATGTCCTGAATATAAGATTAATATTCAAAAATCATTTCTATTTCAACCCCGAATAGCCAAAGCAATTCTGAAAAAGAAAAACAAAAATGGAGGCATCACAATTTCAGATTTCAAGGTATATTACAAAGTTGTAGTCATCACAACGGTATGGTCCTGGCACGAAACAGACACAAAAATAAATTCAAAATGGATGAAAGACCTAAATGTGAGACAGGAAACCATCAAAATCCTAGAAGAGAACACAGGCAGAAACCTCTTTGACCTCAGTTGTAACAAATTCTTATTAGACACATCGCCAGAGGCAAGGGAAAAAAAGCAAAAATGAACTACTGGGACTTCGTCTAGATAAAAAGCTTCTGTACAAGGAAGGAAACAATCAACAAAACTAAAAGGCGGCCTAGGAGACGATACTTGTAAATGACATGTCTGCTCAAAGGTTAGTATCCAAAATCTATAAAGAACTTATCAAAGTCAACACCCAAAACACAAATAATCCAGTTAAGAAACGGGCAGAAGACCTGAATAGACACTTTTCCAAAGACGACATCCAGATGGCTAACAGACACACGAACAATGCTCCACAGCACTCATCATCAGGGGATACACATCAAAACCATGATGAGACACCACCTCACACCTGTCAGAGTGGCTAAAATCAACAACTCAAGAAACAAAAGGTGTTGGCGAGGATGTGGAGAAAAGGGAACCCTCATGCACTGTTGGTGGGAGTGCAAACTGATGCAGCCACTCTGAAGAATAGTTTGAACATTCCTCAAAAAGTTAAAAACAGAACTACCCCATGACCCAGCAATTACACTATGAGATACTTACCCAAAGTATACAAAAATACAGATTTGAAGGGGTACTTGCACCCCGATATTTATAGCAGCACTATCAGCAATAGCAACTATGGAGAGAGCCCAAATGTCCATCAGCTGATGAATGCATAAAGAAGATGTGGTACATATATACAATGGAATGTTACTCAGCCATCAAAAAGAATGAAATCTTGCCATTTGCAACGACATGGATGGAGCTAGAGTGTATCATGTTAAGTGAGATAAGTCAGAGAAAGACAATTATCATATGGTTTCACTCACACGTGGAATTTGAGAAACAAAGCAGACGGACATAAGGGAAGGAGGAAAAGAAAAAAGGGAGAGAGGGAAACAAGCCATAAGAGGCTCTTAACAACAGAGAACAAACTGAGGGTTGATGGAGGGAGGTAGGTGGGGGATGGGCTACATGGGTGATGGGTATTAAAGAGGGTATTAAAGAGGGCTGTGATGAGCACTGGGTACTGTACGTAAGTGATGAATCACTGAATTCTACTCTAGAAACCAACTTGCACCGTTTGTTAACTAACTAAACTTTAAATTTAAAAAATCATCTCTAGGGGCGCCTGGGTGGCGCAGTCGTTAAGCATCTGCCTTAGGCTCAGGGCGTGATCCCGGCATTCTGGGATCGAGCCCCACATCAGGCTCCTCCGCTGGGAGCCTGCTTCTTCCTCTCCCACTCCCCCTGCTTGTGTTCTCTCTCTCGCTGGCTGTGTCTCTGTCAAATAAATAAATAAATAAAATATTTTTAAAAATAATAATAAATAAATAAAAAATCATCTCTATTTCTATATAGCACAACAATAATTAGAAAATGGAATTTAAAAACCAATATTGTTTGAATTTCCATATAAAATTTAGACTAATCAGGGCACCTGGGCTGCTCAGTTTGTTGAGCGTCCAACTCTTAATTTCAGCTCAGGTTGTGATCTAAGGGTTCTAAGACTGAGTCCCGCATCAGGCTCCACACTGGGTGTAGAGCCTGCTTCAGATTCTCTCTCTCCCTCTGCCCCTACCCTTCCACCCTCTCAAAAAAAAAAAAAAATTAGACTAATCTTTTCAATTTCTATAAAAAACACCCACTGGGATTTTGACTGAGATTGTACTAAACCTACAGTCAATTTAAAGACATTTTATATGTTAACAGTGAGTTTTGCAATCCATGAACTTAGCACATATTTACATTAATTTTTTATGTATTATTATTACCATATAAAATAATCCTATTTTACAGAGGTATTAAGATTAATATTTATATAGAAGTATTTCACATCTTGTACTAAAATTATTCCTAAGTATTTCCTAAGTAATTCCAGATACTATTTAAAATATTTTTGTAAATTCTATTTTTTAATTGTTCAGTCTATAGAAACAAAATTTTTGTATATTGATTCATTATTCTTAAATACTGTTGAATTCATGTATTAGTTCTGTTTCCTATTTTGTAGATTTTCAAGATGTTCTACGTGATATAATGATTATGGACAAAGGCATCAAAACAATTAAATGGGGAAAAGATATCTCTTTAACCAATGACCTCAGAATAATGTCATAAAGCTTTGTTCTACCTTATACAATACACTACTAATTCACTATTGATCATGGACTTAAATATACAGGCTAACAAATATAACTTCAAGCAGAAGTTATTTAAAACTATCTTCATGAACTTAATGCAGGCAATGTTTTCTTAGGGCAACAAAAGATTTAACTGTAATAAAGGAAATTGATAAATTAGACATTGGGTTTTTAAAAATTTTTATTTATTTATTTGATAGAGTGAGAGAGAGAGCACACACACACAAGCAAGGGGAGCAGTGGGCAGAGTGAGAGGGAGAAGCAGGCTCCCCACTGAACAGAGAGCCCAGTGTGGGTTTGATCCCAGGACCCTGGGATCATGACCTGAGCCGAAGGCAGACACTTAACTGACTGAGCCACCCAGGTGCCCCGAGACATTGTTTTTAAAAGACTTCCCTTCATCAGGAGAAATAAGAAAACATACAAGCCACACACTGAGACAAAATATTCACAAAGCACATTTCAAAGAGAATTTGTATCCAGAATATATAAAGTATTCTACAGTCCTATAACTCAAGGGCAAAAAACTGACCAAAGGGGGCGCCTGGGTGGCTCAGTCGTTAGGCGTCTGCCTTCGGCTCAGGGCGGGATCCCGGCATTCTGGGATTGAGCCCTGCATCAGGCTCCTCCGCTGGGAGCCTGCTTCTCCCTCTCCCACTCCCCCTGCCTGTGTTCCCTCTCTCACTGGCTGTCTCGCTCTCCATCAAATAAATAAATAAATAAATAAATAAATAAATAAATAAATAAATCTAAAAAACAAAACAAAAAGCTGACAAAAGACTTTGACAATTTGCTAAGGTATTTATAAAAGAATATACAAATAAGCACATGAAAAATGATTAATATCATTACTAAAGAAATGGAAATTAAACCCACAATGAACAACTACTCCAGATCAACTGGACTAACATTAAAAACACATACACAAGCCGAAAACTACTAAATACCTATCAACAGGAAAATGGATATTTGTAGTACATTTCATAACAAATACTATGCCACTATTAGCACAAATGATCTACAATTACACGTACTGATATGCATGTCTTATTAACACTATACTGAGCAAAATAACCACCAAGAAGTGTACATAGTATCTGATACTAGTTTTATAGCAAAACTTATCTCTGCTGGTAAATTTCAGGATAGGGGATGCACTTAGGGCTAAAGTTGCTGAAAGAACAATGAGGTCTTTTGAACTGGTACAGTTCTATTTTGGCATGGGCGCTAGCTACACAGGTGTGTCCGGTTTGTAAATGTTCTCCAAGCTGTACGAGATATGTTCACTTCCTGGTATTTATGTTTTACTCGGATAAACAGTTAAAAAATTACTTTACATGAATACTGCTTACAATAGGATAATAAAATAGAAATAAATCAAATATATTCAAGACCTCTATACAAAAAAAACACTCTATTACTAAGAGAAGATAATAAGATCTAAATAAATGAAAGAATACACCATGTTCATCAACTGGAACACTCAATTTTGAAAGATGTCAATTATCCTTCAAACTGATCTATATTCAAGAGAATTTCTATTATAGACCTAGCATCTGTGGAAATTTGTTTGTGGAAGTTAATAAATGTATTCTGCACTTCATATGGAAATGTAAAGGTCCAAGAAAAACCATAAAAATCCTCAGGGAATCAAACAAGTTGAAGGAATTACTCCACTTGCTCTAATGCCTTGTAATCAAATTTCAGTAATTTTTTTGTTGTTCTTAAAGATTTTATGTATTTATTTGTCAGAGAGAGAGCCCAAGCAGGGGAAGTGGGGGGCAGAACAGGCAGAATAGGCAGGGGCAGAAACAGGCTCCCCACTGAGCAAGGAGCCTGATGTGGGACTCGATCCCAAGACCCCAGGATCATGACCTGAGCTGAAGGCAGACGTTTAACCGACTGAGCCACCCAGGCGTCCCTCAAGTTTCAATAATTAAGAGAGTGTGGTACTCTCCCAAGGATAGCCTATAAAAACAACAGAACATAATAGAAAGTAAATAGCAGACATTCACACATACAGACACCTAAGTAATCAGAAACATACAACTGAAGAGCAGTGGGAAAGGGATCACCTTATAATAACAAATGTGACACTGGGTCACTTAATTAAACACATGGATTGCACATCTAAGTATGAAAGATAAATTTCAGAATGCAACTTCAGTCACTTCAGAGATATCTTATATGGATACATAAAGTACTAACCATAAAGCAGCACATTAATAAATTGTACTAGATTAAAATGAAGATATTCCATGAAGATATCAGGAAAACAAAAAGTTAAGACAACGACCGGGAGAAAATATTTGCAACACACATAACTGACAGAGTGCTCATCCCCATAATATATAGTATATAAAGAATATATAATATTTTTTAAGAATCTTTTATTTATTAATAAAAGAAGAATTCCTACATATCAAAAAGACAAAGACCTAGAAGCTGATGTTAAAATGAGAAAGAGACATGAACAGGCCCTTTCAAAATGAGGATGCCCAAGTAGGAGATACACATATAACCAGGGAAGTAGAAATTCAAAGTTCAACAGTATACTATTACACACCCACTAGAACTACTAAACTTACAAAATTTGACAACTAAGACATACATATGTGCTAAGTGGGCTCTTGTACGCTGCAGGTAGGAGTACGAATTGGTACAACTTTGGATATCTACCAAAGCTAAACACACATATACAAGTTGATTCAGCAGTCACGCTCCTATTGATATATCCAACAGAAACTGGTACGCTCAAGAGCATTCACAACAGCATTATTCATAATGGCCCAAAACAGGAGACAATCTAAATGTCCATCAACAGGGAAGTTGACAATGAGTCATAGCGTAATCATTTAATGGAAAACTATACAACAAGGAAAGTTAATGAACTACTTCCACAGGCAACATCATGGATGCAGCTCACAAACAAAGCCAAACAAAAATACACGTATCGACCATATGATCCCCTTTATACAAGTCCGCAAATAGGTAAAATTCATCCATGGTGTCAGGACCGTGCTCATATATTGGTGGGGAGGGAGGTACCAGTGACTAAGAAGGGCAAGAGGTAGTTTCAGTCGAGTTAGTCACTAATCATTTCTTGACCTGGGTAGTGTTTACATGAGTCTGCTCACTTTGTGATCATTCACTGAGCTGGACACCTTGCATTCTGTACATTACAGCTCAATAGAAGTTTACTAAAAATATAAATCAAAACATTAAAATACAGGGTTTTGAGGTGCTTACCTTGCAGTTATTAGTAAAGACAATTTTTATAGCAAATCAGTAGTGTTAAAAAAGCAAGAGAGGTGGGGCGCCTGGGTGGCTCAGTGGTTAAGCGTCTGCCTTTGGCTCAGACCATGATCCTAGGGTCCTGGGATGGAGCCCCACATGAAGTTCTCTGCTCAGAAGGGAATCTGCTTATCCCTCTCTTTCTCTCCAACCCCCCCTCATGCTCTCTCTCTCTCTCTCTCAAATTAAAAAAAAAAAAATCTGGGGCGCCTGGGTGGCACAGTTGTTAAGCGTCTGCCTTTGGCTCAGGGCGTGATCCCAGAATCCTGGAATCGAGCCCCACATCAGGCTCCTCTGCTATGAGCCTGCTTCTTCCTCTCCCACTCCCCCTGCTTGCGCTCTCTCTCTCGCTGGCTGTCTCTCTCTATCAGATAAATAAATAAAATCTTTTTAAAAAAAATCTTTAAAAAAAGAGCAGTATTTAACATATCAAAGAGAACTTTAAACATTTTTTTGTAGTATATATGGAATAAATCACTAATTAGTAACTATTCTGATGTGAGTAAATTTGGCACAACAACAACAAAACACTTTACTTGATGACTAGTTACTATGTTTACCTGAAAGTAATAAAATGCCATTAATTTTAATTATATTTTAGAAATCAGATTTTCCATTAAATCAAGCTGGGCTTTCTCATTTGCCAGGATTAAATTTTGATGCATTTGGGTATTTCTACACATCATTAACATGGTGAATGCAACGAACTCTGGTAAAATTCAGACAAATTAGCCTGTCTATTCATGTCTGACATAAGAGTCATATTAATATTTCTACTCCTTTCTCTTGATTTACTCTTTATTTTCTAACTCGTTGTTTATCTTCACGTTTACATCATTTATGTGTGGGGAACTGTTAACTTACCATTTAAAATGTCACGTGCAGATCACACATGAACTTACTTGGTATTTGTTAATACTACGGCAGCTCATAACAGGAGACAGAACACTGAACAGAAAAGCCATAGGGCATGCTCCACCATTAAGCATCAGGGTGATCTCTGGTGACTCACTTCACTACATCAGGCCTCAGCGATCAAGACACAACTTTTATTTGTCAATGTTAAAGGAGCCTATACATCCTATTGGGCTTAGCCTTTTCGTTTCTGAGAGTGAGTCATAGCGTAATCATTTAATGGAAAACTATACAGCAAAGAAAGCTAATGAACTACTTCCACAGGCAACATCATGGATGCAGCTCACAAAAAAAGCCAAACAAAAATACACGTATCGACCACATGATCCCCTTTATACAAGTCCGCAAATAGGTAAAATTCATCCTTTGAGTAAATACTCAAAGACACTGGGATTATTCTTTCCCTATTCTGTCCCACCCTATTTTGACTGATAGGACCCAACCCTACTGCTTGCTCACAGTACTCTAAACTGAAGTCAAGACACCCAGGCTTTCTGCAGGCTGAGCTCCTAAGGGATTCTCCCAAGCAGCAAAGCCAGCGTGTAGATTATCTAAGAAATATAAATAACATTACTTGAAAACTCCACCGATTCGAGCAAAGAGTAGAAGAAGCAGGTCTGCAGTACCAGAGAGCCTTATCAAGTGGGCTAGCTCACGCTCATCCCTTTGTACGTAATTGAGATTCCTCATAGGACATCGTTTGTCTGTCTCCCACACAAATCTCTGCCAAACTTGGCCCTCGACTCTCCATTTAGGTCAAAAAAATGAGACGATGTTTATCCTCACTTTTCAACAAACACCACTTAAATGTGAGTTGTCCTTTAATCATGTTTCCATTAGCATGGGGATTGGAACCCAATGCCATCCTAACAAAAGTGGAACGAACACAATTCATCCTCAATCTGGGTAATGACTCCACTTAGTTTGACCTTTACTGTGTTCTTCATTGCATGCGTTTCTGTGGCCAAAAGAATGCCAATTATTCCACAGTTTTACTTTTTTTTCTTCTCTCTCTCCCTCTTCCCAAAGGTCAGCCTGATCTCTACAATTTATTTTAAATGTATAAAGTCACTCCTTTTAATTTCTTTAAGATAACATTTACGCTATCCTCTTCTCCTGTACAATAGATTGCCCTTTTAAACCCCCTCGTTATCTCCCATTCAACATTTCCCTTTTATTTCCCACTCAGCATTCTCATTATTGAAGTTTTTATCCCTTTTTTTAAATCTGTATTTTACAGCCTAATTGTCTATCAGTGATCCAGTGTAGGTATCATCTAATATATGTTAACTGATACATATTTTAGAGACACTATTAGAAATTCATAAACTACAGTTTATGCATTACAATCACATTGCACAAGTTCTGGATTCCACTCCCCTTTGCACTACCAACATGAAATTGGAACTTCTTAACTCATTGTTCTAATTCCCTTTTTAATGTCAAATTTTCACTGCTTGGCAACTAACAGCCTTCTTTCTATACTGACCTCTTTGTCCTCAAACACTTAACATTTCTCTAAAAGCATCCTAGCTTTCTTGTGACAGTAAAATATTCCGAGCTCACCCTTATTTCTTCCGCCCCAAACAAGAAATGTTTTCCTTTAGTGGAATATAATGATGGGTTCGAAAATAGAAGCAACAGACAGAGTGCCCAGTAGTTTGCTTTAATGACCAGAGTTGCCAGGACAGCACCTTAGGACACTTTACTGGAAAAAAAAAAGGGGGGGGGATGGTCAGAGGGTCAGGAGTTCATACTGATTTTTCCAAGTTAGTTCTACCTTTACTTACGTTGTACTTTACTAAGAGAGCTTCTTGCATCACTGTAATTTTTCTGAGTTACCATCTTTCGAGTTACCCACCCACTGTATAATGTGTACGTGATTAAATGACAGTGACGCCCTGCACCCCAGCCCGTCACTCCAGAAACGTTTTCAATCTCCTTTCTTAAGTATTTTCTTTTTGTTCATTTGGACATGGGGCCAAACTATCCTGAAATTGGCTCGAAACTGTACAAGTCAGCATGATCTACTGTGCCAAGGTCACCTGAACCCAGCCTCTGTAAAAAGAAAAAGAAATCCAAACTAATCCAAGAGGAACACCAAAATATTAAAGGCATACAGCACTCAGATCCAAAATCAAACCCATGCACTTAGTGGAAAATAACAATAAATAACTGAGTTGCAAGGTTTTTGCAAAAAAATCTTCCAGTTTTCATTTCTGTGAACTGAAATATATGCTTGAACCCCCATAGATGATTGACATCTACTATCTTAATCTAATTTCCTTTGCCTTAATCAATGTTCATTTGAGGCACAGGAATTCCAATGAACTCTGATTTTTACAGAAACCTTTATATATATACTTATTGCCCCACGTTCTCCCAACCCAGACAAAAGGTATCTGAAAAGGTCCAAATTAATATTGAGAATTAGCCAATAAATGTGCTAAATATTACAATTTGTAAATGCCTGTTATCCTCGTCAGGAAGTGGACATATTCACTGTCTTACACAGTTTTATAATTACAGTGACCCACAAGATTTAACGCAAAAAATACCAAACCACAAGTAATTATAGCATATTTCACTAGGAATTCCATGATAGCACCCAATTCCACTGGTCCATTTCCAGATTGTTTTAGTCTTCAAAAAACCAATGCTGAGTGCTGAGAAATCTGCATCTATAGGAAAGCTGATAGCTTATGTAGCTCTAGGTTTCTAGATTTTCTTCAGAGATAAGAATGAGTATTAAACGCAACTAATGAATCATCGAACTTTACATCAGAAACCAGGGATGTACTGTATGGTGACTAACATAATAAAAAAACATAAAAAAAAAAGAATGAGTATTAAAATCCGTGAGAAAATGTAGAAAATCCACATTACTTACTACTTACAACTGACCAAAGTTGGAGAATTGGCAGACCTGCAGTATCCAAAACTGTCCTGTGTATACTACACTTCACATAAATCCTTTAATATATGATCCAGATTACATTCCTGATTTCCTCATCAACTTCTTTGCCATACAAGCTTCTTCCAAACGTCTCTGAGGACTTTCCCACCCAAGTGGAATTAGGTAGAATATGTATGATCCTGCCTCTCATTACCTTTTACTTCTTCTCTATATGATCGTTCATGTTATAATTCCGTCCCCATATGATGGGATCCCATTGAGAACCCACCCTGAACTAATCATTGCTCTGTGAACAAAGCCACCTGAAGGCTAGGCTAGACATAGGACGGAAGGAGGGAAAAGCGAACACTTCTCTCTTCACACACCCACAGTTCAGCTCTGTAACTACTGCGAAAGGAGGAACATTATAAGAAATCTCAACTCTGAAATTCAAAATCCCTCGGGTCCAAAATAATTGGGAAGAAAATATACTTAGGATTCTCTGGGCTAGATAATGTTTTTTGTAATAATTAAGAGATTCATTAATTAATTGTGATGATGATCATTCATAAAGTAACTCACATACTCCACGGTTTTCTGTGGAATAATACCGCACACGTTCTTAGGCACAGCAAAACAAAACAAAACAAAAACAAGAAATGCCTCAGCAAATTAGACAATGTGCGAAGTATTACTAATTGCATGTTCAAATCACTAATTTCATACAATAGCCTCCAAGAACAGTTATTTTGTTGATTTCAATGGGTTGTTAAATTGGTTGGTTGGTTTTTTTTTTTTCTCTCAACACAGTCGAAACCTGAACCTTTATAGACATGATCTGAATTTTTCTTTTTCTACATTGTTTAAACTTTGGCTGAAAAAAGTTCATATTTCTGCCAGCTGAGTATAATTACATGGTCCCCATCCATCTCCATTATTGCCTTTGTTGAGAACAGAAATTCTATACAACGTCTGCTGTTCTCCATGTCACAGCTTATTTGAAATAATCACTATTTGGTATCACTACTTCGTTCATCTGGGTTTTTTGGGCCTAAAAGCTTTATTGAGATAGAATTCACATACCAGAAGCTTCACCCTTTTAAAATGTACAATTCGGTGGCTTTCATATATTCACAGAGTTATGCAAACGTATCGACTATCGAATTTCAGAACATTTTCCTCACCCCCCAAAATGAAGCCCTGTACACATTAGCAGTCAACCCCCATTCCCCCTCAAGCATCACCCCCCCAGCTTTCAGCTACTTTTCATCTCTATTCGCCTGTTTCTGTGTACTTCACATAAAAGAAGTAATACAATATGTGGTCTGTTGTGGCTGCCTTCTCTCGCTTAGCAAAATGAGTTCAAGGTTCATGTAGGTAGTGTGTACTGGTACTCAGTTCCTTTTCAGGACTGAATAACATTCTGTTGTACAGATAGAACTTTTTTTTTTTTTTTTTTTACTTTCATCAGATGACGAACACCTTTGTTGTTTCCTTTTTGGCTATTATACAATGCACCTACGAGCATGCATGAACATGTTTTTGTGTGGAGTTTTATTTTTATTTCTGTGGGTATATACCTAATAGTGGAACTGCTGAGTTATATGCTAATCCTATAGTTAACAATTGGAGTGACTACCGAACTTTACCAAAGAGGCTGCACTATTTTATAATCCGATCAGCTATGAAAGTGGGTTCCAGTCCTCGGTTCGACTTTTTTAAAATTTTGTAATTGTTTGGTAGAATTCACCTGTGAAATCATCTGCTCTTAGACTACTTTTGTTTCTTGGGAGTTTTTTGATTACTGTTTCAATTTCAGGACTGATAATCAGTCTGTTCAAATTTTCTATTTCTTCCTGCTTCGGTTTTGAGAAGTGACATGTTTCTAAGAATGTATCCATTTCTTCCAGGTTGTAGAGTTTGATGGCATATAATTCTTCACAATATTCTCTTATAATCCTTTGTATTTCTGTGGTGTCAACTGTTATTTCTCCTCTTTCGTTTCTGATTTTGTTTGAGTCCTTTGGGGGAGGGGTGCATCTAGCTAGAAGTTTACTGATGTTGTTGATCTTTTCAAAGAACCAGCTCCTGGTTTCATTGATCTGTTCTACTGTTGCTTTTCAGTTTCTATATCATTTATTTCTGCTCTCATCTTTACTATAGCCTTCCTTCTGCTGGGTTTGGGCTTTGTTTGTTGTTCTTTTTCCAGTTCCTTTAGGTGCAAAGTTTAGGTTGCTTGAGATATTTTCGTGTTTCTTGAGGTAGGCCTGTATTGGTATAAACTTCCCTCTTAGAACTGCCTTTGCTGCATCCCAAAGATTTTGAGTTGTTTACATTTTCATTTGTCTCCAGGTATTTTTGGATTTCCTCTTTGATTTCTTGGTTGATTCATTCACTACCGAGTAACATGTTCTTTAATCTCCATGTATTTGTTCTCTCCAGATTTTTTTCATATGGTTGATTTCTAGTTTCATTGCATTGTAGTCAGAAAAGATGTGTGGTATAATTTCAATCTTTCTGAAATTGTTGAGACTTGTTTTGTGACATAACATGTGATCTGTTTTCTTTTAAAGATCTTATTCATTTATTTGACAGAGAGAGCACACAAGCAGGGGGAGACACAGAGGGAAAGGGAGAAGCAGGCTCCCCACTGAGCAGAAAGCCTGATGTGGGGCTCGATCCCAGAATCCTAGGATCATGACCTGAGCTGAAGGCAGGCACTTAACCGAATGAGCCACCCAGGCACCCTAATAGGTGATGTATTTTGGAAAATAGTTCATGTGCAGTTGAAAAGAATGTGTATATCCTACTGTTTTAGCAAAGTTCTAAATGTATCTACTAAATCCATCTGGTCTGGTGCGTCATCATTCAAAGCCCCTGTTTCCTTGTTAATTTTCTGTTTAGTTGATCTGTCCATTCATGTAAGTGGGGTGTTAGCCTCTGACTATTATTGCATTACTATTGATTAGTTCCCTTTGTGTTTGTTATTATTTTATGTATTTGGGTGATCCCATATTGAGTGCATAAGTATTTACAATTATTATGTTCTCTTGTTGGATTGTCCCCTTAATGTTTATGTAGTGTCCTTCTTCGTCTCTTGCTAGAGTCTTTGTTTTAAAGTCCATTTTGTCTAAGTATTGCTACTCCAGCTTTCTTTTCACATCCATTTGCATGATAAATGTTTCTTCATCTCCTCATTTTCAATCTGCAAGTGTCTTTAGGTCTGAAGTGAGTCTCTTGTGGGTAGTATATAGATGGGTTTTGTTTTTTTATCCATTCTGTCACCCTATGTCTTTTTTTTGGTCACCCTATGTCTTTTTATTGGAGCATTTAGTCCATTTACATTCAAAGTAATTATTGATAGGTATGTATTTATTACCAATTTGTTATTTGTTTTCTGTTTTTGTGGTTCTTCTCTGTTCCTTTCTTCTCTTGTTCTCTTCTCTCATAGTTAGTTTGCTCTCTTTAGTAATGTACTTGGTTTCCTTTCTCTTTATTGCTTGCGTATCTATTACTGGTTTTTGATTTGTGGTTACCATTAGGTTTGTATATAACAGCTTCTGCACAGAGAACTCTGTATCAAGTTGATGGTGCTTAAGTTTGAATCCATTCTTTACTCCTCTCCTCACCATGTTTTAGGTATATGGTGTTATACTACACATCTTTTTATTTTTTAAGTCCCTTAACTGATTTTTACAGATATACTTATTTTTACTGCTTTTATGCTTCCTACTTCTCTTACTCTTATTTATGGTCCTTCCTTTCCACTCAAAGAGTCCCCCTTAAAATTTCTTGTAGGGCTAGTTTTGTGGTCATGAGCTCCTTTAAGTTTTCTTTGTTTGGGAAACTCTTTAGCTCTCCTTCTATTCTGAATGATAGCCTTGCTGGATCGAGTATTCTTGGCTGCAGATTTTTCCCTTTCAGCACGTTACATTTATCATGACATTATCTTCTGGCCTGCAAAATTTCTGTTGAAAAATCTGCTGATAGGGGCACCTGGGTGGCTCAGTTGGTTAAGTGTCTGCCTTCGGCTCAGGTCATGATCCCAGGGTCCTGGGATCGAGCCCCATGTCGGGTTCCCTGCTCAGTGGGGAGTCTGCTTCTCCCTTTCCCTCTCTCTCTGCCTGCCATTCCCCCCGCTTGTGCTCTCTCTGTCAAATAAATAAAATATTTTTTTAATAAAGTCTGCTGATAGTCTTATGGGGTTTTCCTTGTATGTAACTACTTTTTCTCTCACCACTTTCAAAACTCTTTATCACTGCTTTTTGCCGTTTTAATTACTATGTGTCTTGGTGTGGACCTCCTTGGGTTGATTTTGTTGGGGGAATCTCTGTGCCTGCTGGATCTGAATTTCTGTTTTCTTCCCCAGATTTGGGAAGGTTTCAATTATTATTTCTTCAAATAAATTTTCTGTTCCCTTTTCTCTCTCTTCTTCTTCTGGGATCCCTATAATGAGAATGTTACTGTGTTTCATTGAGTCACTGAGTCCCCTAAGTCTATTTGCTTTTTGCATATTTTTTTTTCCCTCCAACCTGCTCAGCTTGATTATTTTCCATTACTCCGTCCTCCAGGTCACTCATTTGTTCTTCTTCCAGCTTGCTATTTATCCCATCTAATGTATTTCTAATTTCAATTATTGTGTTCTTCATCTGTAACTGGTTCTACTTTTTATCTCTTTGTTAAGGTTCTCACTGATGCCCTCCAGTCTTTCCTCAAGTCCAGTGAGTATCTTTATGACTATTACTTTAAATTCTCTATCAGGCATATTACTTATCTCCATTTTGCTTAGGCCTCTTGCTGTGATCTGTCCTGTTCTTTCATTTGGTACATATTCCCTTGTTTCACTTTGTCTAACTCTCTGTGTCTATTTCTGTGTGTGAGGAAAGTCAGCCAACTCTCTTGCTCTTGAAAATAGTGGGCAGGGAATGTACTTTTAACTAAAGATAGCACTGGGCCCCTCCCACAGGGGACAGGCAGCTGCCGCTGAGCCTGGGGCCAGCTGGGGCTGTCCCACAGAGCACATGCAGGCATGTGGTGCCTGCAAGTTGTGCACGCTGGTCCCCTTCCACAGCAGATACACAGCCTCTGCCAAGACCGGGCCAGCCAGGCTATGGTGCAAAGTGTGCAGATGGAACACACGGTTTTAACCAAGTGTGTGCATTCACTGTGGGAGGTGACTGGCCACCACCACCACTGAAACCAAGGCCTCACAAAGCGTGCAGTTGGTAAACGGGGTGTTGGCAAGGTTTGTGCTCATCTTGTGGGGGGAGGGAACTCCAGAAAGCCGGGACTGAGGCAGGCCTGGCTGGAGTGGGCAGGGCACGGTGTAAGCAAGTCAGGTAGTGAATGCTGGTGCCAGGTCGGTGTTTGGGGGGGGGGGGCAGAGGAGGGAAATGGTGCCTGCCAGCTCCGTTGCTCCTAGGGGAAGTCTGTAAGTGAACTCTGAGGTTAGTAAATAACCCTCCCTCCTGTATGCCCCAGGTGTTTCTCAAACTGCTGCTTCTGTATTGTATCTCCCAGGGCTGTTTGTTGTGCTGTCTCTTTAAGGGCAGGGACTCAGTTTCCTCTAGCCCCCCTGCCCTCCCAGAGCTGAGCCTATTTATTTTTAAAGTTCCAGGCTTTAAGTCCCACCGGTTTTAAGAACTCACGAACATTGGCCCCTCTGGTTTCCAAAGCCAAATGTTATGGGTATTTGTCCTTCCCTGGTAGGCTCCTCAGTGTCACAGTCTGCTTCTCTCTCCTCCCTGCACCCTCGCTTCCCTCCCTCCGGTGGCCAGATCCACAGGGTTTAACTCCCACCACATCTCCACCCTTCCCATCCTCTTCTATGTGCCGTCTTCTCTACATTTTGTTGGGGAGTTTGTTCTGCCAGTCTGAGTCATTTTCTGGGTTATTTACACTGGTGTGTTATCCAGTTGCAACCGTGGGACAAAGTGAGCTTAGCTTCCTCCTGCTCCACCATTTTCCCCGGAAGTCTCCCCTTTTCAGATTTTTATAGCATAAAAATAGACCCCTAGTTTTAATGCATAAAGCTTAACGTGCCCTTCTAGACCTCTTGGTGCTTCTCACTCTCACAACCCGGCCTCACTCAAGCAGGCTTTCAACCCTCATTTTTCCATCTCATTACTATTGCTCTCTTAAAGTAATAAAGAACAATGAGGCTCATGATTCTTAGCAATGTCAGGCTTTTAGAAGCTGCATAAATTATAAGACAGAAACACTGAATGTTCCAGTTAGTGATGAATTTCAAATCACTGGGTCTATGAACAGGGATTCATAGTTTAAATTATATTCTGTCAGTATGTCTTGTTTATAGGGGCTTATGTTCACATTTAATGTGAGGCCTCAGAACGTAGATCTCAGTAACAAGTGTTCCTGTTGTTTAAAGTTTGTTCCGTACTATTATAAAAATAATGCCACTCAAAGAAGTGACTGCTGCTTGTTTGGGTTCCTTTGTTTCCCTTTTAATACTGAAGGTGAGAATGCTGAATGGCCAATATTTATTGTATAGTTTTACATTCCTGTTCACTTGTAGTCCCACAGCCTGCATGAGAAAAGATACCAGTGGCACAGTTTTAACCACATAAATTGGATTACTGCTACTCTGTTCATTCAGCCTAGGCAGCATAATCTGGACTATTTTTCTGGTGCTTATTATCTGCGGAAAAGAGGCTAAACGGCAGCGTATTTTTCGCCCTTTCAGCCAGTTGAGCCACAAATATTTTTGATTCTGAACAAATACTTTAGTTTTCCATCCAAATTTTCAGACTGGCCCCCTTATTTCTAGCATTGCTAATCAACATCTGGGCCAACAGAGAAATTGTGCTTCATGCATGCAAACTAAATCACAGTCATTTGTCTACAAAGAATAAAACTATGTTGATGCCATGGAGATACACCACTTATTAAGCAGGTCCCTTTGCACCTGTTCAGTGATTAGCCCAATTTAATCTAGGCTCTTCACTAAATATTAATGGAGTCGGGTAGACAAAATTTTTCAAATCCTTGGCACCTTCAGGAAAGGAATCCTCAAAGAGTATTATAAAAAGTTAGCACATTTAGAGTACCCTAATTGTGTATGTGCTTCGTGTCCACACTGTTGAGGAAAGACAAGCATAATTCCTTTAACATCAATTGTAGATAGACTCTTAACAAGAACAGATAAATTCAAAATGTGAATTCAATGGATAAAGGAAGAAGGCTATCAAGGACATAAGGATTTTATGGTTGTCCCCCCCTCAATATGAGTGCTTAACACTGGCTACACATTAGATTCACTGGAGGAAGCTTTTAAACATAAGATGATGTTAAGATGCTGTTCACTATGTATTTTGCATGTACGTCATCCTTCAGTCAAGCATTGAAAAACACAACAACCAAGGCCTGAGTCCCATCCCAAATAAATGGACATCTAATAACTGGATCACTGGAGGTGGTTCTCAGTGGTTGGCGAACTATAATAGGCATGCCAACCACCTGAAGATGTTGAAGTGTAGAGTTTGATTCAGTAATTCCAGAGTATGGCCCATGAGTCTGGATTTCGAATAAGCATTCTTGTAATTCCTACAGTGTTTCGGCAACCATGCATTGAGTACCAAGGCTCTCGTCAGGTGGTACCCAGAGCTGAACATGGCTCAGAGTTCCCTGGAGGGCTGGATAAACAGTGTTGGGTCCTACCCTCAGAGTTCCTGAATCATTAGACCTGGGATGGGACCTAAGAATTTGGATTCGCAGGTGGTGCTGATGAGGCTGGTATGGCCGCATTCAAACCCTGCCCTACAGAGAAATAGAAGTTATTAAGACACAAAAATAGCTCTCACAAAGTGTTGATACTAAAGCAGGAACCCTCGGAAATGCATTAACTCAATCAGCACATATTTTAAACAGATTATCAGATTTCTGATACACATAAGACGCAAGCTTTAATTTGAGGCAAAGTTAACACCCTGCTGGAAACAGACGCTGTTACAGTTGTCAGATCAGCAGTGAGGGAGGAGCAGAAATATTAAAAAGGAGACACAGAACTTAGAGAGCATAACATGTGTCAGTGAACTCTCTCTGCCAAAAAAAAAAAAAAAAATCAGTTCCTTGGCCTCACTATGCAGCCAACTGTTCTCAATTATCAGCAATATGTAAACACCTCCATTAGACTTATTCAGAAGTGACTCTCAGTAACGTTTAGAACCGTGTACGAGTCTTCCCTTCTGCTAGTAATCTGCATCTGTGTTTCTCCTTGTGTAAATCATAAAAAGTTTTTGCTGAAATCCTAGACCAGGATCTGCTCAATAAATGTGAACATTCTGGTTTGTTTTACATCTGTCAAACGTTAACTGCATAGGCCCTGTAACTCACTTCTGCACACACTTCCTGCTTTTCCTACCCCTCACCCACGTACAAACTTAAAAAAATTTTTTTTTTGCTGATTTAGCGGACCCACCACTGAAGAGACCCTTATATTCGATATAACCATTCCCCCAGCTCTTGCTCTTTCCTTGAACCCTTAATCTCATGCCACCTTTAATGTGACAATGATACTCATATCTGCCCCTCATCTGTGCATGTAGGAATCAGGTATACGGTCCGCCTGTGCCAGTGAGCGAACGCACACCCCCAAAATCGTGCATCCTCTATGAGGACATCTCGGCCACATCATCCTTTAGGGGCAGCAGCGCTGTGGGACTCCTGACCTTTTACCCAGTTATTCACTTACCACTTTTAGAGAAGAAATGGATTATCTGAATGGAGCATGCTTGGAGCCTGAACCACACTGGTCCACATTATCAGTGGTACCTAAAAGCAAGACCGGCCACACTCTTTCTTGTCTCTTAAAGCACAGAGCCCTAGCTTTCGGCAGGCCCATCCAAGGGTCTGACATCTGTGATCCAATCTCTCTGACCTACTGATTAAATTTACAGTCAAACAAGTCCCAAGATCTATGTTAAGAGATGGAGGTCAGAGGCACTGGTGATGATACCGCATTGTATATTTGAACGTTGGTAAGAGAATACGTCTTAAAAGTTCTCAAGAAAAAAACCGTAACTATGATAGACGTAAACCAGACTTATTTGTGGTAATCATTTCACAGTGTATACAAATATCACACCATTATGTTGTATATCTGAAACACGTATTTCATATATCAACTATATCTCAATAAAAGAAGTATGAAGATTATTAGATCTTTGACACATATTGACAATGTCTTTCAACAAATGATTTAACAATTCACCACCTTACAGCAATATATACAAGTGCTATCTTATTTTATTTTTATTGGCATGTAGGCTCTGAGTATTACTATTTTTTAATATTTGTCAATATGATAGGAGAAAATAATCTTATTTTTTCCTTTGATTACCAGTTAGCTTAAACGATTTGTTTATTATTTATTATTTAATTGTATTTCCTTGGTGCATTTTTGCTGATCAAGCTGACCAGCACTGAAAACTCAGGATTTTAAAATTATTAAAATTATTTTAAAATTATTAAATTGGAACAGGAGCCAAAGTCATGTATCACTTCTACTCTGGGGCAGTTAAAAATGTTGTGAATTCTTGTCTCCCTCTCCCTCTCTCCACCCACCCCCTCCCCCGCCATCCATACAGCAAGAAGAACTCCGAAAAGAACAAAACTGCAATAAGGACATCAGAAGTTGCAATGCAGAGGCGCACATAATCAATATGGAAGCTGTCCTAGGAATCCCTCCTTGGGGAAAAGCTGCAAAGAAGAGCCAACTGACCTGCAAAAGACTGTGACATGAGTGAAAACGAACACTTTAGGTCCAGACCCTATATAACCAAATACAACGTAGCACAGCCTAACTAATTAAAGAAATGAGCCCAGGGGCGCCTGGGTGGTGCAGTAGTTAAGCGTCTGCCTTCGGCTCAGGGCGTGATCCCGGCGTTATGGGATCGAGCCCCACATCGGGCTCCTCCGCTAGGAGCCTGCTTCTTCCTCTCCCACTCCCCCTGCTGTGTTCCCTCTCTCGCTGGCTGTCTCTCTCTGTCAAATAAAGAAATAAATAAATCTTTAAAAAAAAAATAAAATAAATAAATTTTTAAAAAATAAAGAAATGAGCCCCAAATCAGTGATTCTACAGTGGGGGGTGAGTTGTGCACCCCACAGGGGACAGTGGTATTATCTGGGGATGTTTTTGTTAGTCACGACTGGGGGTATATTCCTGGTGTCTGGTTAGTAGAGACCAGGGATGCTACTGAGCACCCCATAATATACAGGAGCGGCCCTACAACAAAAACGTATCCAATTCAAAATGTTGATAATACTTAGGTTGGGGCCTGCCTTACATCCGTAACAGTTGCAGGAAATATTTTCTCAGTTTATCTTTGGCTCTTAAATTTTCTGAAGTACATAAAGCTTTTATTGTACACTGTGTGTGTTCGCATGTGAAGTTATTCCCAGTGAAGGAACAATGTATGGTCATAACAGATTATTTGGAAAATGAGGATATCCTAGCTAGATAAGCCGGCATAAGGGTAAGGTAACAAAAGCTGACTTTTATGACAAGGCAGGGGTGGGGAACATTCCTCCTCAGAAGTTAAACTAGCAAATAGTTTCAAATAGATGACATGAATTTCGGACTGAAGAAAAGTCACTTAGGGACACTGTCTCTGGCAAAACAAAAAGAGAGAGAGAGAGAGAGAGAGAGAGAGAGAGAGAGAGAGTGCTGAGTTGTAGGAAATGAGTAAAGAGAAACCTAGAAAACACCATCAATTCCTTCTGACCTTTGGGACAACTGCAGGGGGAAAGGGGGTAATTCTGTTAGAGTGCTTTTTCTCTCTGAAGACAGTTTCATCCACAGGGTGCTGAAGGGGGAGAAATTCACCAAAGAGAAAAATGTCTCGCAGTGCTATTACAGAAACCCATCATTTTCAGGCTTTTAGGATCAGTCTGATGTAGAGAAGCACTTCCTGGAATTAGGAGGTTCCGCTAACGTAAAAGAGCAAGTACTGGAGGTAAATGTAAGCTACGAGAGAGAGAGGAATCGTTATGAAGAGAAGCACGTGTACCTTGGCATTTGGAAATAATGCAGTACCTGAGAAAACACACAGCAGTCGAAACCAACCACATACAGGATATGTTGTGGCTATCTAGGGCTGAGCAAGAAACCACCCAAATGGATGAAAGACCTCCATGTGAGACAGAAATCCATCAAAATTCTAGAGGAGAACATAGGCAGCAACCTCTACGACATCGGCCAAAGCAACCTTTTTCACGACACATCTCCAAAGGCAAGAGAAACAAAAGATAAAATGAAGTTGTGGGACTTCATCAAGATAAAAAGCTTCTGCACAGCCAAGGAAACAGTCAAGAAAACTAAGAGGCAGCCCACGGAATGGGAGAAGATATTTGCAAAGGACACTACAGATAAAAGACTGGTATCCAAGATCTACAAAGAACTTCTCAAACTCAATACACGAGAAACAAATAAATAAAAAAATGGGCAGAAGATATGAACAGACACTTTTCCAATGAAGACATACAAATGGCTAACAGACACATGAAAAAATGTTCAAAATCATTAGCCATCAGGGAAATTCAAATCAAAACCACACTGAGATACCACCTTACGCCAGTTAGAATGGCAGAAATAGACAAGGCAAGAAACAACAATTGCTGGAGAGGATGTGGAGAAAGGGGATCCCTCCTACATTGTTGGTGGGAATGCAAGTTGGTACAGCCACTCTGGAAAACAGTGTGGAGGTCCCTTAAAAAGTTAAAAATTGAGCTACCCTATGACCCGGCCATTGCACTCCTGGGTGTGTACCCCAAAGATACAGACGTAGTGAAGAGAAGGGCCATATGCACCCCAATGTTCATAGCAGCACTGTCCACAATCGTGGAAGGAGCTGAGATGCCCTTCAACAGATGACTGGATTAAGAAGTTGTGGTGCATATATACAATGGAATATTACTCAGCTATCAGAAAGAACGAATTCTCAACATTTGCTGCAACATGGACGGCACTGGAGGAGATAATGCTAAGTGAAATAAGTCAAGCAGAGAAAGACAACTATCATATGATTTCTCTCATCTATGGAACATAAGAACTAGGAAGATGGGTAGGGGAAGAAAGGGATAAAGAAAGGGGGGGTAATCAGAAGGGGGAATGAAACATGAGAGACTATGGACTATGAGAAACAAACTGAGGGCCTCAGAGGGGAGGAGGTGGGGGAATGGGATAGACCGGTGATGGGTAGTAAGGAGGGCACGTATTGCATGGTGCACTGGGTGTTATACACAACTAATGAAGCATCGAACTTTACATCGGAAACCGGGGATGTACCGTATGGTGACTAACATAATATAATAAAAAATCATTAAAAAAAAAAAAAAAAAGAAACCACCCCAGATGTGTCTGACTTAAAACACTCACTCCCCTCATGAATTTTCAGTCTGGGCAGGGCTCAGTTGAGAGGGCCTGTCTGCTTCACACAACAAGGTTGGGATCTGGAGTCATCTGAAGGCTTGCTCACTCACACATGTCTGGAGGTTAGTGCTGGGAATACACAAACAGCTGGGCCCAGAACAGCAGTGTGCTGTCATCTGTCAGCCCTGCGTGACCTCCGGGAGCTATTCAGCTTACAGTTTTCTGGGTGATTTTTGCCCGGCTTCCTGGAATTTCTCCACAGATATCCAGAGCTAAGTCTTCAGAACAGGCTCAAGGGTACTCCTATACAGATTTGTGATGCTTTTTCTTCACGAGGCTCCCTTCTCACTCATATTCTGCCCTGCAAGTTCCAGCCACCTCAGTCTTTCTGTCTCTTCAAATCGGGGAAACTTCCATGCTCCATGTGCCAGCCCCCTCACTACATGGCAGGACAAGAAATGCCGCTGGGCAACAGGCCAGGCCATTCACAAGGGTCACCTCATTTGTGTCCCTTTTTAGAGAGCTCACAGTCCTGAATTTCCTGTTGTTCAATATCCAAAACCTACCACCCACTATATCTTTTCCAGTTTTCCACTTATTTACAGAAGGGTAAGTCTAGTCCTTACTCATGGCCCACAGCATCACTGATAAATGATTATTTATTTATTTGAGAGACAGAGACACAGAGTGTGTGTGTGTGTGAGAGAGAGAGAGAGACAGACAGACAGAGAGAGAGAACGAGCTGGGGGGGGGTGCCGAGGGAGAGGGAGAAGCATACTCCCCACTGAGCAGGGAGCCGGACACGGGACTCGATCCCATGACCCTGAGGTCATGACCTGAGCTGAAGGCAGACGCTTCACTGACTGAGCCACCCAGGTGCCCCTGAATGATAACTTTTTAAGCTAAGTAATAGATAAATCAGGTCCATCATACTCGCATCTCTGGTACTGTATATGGTCAACTGTTTCCATGTAGCAAAAAAGCAATATAAAAAAAGATGTGAGAAGAGACTTCCAATCTCAAATCTCACCAAAGTTGCCATTCCCATGTTAAAAGAGCAAAATGGTACTCTCAGTATCTAATATTCAAAGGTATCGAGGATAACTGTCACAGATTCCTCGTCTGAAAAGAAAACTGAATGGATAACAGATGTTTCAAAAATAAGGAATCCAAAAATTCAATATAAAGCTGTATTCAGTGATAACTATTGGAACTATTATATGAAAGAGTCAAAAATAGAATCTTAAAAATCAAAAGGTCACACTAGTAAAAATTGCATGAGGTTCTTA